>NC_080776.1:20472500-21097500 GCF_020826845.1 Diceros bicornis minor | reverse complement strand
CGGGTTCGGATCCTGGGTGCGGACCTACATGCCACTTATCAAGCCATGCTGTGGCGGTGACCCACATACAAAATAGACGAAGACTGGCACAGATGTTAGCTCAGGGCCAATCTTCCTCGCCAAAAAAAAAAAAAAAAACCAGGGAGTCAAAAAATACTGGATCTAATAAGGCAGTTAGTTCAAGGAGGTGTCCGGTTATAAGATAAACATGCAAAAATCAGTTAGGTTTTTTTAATACATCAGCAAAACCCAGGTTTCAATCAATTAGCAAGCTCTATCAATAAGAAAAAGATGAGTACCCCAAAGGAAAATGAGCAAAACACTTCTCAGAAAAAGTGCAAATGGCTAGGGATTAAATGAAAAAAGAAAAAAATCTAAATCACTGGCAATCAAAGACGTACAAATTAAAGCAACATTGAGTTACAGACTTTTCAAAATGGCAAACACTTTTGAATATATATACATTTAAAACCTAGTGTTGGGGGAATTTCTAAACAAGCACTCTCAAACCCAACTGATAGGAAGAGTATAGCACTGTTTGTATCAAAACCCTTACAAGAATATGTTTGTACGTTGTTTAGTGTTTCTATTCCTAGAGATCTATCTTGAAAATTAATCAGAGATGTGCACACTTATTAATTAGGAAGTCATTCCAGCAAAAATTAGGGGAAGAAGGGGGGGAAGAAACCTACATGCCCAATGATGGGGGAATCGTTTAGTAGGCTAGTGTACAGCTATGCAAAGACTATAAACATTAAAAATCATGTTTTCAAAAAATGAAATAGGTAAATATTTATGACCCGTTACATTTTTAAAAGGCAGGATAGAACATTACATCTATAGTAGAGTGGGCATAGAAAATAAGGATATTTTATTTTCTTTATACATTTTTGTAATTTCCAATTGATCAGATAAAGATATTTAAGTAAATCAGGATAAATGAATATATTTAAATAAATGCCTTCACATGCAGTAGTGAATAACACGGACACACAGGCTTTGATATGAGTTTCTCTGAGTTTTTGTAGTCTGACTTTTCATGTGTATTTGAAAGAGCTCAATGTGAGTTTCTGTTTTGTTAATATCTGGCAATGGATACTACACTGAAATCTTCAAATTCTTTGCTCCAAATCAATGACTTCTGCATTGGATCACTCTTCATTTATCCAAGCAAGTCAGGCAACTTCTGCTGCCAGCTCAATCTGTTGTTGGCACGTCTCTTTTTCTTTACGAAAGCAGCAGGTCGTAATGAACTACTGTTCACACAAGGAAAATACCCCACAATGACGGCCTTTCGGTAGGGACAAGTCTTAGTCATTGAAGAGTTAGGATTTAAGAACGAAATTGTATGTCTTTCTCCTCCTTTTTTAAGCAAAAATGAGGTAGTTGAAATTGGAAAGTGTTGTCTTAGATGTCGTGTAGGATTTTCTTAGTTTAGTTTTTGTTTTTTAACTTATTCTGAAGCTCTTGCTTCCCACTCTTCTTTTTGGAATGGTTCTTGAGTTACTGTTTGAGAACACAACGTTACGAGAAAATAATTAGACATATTCAAATTACAAAGTTAAGAAGGAGGAAGTGTAGACAAGGGAGGGTGTTCAAATAGGGGGTGGCAGGGGGCTTCTCCAGGAGGTGGTGGAACACAGAATTGTCCTGAAAGGAGAATAAAAAGCAAGGAGGAGGGCCAGTGACGGGGCAGGGGTGGGGACAGTCACTGCCGGTGACAGAACAGCAGAGAGGACTTGATTCTCGCCACACGTGACACAGGTGTCCTGAGAAACAGGAGAACCTTGAGGGGCCGTCCGCGGCGGGGCACCTGGAGCAGTCACTGGTCGTGTCCCCAGCGTGTGCCAGGAGCCTGTCCAGGCAAAGGGGATAGGAAAAGGCGGTCTCGCCACGGTCCCTGATCCTGGTGAGCTGGGTGCGCAGAGCTCGAGAAATGAGCAGGGACTATTTTGAGTATCTCCATGGAAACAGGGACACACGTACGCTCACGTGGGGCAGCACAGCCCCAGCGTGCCCAGACAGGACTTCCAGCTTCGTCCTGCTGGGAAGGAAAGGGGAGGGGACACCGTGTGCAGTCTTTCCAGGGATCTGTCAAGTTATGGCGTAACTCACAGTCTGAGGCTGCTCAGCCTTTGACCTCGGAGTTGTATTTTTGTTGTTTTTCAACCTGTTTTCACAACGTAGAACTTAAAGGTACTTCTGTCTTTTCCAAAATAAAACTGTTTTAGAAGGAAGTTACTTAGAGTTTTTAATATGATGTACCTCTACCAAAAAATTAAATCATGATTATTTTATTTACCATCCCTCATTGAGTCATATATTTGTCTCTTTAGGATAAACCCTAACAATTCAGCAAATTAGCCCGAAATTGGAAGGGGGTGGAGATTTTTGCCCTGTGGTTTAAACCAGACGATAGCCATCACACAAAACATCAGCTATCTCCTATTCGACTTGATTTAGAAAGCTGTAATTAATTTCACTAAGTTACAACATTAGCATTTACCGTTTTTAAAACGAATACTTTGGATAAATAATTTATGCACCTGATACAAAGTTCAAAAAGAGCAAACAAAATTTCAGTGAAAGAAAGTCTCCCCCGACCCAGAGTGTCTGTGTGTGTGTGTGTGTGTGTGTGTGTGACACAAATGGTAAACTACCGTGTACATTGTTATAAATCTTTCCGTATCAGCCCAAATAGAGTGCCTCATTCTTTTTCTTTTCTTTTCTCTCTTTTATTTTTTTTTTTGGTGGCTTTATAGGGCTCCATTGTTTATGATGTTCCCTAATTTATTTAACCAGTCCCCCCTTGATGGACATTTGCAATTAGAAATGTTGTTGAGTTTCAGGGATGTTCATTGCAGCATTATTTATAAGAACGAAAGACTGAAATCTGTATGATGGAATACTATGGGATTGCTAAGTGGAATTGTTGAGTTAAAGGCTACTTGTTTTTTAAATTTTGAGAAGATACTGCCAAATTGTCTTCACACTTCGGCCACGAATGAGGGTGCAGGTTCCCTCTCCCCAGTGTGGTACATTATGCAACGATCTTATCTCGTCAATGTGCTAGATGATAAATGCTATCTTGTTGTGGTTTTAATTTGCATTCCTCTTACTGTGAGTGAGGCTGAGCATTTTTTCAAGCATGCATCTTTTAAAATTTATACTTATTTTAGTATGTCCTTTTTTCATAAATGATCTTATTAACCAGGTCATCTTGAGAAAACTTAACACTTGGCAGTCATGACATGTGTGAGCTGGCTGGGGCTTGGGGTTGTCCTGCTGGTGGTGAGGGGCCCCCAGACCCCCCAGCACCTGCATGCAAGCTCAAATGTAATGTGTGACCTAGTCCCGCAGCAACACCGGGATGTACTCGTCGTCACCCCACGTGACGGCCGAGGCCCCGGGGCCCCGTGAACTCCCTCAGCCTTGGGCTTTCTTGCGTTTCCCGCATGGACTAGAGACCCTGCTGCAGTGGGTCAGGGCATGGGCCTGGAATCCCACCGCATCATCATTATTCATGGAAGAGGTGCTCTAGGGGCTTCTTCTTAATTCAAAGCCTTTCTGGAGTCACTTTCTTCCCTGCTAGGGCCTGTGGGCTGTGAATTACTGGACTGGCTGTACAAGCGAGGAGAGCTCTGTGCCTTTACAGTCAGATCACGGAGGGAGGCAGAGCCTGGCAGAGCTCAGATGCAAATCCCTCCAGGGTGGCTGCTGCCGGCAGAAAAAGGACTCTGAAGGCCCCAAAGGAGAGCAGGTGTGGCCTTTGATGGAAGGCCACCCCTTCCCCCAGCCCCTGCTGACACCCCCCAGAGGAGAGAGGAGACAGCGGCCGTCCCTGCGCAGACAGCTCGCCTGAGCGGCTGGGGCGGCCTCGGGCCCTCGGGGGTCCTGGCTGGTCTTTGGGGTCTGGGGGTGCACAGGGGCTGAGCATCTGGAGCACAAGGCCCGGCCTTCAGCAGACCCAGGCGGCCGTAACTCCCGCCGGCACATGGGGGGCACGGAGCCTGGACTGTGGGGTCTGAGCCAAGGTGTCAACGGGCGATGTCCCACGGCCTCTGAGGCAGCCGGAGCTGCAGGAGGGACACCGCAAACCTTGGCGTTCTGGCCCAGCTTTCTCTCCGTCCCCTCTGACCCTAGACAAAAGCAAACGCGCTAACAGCAAGGTCAGCCCCGGGCAGTGCCCTCATGCTGAGGACTCAGGGTGACAGTGTGGAAGAAAGGTACGTGTGGAGGCTTTGGGGCTGGGGGCCCCCAGTCCTAGGCGCCAGGGGTCCTCAGACTCTTCTCCGCCTCAGAATGACCTGGGCGTCTTGGTAAAAGACAGGTTATGCATGGGTCTGGGGAGAAGCCTGGGAATCTGCGTTTTCACAAACACCTGTGGTCAGGGAACTAGGCTGAGAAATTCTGGCTTTCTTTTTTTTCTTTCTGCCAAGAAGACTCTTATTAGTTCTTTGACTCAGCCCTTTCCAGAAACCTTCCCTGGCTCTCCGCTTCTCCCCACTGCCAGGTCGAGGCCCATTCCCATTCACTGTGAGCATCACCGCTGAGCTGTAATTGGCTGGTGCCCAAGCCACATCCTCAGTGGCATGTCTGTGTCCCTCTGTGTCCCCAGCATCCAGCCTAGCCACATCCTGGAGGTGGCTCTGGGCACGTATTCATGGAACCAGTGAGCTGGGAAGGGCTGGACAGCATCACAGACCCTGGCTCCCCAGCAGTTGTGGTCTCCTGAGCTGGTGGCTTCCAATGGGGCAGAGATCAGGTCTTGGTCATCTCAGGATCCCCAGTGCCCGGCAGTGCCCAACTCTTAGTAGGTGCTGAGTAAACATTCAGAGCATTGGGGTTCCGGCAGCTGCTGCACCAGGGGGCCAGGCCTTTTAGGGAGCCATCCAAGAGAGGAGATGACATTGGACATCCCATCCAGCAGGAGCCAGGAAAGAAGGAAGAATGACAAATGCAGCTAACAGTGTCCTTGTAAATAGACACAGACTGCCGCCAAGGAGGAGAGGCCTGAGGAGCTGGGCCTTTGGGTGGAAGTTATGAGTCGATGGGTGGTCCTAACCCACCTTTGTGATCGACTGACCAGATGCCAGGACTCATTCACATCTGAGCGGTAGTTGAGAGGTTTCCCTTTACTTATTATTAAGCACCCACTTGAAATCACCATGTAAAGCTAAATAGACGATTACGAACCTGGAAAGAGCCTGTAATCCAGTGTGGGAGGGAGGGAGGGAGGAGGCTTCTGCATAACAGCAGCCCGACCTGCAGGGAGATGGGGCACTGGCCTGGCGCCGCTGGCCTCTGGGCTCACGGGAAGACCTTGGCATTTGTGTGGAAGGCCATCTCCTGGCAGAATGGTCAAGGCATGGAGCCTCGGAGTCCAAAGGGGGCTGCCTCGGCCCTCTCTGCACAGTGAGGGCCGTCAGGCGACCTCCAGGGTAGTGGGCACCAAAGGAGGCGACACGTTGGAAGTACTTAGCATTGCGCCAGACACGCGTTAGGTGTTCAACGAACGGCAGCTCTTGTTATGTGCAGCCTCCTGCCATTCATCTCTGACCCCCCTGCACAGGCGAGTGGAGAGAAAAGGGACAGCCATGGCCACCGTTTACCAATTAAGTGCCACGCCCGTGGATGTGCCTCAGGCAGGAATGTCATGACTAAGAGAGAAACGTAGCCAAGAGTTTCCTGGACTCAGAGGGAGAATGATGCCCCAGTCTGGCAAAGGGGCAGCGGGAGCGCTCAGCGGTTCTTGCAAAACAGCCTTTTTCTCCCCGGGGCAGTTTTTTTGGAAGCAGCACGTGCTATTTTATAGAGTATCAGTAAAGTCGTTAGTCTGGTCCAGTCTCCCCCGGGGCACGATGGCCTGCGACAGAGAACGTCTCCTGTCCCTCGACTCTGGCCCTCCGTCTCGTTTGCAGCACTTTGGAAGAATGTCTGACTTGGCCTTGTTCCCTGAGAGGTGTCTGTCCCGTGTCAGGAGGGGCCTCCTGCGCTGACCCTCCGGGCCACCGTCAGGTCAGACGGGCAGTGAAGGTGCCATGGACTGATGTCCGGCCCAGAGGACGGAGAGGGACGGAGTTCTTGGAGCCGGATGGGAAACAGGTGGAGCCTTAGCCAGCTGGGCGGCCGTGACAGCACACCTCAGACTAGGAGCTGAACCACAAACAGTTATTTCTCACGGTTCTGGAGGCTGGAAGGCCAAGGTCACCATGCAGCAGGGTTGGTGTCCACTGAGGCCTCCCTCCTCGGCTTGCAGACGGCCGCCTTCTCACTGTGTCCTCACGTGGCCTTTCCTCTGTGCCTGGTGTCCCTTCCTCTTCTTAAAAGGACACAGTCCTATGGGATTAGGGCCCCACCCTATGACCTCATTTAACCTTAATTACATCTTCAAAGGCCCCATCTCCAAATGCAGACACATTGGGGGTTAGGGCTTCAACATATGACTTTTGGGGGGCACAGTTCAGTCCATAACAGGGGGGAAAATGCAGGCCACCTGAGCAGATTGTTCTGTCCCCTTCACCCACTCAGATGGGAATTCAGACCCAGCCACCGCGGGCAGTCTGTCCTGGGAAGGAGCCTGCTGGACACAGCAGACAACCACAGCAGTGGAGGGAGGTGGTGGGGCAGCTTCAGTCCTCGGGCAGCCCGCGTGTCTCTGGCTCCCATGGAGGTGGCCCCGGTGACTCAGGCCACACAACAGCATGGTGATAAAGGGAAGGTGGTGGCAGCAGAGACAGCTGTGGTTCACTGACACCAAGGTCGGGAAGCCGAGAACAATCCAAAGCAGGGTGGACCGTGTCACATGGGGGTGCCATGGCGAATCCTGAATTATAGGAAGGAGACAGCGTAGGTGAAGGACCAGGCAGAGACCTGTGCAGCCCAGCGCTTTGCTGAGGCTGGAAGCACTATGGACTGACGTGAATGGGGAAGTGGGAGCGGGTGTGGACCGATGAGGGAGCTTGCCCGGCCAGACGGTGGGAACTGTGTCGCACAATGAGGTACCACTGACTGAATTGTCTTAGATCTCAAGAAATTCTGGGTCAGTAGACTGAGCTGTTAAGGTTGGCGCTGTTGGTGGCTGTGTTTCCTCCAGACTTTTCTTGGTGTCCCTGCTTCCTCGTCCATCCCGCTTGTTGATGAGTCAGGTCTGGGTGAGCCTAACCCTGGGCCACTCCAGTCCTGCACCACGTGAGGTCCCTGAACCCAGCAGCACCCATGGCCGGCGCTACGTTAGAGGAGGATCCCGGCTCTGTGCGTCTGTGGGGTGTGTCCCTTCAGCGGGGTGCAGTGCTGGCGGGGTCTGCAGTCTCGGAAGTCTCTGGACTCCCCCGGGGAGGGGAGATGCTCGCCAACTGAAGCCAGACCCGGTCAGCTCATCCGAGACTGTGTGGTGGTGGTCCCGGCTGGAACTCAGTGACTTCTCGGATATGTTGTTTCCTTTCTTCGGAGAAAAATCTAAGTTTACTGAGAAAAATATGACCCAGTGCTTACGGAGCGCAGCGGGGTAGCCTGTGGGGAGATGGGCACGGCTTCTCGTCCGCGGGCCGGCTTGGGAAGCGGTGAGCACGTACAGAGCTCAGGAGCAGCAACGCTCCCTGGACTCACGAAGACCAGGCCGTGTGGTTCTGGCCCCACGGCGGTCAGTGGGGATGGACTGACAGGTATAGACAGGAGCCTGTTGTTCCCCTGCGTGACCCCCTCCAGTGGCCTGGCGCCAGCCCCCACTCTCCCGCCTCTGTCTCTGTCACTCCGTCTTCCAACCCCACCAGGCGCCCACATCCCTTCTCTGCACGGCCGTTTGAGCCCCAGGGAATGGGCTTTCTTGTCATACTTTGGGACTCAGCCTCAATGTCGCCTCCTGGGACAGCCCTCCTTGACCCCTCTGGCCCAAGCTCCATCCCGTGAAGCGTGGTCCTGTGAAGGCAACGCCCAGATGTCGGGTGGATAATGACCGCAGATGGCAACCACCGGATATCAGGTGGATGATAACCCCAGGCGGCTGCCAGGTGCTTTGAGCTGGGCCAGCTCCAGGCCAAGTGCTTTCCGCTGGGGACTGTGGTTCCCATGTTGCACGTGTGGAGACAGCGGCTTAGCGGGATGAAGCAGTTCTCATTCATGGCAGAGGTCTGGTTAACTCCAGGGCCGAAGCCTTGACCACTGTGCGGCTCAGCTGCCTGTGGTGGACACCAGGCCCATCACAGCCGTCGCTGACTACACAGCCACCTGGGCTGGCCCCTCTGAAGAAACGTCCAGAGTTGACCAGATCTTAACCTTAGAGAAGGACCCAGGCGGGAGTGGGCTTAGCAGTAGCAGGAGTGGGAAAGGCCAAGAAAAGTAAAATGATTATTAGCAGATATCAAACGGGATAGTCAAGCGCTAAGAGCGCCACTGGGAGACCAAGCCGTGATTCATACAATTTGCATCAGTCTGACTGAGTGTTCCCCGAGGATAACGATCCTGCGTGAGCCCAGCCGCGAGGGCGCACACGGCAGCCTGGTAGTGGGCAAGCAGGGGCCTTGACCAGCCCCCGAGGAGCAGTGCTGTGATATAGGCGGCCGGTTTATCAAGGAGAGATTTCCTGTGTAAGGAACCCACGCTCACTCTCACACACTGACTCACACACACATACACACTCACATTCACATACACACTCTCACTCACATACACACTCTCATACACTCATTCATGTAGACACACTCATACACTCACACACATATACAAAGTCATACACTCATGCACATATACACACACATACACAGTCTCACACACACACACACACACACATCCTCCTGTCTGCTCTGCAGCCTCCCTCACCCCTGCCCTTCACTCCCGTCTGCTGTGTCTCTGCTCCGACAGGAGGTGAGCTCCATGGTGGCGGCAGGGAGTTTTCCGTGGTCACCCTGAGGGCCTGGTGCCTAGACCAGCGCTCAGTAAACGTTTGTGGAACGAATGGATGAACAAGTGCATGGATGAAAGAATGAATGAATGAACGAGCAGGGCCTGGATCCCTGTTGGCTCCACACTGCCATGCAAAGGCTTAAATGACTGAGAATAAAAATAACATTGATAAGGAAAAGACAACCGTATTGACGTGGCAAATAATTTGACATGTAAAGTGAAGACTCCCTGGCAAAGGCAGCTTCCCAGGTGACTAACCACCTGTAAACAGAGCGAGGGGTGCGTGCTGTGGTGAACGGCTCAGCCAGGACCAGTTAGTGGTGACTTAGGCCCAGGGCCTCCGCGCGTCAGCAGCCGAAAGGCCCGCCTGTCCCCACCCAGCTGGCCGACCCCTACCCCCCCAGAGGTCAGGACAAAGATACCATCCGTCCAGGGGATCTGGGTGACACAGAGCAGGATGGCATGTACATGCACAGTCCCAGGCACACCTAACAGGTGTCACTCAGGGAGACTTGGTCTCCTGGACATGCCTCCCTCTGTGGGGCCATGTTTCAGGAGTGGTATTTTTTTCTCTCTTGGCATCTGTAACGCTCGTGCGTATCAGTTTGGAGGGTGGGTTTAGTTATATTTGCTTAGATTTTGCTAGCTGTAATGGCCTGACATTTTCTTAAGAAACTTAAATTTAGCAGCAGGAAAGTGATTTGATTTCAGCATCTGTAACAGAGAAGCCCCTGGAAACTTCCTGCCCATTGGAGTCTCAGTCTTCCCAGGCAGGGCTGGGGTAGACACAGACAGAACGAAGCGTGGGTCATTGTTCAATGCTGGGGCCACAGCTCTGCCGTTAGTGAGGCCAGTGTGATGTGCTTTCCATGACTTCGTCTTTTTAAGTAGACCAAGCAGCTGTGACTTGCGGACAATTACAGGGAGGCCACGGGCTCATTTCAGCTCCTCATCTCATTGTCACTGTCTTCAGTGAGGCACGGACACTAGGGCACCAGGTGGGTTCTCGCTCCTGCTGGTGGCCCAGGGTCTGTAATTGGTGGGCCACCCCTGGGGTGATGTCCCCGAGAACTTTCTCACTGGTGCTGGGCAGGCTCATGCGATTGGGCCCCCCCAGGTTCACCAATATGTCACCTATTTCAGAATGCTTTGCCAGGTTGGCTGTTTGTCCGAGCTTTGCATGAAAGCAACAGAGTGGCCGCTTGGCATGCCGCCTGCAGACACCATTGAACCCCTGCTCTGCCTGCCGTGACACGGCAGGGTGGGTAGTGGCAGAGCCCAGAACTCAGAGAATTGGGTTGGATCTCTGCATTTCCACCATCCAGCAGTATGACTTTGGGGGCATTACTCAACCTCTGTGTCAGTTCCCTCTTGGTGAATGGGAGCTTCCTGTATGTCCGTCCTGGGGAACCTGTGAGGATTTAGCGAGACTGAGCCCCGTGTGTTTGGAGCAATGCTAGTCCCTCCCCCACCCCCTTCTTTTTTCCCTCTCCTGCCTCGCTCTCTGTCTCTCTTCCTTCCTAACCCCTGAAGCTTAGCTGTCACTGCCAGAGCCTGGAGCCCTGGATCAGGGTTCTGACCAGTGAGGAGGGTGGAGGGGCCGGGCCCCATAGTAAGTGAGATGGGGGGTGGACAGGACACAGGGGAGGGACCGGAGCCCCCTGTGCTTACACTGCTCAGTTTTTCCATCCCTCCTCTGTCTGTCTGTGTTAGTTTCGGGGCTGCTGTCACAAATGACCACAAACTGGGTGGCTTAAAACAGCAGGAATTTACGCTCGCACAGTTGTAGAGGCCGGAGCCTGAAATCAGGGTGATGGCAGCGCCATGCTCTCTCCGAAGGCCCCGGGAATCCTCCTGCCTCTTCCAGCTTCTGCCGGCTCCAGGCCTCACTCCAGTCTCTGCCTGTCTTCCCGTGGCCGTCTTCCCTGTGCGTCTGGGTCCCAGCTCCCTCTGCCTCTCTCTTATAAGGACACCCATCACTGGGTTTGGAGCCCATCCTAAATCCAGATGCTCTGACCTTGACATCCTTAACTATACCTGAAAAGACCCTTTTTCCAAATAAGGTCACATTCACAGGGCCAGAAGTTAGGAGGTGGACACAGCTTTTGGGGGCTACAATTGACTCCACTACACTATCCCTTCTGAGCAGCCGGTGTGCAGCCTGAACCGGCCCTAGGTGGAGGAACAGCGGGGGTGATGGGGGAGAGGAAGGTGAGGTGGTCCCAGGGTGGTCTCAGGAAGGGTCGCTGGGTTTGCTTGTGAGGGAGGAAGGAAGGTGGCCAGGATCTGCTGCCTGCACCTCACAGAGCGACGCTCGAGAGCACAGAGACAGATTAGTGTTGTTGGGGTCGTAGGCTCAGCAGTCAGGTCAGCATCACGATACGGAATAAAGGTGCCTCCAAAAGTGCATTAGATTATGGATTTCTTTCTCTCTTTTCCAAAATGAAAATTGCTTTATCGATTGCATTGTAAGATCAGACCATGAGAGAAATAATACGTGCTCAAAATTTTCAGAGAATTTAAAGGGTAAAGAGAAGAGAGTAACAGTCCCTCTCAGTTCTACCCCCTGCCGATATCTGTGGTTGACACGATGGCCCGTTCCCTCCCAGACATCTTTCTGGGCGTGCGGAAGTGGGGTCCCTCTGCTGCTGACTTTCGCGCCCATCCCACACCAGGAAACAGACCCGAGTCACCTTAGCCGCTCTCGGGGCTCCGAAGTACGGCTGACCCCTCCTGTTTTTCCCTTGTTCATATCTTGGACACTAGGCAGTCCCCAGTTTTCACCACAGTAAACCACAAGCGCCCTAAGGGTGTGGCCGCTGTACGTTTCTTGCGGAGGGTGAGTTTGCCACCAGCGTATGGAAGCCCCTTCCTCCACGCGCCCGTCCCAGCAGGCCTCGGCATCAGTCTTTTTTGACTTTTCAAACCTTTGCCCGGCCTGCCTTGGTGTCTCTGTCTGAGAACGGGGTGGACACCCTCCTGGAGGGCGAGTCCTCAGGGGTGACCGCAGACTCTCCTCTTGTCTGCTCTGCCCGTGTCCCTGACGCAGGCCATGTTCGAGCTGGTCACCTCCGAGGCCTCCTACTACAAGAGCCTGAGCCTGCTCGTGTCCCACTTCATGGAGAATGAGCGGCTGAAGAAGATCCTGCACCCGTCCGAGGCGCACATCCTCTTCTCCAACGTCCTGGACGTCATGGCCGTCAGTGAGCGGTGAGCCACCCACTCGGGGCCTTGTGGGGCCTGGCTTCCAGAACCTTCTCCGCGCCTGGGGCACAGCTGAAGCTGGTGGCGAGTGCTCATTCCACTGGCTTCTCTACTTTTGTGTGTTTGGAATTTTCGATGATAAGACATAAATAAATATGTAAAGCCAAAGATCCGCCACCCCTCGCGGCAGGGCGGCCAGTTGCGTCCCCCTGGACGGGATGTTACCTGCAGGCCCCTTCCCATCAGCACGAGTGCTCTGTGTGTCCCACACAGTCGGGGGGTCCGTGGCGAGTGTCATGACCGGGTCCCCGTGTGTCTATGTAAGCGGCTCTATCCTGATGTCGTCAAGCCCTGGCTTGGTGTGTGCAGCGCCCCGAGACCCTCTGCGGGCCAGTGCCGAGTGCAGTCCGTGATTTATGCTCTCTCTCCAATTCGATGGCGTTGGCAACAGCTCGTGGCACTGGTTACTGGCACTCTGCTTATGTTTTGCCCATAGGAAGAATGGGACAATCTTAAGTGGAGGATGAATAGACCTCTGTTAATTGACTCTTGCGAAGAAGAAATGAACTCCAATCGTCTTGTTAGGAAAAAAGATCCATATACCGTTTTCACTGGAGGCCGTGGAGTTTTGCAGCTAAAAGTGCAGAACTCAGCTTTTGGATCAGCTGCTCCAACCCTGCGTGTTCAGATGTGAAACCGAGGTGTGGCGGAGTGGGGGCCCTTCCCGAGCAGTAGGGGCCTCTCCACACCTGTGGTGGGCACCCTGGGAGCTGCTGGGTGGGTCCCTCCTCCACACGGACACCCCTCTTTTCTGTTTGCAGTCCCCCACCTCCTCGTGGCAGCCCTGCCCAGTGGGCTGGGAGGGTGAGAGCTGACTGAGACCAGAGCAGCCTCTGAGACCCCTCGGCCTCTGCCACTTCACCCTCACTGTGGGGAGGGGTGTCTTTTTATTTGTGTATTTATCTTTTATTATGGAAAATTCCAAACACGCACAAGTAGAGACACCAGTGTAAGGATCCCACGCTTCAGCATCAAGGTTCACCCACAGCTGCCACCCACGGGATCACTCTGAGGCAGATCTCTGCCGTCATTTCATTTCATCTGTAAACACATCACTATGTATCTAAAAGATAAGGTCGCTCTTTTAAAAAGTCTCCTAAGGGCCAGCCTGGTGGTGTAGTGGTTAAGTTCAGGCACTCTACTTTGGCAGCCCGGGGTTTGCAGGTTCGGATCCCAGGCGTGGACCTATGCACTGCTTATCAGGCCATGCTGTGGCAGGCGTCCCACATATAAAGTAGATGGAAAATGTTAGCTCAGGGCCAATCTTCCTCACTGAAAAAAAAAAAGACTCTTAATGCTATTATCCACCTAAAAAACTGAACAAATAATTCCTTGATGTGACCAAATATGCCCCCAGCGCTGGGATCTCATCGTGTCCTGTCTGTTGGTCTGTCCCAGCCAGGTCCCTTGGTGGGCATGCATCCTGAGTCTCCCCACCCAGGCACCCTTAACTCGCCGCTGCCTCCTGCAGGTTCCTCTTGGAGCTGGAGCGCCGGATGGAGGAGAACATCGTCATCTCGGACGTGTGCGACATCGTGTACGATTACGCGGCCAACCACTTCTCAGTCTACATCACCTACGTGAGCAACCAGACCTACCAGGAGAGGACCTACAAGCAACTGCTGTGAGTGTCCCCAGACTGTGGGGCCGCCACTCGGCACAACCATGGACGCAAAGCCGTGGGCCCTGGGCCTCTGCTTTCCCAGAACGGTATCCAAGCCCGGTAGTTCTAGGGCATTTGGTGTCACTAGAGAAACATTGACCCCAAGACAGTCAGCCATGGCGCCCACTGGCCCTGTGTCCAGACAGCCGTGCAGAGCAACCGTGAAGTTGAGAAAAGAGGGTGTGAGGCCAAAAGGATAATAACTCGTGGCCCAGGATGTCAGAGAGTGGTTTGAACGAGAGACAAAGGCAAGAATGGGGCCGAGGCAGTCTTTTTGGTGGTTCTCCAGCAATGCCCTAGATTTATTACTAATCTGCCCATGTTGTAAACTTAATTGGGGTTTCGACTGACAAGATAATTTGTCAGTCAATTTGCCCCTTTTTGAATTCTTCGCATCTCTGTGCCATGCCTCAACGGCACTGTAACCAGCAGTGTGTTCCTAGCCCGACTCGGGAGCCCCAGAGGACTCTCTGAGCCTCACATCTAAACGTTACTCTTCGCGGGGCCTCTCCATCAAGACGTGTAGTGAATTGTGGATGTTTTAAAGCTTGAGTATTAGGGGGTTTACATATTTTATGTTTGATTGAAAATTGGGATTTGAGGGAATCAGGATGCCATTTCTGAGGTCAAACATTAAGAAGGCAAGCATGCAGGAGAATAGGAATCTAGATATTCTAGAGGGGCGGGCCCCGCGAGTGCAGACCGTCTGAGCCCGAGGAAAAGGCAGAGTGCCATGTCCCCAGTGACACACAGTCCCGGGCCTGCATCCGATCCCTCACAGTAATTCCCCGGAGCCCTCGTCCCTGTGGCCCCGGCCCGCTGCCGAGCTGGTCTGCAGACGAGATGCCCGCCTGGCAGGAAGAGCGCAGGTTCTCCCGCCTGCCGCGGAGGCCTGCCGCCTAGCCCTGTCCCTCTGTGGGTCTACCTTGCCGCGGTTTCCTGCCAGGTACATCACTGAGTGAGTGTCTGATTCATAGTCTTAGCCACGCGAGGAATGCTTGTCCTCCCACACACAACGTATTTTGCTAAGTCTTCATGGGGCAGGCATGTGAAGCGGTAACTGCTATTTGACTGTACATGAACAGTTTATTTTCCATAAAAAAAGAAGAGATCTATGTGTTTTCCGTGTCTGTGGGCCTGCTGGTTCCTCCGAGGCTGTGATGGGGAGGACGTGCCCCGATTCATGCCGCCTGCCAGCTGGAGACCCACTCTCGTGTCTGTGTCCCCAGCCAGGAGAAGGCAGCCTTCCGGGAGCTGATTGCACAGCTGGAGCTGGACCCCAAGTGCAGGGGGCTGCCCCTCTCCTCCTTCCTCATCCTGCCTTTCCAGAGGATCACGCGCCTCAAGCTGTTGGTCCAGGTACCGGCCTCTCCCACCCGCCGCGCAGACTGGGCGTGCATATGCTGCTGCTGCAGACCGTTCCCTTTGGTCATTCCAGGTCTCTGCTAGTTTTCCAGGAAGTCCATTTGTTCCACGAATCCTAATTAAGCTCGCACTGTGTGCCAAGCAGGGGAGGACTCAGCCCCTGTTCCCAGGGAGCCACATTTCGGGTGTAGAGATTGACAAACACACACAGCCAGGAAGTGGTCATGGCTGTGAGGACAGTGAAACAGAGTGACACAATACCTGGCCACTGCCACTTGGGGGGTCAGGAAATACTCTCGAACAAGTGACAATTAAACTAAGACTTGGCTGACAGGGAGGAGCCATTCAGGTGACAGGGAACTGGTTGTGCAAAGGCCCCGGGGCAGCAAGGTTTGCAGACCAGAAGGCCAGCAGTGAGCTGGGGGAACATAATGGGAATGAGTAGGTGTGGAGATGTGGGCAGAGGTCAACCGGGGAGCCTGGTAAGACACTTGGCTCTGTCCTCAGTGTGTCAGGAGGCACCTAACCTAACTGACACTTGTAAGAGCTCACAGTGGCTGCCATGTGGAGAGAGACGGCAGAAGGGCAAGAGTGAAGTGAGGGAGGGTTAGGAAGTGATTTGAGAAAGAAAGGTGGCTTGACTGGGGTTGGGGGTGGGATGGGCAGATCCTGAAGGGAAATCAGGGACGTGAGCCGTGGACTCGCTTCTGTGGAGTGAGAAGGAAGGAGAGGAATCTTCCAGATTGGGCAGCTTGGGGCATGACGCTGTTTCCTGCAGTGGGGACGACGGGCTGGGGACGATGGGGTTCGGTGTTGAACTGGCGGAGTTCACTTTGAGCAGCTGCATATTCAGGTTTAGAGTTAAAGGGGGAGTCAGGGGGGCGGGACCTCTGGGCATCTAGGTGGAGTTAATCAGAGAGACCTCCAAGGGAGGAGAGACAGGGGTCCCGAGACCCAGCCCTGGACACTGTCCCAAGAAGGAAGAGTGGTGCGGGAGGAGGAAGGCCCAGAGGGCTGGAGTCACAGGAGCCTGGAGAGGATGAGATTTCCTGAAACGGGGGCTCCAAGGAGTCAGAGACCCCTGGTGCCTTCTGCATGCTGTGGGGCGCGTTTGTCCATGTCCCCAGCGGAGGGAAGCCACCAGCCAGAGGAAGTGGATGGTGTGGATCCAGCCGTGGCTCTGAGGGGAACGCACTGAGATGGTGACCTGTGAGCCACAGTTAGGGGAGGTCAGAGGTCAGACAGGTGGGAAGCCAAAGGCCGTGGGCAGCTGGTTCCACTGGAGAAACGGCGTCGTAAGGAGAAGAGGTTGGAGCCCAGGACAAAGGGGCTCAGAGACCAAAGAAAACAATGTCAGAAGAAGCTACCCCCTGGGGTAGCGGGCGAGAGCGTTGTAGGAACACTTAAAGAGGACGAACCCACATCACAGGACACCTGGGAATGAAGGAGTCACGTGTGAAATTTTTTTTTTTCCTCAGGAAGACTGGCCCTGAGCTCACATCTGTGCCAGTCCTCCTCTATTTTATATGTGGGTTGCTGCCACAATATGGGTGACAAGTGGTGTAGGTCTGCGCCCGGGATCTGAACCCAAGAACCCAGGCTGCCGAAGTGGAGTGCGCCGAACTTCGCCACTATGCCACAGGGCCAGCCCCTGAATTTTTTTTCAACTTGGAAAAACTGAAACAGAAGACAGTAACATTTCCTAATTATGCAGAGAAAAAAAATTTTAAGAAATTTTATAGGAAAAGATTTTATAACCATTTTCATATGGATATATAAAAACCTAACTTTTATATGATGAAAACCAACAAAACTAAGATCAAGACCTACCTTAATGTTGTCATGAGGAAAACAGTGGAATGGGGGTAGGGGGTCCGGACAGTCTGTGGAGCCATCGGGGAAGCATTCAGAGGAAGCATGTTCGACAGGTGAAGGTGGGGTGGGGTGTTCCAGGTAGAACTGCCAGTCACTGCATAAGGCGGGTACGGGGGTCCTCAGAGAGGCGGTTGGCATGCGGGGCACGTGCACCCGGCTAAGGAAGCCACACCATCTCCATCTGAGGCCACGAGCAGGAGCCGCCTGGTCATATGAGAGTTTTATTCCAATGAGTAAACATGGAGCCTGAACCCGTTGGTTGGAGATAGATTTGGGAGTAAGGGGACGGTTAATGACAGGGTTTGGTGGCCCCACATTGGGGAGGGAGGGGCGAGGAGGGGTCTGAGATGACCGCGGGTCTCTGGCTGGGCAGAGGCAGCGGGAGGGACCTAGGTCTGCTCTGGAGCCCAGGAGAGAGGCCTGAGCGTGGTGGGCAGCTGAAAAGGAGTGCCCAGCATCCAGCGATCAGTGGGGGTGGCGTGGTCATCCGCGGTCTTCGGGCACTGGAGACAATTGTGGGGCAGCAGTTGCACGCGGCAGGTGGAGGGAGGTGGATGTGCTCAGACGCACCCAAAACTCCTTATGGGACAAAGGCAGATGCAAAAATATGGGCACGGTGAGGACAGCTCGGCAGAGACCGTGTCAAGTTTGGAGAGTAATGCAGACGTGCAATTTATAGGCAGAGGCAAAATGAGCATCATTTTCTGTTAATTCAAGAAAATTGAACAATTAGAAAAAAGACATTTTTATCAATAAGAACAGAGTTAACAAAGCCTCGGGGTTGTTGTGACTACGTTTCAAATGACAATCCCAAAGGAGAGGGTGGGGAGGCCCCTGGTGCCCACCGTAAGCATTGAGCTCCCCCTGGGGACAGGGCTGGCCCTAGGCTTGACTGTTCCCTCACCTCTGAACCCTGCCCTCCCCGCCAGCAGTGGCCACCTCCTCTGCTTTGAGCTTCGTTGTATGGAGATTGGGGCTCTGGCTTGGCCCTCACGTTTAATCCTCATGGGACACTTTGCCTTGTGGTTCTCATTTTAGAACCAGGCAAGGCTTTGGGGCAAGATGCTCAGCCTTCGGTCCAGCTGAGGGTTCTCCTGCCCTCTGTCCGTCACCTGGAAGGGCTCTTTGTATGTGGATGTCACAGCAACATGAAGCTGTTAGGACCAGTGCAGCAAGGAGGCCACCACTGCAAAGCGGGGGTGCAGAGGGGAGGAAAGGCCATACGTTATAAAAATTAATGCAGACTTTCCCTGTGCTCAGAACATTCTGAAGAGAGTGGAAGAGAGGTCAGAGCGTGAATGCACCGCCTTGGATGCCCACAGAGAACTGGAACTGGTGAGTCGTGCTTCCTCTCTCTATACTTCCCAATAAATTGCTTTCCTCATCTACACCCACCTTCCTGGTCCTGCTCCCTCATATGTCGGTGGGTCTTTGGAAAATGCAAATTCATTTTACTATTTGCTTTTGCAATCCAGAAAAGTCATGGGGTCTAAAAAATAGGTCGGTGCAGCCTGCGCAGAGCGCCATGTCCTGCCTTCTCCGCTGCGGGCTGTTGGTGTGCCCGGGGTGGAGGAGGCAGCAGCCGGCGGTGTTTACCCGTGTGGGCCTCTGCTGCCACCCACAGGCCGGGTCTCTCTCATCAGCTGCCTCACCGCAGGCGTCTGGGGCCCTCAGAGGCCCCACGCTTGTCCTTGCCTGTTTCCGGTGTCTTCCCTCCCGTGACACGTGCTGAAGCTGGTTCTGGCTGTCCTTGTGCCCTGACGTAGCTCTGCCCCGCACGCCTCTCCTCCACGCTGCTCCCGTCTCTCGAGCTGCCCCTCTCCTCTCTCTGCGGGAGGACTCGCTGGCCCTGCCAAGCCCTGGCAGAGAGGAACCCATCTCCGCTCCTGATCCTCGGAGAGAAGCAGTTCCTCCTGGAAGTCGCCAGCAGAGTAGGGGTCGTGCAGGAGGGGTCAGGGGATGTGTCCGTTCTCGGTGCTCAGCTAACGTGGATCCTTCTGTCTTGAAGTGCTGTCTCCTGTGTTTGGCTCCTGATGTCAGCTGGAGCTGAGAGCCGGCTCTTGGCAGCTGTGTGAGAGCGGCTCTGTCATGCTGGTGACCCTGTGAAGGACGGGAGCCTGGTGTGGGGAAGTCCTTTCCACGTCTCCTACCAGCAGCGGCAGCTTAGTAAAAGGACGAGCCTCAGTGGGCGTCTCATGGTGGCTCTAAGCCCCGTGGAGCAAAGAGGTCTTCTTAAGTCATTTCCCCCAGCCTCCCCTCGAGTCCGTTACTCAGACCAGTTGGCCACCGAAATCCTTCTGGCACCCTTTGAATATTGGGGGAAACAGCACTCCCCTCCCAGCCTCGTCGGGGAAAGGCTGGAGCCTCGAGAAGGCTGGTCGGGGAGGGTCAGTGACCTGTGAGCTGGGCAGCATTATTGGGGCCTTCTGCCCACCCCTGGAACTCACATACCTGACTGGATGGGAGTTCATTCCGGCCCCCACTGGGCAGCTGGCCTCACCCAGAAGGTGAGTCCAGTGATGGCCGCGGCCTGGGAGAGGCCCACGTGCCCCAAGGGGTCTCCCTGCCGTCAGCCTGGGCCAGGCAAACATTTTCTGTTTCTTAAATTCTTTTCTGCTTGTCATCTCCCTTTCTTCTCCTTGTAATGAAAGGTATACTCTTGTTTCTCATAGCTTACTTTTTTTTTAATAAAGGTGGGGTTTTTTCCTAATATATAAAAATAATTGATGCTCGGGCCGGCCCCGTGGCTTAGCGGTTAAGTGCGCGCGCTCTGCTGCTGGCGGCCCGGGTTCGGATCCCGGGCGCGCACCGATGCACCGCTTCTCCGGCCATGCTGAGGCCGTGTCCCACATACAGCAACTAGAAGGATGTGCAGCTATGACATACAACTATCTGCTGGGGCTTTGGGGGAAAAAAAAATAATAATTGATGCTCAATACAAAAAAAACATTCAGAAAGTACTCGTAAGTAAAAAGATGATGGTAAAGATCACCAGTTATCCCATATGCCCCTGCAGACATGCTGGGGCTTGCCCTTCCAGACCTCTTTCCAAACAGACGCCGGCACACACAATTGTATTCTTTGCACAAAGGGATTGTGATATATAAGCCTGCTGTGCTCTCCATTCTAGTGCATGTAAAATTATTGCAATTTTTAATGATTTCAGAGTACAGGGTTATATAGATATATTAGTGTCAATCCCGGTTGGGGGACATTTAGGTCGATGACAGTTCTAATTCTAAACAATACTGCAGGGAACATTGTAGTGCACATGTCTTCAGGCACCGTCCTCATGCACAACTGCTGAGTGCCTGCTCGGTGCCGGCTCTGTTCCAGACACTCATGATCCAGCGTGGAGTGTTGCTTCTTCCGAAGGAGTCCCCAGAAATCCCAGGAAATGCAGTTTATTAGGCCTCTTGGTACCTGGGTTGCCTCCAGGACAGTGGGGAATCTGCACCGCCCCACAGCGTGTGACAGGGCCCGTCTCCCACACCACCGCCAGCCTGGAGCCGTGTCTGCCCTTTGCCTCTTCCAGTCGGACAGATGGGAAAGGACATCTACTTGTTTAAATTCGCTTTCTAGTGCCGGCCCCGTGGCTTAGCGGTTAAGTGCGCGCACTCCGCTGCTGGTGGCCTGGGTTCGGATCCCGGGCGCGCACCGACACACCGCTTCTCCGGCCATGCTGAGGCTGCGTCCCACATACAGCAACTAGAAGGATGTGCAGCTATGACATACAACTATCTACTGGGGCTTTTGGGGGGAAAAATAAATAAATAAAATTATAAAAAAAAAATTTGCTTTCTAGGTGATGTGAGGGGTTGGCATCCTTTTATTTGTTCCCTGGAGTTTACTTCCTAGTGAGGGCAAGACACTTTCTCCACCAGAACCAAGAGCCATAACTAACAGCCCCACAGGTTTTCCAACTGGCCTTTGTTCCAGAAGGTGCTGGAGCAAGGAGCTCCCACCCTTGGGAGACTGGCCAGTCTCAGCTGTGGTGCCAGTGTCGGGTCCCAGTGGTTGTTCAGCCCTCTGGGGCCCGAGTGGGCAGAAGGAGGTGGCCGGGGAGAGCTGGTGCAGGGGCCTGACATGTCCTCCTTCTCGTCCCAGGTGGTGAAAGCGTGCAACGAGGGCGTGAGGAAGATGAGCCGCACGGAGCAGATGATCAGCATTCAGAAGAAGATGGAGTTCAAGATCAAGGTGAGCCCGTGCCCATCCACCTGTCCCGACCCAGCCCGGCCGGCTAGAGCATTGGTCACTGGCCCAGTGATCACTGAATGGCCACCCTTGGGTCTCAGTGCAGGGTCACGTCCACCGAGGCCTTCCCTGCCCCCACTCGCCACGCTCCATCACACCAGCCTAGACTATCTTCTGAGGGATGGTGTGCGGGGACCTGGGAGCCGCTTGCCCGAGTCGAATCCTGCTCTCGTTTACTGGCTGTGTGGCCTTGAGCAGTCAGCGGGCATGAAGTCCATGACAGGGACCGTTCCAGGGATTCTTCAATCTGGAGGATTTGAGAATCTGATGGAAGTTACTGCCTTCTCCCCCAACTTTACCTAAAGCTTCAGGCAGCAGTGAGCCTGCTGGGCCCTAGGGCCTGGGTGATGTGGGCACATGTGAGGTCACACTGGGTGTGGGAGCTGAGCCCCCGTCGAGGATGCGGACGTGGCCTTCTGGGCCCCCCATGTAGCTCGTCCAGCTGTCAGGTGCCAGGAGCCTGCCCCTGCGCCCCGGAGTGAGGACCGCAGACCAGGCCTCCCAGCCTCGTGGTACCCAGTTCTCTTCTCTGCCTCTGAACTTGGCCCCTTCTCTGATTCTACATCCCATGGGCTGAGCCTGGTGGGGGGATGACGACACACACACAGAGGCACCCACACACACCCACTCACACATGTGTACAGACACACACAGTACACATGGACATAGAGCACATATACACAGAAGCACAGGCGGATACATACGCAACAGACAAATCCAACCTCACACACAGGCACAAATACACACACACACACACACACACACACACCCTGCCCTTCCTGCGTCTGCCCAGGACTCGTCCATTCCTCTGACCAGCGCTCCGTGTGTTCCGGGCCCAGCGCAGCCCTCACATGCTGTCACTCACGTTGTGATTCCAGCGAGGGCGCTGGGGGGCCTGGGGGAGGGGCGTGGAGGGACACGGCCCTTCTGACGCCATCCCCCTCGCGCAGTCGGTGCCCATCATCTCCCACTCCCGCTGGCTGCTGAAGCAGGGCGAGCTGCAGCAGATGTCCGGCCCCAAGACCTCCCGGACCCTGCGCACCAAGAAGCTCTTCCGGGAGATTTACCTCTTCCTCTTCAACGACCTGCTGGTCATCTGCCGGCAGATTCCCGGGTGAGCGGCGCGACAGGCGCCTGGCGGTTAGCAGCCGCCGCAGGGGCTGCAGCACGGAGAGGATGGGGCTCCACTGTGGCCTGGGGGGTGGTGGGTGGGTGGCAGGAGAGAGGTTGGGCTTTGGTTCAGGTTTAAAGGGCCACTCCATTCTTGTCCAGCTTTGGGCCTTTGGGCAAGTTTATTTAAACCCCCAAGCCTCAGTTTCCCCTCCTGTCGAGTGGGGGCTTCACTCCTTGGGATATGGGGAGCCCAGCTCAGCACCTGACACGTAGTCAGTGCTCAGCAGAGGGGCCGCTGTGGCGTCATCAGTGCTGACCCCTTGCCTGCTGTCCATACCGTGGGAGGGGTTCAGGTGGCGGGCTTCCAGAAGGAGGGAGTAGCCAGAGCAGTGGGGCTGGTCCTGCTGGCTGGCTGGGGGTGTTCCCCAGGGACCCCCAGGCCTCCTCCAGACTAACATGCCCGCCCGGCCACCCTGGGTCCCCAGAGACAAGTACCAGGTGTTTGACTCGGCCCCGCGGGGCCTGCTTCGCGTGGAGGAGCTGGAGGACCAGGGCCAGACGCTGGCCAACGTGTTCATCCTGCGGCTGCTCGAGAACGCGGACGACCGGGAGGCCACCTACATGCTGAAGGCGTCCTCGCAGTGAGTGCCTGGGGCCGCCACCCCGGGTGCTGCCCAGTCTCCTTCCAGGCAGAGCCAGGCTCCAGGGCTCCGCACACGCTGCCCTTCCCACCCCAGACCCTGCAGGGAGGGTCTCTGTCTGTCGGGGAGTTAGGGTCAGGTGTGGGGCTGTTAGGGGGTGGCTGCACTTGCTGGGGGTGTGTATGTGTGCACGTGTGTGTGTGTGCACATGTGTGTGTTCCCTCTGGGCCTCAGACTCTGCGTGGGCCCCACGACACGTTGTAAACCCTCAACTACCAGTGAGCTCCTGTTGCTGTGTGGCCTCGGGCCCACCTCGTCACCTCTCTGAGCAGCCAGGCCACCTGCCCTGCAGCCCCAGCGCTCTGAGAGACCAAGATCGGTGTGGGGGAGATGCTTTGTGAGCCGGGGAGCCTAGACGCCCTGTGTGGGGCCCAGCCAGCCCCCCTCCTCCCCCAGACTCACAGGCGTCACCCCTCTATCTCGGTCCAGTTCCCACCGCCTGGGGCGGGGGTGACGTCAGCCTTCCCCGGCTTACACTCCTGACAGACTGTGGCTTCGGGGCAGCTGGCCGCCCAGTGCTCTTTTGTGGCTTAACTTTGGGGTGTCAAGGGGGGCTCACCCTCACCTACTGCCTTTAAAGCTGGGGAGATTATATAGGGCCCCCTGCCGCGTGCCTCCCTGCTGGACTCTGGGCACCCTCCTGCTGTAGCCCTGGGCGGGGTCAGGACCCCGGGGCCAGCTCGGTGGGGGCCGTGGCTCTGCAGTTGGACGTGTGTCCCCTCCCTGTCGCAGGAGTGAGATGAAGCGGTGGATGACCTCACTGGCCCCCAACCGGAGAACCAAGTTTGTGTCCTTCACGTCCCGGCTGCTGGGTAAGTGGTCCCGCGGGCAGGGGGCGCTAGCTGGGTGGGGCAGGTGAGGGGCAGAGGAGGCTGCGGCCTTGCCCGCCGCACTGCATCAGCTCTTTGCATCCCCCTGAAAGGGCCGGGCTTCCAGGCCAGTGTTCCAGCGGCCCCGTGGCCTCCGGGAAGCCGCTGGGATGGCGCGAGGGTTCTGTATACAACTGCAAGCTCTGTACCCATGGGGGACGTGGGCGTCCCTGAGCTTTGCAGATCTTTGGAGGGTTCACGCAGAAATAAGTCACTGGGTCTTAAGTGACAGGTACCACGAGGAAACCAGGAGGGATCTGAGCCCAGAGGCAAACGCCGGTGTTCTTGGGGGTCGCCGGTTGTCTGAAAACCTTACAGCATATAAAAGGGCGCAGGTGCAGTGCCCGATAGAGACACTCTGTCCCTACCAGGCTCCCGGGTCCTGACCATCCCGGCACTGCCCCCAGGGCCACATCCCAGGTCCAGAAAGTTCCTTCTGAAGTCGAGAGTAAGGGCCGCTCTCAGCCTCTGCACCCCCTTGTCCTGTGCTGTTTTCCCAGAACTCCTGGCTATTTTAGTCTCGTTTTCTCTGGAGCCACACCCTCCCCCCACCTTCCCCAACAGGAGCCCTTTGTCAGATGCTGCGGAGTCTGCGTTGCTCTTCAGGCGGGCAGCGCGTCCCCGTAACGGCCGGGGTGGGGCCGGGGTTTGCCTGTGCACGGGGCAGGGCGGAGACACAGTGACAAGGACGTGCCCTCCCTCTGCCCTCCCTCAGACTGCCCCCAGGTCCAGTGTGTGCATCCGTGCGTGGCCCAGCAGCCGGACGAGCTGACGCTGGAGCTGGCCGACATCCTGAACGTCCTGGACAAGACCGAGGACGGTGAGGCCCGGCTGGCGCCTGTCCCGCTCGGGGCCCAGCCCCAGCGACGAGGTGGGGCGTTCCAGCCCCAGGTGGAGAAGCAGACGTCAGAGCTGGCTGAGGCGCAGGCGGAGCCCGGGGCCCTGCCGCGTCTCCGCTCCCTCAGACCGCTCTGTCCATCCTGGCCTCCCCTGGCCTTTCCTCAGAACAGAGCCGACATTGCTCCCAGGACCTCTGCTGTCCTTTCCCGGAGCTTCGAGGTCCACCCTCCCCGCTTAGCACCCGAGCGCCTGGCTCTGCGTCCCCTTCCCCTCCTCCTGCCCTGGCCTCCGCCCACCCATCACAATGGGAGGGGTGACGGCCCGGAACACCCTAGACCCTGTATTTGCGATGAGCTTCCAGGTGAGCCTGTGACCACCAGGCTCCCGGGTAGGCCAAGCAGCCACCCCCCAGCTCCTGCCCACCCCTGCTGTTGGTGCCAGTGCCAAATGAGGTTTGCTCCCCTCCCCCGAAAACTTGACCCCTTATTTCTACACCGGTTGCTCCTAGTCAGAATCCCCCAAAGTGCACGAAGCATCCCCCTCCCCCAGGTCCTCCTCTCCTTCAAGCTCCTGGCTGGCAGGCCTCAGGCTGGTGACCTCAGGGCAGGACATTTCTGCTGTTCCCAAATCCCAGGGGCTCACCCGGCATTGGAAGAGCAGTGGCCCCTGCCCTCCCCCTGCAGAAATAAACAGCCCGGCCCCTCTCCCGCGTGGCCTGCAGAGGGGCACCTCAGGCCTCAGACCCCAGGTCTTAGCCCTGCCCTGGGACCTGCCAATGGGCCCCGGGCAGAGACATGGTGATCTTAGGGGGAGGGAGGCAGGGCCAGGGCACTCTGCTGGTGTCGGCCAGGTCACGATGGCCACCCTCAGCTGACCACCCAGCTCTCCAGGGAGGGCTGCCCAACACGAGGGTGACAGTGGCCTTCCAGGCTGGATAACCAAGTGGTCAGCTGCCACCTCCACCAGCCCCTTGGGGACTGACCCTTGGGGTCCCCTGGCCTTGTCTGGGGCGGCCTAGGATTGCTGAGGGTTGGGAATGGGTTCCAAAGGCAATCCATTTAGGAGACACTGTGGCATGGAGCACGGCTGGTTCTGTGCACACGCATCATACTCCTCAGGAGGATGTCGGGGCTGCACTTGCCCAGCTCAGGGGGGACAAACCCAGTCTGAGCATCTCTGGCAGGGGTTTGCAGAGCAGGGCCCTCTGCAGAGGCCGGCTGCTCTCCCGCCTCTCCTCGCTCTGCTCCCCGCACAGACAGGAGCCCCGGCCTGGAGGGAGGCCCACCCTGAGCCCCTGCGAGAGCTCCTGACCCTCCCTATCCCCTCCCCGTGCAGGGTGGATCTTTGGTGAGCGTCTGCATGACCAGGAGAGAGGCTGGTTCCCCAGCAACATGACTGAGGAGATCTTGAATCCCAAGATCCGCTCGCAGAACCTCAAGGAATGTTTCCGTGTCCACAAGATGGACGACCCTCAGCGCAGCCAGAATAAGGACCGCAGGAAGCTGGGCAGCCGAAATCGGCAATGACTCCTGGCCCCCAGCCTGGCGGAGGGATGTGGGCAGCTGGGAGCAGGGCCCGGCAGGCGAACCCCGACAGATGGTGGAGGGACCCTGGGGGTAGGCCAGCGCCTCCCCAGGCACAGGGGGTGACCGGGGTGCCCCGTGCGGGAGCCGTCCCCAGCCCTCATCCCTGCCACGTGGTGCGTGCTCGTGTGTCTTGCCCTCACTCACAGACCGGAGGACGGGTGCCCACGTGTCTCCTCTGCTGCATTTGTAAACAGGAAAGTGTATTTTAAACAGTATTACCCCACCGCTCCCTCTTGTCTCTTAGAAGGAGTGGCGGGGCTTGGCATGCTCCAGGGGCCTTCCCAGGCCCTGGAAGAGGCCCCAGACCCAGGGCGTCCTTGGCCGAGGGCAGGTGCGAAGGTGATGACTGTCATTACCCCCGGCGCGTGTCCTTTCTACCCCGGAAGCCAGCAGAGTCCGCCAGGCGTGCAGGTGGACCGCTCCTGTCTGATGAGCTTGATGGGCAGACTTCGGTCCCGATTCAGAAGGCTGAGGGACCAGCCGCCTCTGCTCACCGCCTCTCAAACCTCGCCAGCCTCTGGCTGCACGGCCAGGCCCTGCCTCGTGGAGGGCCTGCCAGAGCTTGGCCGAGGGCCCACGCGCCCCTGGCTCCCTGATGGGCTGCGTGTAACTTGTGTCTCTGGCCTCTTTAGGAGCCCAGCTGTTGTGAGGAATGAGTTGGTCGCTGCATCCTGTATCAGTTATGGTTCCAAGAAAAGCAAATATCATTTTTGGCTGCATTAAAAGAAGCATCATGTACAAAATAGATGAGGTGAAATTCTACTCTTTATTTCCCTGGTGCACACAGGAATCAGGTGTTTGGTTCTGGGCAGGGAGAGAGGAGCCCCCTCCAAGGCCAGCGGAGGAGGCAGCAGCTAGGGTTGGGGCCTCAGGGTGGAAGTGGATTTGGGCCTCCACTAACGGAAGGACTTCAGAAATAGAAGAAGCTGTTTGAGGGAGTTGAGGACACCCTTCTGCAGCAGTAGAAGTGAGAAGGCAGGTTTGAAAGACCACAGTGGGACTGCGGTGGTGGCACCAGGGATCTGATCACCAGGCACAGGGCTGGGGCTCTCTGGCCAGTCACTGATTACCCAGAGGCTGCAGCTCCTCCCGGGGCCCAGCTGGCCCTCAGAGCCACCCCACCCCCACCCCCTTCAGTCCTGGAATATGGAGAACCCTGAATCTGACCCCACCCAGGCCTGCCTGTCCGGGACCACGCTCCTTCTGCCAGGACACACTGGAAGCCCAGGATTTAGATCAGGTGGGACTTCGTAGCATCTTCTCTCAGGCCACTGCACGGCGCTTGGCGTTCTTCCGCCCTCAGACCCTTTGAGAACTGGATGAACTCCTGGAAGATGCATTCACATGCAACACACTGGGTTCAGCTGGGGAGGGACCCCCTGGTCCCAGGGAGGGGCCGGTGCTCTGGGGGCCTCTGTGCTGTGCACCCCAGGGGGGAGTACCTGCCCCTGAGTGCCCCGGGAGTGGCGGAAGGGGAGATGTGCCGTTTCTGAGCCCCATGCTGCTCTGGGGGTGGGGGTGGGGGGACAAAGGGTGGGAGGTGGCCGTTGGTCCTGGCTGTGGTCCAGCTCTTCTTTTTGAAGCTGGGAAACAGCATCCTGGCTGGGATCATCTGCTGTAAAGAGGGCTTTTTTGGCTGCTGGAGGTTATGAGAATTGAAATCATTTAAACAGTTTCATGAGCACTGGTCAGTTTTAAAACAAACAGTCCTTTACAAGCAGAAACTTTTAAGCCCTGATATGTTTTAGGGAGTGTGTGTGGGTACCACGTGTGTTCATCTGGAGTGTCCAGGAAGAGGACACTGGTCTTAGCCCAAACAGGTGTAGCCAGGAGCTCAGGGACACCAAGGAGGCCAAGATAGCTGCTAGAGACAACGGTGAAACAGAGGAGGAGGAGGAACCGCCCCCCACACACACTAGCACCCACGCGTGGGGACCTCCCAGCCGTCCATCACGGGGGTGTTGCAGACACTCCCTTAGGCGGAGTTCTGGTTTCTTCCTTGCTGTGCCCACAGCCGGTCAGCCACTATTTTAAATCTCTCAATTATAAAAGGTAGGCTTCCTGGGAAGTGTGGGAGACAGAGGGCAGGACCAGGACGAGGACGGAGTGTCAGGGCCGAGCTGGAGGAAGAGGGCGCGCTGGGCGGTTCCCCTCCCTCCCTCAGCACGTCCCCCTCCCACCAATGCGGAGTTGAAGCCAGGAGAGATGAGCTTGAAAAGGCTTTTTGTTTTCTTTCTCTAAACACGCGACACTCCTGTCACCTGCAGCCCAACCCCAGCCAGACCTGGGAGCCCGCCTGGGACTGCGCGTCGATAGTGGGGTGGGGGAGAGGGGACAGGGCCGCAGCGCCCAGGCTTCACCCCTCGCTCGTCCTGCTCCTGGGGCTCTCTGGGGGAGAGGGGTCCCCGGGTGTCCTGGGGGTGCGGGGCTAGGGCTCCGAGCCCACAGATGGGGCCCCGACTGCCGAAGTCAGAAGACACACCCCCGCCCCACCCCCGCAAAATAACCCGGCCTCGGGTTGGGGGCCCCGAGGGCCGCCCGCCACGCACAGCCCTAGCCCCGTCCTCCCGCCCCCACTCCCCAGCCAGGCTCTGCCCACACCCGGCCGCCCCCCACCACGCCGCGCGCACGCGCACCGCGCACGCCCTCGCGGCTCCGGTGGGGGCCCGGGCGCACGCGCACACAGGTGCACGTGTCGCGCGCTGTCGCCTCCTGCTCGCCCACTCCCACGCCGACACACTGGAGACACGAGGCGCACAGGGGTGAGCCGAGTGGCGTCGGGCGGGGGCGCAGCCCCTTTATTCGCTTCAGGAGGCGGAAAACTTTCTCAGCGCGACGACCACGAGCGCCAGCACCACGCAGGTGGCCAGCAGGGCGGCGATGACGATGGCTGCGATGGCGCCAGGCCCCAGCGAGCCTGCGGAGGACGGAGGGCCGTCAGCCCATGGCCCCGGCTCCCCTTCCCTTCCCCCTTCCCCGCCCGCCCGGCCCCCGCCCCTACCGCCGCCCTGGTCCAGGCGCTCCCCCGCCGTGCTGTCCTCGGGGCCCGGCGCGTCCGTGGGGGCGGGGGGCCCGGTGGCCGCGGGCTCGCGGGCGGGGCTGGTGCTCTCCAGAGGGCCTTCTCCCGACGGCAGCTCGACGGGCTCATTCCACAGGGTGGGCGCGGGCTCCTGCGGGCCCTCGGCTGCAAGTTCAAGGACAGGCGCTGGGGCCCCGCGGCAGGGCGACAGAGACGTCGCCCCGCGGTTACCAGCTGGGAGGTGGCGCTGTGTGCGAGGCTCTGGGGCTCAGCGCTACCCCAGCCCTCCCATTTCACAGCCGAGGTCGAGAGGCCACATGTGTCCCCAGAGCCCCGACTGGGGCCAGGCTGCTCCAGCCCAAGTGAGGACAGATTGATTGGGGTGGGGGCGGGGAGTAAGGGACCAACAGGCCCTCTCAGAAAAAAGCTGTGAGAGGCAGGGGGACATGGGCCACACCAAGGACCTTGGGCAGGCACTTTGCCTCTCTCAGAGGACCCTGGGGTTCCCTATCTGAACTGGGGGGCTCTGTAGTCCTGAGTGAGGTGACACTCGTGAGGGTCCCCCTCCCCCCACAGGGCAGACACAGGTCAGCCTTCACCGTGGAGAAGAGGCCAGGAAGGTGAGACAGTGCCCCCTCCAGGAACCAGGGTCCTTGCCCACCCTGGGCCCCCTGAGGGGCCACTGCCACAGGAGGTGGGACCTCCTGGGGAGAGGAGAGGCCCACCCCACACCACAAGGGCAGTGGCCTTAACCTAAGAAAAGACATGCAGCCCACAGGACACGGGGTCCAGCACCCACACATGCCTCTGTGTCTGCGGCTGAAAGCCCAAAGGGCCTCCATATCCTAAGAAACTGATGCCAGCACATCGCTGCCTCTAGACAGAGCAGGGCCAGAGGGGTGGGCAGGGGTGTCTGCCATCACTGTAAGGGAAGCCCCAGGAAAGGGTGGGTGGGGACCCCCCACACACACAGAAACAAGCTGGGGTGCAATCAGCACATCAATCCCTGGGCAGCCTTTTCAGCAGCAGCCTCTCTCTGCTCATGAGTTGGGGTTTGCAGGGTTTGGGGTACCCAAGGGCCCCAGAGAAGAAGACAGGCAGAGAGGCCTGCATGATAACCCCTGCCCCGTACCCCACCTCAGCTCCAGCCAGCCCACACCAGGATCCTTTCTCAAGGATCCTGGCCTGAGGAGCCCCAGAGCACCACCCCAACCATGGGGTGCACCCATGGTTGCACCACTCCAGCCTGTCCATCCTTCCCAAACTGCCAGACAGGGGGCGCCAGACAGCCAGTAAAGTTCAAGACCAGGATGGCAGCCAGGCCTCCCCACCCCATCCCTGACAGTCAGCTTTAGTGGGGTCAGGCCTGCCCGTGCCCAATCTCAACTGTGATCCAGAAATGCTCAGCCCACAAGGAAGCAGTCCCTAGAATGGGTCTAGTGGGTGTCAGGACATGCCATCCTATTGACTGTGTAGCCCTGCTTCAGAGCTGAGAAAACCATGGCTTAGCTGGGCCTTGGCACTGAGTGCTGCCGGGAGTCTGAGGCCCCTGGACAACGCAGTACCCGGTGTGCTTCCCAGGAAAATCCCAGGAAAGTTGCCATTTGGTTAACAAAGCCCTGGCCAGCCCACCTGCAGGTCCCTGGGGCACCTTTCACCCCTGAGGGCTCCACCCATGAGAGCTCCCCCTGGGCCCAGACAAGCCAGACCCACGCCCCGCTTCTAGGCCCCCAGCTCCCAGAGAGGGCAATGCTCTGGGAAGACACAAAGGTACCTCTGGGGCTTTCCTGCCAACAGTGCCCAGCGGGCCAAATCGTAGGCGACATCAGCCAAACCCAAATACAAGGTCGTCTTAAAATAACTGGGCTTCCAAAAATGTCAAAGGATGTGAAAGACAAAGGTTGAGGAATTATTCATCTCCAGATTAGAGACTAAGGAGATGCGACAACTAAATGCAACATGTGTTCTTGGAAGGGGGGGCTGGGGTCCACTGATGAAATCTGAATAAGGCCGTAGTTTAGATCCTAGAACTGTATCGGTGTTCATTTCCTGACGTGGATCACTGACCCTTGTTATGTAAGAGAATACCCTAGTTCTTGGGAGTGTTGAGGGCAAAGAGGCATGATGGCTGCACTTCGTCTCAAAGGGCTCAGCATTCAGATAGGCAGGTGGGCAGACAGGCAGGAAGACAGGGAGAAGAGCGAATATGCTGGTAATTGGTGCGTCTCAGTAAGTGGTCTCCTGGAGTTCACTGGATTATTCTTGCAGTTCTTCTGTAGATGTAAAGTCCTTTCACAGTAAAATTTTACAAGGTCCCTGGCTCGCCAGGCCCTGCCCCTGCAATCTCCCCTGGGTCAGCTCTGAGACTCGGCTTGCAGGCAGGGAGCACCACACATTCCCCAAACCTTGCCTAGGCTGGCGCCCCTTTTCCGGAAACACCCTGGCGAGGAGGCCTCCCAGAGGCGGAAGGCCCCTGCACCCAGTCGAGGGGAAGCTTCTCCTCTCTAACAGGGCCCAAGGCTGAACTGCAGTGCTGGTGTCTGAGGGTCCCCCTTAACCCCCCAACTGTGAAGACCACCCCATGAGCAGTGGGGAGGTGACCCTGTCAGGCCTCCCTTGTCACTGCCTGGGAGGGCAGGGGTCTGCAGCCTTGCTGCCACCGTTGAAGGCTCCAGGCCCGAGGTGTGCTTGCCTCAGGCTCCCGGGGGCTGGGCAGAGAAGAGGCCTCAGTGTGCCCACCGCTTGGCAGGCCCTGAGGTCTAGAGCTCGCAGACTCTGTCACTCCAGACAAATGGACAAACCACTGGCCCCCACTTGCTCACCACACAGCCAGGACTGAGCCCCAGGCAGGCACCTCCCTGTCCCACCACTGCTAGCCAAAGCTCACCTCCAACTGCCAGGCACCTGGTCAATAGGCTGCCATGGGGCTACTGGGTACCAGGTCCAGCTGACCTGGGTGGCGTCCGAAGAATCAGCCCTGAGCTCAGGAGGAGGAGGAACAGGCCCCACCGCCCAGGGAGGGCAGGGGCTCACTCCCCGGAGCTAGCCAGGCCGGGGTGAGCAGGCCCCCTCTGCCCTTTGCCGGAGCTTGGGAGCATCTCTGGAGGAGAGCAGGCCCTCTGAGCAGGCACTCAGGAGGCACAACCAGGCCCTGTCCCTGTCTGCCCCAGTGTCCCTGCCTCCCTCTGCTTCTCTCCCAGAAGCCTGGACCCTCCCTGCCAGACACACCGACCCAGGCCGCCTAGTCCCTGCTGTGCGTACCCCCTTCCAGCCCAGGTCCTCCAAGACCCAGCTGGTCCCTAAACCTTCAAGGGGCTAAACCCATAAGGCTTGCAAATCAAGAGGGCGAGGTCCAAATCCTGGCTCCATCACGCCTCACCCTGGGACCTGGCAGACTTTCATCCCCCAACTTCACCTCCCGACCTGTGAAACATGTTGGACCATGCCTCTCTCAGCCCACACAAGGCGGTAACTGCTGTCATCACCATCCCCAGCTGCTGCCTCGGCCCTGATGGCCCCCCTCACTGGCCAGGCTGCTCCATGTGCTGTGCATCTGCTGCAGCTGGCTGTCACGGGAGATCCTTGAGAGCTGGTCCAGGACTCATCTGCACCCAAGCAGCCAGGGCCCTAGAGGCCAGCCAGCTCCCTGGAGACCCGGATGGGTGCCCCAGCAGCCCACACGGGCCAGAACCATAGCCTTGACTCAGCCAGCAGCCCTCCAGCAAAGGAGGTGCAGCCAGCGGGGAGGGGCCAAAGCATTTTCTTATCCTCGTCTCCATGTCTCCGCATTTTCTCAGTTTGCCTTAAGGGGAAACAAAGATTAAAGACAATGACCCACTCGCTCCCCAAATCCATCCTGGGGAGCCATGAACAGAAACGGATGGCAGGGAGTGTGCTGGCAGCAGGCCCCATCTGAGGGGGGTGGGGAGATGGGGCAAGAAATGGCACGCATGAGCAAAGGCGTGGAGGATGGACCCCACGGGCACGGAAGGCGAGCAGTGAGCTGGCTGCAGGGACACTAGGTGAGGACAGAGAAGGGGTAGGACCAAGGAGGACCTGTGATGACACCCCAACTCCAAGGACCAGAGTAAGCAGCGTCCTGCGACTCCGAGCTCTGACCGAGGAAACCAGGAGAAGTGAGGGGCCTAGTGACACCACCCCAGGCCAGGGCGCCACAGGCTCTCCCCCAGCCCCACCGCCCCAGCTGCCCTGCCTTTCGGTAAATAAGTTTGTTTAACGCTCACTCTGACCACAGGGCCCCGAGGCCAGGCGCCCGTGCTCACAGACGGCCTTTGTGCGGGCCATGAAGGGCCTTTTCATCCCCGCCCTGGCCTCCCGCCCGCTCAACCTGGCCTGCTCCCCCCGCCCCAGCGGCTGCGGCCACAGGAGACCAGCAGGGAGGGCAGCAGGCCGGGCCCGGACCTCAGCCACAGGCCACTCCTTCCCCGCCTGCCTGCTCCAGGGCCCCAGCCCACCGAGCAGGGATGGGGACTGCCAGGCTGTGGACACACCTGCTCAGAGCTCCTAGCCCAGGGCGGGTGGCCGAGAGCCTCCCTGAATGGTAGGAAGAACGACAGCCAGCCAGACCCCAAAGGCTCCGAGGTGGAGTTGGCCTGTCTGCTCTCGGTGGGACACGTGGAGGGGGTGAGGCCAGGTGAGGTCGCGCGACGCCAAACACGAGGCCGTCCCTGAGCATTCCTGTGGCGGCAGACGAAGCCCACCCACCCAGGCTGTGTATGCACAGTCTGATCCAGGGCCTCTGGCCGGCGGCCTGGGCTGGGAGACCTGGCTGCTCAGGGAGAAGGAAACTGGACAGGAGCTGCCCAGACAGCCCCAGACCCTGGGCGGGCGGGCGCCAGCACCTTCCCCTCCACCCGCGTTGACCACCAGGAGGCAGAAGCGTCTCATTGGGGTGGGGTGGGACACTGGGGGGTCTGCAAGGATCACAGCCCCACTATCCCCGCCACAGAAGATGCCACCCTACACTTGAGGGCACTTCCTCAATTCCTGGGGCACTGCACCAGCCCCCAGCTTGCCCAGCTGGCACCTCTCCCACCAGAAGGGAGGCTGGACGCTTTTCCAGCTTGCATGAGAAGGCGATTCTGCCCTGAGACCACCCTGCACGCAGCAAAGGGGCTGGGAACGTGTAGACACGTTCCTCTAACATTTACTGAGCCCTGCCGGCTGCCCAGCCCGTCCTGAAGGCTCCTGGCTCTGAACTTGGTAGGCCTACAGTCCCCCGAGAGGTTCTCACCTTCGTACAGATTGAGGAGAGGCAGAGAGAGGCTGAGAAACAGCCAGGGGGAGGCAGAGCAGAAGCAAAGGCAGGCTGCAAGCTTCTCCTGGGGCATCTAGAGAGAGGCTGGCAGGCCCACGGGCTCCTCGCCGCCACCCATTTCCTCCCGGTGTGTGAGCCCGAGTGTGTGGCTGTCCCACCAGCTCACGTCCTCCTGCAGCTCTCCCCGGGGCCACACTCACGCGCTGGTCTCCACTTGCCTCCCCGACACACCCACAGACACTCCCCTGAAGCCCGTGATGTGGACAGGGTCTGCGGGGTCCCCCCACCCACACAGTTCTCCAGCCCAGGACCCCCCACGGGGGCCTGAAACACTTCTCCTCTGACCCACCTCATGGCCAACAGAGGTTGCTTTCTTCCAGGAGAAAGACCACCCATGCCCCATCTGTGCCTTTTCTCTCTCAGGCTTCAAAGCCGGCCTGGGCCAGCCCCTCCCAGCGCAGAGCCACAGAGCTGCCCGGGACTGGGGCTGAGGTCCCGGGAGCCTCCCTCCCCGGGTCTGTGGGGACACTACTTCTTGCCGAACCCCAGAGCCAGCCATTTTGGCCTCAGCACAGAGCCCAAGTCCAGCATCCTCACGGGTTTACGGAGGGGTCGAGGGCCCAGTGCGCTCTCAGGAATTTTTCCCGACATGGGAATAGTACCTGGGTCTTCACTCTTGAAGAACATTTCAGAAAACCAGCAGGGAACGGCTTGCAGGGTTTGAAAAGTAAATGGTAGGGCTCTGTGGTCTTCTGTCCAGGGGCCTGGGGCCTCTGGCCCCTCAGCCGCTTGCCCTGTGCCTGGTGCCCTTCTTGACTCTCAGATCTGGAAGCCTTCAGATTTCAGGTGCTGCAGTCATCCCCATGTCCCCTAGGCAGCTAATGTCCCTGGTTCTGCTCCCCAAGTCCCCCTCCTACTTCTAAGGCCGTGTCCTGTGGCTAACAACTCCCCGAAACATTCAGCACAGCTCCTGGCAGCCTGTCTCATGGGAGCCCTCCCCCGATCACCCCAAACAGCCGCCCTATCTCCCGCAAGGGGCTTCTATCCAGTGGGCACTGGAGAATCTGGCCCGAGGTGCTTCTTGGCCCCAGAAGGCTGGTGGCAGCAGAGCCGAGGGAGCACCCTTACCTGTGAGCACCGCAGGGGCCAGGACCCCAGAGAGGAGCAGCAGCGCCATGCGCAGGGCCAGACACAGTGCCATCCTGGCCCGGAGTGAGTGAGGCAGGCAAGCAAGCAGGATGCACCGAGGACTGAGCTGGTAAACTTGAAGGCAGCGGGAAAGAGGTATCAAAGGGCTGGGAAGGGTTTTCATCAATGCAAACTCTGTCCTCCTGGGACACCGCGCCCGCCCCCCCAACACACACACACACACACACACACACACACACACACACACACACACACTAAAGCTTACAGAACTGACGGCTTTCCTGAACTCGAGCAGCCCCACCCTCAGAGAAGGAAAAAGGAAATTGCTCCCTTTCCCTCTCTTTTCTCCTCTCCTCTCTCTCTCTCTCTCTCACACACACACACACACACACACACACACACACACACACTCCTGGGCCACTGGAAGTGAGAGATTCTCAAACCTCCATGTGCAAAGATTCACCCAGGGAACTTGGAAAATGCAGATGCCTCTGGCATGCTTTCAGTGGGTCATGGACGGGCCCAGGAATCTGCATTTTAGTGCCCATGGCCCAGACTCGGGAGACTCGGCCCTAGGCAGTCAGCACTGAGCGGCCGGCTCTGCTCACTTTTGGGCTCTCAATGCCCAGCTGGGAGTGGGTGCTCAACAGAGCTTGTTCAAGAAGCACTTTTAAAGCAGTTTCAATCCAAACCTTCTAGCAGCTCTAGTCTCTTTCCAGAAAAGGCCATGTCATGAAACGCCCCATGTCCCCTCTTGCTCTCTGTTCTCCCGGGTGCCTGAGACTTGAGATACCACCTGTGTGCTCATGACATGTGCTTCCAGCCCAGGGCCAGCCCAGAACATCAGCCCCACGGCCCACTGCCTCCCTACAGCTCCGTAGGTATCTAATGAGATCTCCAAGTTCATGTGACCAAAACAGACCTGGACTCCCCTGCCTCCCTAGTCCTACTCAGTCAATGGCATCCCAGCCCCCCACCTTCCAGATGTCCTAGCCACACAATTAAAAGTCGTCAGAGGTCTCTCTCTTTCTTTACTCCCCACGTCTAATTGCTCAGAAAGGAGTGCCAACACCCCCTACTTCCTACCTTTCATGGTTTCCCACTGCTCTTAGAACAAAAACCAACCTAAGGCTTGCCTTGGCCCTGCTCACCTCCCCCACCCTGCTCACTGTGCTCCAGTCCACTGGCCTTGACTAGGTTCCTCCAACACACCAAACTGGATCCTGCCTCTGGGCCTTTGCACTTGCTGTCCCCTCTCATAGAGAGCAGTCCATCCGCTCATTATGTGGCTACCTCCTTATCACCATTCAGTTCTTAGCTCTCATCAGTCTGCCCCCATCCAGCCAGCACTTCTAATTTTTTCTTAGCACTTATATTTATATGAAACTCTTCTTTCTTTTTCTTGTTAATTTTCTGAGGAATGACATATACCCTGTGAAGTGCACAAATCTTATGTTTACAGTTTGATGAACGTTCATACATGTACACACCTGTGTAAACACAACCCAATCAATAGAGAACATTTCCAGCACACCAGCAGAACCCTCCTGCCCCTCCCCCGTCAGTTCCCTCAAAGTGCGATTCTGTCTTCCATCACCATAGATTCGTTTTGTCTACTTTTTTTTTTTTTTGTGAGGAAGATCACCTCTGAGCTAACATCCATGCCAATCCTTCCCTTTTTTTGCTGAGGAAGCTTGGCCCTGGGCTAACATACGTGCCCATCTTCCTCTACTTTATGTGGGACACTGCCACAGCATGGCCTGACAAGTGGTGCATAGGTACGCACCTGGGATCCGAACCTGGGCCGCCAGCAGTGGAGCACGTGCACTTAACCACTGCGCCACGGGGCCAGCCCTACTTGTTTTTTTCAAGGAAGATTGGCCCTGTGCCAACATCTATTGCCAATCTTCCTCTTTTTCTTTTTTCACCCCAAAGCCCCAGTACCTAGTGGTGTATCATAGTTGTAGAGCTGTAGCTCTTCTATGTGGGATGCCGCCTCAGCATGGCTTGATGAGCAGTGAGTAGGTCCGTGCCCAGGATCCGAACCTGCAAACCCTGGGCCACTGAGGCAGAATGCGTGAACTTAACTGCTAAGCCACCAGGCGGGCCCTCCGTTTTGTCTACTCTTGAACTTCAAATAAGTGGAATCATATGCTATGAACTCTGTGTGTCTGGCTTGTTCTGTTCAACATTCTCTCCGAGATTCATCCTCAGTGTTGCATGTAGCAGCAGCTCAATCATTTCTGTTGCTGAATAGTACGCAGTTGTATGAATATGCCACAACCTATCCATTCTTTTGTCCACTTTGTCCATTTATTTGTGTCCATTTGGGTTATTTCCAGGTCTGAACTTTTATGAATACAGCTCCTCGGAATACTCTTGTACGTCTTTTGGCAGACATATACACTAATTTCTTGGTTATATATCTAAAGATGGAATTGCTTGGTCAGACGGTAGGTATAGTGTTTAGATTCTGTAGATGCTGCCAAGCTGTTTTGCAAATTGTTCCAATTTATACTCTCATCAGCTGTATGACAGTTCCGGTTGCTCCACATCCTCACCAACACCTGGCATTGCCTGTCTTTTTATTTCTAGTCGTTCTGACAGGCCTGTAGTGGTCTCTCATTGTGGTTGCATTTCCATGACTAATAAAGCTGGGCACCTTTTCATATTTATGGACCACAGCAATATCCTCTTCTGTGAAGGGTCTGCTCAATTTTTTTGCCTATATGTTTATTAGGGAGGAATATCGTTTTACATTTATTTTTAGGAGTTTTCTGTGTATCCCAGATAAACATCCTTTTTCAGAGAGATGTAATGGTGCCTTTGGATGAAATGTTCATTGGTTGTCTGTGTGTCCCCACCCTGTCACAGCAGGGGCTGTGTTTTGTTCACAGTGCATTTCCAGAACCTAACGCCAGGCCCAGCACACAGTGGGAACTTAGCATTTGGATCCAGTCACTTGGGATTTCCAGGGTAGATTTAACATCGAGTTAAATCTTGCTCAGCTCAGCAGTCTGTGCTGCTGGTGCGCTCTCAGTCTCCCACCCTCACCTTTCTGTGCCCTGCAATGTAACGTAGCAACATAATGTGGAGTCAGAGCCGCAAATTACCCTCCTGAGACTTTCTTGCCAGCTGACTTCCTGTCAGCACCTGCCAGTGGGAGGCACTGGTGGGAGACGGAAGGTGGGAGGGCAGCAGTGACTCTTTTCCAGATTTCTGACAGCATCTCTGGTGGCAGCAGCAGCAGCAGCACTGGCTACAATAACATCAGTGACAAAGGGTCAGGTGGTGGTGTCTGCAGGGGCAGCCACAGAGGGCTGGAAGTGCAGGCTCCTGGGTCCTCGTCAGGCAGCTGAACTCCAACTCCAGGAGCCTTAGTGGACAGCGTTCTGGCCTCAGAGCTTCTGCTCCTCCAGTCCAGGCTGGCGTCGATTTCCGAGTCGCTGTTACTAATTTGTGAGTCCCCTTACCTTCCCTCTTCTGCTCGAGTTCTTTAGACATCCTTATGACAAATTCCCGTGTTCAATCTCGTCTGTCTGAAATACCTAGAGGGAATTCCGTTTCCTAGTCCCTGACCAATGCAGTGCTTGGCACCTGGGACGGTCCCGGGAAACAGACCCTCAGAGAGATGTTTCCAAGTTCGGTTTGCTACCCTGTTTGAGCTTGAATGCAGGGAAGACCCCACTGCCAGTGGAAAATGAGATCTGGTAACACATGGCAGGCCGTATGTTAAGACTTGTGGTTGTTTAGCATGAAGGGCCTACTGAAGACAAGGCTTAAAGGACCAAGTAGATGCTGCACTTGACGTTTAAGTAGTGATGATGATCAAAGGAGAGTGAAGTGCACTGGCTGCTTTTTACTGCATTGGGTGCTCACAGAAAACAACAATTTCAAGGCTTTAAGTTCTAAGGTCAAGGCATGATCAGAGAACTAGAGCATTTCTTTGGTAGTCTTTTAAAAAATCTCTTATTTCTTGTACATACAGGGCACAAATTCAGGCCCCAAATTTGCACGGGTTGCAGAATTACAGCCGTTAATTTGAATTCACAGCCATGCCAGTTCTCTTAGGTGAAATGTAAGGCACTGATGGGAAAGGAGTGGGACCCTGAGGTTTGGAATGAGGATATCTGGGTAGACTCAAACAAATCTGAGAATCTTCCAATTACAGATCCTCAGGCCTCTCCTGAAGAAGCAGCAGGCTCTCCTCCCCTGTCTGAAGACAATAGCCTTTTCTTGTCTGAATAAGAAATAACCTCCTCTGTCAAGTTCACTTGCAAGAGGATGCCTCCTCTCAAGACCCACCCTGACAACTCCTCATTGCCTCCACATCCATAACTAGAGTCAAGGAGAACAAGTACAAAGTTCGATCCAGGAGGAAATAATTACACAGTAAAACAATTGCTAATTTATGCTAGCAATAAATTAGTAACTAAATACTAAGTAAGATATTGCTAATTTATATTAATAGACACCTGGAGAATATGTGTGGGAATGAATTCTAAGGTGTTAGACTACAGGGATAGGATGTGAATGTGACATTAGATCAGGCCAAATATATCCATAGGGGTGTGATTAGTGGAGATTCTGAACTTAATGTTTTAGCTCAAGTATCCAGAAGTAGCTCCAACAGTCTGGTTGGTTGGCTAACACCTAGACTCAATAGCAGTCTAGATTCAATGAGATTGAGAAGCCTGCTGTGATGAAGAGGAGGGAAGCCAAAGACTCAGGAAGGAAGGACTGTTGGAGTGGATTTATCTTAAGTGACTCACACCTTCACCACCCCCACCAAGTCCTCAGTAGGCCCCAAAGTACACTCCCTTCACTGAGGCATTGAGAGATGCACTGGTAGGAGAAGATGAGCATCTTTGGAAAGATATGTGGTGTGTGTTCTCTTTGGCCAGGGCTGATGATGGGATCACTGATTTCAATGGGGGTGGGGGGGGGAGGACTCTGCAAGATGGCCCCAAGTATAAATAGTAAATCTTCCTCCAAATCTTCCCCAAAGGTATCAGCAGCCATAGACCAGGGCGGCTGTCTATGTCTTAAGGGATCAGTGGACACGGGATCTGTGTTGACACTCATCTCTGGATACCCATTGTGTTCACCAATCAAAGTGAGAGCTTATGGAAGTTGAGTGATAGATGGAGTTTTGGCCTGAATCCACCTCAGTGGATAAGTAGGGAGGGAGAGGCTGCCAAGGGGCAGGAGTGGGAAGCTAGAGCCCATCCTGGGAGGGCAGAACCCTGAGTAAGCCAAGACTCTAAGCACCTGACGCATGCTCCATTATTCCATCAGACTTCACTTATAAAAGACAAATTCAAGGTAAAATTATTAAGAAATTCAAGACAGTGAATTCTATTTCAAATGATTAATAAACCACACTAAAGGTAGAAAAATGGCAATGCACCCTCCGAGACAAAAAATCTAAATTATAAAGATTACTGCATGATTAACCTCGTACATATGTATTTGTGTATCTTTAGAGTAAACAAATATTGAACTCTAGTTAGAAAGCTTGTTTTTCACAGTAGTATTGGTGATCAATTACAAAACCACCTTGCTGTATTCTAAGATTGAGCAAATAAGGAAATATATTGAAGATAATGGGAGCCAGTTTCTCGTTGGAGAGAGGAATTGCAAATATGGAAAAGAGAAAGATTAGAAGGGATCCTTGGTATTTTATTGGAACTGGAGACATCAGTATGAACTCATGGCATGTAGAAGTAAATATATAGATATATGTGGTTATATAGATGTATGCATGTATCTGTACACACATACATACATAAACTGCCCATCTCTATCTGTGGAGACAACCCAGTAGCAATGAGCACGATCAGTGCCCAGATTTTGGTTTCTGGACACGATTAGTTCCCACTAAAAGGAACCATAGCTCCTTGGAGAAACGGCTAATTCCAAACCTGAGAAAGGAAAAGTAGATGATGAGCATAGAATACCTCAAGCCAAAGCAAGGAAGTGCTCAAAGAATGATGGGGATATGGCAGAAAGACACAGAATCCATTGCAGAGAGGCTCCAAATGGACAATTTGTGCACAAACAATAGTATCATATTATAACCTATATATAATGTGTGCACACGTGTGTGTGTGTAGAAAGCTCTTCCTTATGGTAGAATGCTAATAAATGTAAAAGGAAAGCTTGGCAAACATCTTACTAATTGTTCAAGCAAGAATCATCAATGGCTGCTCTAACTAGTGGATGAAAGTTTGGAGGAACTGGCTATTTACATAGTCTCAAAGTATCTCCCATAAAGAGAAAAATCATTACAGTGGAGAAACCTGGCAGATGCCACCTTAACCATATGATTAAAGTTCACATTGCCAGTAATGGTTCAAACCAACATGTGTCTCCTGATATGATGCATTGAGAACATAACATCACTTCTGTAGCTTTCCCGCCCAATTGCATAATCTCAATCATGAGAAAACACCAGGCAAATCCAAACTGAGGGCATTCTACAAAATACTAGTCCTGCACCCTTAAAAAAAGTCAAAATATTGGGGCCGGCCCTGTGGCTTAGCTGTTAAGAGCTTGCGCTCCGATACTGGCAGCCCAGGTTCGGATCCCGGGCGCGCACCGACGCACCGCTTCTCTGGCCATACTGAGGCCGCGTCCCACATGCAGCAACTAGAAGGAAGTGCAGCTATGACATACAACTATCTACTGGGGCTTTGGGGGAAAAAATAAATAAAATTTAAAAAAAAAAAAAAAAGTCAAAATATGAAAGACAAAGACAGACGGAGGAACTGTCCCAGATTAGACTAGACTCAAGAAACGTGACAATACAAAGAGTGATCATGAGTGGCATCCTGCACCTTTTTGTTTTTCCTTAGAAAAGACATTAGCAGAATAATTGGTGAAATATGAATGAGACCTGGATATTAACATTACATTAATGGTATTGTATCATTTATTTCCTAATTTTAATAAGTGTATTGTGGTTATGTAAGAAAATGTCCTTGTTTCAAAGAAATACACCCTGAAATGTTTAGGGATAAGGGACATAATGTCTGCAGCTTAATCTCAAAGGGTTCATTAAAAAAAGTTACTGAGAGTCATTATTGAGAGTTATCAAGAAAAAGTAAAGCAGACATGGTAAAATGTTAGCAATTGGAGAAGCTGGGTGAAAGTTACCTGGGAGTTCTTTCTACTGTTTTTGCAAGTTTTCTTTAAGTCTGAAATTTATCAAAACAAAAAGTCCCCCTTCCTTAATAAAACAAATCACTATTTTCCAATGACTAATGAAATAGACCTAGGCGATGATCATCGACGAATGTTTAAAACTGCTACATGAAAGATCAAGAGAACTTTAACAAAGGATGAATCAACCTGACAGCAAGAGAACGTACTGATGCGTTTTGACGGGAGTAAAGACAGGACAACCAGACAGTATTGCCTGCTGATGTGACTGATGTGATGGACAGGACCACACCAGCAATTACATATTCTTGGAGGGGGAGGGGAGAATCTGAATTTCATCAAGCCTCCAGATCTGCCTACTAATTTACAGAAAATGTGGGAGAGATGAACAAATTGAACACCATAAGGGTACTCCTTGTTGAATCCAGAGTATGGGATGTTCTGTGGACAAATGATCTAGTTTCTTCAACTTTTTTTTTGAGGGGGGGTACTGGTAAGACTAAAAGAGACTTAAACATGTCAACCAAATACAACCCATGAACCTCAGTTTGGTTTTGATTCAGACTTTTGTAAAAATACACTTTTGAGACAATCTGAGAAAATCATATATGGACCTGGGTTTAGATATTAAGAAATTACTAATATTGTTAATGTGACAATGGCATGTAGTTTTTAAGATATTCTTATCTGTTACCATGCACATTAAAATATTTATGAATTACATATCTAGGATTTGTTTTAAAATTGTCTGAAGGAAAAAATGTGGGATAAATGAAACGATATTGGCAAAATGTCCATTGTTGAAGCTGGGTTATATTAGGCAGGAGTTTGTACACTAGTTGATATGACTGAATGTTTGTGTCCCTCAAGATTCATATGTTGAAGCCCCAACCCCCAATGTGATGGTATTTGGAGGTGAGGCTTTGGGAGGTGATTAGGGTTAGATTAGGCCATGAGGGTGGGGCCCTTATAATGGGATAAAAAGATGATTTTTTAAAAGATGAAAGAGAGACATGAGATCGCTCTCTCTCTCTGCCATATGAGGACATAGCAAGATGGCTGTCTGCAAACCAGGAAGAGAGCCCTCCAGACACCAAAATGCTGGCACCTGGATAATGGGACTGCCCAGCCTGAACTAAGGCACTAGTCTTCTTCTATGTATGTTTGAATTTTTTCATTAAAAACCAAAGTTGGAAAAAAGCTAACTAAAGACGAAAGCTGCAATAACCTCAGGACTGTTAAGGACTCAGACCCCTCAGGAATGAAGGTTCAGGTCACCCACCAGCTGAGGGGCTGGTGGAAGGCAAAAGGAACGTGGAATGGCTAGTAAACAAGTAAGTTGTACAAAACTCACCCACAGCCCTCACGACCAACTACAGAAACAAGAACTGTAGCAGCTATGTATATTTTATTCCTTTTATATATACACGTATATTTGTAGATATGAGCCAATTTTTCCATGTTCGTGTAGATATATAAAATAAAACTTAATCTTTAGGGTATGAAATAACCCAGGTGACATTGTGAGTGAACTAAGAGACATTAGTGTCACCTAGAAATGGCTGTAATGACGGAAAGGACCAGTGCAGCTGGTGGTGGTGGTTTCCCTAGTTACTAGTCTCAATAATCTCACCTTGTCCCGTTTTGCTTTTTTTTTTTTCCATTTCTTTTGATTGAACACCTAGGGTGGCTTCTGTTTCATGATGGGACCCTGACCTGCTTAAGGCTTAATTTCATGTTACCAAAGCAAGTCAGAAAATCCAGGTGAGTGTCTCTGTCCCCTACACGAGGCTCACCGTGCTAGCATTTCGACTGGGGTCTGCTTCAGTAAAACTGCAACGGGTGCCTGTCCTGCACTGTTGAAGACCCACACTGAAACACAAGAGCTAACTCTGCAAACACCACATGTCAGCAGCGTGCTGCAAGGGGGGGCAAACGTACACACAGACCACACTCGCACACTCGTACTTGGGAAGCGAGAGCTGAAGGGAACCTCACAAGTCAGCCAGGCTGGAGGTTCCCCACTCAGGCTGTCCGTTTAGAATCATTCGGGGTACTCAAAAATAATTCCCAATGCTGGACCCACCCCAAATTAGAAACTCTGGGATATGGAGCTCAGGACTGATTTTTGTTTCAAGTTTCTCAGATGATCTGGGCCATCCCCTTCATCTGATAGGCAAGGAAACAGAGGCCCAGAGACAGGACAGGAAGGACTGGTTAATGACAAGGCTGGTGGTAATATCTCGTCTCCTGGAACCCATGCCACGTTGCCTCCCTGAGGGCTGCTTCTTTGCACTAATTTTAAGATGTCTAAGAGGGAGATTACCCCTATTTAATATGCTCTACTGTGCCTATACCTGAGGCACAAACTCCCTTCTCCTTTGCAAAATGGCCTACAAAGAGAATTTATCAAGCATTTATGTGCTGGGCACTGTACTGTGACATTTTAAGTTATTGATCACAACTACCTCATAGTTCCCATTTCACAGATGGGAAAACAAATACTTGCATTCAAATCTTACAGCTTGACTCCAGGACCCCCATTCACAAAACCACTCACAGGTACACTCCACAGGGTACCTTTGAAAAAAAACCACCAAAGACCTAGATTCTGGGTAGATTTGGGAGATGCTAGACCCAGCAAGGCTGGGACCTTGGAAACTGCTCCAGGTCCTCAGCTCTGCACGAGAATGGAAACTAGAGCCTGTTCTGAGTCCTCTCATGGGAAAAGACTGAGGTCCTTGGTTTACAGGCCAGACTGGGGTAGCCGCTGGAATTCCTTTCCCATGGTCAATGTGCACCAACTCAACTCTCCCAAACTTCTCCCATCTCAAGACAGAAAACTGAAGAGAATGACTGTGCAGACTGCTAACTGCCAATGCAATATCCATTCTCCTCATTTCTTAGAAACAGAATCCCAGTGGTATTTGGGGTGCCAAAGCACTCACCTCAAACCCCCAAATTTCCCACCTTTCTTGCAACTAACTGCAGTTAGGTATCTACATTCTGGCTGATAACACTTAGGAGTTGGGTAGGGCTTCCAAAAAACCTCCTTAAAGGTGGCTGACTGAGCAGGGAGGTGTGCTCTTTTGCCTTACCCCACTCCTTCCTCTTGCCTCGCATATGGGCATGATGGTTGGTGCTCTAGCAGTCACCTTGGACCATGAGTGACCTTGAGATTGGAAGCCACAATCGGGATGGTGAAACAGAAAAAACCTGGGTCCCTGAGCCACCACACCAGCCTTGGACTGATGACTTCTGGATTTCACTTGAGAAATAAACTATCTTGTTTAAGTCACTGTTACTTTGTGTCTTCTGTCATATGCAACCAAATCTAATACTGACCCACTATTTTCAGGACCATTTCTCATGCTAAAGGAGGAATTAGCAATTTGCTGTCAAGGGAAATTAATCTACTCCTCCTACATTTGGTGGGACAAGTAAACCATCTTTAAGAAATGATGTCTCTGCTTCTTAAAACCAGCTGGACTGACTGAGTGTTGAAGCTATCGTGAGCTCCATCTCCATGATGTCATCACTCTGCCAGCTACGAAGGGGGCAGGGCAGCAACAAGGGAAAGACCCCACTTCTCTCCTCTTGCTTCCCAGCATCTATGTGCAGTTTCTCTTATATGATGAACCATAGCTCTGGTTGTTTCTTTAGTTGCAAAACATTCCCACTAATTCCTAGAGGAAAACTCTCCTCTCAAAGGCTCCAGGTTCCCAGTCCAGAACTGGCACAACCAAAAGCTGTATAGGTCTGTCATGCTCAGGGCATCTGACAACATCTGTAAAATGACCACCACACATCTGGTTGCTTCCTGGTTCCCAGGTTCCCCACGGTCCCAGCAAGCACTGCAGCTTCCGCATCAGGAATCGCCTGCACAGCCGAAGGCATCCTCCTGAGCTGGGCTTTTTGTTGTTGTTGTTCCAAGAAACCCATCACTATGAGGCCACCTTCCATTTGGAATGTGCTCTTGGTTGTACCTCCCTCTATTCTAGTGCACGCCTGCTGCTCTTCTGATGCAGTACTACTTCCCATGCCGGAAGCACAGGAGAGAGAGAGGTTCATTTCACAGCAGCACTTCTATTTAATCAAAGTCATACACAGACGTGTGTGTGTGTGTGTGTGTGTGTGTGTGTGTGTGTGAGGAAGATTGTCTCTGAACTAACATCTGTGCCAATCTTTCTCTATTTTTTGTATGTGGAACGCCACCACAGCACGGCTTGATGAGCGGTGTGCAGGTCCGCGCCCAGGATCCAAACCCGCAAACTCTGGGCCACCATAGCAGAGTGCATGAACTTAACCACCATGCCACCGGGCCGACCCAGAGACTTCTAATTTTTACTAATAATGTAGAAAGGGGCATTTTGTATACAATAAATTTCAATTTCTTCACCTGATCAATTTAAAAATAATGTATATAATATGCACACATGTTCTCTCTCTATATATACTATATATATATTTGTAAAATGGTTGCCCTAAAAGAAATATTTAAAATAAAGCCATAAAGTGTCATTATCCTGAAATTAAAAAGAAAAATAATCCCTCTACTTAGAGCCAATGAAAAGAGAGTTAAAGTTCCTTGATTTATATGTATCAACTCATTTTATGCAGACATTTCCTGAAAACGGCCACAACAGAATCTCCCATCCCACAAGGTCCTCTACAATGCGACCTTACCACTCTTTCCATCAAAGGGGATGGGGATGTTCCCAACCCCTTGAATCTGAGTGGGCTTGTGACTACTTTGACAGAATACAGCATCAAACGAGTGACACTAAGTGACTTCTGAGTTTAGATCAGAAGGGTGATGCAGCCCCTGCCTCGTTCTCTGGGGGAAGCCAACTGCCGCATAAGTCCATCTACCGTGAAGCAGCCATGCTGGAGAGGACATACGCAGTTCCTTCAGCCATCAGCCCAGCTGAGTTCCTACCGGACAGCCAGCATCAACTGCTAGTCACACGAGTAAGCTCTCTTGGCAGGCCAGCCTCATCTAGCCTTCCTAAGATCGCAGCCCCAGCTGCCAGCTGACCACAACTATAGGACACACCATGGAAGAACGCGCCCAGCTGAGCTCTTCCCAAAGTCCTGATTCAGAAAATTACCAAGAAAATGAAGGGGTTGTTGTAAGCCAGTTTGGGGGTAAATTTTTATGCAGCAACAGTAACCAGAACACCAACTACCTCGGGGAAAGTCTTCATAATCAGAGTACCTTGACTGTGTATGTTTTCAAAATCTCTGAATTAAAATAACTGGAAGCAAACAGTGTACAAAACAAACACTTTAAAACTCAGGAAGAGTTCAAATAATTTGGAAATAAGTTTACAGAAAGGGGTAAGAACCTGGTGGCTGGAAGTGAACGAGTAAGCAAATGAGAATGTGAAAAAGAGAGCAGAACTGATTGAGAAACAACCATTCCTAGGGAAGAGTAGCTTCTTTCCCCTAAGTGGGAAATTCCTCAGGTAGGAGCAAGGCTCCCAGTTAAACAAATGGAATGTTCCATGACTAAAATGACTTTGGTCCCTCCGATGTGCCTACTCCGCCCCCAATGTTTGTGTTTTATTTATTTTTATTTTCCCTGAACAAGCACACAGTAGAGTCTAGTTTGGAAGGTGTGGGCTGGCTCTAGAGGGACACATTCAGGGGGTGTGTCTGTGGTGTGAGGGCAGGAGATGATCAACAGGCCAGCAGAAAGGGACAGTCAAAGAAGGAAAGACATCTGGTCAAACTTACCCATGTTTATCTTGACCTCCACATTCTCAAATACAGAGCCAGCCAGTGTTCCACAGCCTGGCAGAGAAAGTCACGGCTGCCTCCACGTCTCGGGTGCTCACGTGCCTGGAGCTTTCCCATGGTACCAAGAGAACAGTTTAGTGCAAAACTCAGCCTCGACAGGGGCAAGTACAAGAGGTGCGCTCGGATAGAATACCACCAGGTTTTATTTAAGTTCTTTTTTATTTTCCTCCACACTGGCAAAAGTTCCGAGGGAGCTTAAAGTTTTGTAAACATTTTAACTATCCCTCTTCCCCACCCCCCACTTTTGAATTTACAAAGCAAAGGAGAGCAGGAGTCCCAATTTTAAATGGTTCCCCATCTCCTCATGCTATTTGATCCAAAAACTATATACAAGTTTGTAGCAGTCTCTGTATACTTATTGTACATGTTTAGGAGGGAGGGAGGGAGGCAAGAAGGGATAGGGAGAATGGTGATCCAAAAGAATAAAAATAGAAACCAAATATAATCATCCAAAACCAAACTGCTCTCAGAGCAACTCCAGCCTCTTCAGGCCAGGACAACAGAAAGGAAAGGTGCTCCCCCAGGAGCTGCCCGGACCACAGCACTCCCCACACAGGGTGGATGGTCAGACAGCTCCAGACCAAAGTGTGATTGGCAATTCCAGGTGATGTTCTGTGGGGGACAGGTGGAGGCAGGAAGAGTATTTGTTTATAAATAGGGCTTGAATACATTTATGTCTGACGTGAAAGGGTGTTAGGAGGCCTTGACCAGAAGCCAGAATCAGTCTTCTCTCGCCCGTTCTCTCCCATCCCCTCCATCCCACTGCATTCTCCTGTATAGTGGTTTCCACGGATGAAGGTCTTAAAGATGGTCAGCTTTTGTATGTTCTCTTTTCAGAAAAGACAAGCAACTTGCCATCCAGAATCTTTAAACAAAACCATTTCGGGGCCACAGCAAGACACACACGCAATGCTCTGAGGAATCAGATGAAATTCCAGGCTTTTATCAGGAGCAAAAGTTTATCCCTATCCAAAATGAAATTATACAAATTCATACATATGGTAAAGATCCTAGCTGCCTCTTAAACGAGACAAATTTTCAGCAGAAAGGCCCAAAACAAACTGGTCCTAGTCCTCTGAAGTAAAAACATTTATGGGAAAAATCAGTTTTTGTAAGAAAGAAAAATTAAGAATAAGTTCCTCTCCCAGGCCACAGGTTTCTTTTGTCCAATCAGTTTGGAGTATGCCAGGGGAGAAGTCAGCTTGCTTGAAAGTCACTATCTAATGAAGAAAAACATGAATCCTTTCTCCGAAAGGATGCTCAGAAAGAACAGGCGAGGGGTGTGCAACATCAAACCAATCCAATCTAAACTCCACCCCACTCAGGGTCTCTTTGATGCAATCCCAAAGTTAGCAGTGGCAATGCAACCTTCAGACTGGGAAAGCTCTGACTGTCTCTGTCAGACACTCAAGTCACAGTCCAAGGGCATTTTGTTGTTGGCCAATGTCTGTTACCATTAACTCTCTTCACGATTGCACCAGTTAGACCCCATGCCCTTATGGGGGGTAGGGAGGGGGAGATAAAAAGAAGAAGAAGAAAAACAAAATAGAGGGAAAAAAGTGACAAGAGAAAGTAAACTGCTATTGGCAGATCCCAACACACTTTCTGGGAGACAGCAGATGAAATCACGGCACAGTAAACATGCGCTGCCCACAATCAGCCTTGCTGGGGAGTGAGCCCAGCTGCCACCCCCGAGACACAGGGTCCAGTCCACTTATCTACAGTCTGAGATGCTCACCAACAAAAATGGTTTAAAGAATCTTAGACACCAAGGGCTGGAAGAAAAAGCCTGAGATGATCGGTTCTGTGATTTGTTGTGGTGATAAAGAGTAAATGGTGAGTAAGTGTGTCCAAAGGTGGAGAATCCATGGTCAGCAGAGAGGAGAGGGAAGGCCAGTCCACGGGCAGGTGCTCAGTAGTCATCCAGAGTCTCGATTTCACCCATATTGAGTCGCTCCGATGAAGCATTGACTGAAAATCCTGCAGGAAAACATTGGCGATGAGTGCCCACACCCAGATACCATGTGGCTCCAAGTCCAGGCAGTGGGCTGGAATATGAGTCTCTTGTTTTCGAGCATACCATAGGGATACTCAAGGGAGAGAGAAGGAAGAAAGATAAAGGGCACAGCAGTGGTTTTCTGCCCTTCCAATGAGAGATTCTTTGTTTTTATTTTATTTCTTAGGGTTCTGGTATAATTTAACTATGGAGAAGGGAAAAAAAAAAAAAAAAAAAAAAACCAGCATCACTGCTTAAAAGGAACTGCAAACCACTGCCTTCACACTCACTAATGGGAATACTCCTCCCCGCCATGGGTCGAAACCTTTGTCAAACTTCTGGCCAAGAGCTTTTACTCTTCGGGGGTAGGGAAAGGAAGGGAAGACCTCCTACAAGACCCTTAGAGCCCTCAGATGTCCTATCGCAGAGGAGACAGCACAAAAAGATGAAAGGACTTTATTCAACTCAATCTATTGTAAGTAGACCTGAAAAACAGACTCTGGTTTAAAAAAGCAATAGGAGCACGGCCACTGCAGGCAACAATCAAAGTTTTCAATAAACTCCATAATCAGAGATGGATAAAAAGTATTATTAACAGGCCCTCTTTGGAACGAGTGACTCTCAAAATGCTCTCAGCTCATCCACTCTAAATGACATCCCAAGCTGTTTCAGCCGCTATTTGAATATCAAAAAGTACACAGGCGATGCTCTCCAGTCTAAAAGCAGTTCTGTGAATATTATTTAAGTTTTCTGACCCCTCCTTTTTGTTCTTTAATGTTCAAGTTTTCAAACAAGTACATATTTTAAATGTACTAATAACAAACAAAAATGCCTTACATAATAAAAACAGCTTAACTATATTACAATCTTGACTCAAAAATATCAAGATCTGAAAACATAAACATGCCTATTTATTAGCCAAGCGAGCTGTGGTACAAGCTGCTGGGAGGCCTGATACTGGGAGAGGCCAGGACTCCAAACCCCACCAGGAGCTCGAGCCATCCACTGTGCTCCCATAACCTGCAAGACTTTTTTCACTGAAAATAATGAAAGGCTTAGTGTTCATATTTTAAAATAACGATTTAATTAGGTGAGTCTACAACCCTGAGACCAAACAGCCTATGAAATGAGCTGTCACTCGACTCTGAAGCAGGTTGTTCTTTGACTTCACATTTATCTCAAGAACAGATGAAATGTGATACAAACAATGAGCTACATGCAATAAAGTGGAAACGAAACAAAAACACAAACTAAATTAATTTTAACCATGTAAAGACAGGAAGGGCGAAGAAGCCTGGGACCAAAGAAAAAGTTACTTATTCATTGCTATAACATGTCAATTCCTAGGCTCTTAGCAGACATGGTCTCACCAACCGGTCATAAAAATTCAGTAAGGTGGGCCCTTCTCCTCCCCAGATGACAGAGGGAAAAAGCTCTGGGATACCATGAAACCCACGGCAAAATACATGAGGATTTAAGCCCAGTCTGCCTGGCTCTAAAGACTATGTTCTCTTAGGTTCAGAACAACAGACTCTGTCACTCACATGATTTCTTTAAGGTTTGAGAGACTGTTCTTAAAAGGAAAGTATGACTGGGGAAAAATGATATTGTGTGTGTATATTTATCATATCCAAGTACAGGATGCTCATTCACAATGGCACCTGGTAGCTCTAAAAACTAGAGGGAGACACAAGAGTACAATGGAGGATATGATTATTAAAATGAGGCTGGGCTCCCTGACAGTTTGTTTTAGAAGTAAAGTTCTCTTTTGATCAATGACTACTTTTTCAATGTAAACTTTTGGATCAAATTAGAACCTGTTTTCTCATTCTGTGCATGGGGAACTGTGAGTGATGGATACTTATTAATTTTTCTCAATCTGTAAATCAATAAGGCATATATCAATTAAAAAATAATAGTAAATGAAAATGAGTAGATAAGAGCAGAAATTTTCATAACATGGTCCAAGCAAGAGCTCACTCAAGTGAGCTGCCTCAATACTTTGTTGAACAGTTTTACACTTCCCTTGTATTTAACTGTTTTTCTTCCCCTTCAAGATATTCAGACTACTCAGACTCTATTCCTAGAATGACTCTCTCTCACCCCCTGAAGGGGGATTTGGAGTCTCTTTTTGTCTTGAGTCTGTAATAGGAGATGGGTCAGATTGAATATTTAACCCAAAGAGCTTTACCTCACTTTCAGAGGAACCTTTTCCCCGAGAGCTTGCCCTCAAGTGCCACCACTAAACAGCAAGGATTCTCACCTAGAACCCACACAACCAGAATTTAAAGAACACTTTCAAATCTATATTCATCTATTTCTGTCAAAACCGGGTAAAAATTTTGGACAATTCCATCTATCCTTAACACAAACTTTCGAGAAGAAAACAGAATTTCACCAGATGTCTATGTTCTCAAAGCTGGCTTTCAGGCACCGTTCCAAAGGGCAATCCTCAAGGTCAGGTTTCTCTATTGACATTTGGTTTCCTCCAGGGCAGAAAACCTCTGAAGGAAAGTACAGATTCTACCAAGGGTAGAGTAGGGTTACAATCCACCTTTGCTATGCTATCAGCTCTCTCATGCGGGCATCTCCATTTGATGTTCCACAGTCATTTCACCCAACACTTATCACTGTACCATCTCCCCATAAGCCTGCTCCACTTGACAGTGTTTATCATTTTAGCAAATGGCAACACTATCCATCCTGCTGCCCAAACCTTTCCATTCTCCTTGTCCAGTCAATTCTATCCCCTAAATTTCTGAAATCTATCTAACTCCTCTCCATCTCCAATAACAAAAACCTATTCGAGGCCACCAGTATCTTTCATTTGGTCTATACTACAGCCTCCTAACTTGGCCAACATCCCAACTTGCCATTTTTGCCAATATAATCATTCTATTCCAGACAGGATGGTTTTATAAGAGCCTACTCTAAGTTCATACATAGAGAATAATTTTAATTGTATCATTGTCTGTAGGTTTTCGGGCCAATTTAAGAAACATAGGCAGCTCATCAGCTTTGTCTATGCTGTTTATTCCAGAAACACCACTCCCTATCCTTCCTGCCAGTCTTTTAAAGCCCCAATTCAGTTGTCACCTTTTCCATGAAGCTGCCTTGTATGAAGACACTGGTCCTCAATGCTAGACAAGAATAGCTGTGAGTAGCAGAGAAGAGTGGAAAGAAAACAGGCCTGCTCTGAAATCCCAGCCCCAGTGCTGAATAGCTAGCTGTGTTCTAAATTCTCTTAGGCCTTGGTTTACTCATTGGTAAAACTGGAACATCACCTCATCATGCAGAGTAATTCTGAGACTCCTATGATATATATATAGTAGGTATCAATAAATATTGGTTCTTTTCTTTGAACACTTGATTGGATTTATGGTCTGCTTCCACATACATCAGCATTTACATTTTTAAACAACTTTTTTTGTTCTCCATTAGCATTATTTTCCAACTAAATTGAAAGGCCTTCTAGGGAAATTCATATTAAATATGAAACAAGGCTTTAAAGTTTAGAGGACCATACAATATAAGTTATTACTTTTCTTACATGCTATATAGCACATGAGACACAGCTCTTGCACTGAGATGCCCAGTAAATACTACTTATTTTGAACAGGTTAAAAAAAATTAATTTTGATAAGGAGTAGTTCTCTTCATGAACAAACATTCCAACATGGGACTCACATATGTTAACTGCTGTAACATGCACTCCCCAACACCCAGCTGAGATTTTAGGCCTGAGCTCACCTAATAAACTGGGATCTGCTCGGACCATCTTCTGCTTTTTCTTCTTCTTGCCACTTTGTACAGCCTCAAAATTGGATTGTTGGTTGTTGCTTTGATTGGTCTGAAACACTGAATGGAGTGCACTGTGGTTCATCCCCCACACAGAGTCCTGTGAAACAAGATGGCACAACTGCGGTCACACAGTGGATGCAGGCGTGGCCCACCCTAAGAAAATGGTTGATTTCCCCTCACCTTACCAAGAATAAGTTTAAAAACAGAAAGTCTATCATGGATTAAGGTAATAATGAAGTCAAGAGCAGTGCACTGAGCCACCCTTTCCCTTCATTTAGATTCAGACATCCCATTTAAGCTCTGTGCCTCCACAAGGCCTGTCCTGGTAGCTCCAGGTGTCCACCCTGCTGTGAGAACACGGCTCCCAAAACCTCTTGGTTATGCATGGAGTCTGTATCATCTACTAGAAAAATAAATATACAGCAAATAATCACGAACAGACCTCTGCACTCTGGCAACTTACACCTCTCACCCACCCAAAGCGGAAGGTTCTTGTGTTCTCTGGGCCCCAGGACAGAGAGGACAGGCTACAGACCAGCTGGCAGCGTGCTACCAAACAAAGTTCATGTCATGTACTTTATTCCTATTGGCAATCCCAGAAGGAAGCTGGTCTCAAAGTATTATCCATACACTTTCCACCAACTAGTTAAACTATGAAATAGCCTACCAGCCATTCACACTTCCTTGTTGCTCTTATGAGAGCAATTCACTGTGAACTGGGATGAGACTGACTGAACCAGTTTACGGCATGGGTAGTGTAGTAGCGGGGAGGGAGGAGTGGAGGGAGCACTGTGGGAGGACAAGCCTGGCCGTGTGTGCTGGGCCTCCACCTTCCTATTCTAGCACACAGAGGCGGTCATTTCACAAAGGGAACAGCCTTCTGTATTGCTATACAACATCTTCTCTTTTGATTCCTTAAAATATTTTTCCTAGTGCTGTTCATGTTTACATCTTTCACTTTCCTTCAGTTGATCCCTATGAGCCCACCTACCCAAATGGATTTTAAATGCCCTGTACTTCACTGTATCTTACATATCCCCAGAAGTGACCTATAACACACATTATCTCTAGCAGCGGAATTACAGGATTAAAGGATATGAATATTCTTAAGCCTCTCCATGAGGCTTGCCAACTCGTCTTTCGGAAAACTTGTACAACCAATCCTCACTATTCACGAATTCCCTATTTGTGATTTGCTTACTCACTATAATTTATTTGTAACACCAAAATCAATACTTGCATTTGCAGTGCTTCTGTGGTCATTCTGGACAAGCACATGTACACAGCAGTGAAAAATCTGAGTTGCCCAAGTCACACGTTCCCACTGGAGGTAGAAAAGGGCAGCACTCTGCCTCCTTGTCTCAGCTCTCATCCTGTAGACCAGCACCTTTCTCAGTCTATGTAGTGCCATGTTGTTCACATTTTTCTGCTTTTTATTGGTGATTTCACTGTTTAAAATGGCCCCCAAGTGTTAAGTTCTGTATACCATTTCTAAATGCAAGGTGGCTGTGACATGCCTTATGGACGAGAGGTGTGTGTTAGATAAGCTTCATCTGAGCATGAGTTACAGTGCAGTTGGCAGTGAGTTCAATGTTAAGGAATCAATAATATATTAAATAAGACATCTTTAAACAGAAACACACACAAAACAAGGTTACATACTGAGCAGCTGACAAAAATGTGACCAGAGGTTCGCAGAAACCTACTCCTGCATTTCACCTAGGAGCAACAGTTCAGTATTTGCTAATTCAGTGTTGGCAGTGACCTTACAGGACATCACTGCAAATAAGCAGAAGTGACTGTACCTTTCACATCCTCATCGACAACGTATAAAATGTCTGGCATGCTGCAGTACTGGGTACAGTGGATCCTGAGCACTGGAGATTTAACATCTGTAGGTTTTAACTATTCAAAACCAAGTTTATGGGTCTGTGACAAGCTGGAATTTGCAATTTGACTGAGGCACATATGTGAACCAAGAAAAATGAGGCTGGTGTGCCTAACAGAGAATGAATGGTTATATCTGCTATTTGAGAAATACACAAAAGTCTCTGGACATATAATTTGAAAATATCAAGTCTACCACATTTTAAAAAGCTTTGGTCATTTGATGTACAAAAATGGTATCTTTGCTTGGCTTTTCATTTCTCTGGTTGCTCTACACTTCAAGGTATTACACTCACTGACAGGTGCACCGCACTCACTCTGCTGCCTCATACCTGCTGCGGCGGCGGCGGCGGCTGCTGCTGCTGTTGCTGCTGCCGCTGGTTGGCTTTCTGTTTGGCACGGCGCTCGAGGAACTGCTTGGCAAACTCCTTGGCCTCTGAGGTATCTCCTAAATAGGCCCTAATATAATCATGGACCTCATAAGGAGATTCTACTTCTTTCAGGAAAGAAACAAATGTGGGAACTGCAACATGAGAGGGGAGAAGATATAAAGAGTAACAATGAAATATCACATACAAAAAATCAGTTTTAGTTTTTAATATATTGTCACACCTAATACAGATGTTAATGACAGAAACTTGAAAAGTATGCAGTTATTATGTTAAATATTTTTTAATCTACTCTGTAGAAATGGAAAAAAAAATCCACTATCATTGCAATGCCCAAAATTATCTGAAACAGCATAGAGTCAAAGATAGATCGATCATGCATGTTTAGTTTCACTAAACGTTATGTCAGTAGAAACTAAACGTTACACTAGTTGAAACAATTGCTTGCCTAAGACTAAGCTATTTGGGGATTCATTCTTTCTTTTCTTAAATACAATCAATATTTATTAAGTGCTATGATGTGTGCCAGGCACCAGGACAGATACTAAAGATACAGCCATACCCTCCTTTCACTTCACTGAGACATCACATCTTGAGAGAGAAATCAAATGGAACATGCAAGCAGTGTGGCGTAGGAGAAAAGCACAAGTACCAGAGTTAGACAGACATGGGTTTAAAACCTGACTCTGAAATTTGCTGGCTGTGTGACCTTGATGAGTTACTTAACCATTCTGAGCCTCCGTTTCCTAATTCATAAAATGGGGATAATATCACTTATATTGTAAAGGTATCTTACAAAATTGCTGCAAAACAGAAAACTGGGATAACATATGTTAACCCCTAGAAAGTGCCTAGCACATGGTAGGTGCTTAATGGATGGCAGCCATTACTATTATTTACTCTTGGTTTCTCTGGCTCTTTCAGACCATTAGATATTGTTACATTGCTGCAAGGGAACCCTTCAATTCTTTTACTGCTCTGTTTTTAAAAGATCCTTGGTTTTAGACGAGACATCCAAGGTGGACTAGTTCAACACAGCCTATCAGTATGGGAACCCCTCCTACACCAAGCTGACCTATCTCTGTTCAAACATCTGGGGCTGAGGGAGGGACTCACTTCCATCTAAGCAGAAATTTCTCTTTGTGAACAGCTAACAATGAGCAAGTTTTTCTTCAAATTGTGCTGAAACTTTTTCACTTCCACACACTGGTCCTAGTTTTATCCCACATAAAATAAGTCTACTTGCTCTGTCACATGATTCCCATCCCCTGCTCTCAAAGGCAGGAAGGGAAAGACCTCACATCACCTCAACCTTCTCTTGCCCAGTTTGACCTTTGTTCCCACCGTCAGTCACCTTCCTTTGGACTTGGTCTGGATGGCAATGTCCCCCATAAAGTGAGCAGCATGGAACTACGACCTCCTCTGTCCTGTAAATCTTAGGACAGCTTGAGACAGCATTTAGTTTTTGGCAACCACTGATAACCCATTTGAGCAGAGTACTACAGGACTCTTCTCATAAGTCGCACTATACACAATACTATTAAAGAGTCAAGTTCTCACAGTAGGTGCAGGACGTGACCTCCATGAGATTTCACCTCCTGAGTTTTGGCCCATGATTCCCGTTTGCCAACTTCTCTTTGGGTCCTGCTCTGCCATTCCACACACTGGGTTTCCCTCCCCAGTTCTTACCATCCAAGTTATTTGCCGTATTAAGGGCATGAAGCATCTGTTCACACCACTGGGTAAATCCATCTTGGGCTTTATTTACTCCCTGAAAGAGCTTCAGCAACTTTTCTTCTTCTTCTACTTTCTTATTCTGCCGGTTAGACACACCTACAGATTTACTAAAGCAAAACAATAGGGCGATATTATATTCCCAGAAACTGTTACTATATGATTATACTACAACACCATAAACAGATAATGTCTTGGCAACACTGGATGGCTGTCCATTAATCCAATGCTTGGCTCCAAAAATGAAAAAAAAGAAAAATTCAAATATTTGGATTTCACGTGAGGGGGTTACCCAATATCCTCTTAAAAATCTGTCCTTAACTAATACATTCTAGTTTGTGAATATAGGGCTATTTTTCAGGGAAATGACACAACTCTTCCTATCTGTCCTTCAGTACATTTTTTAATTTTACTAAGCCTCAGTTTCCTCATCTGTAAAATGGTACTGATACTTCTTTGAGTTATCATAAGGAATAAAGATACTATATGCAAAGGCCTAGAGCACAGTGCTTGGCAAAGATGCTCAATACACTGACAGATACTTAGGGTCCTACTCATAAGGTATTAGGCCCTCAATCAAGAAGAAACAATCTGACAACACTACCATTTATTAAGTAGTTACTATGTGCCAGGCACTTTATTAATTACTTCACGTGTATTCATGAATTCATTTAATCTCTACAACTAAACCCATGAAGTTGTTATTATTATCTTCATTTTACAGATGAGGGAACTGAGGCTCAAAAAGTTTCCCTTTTGCCCAAGGTCACACAGCTAATAAGTTGTAGTGCTGGGATTTTAGTTCACATATTTAACACTAAAACCCACGCTCATTCAACAGCACTATATACTGAGGAAAGAAAGATGAAAGTGAAATGTGACTAATTTATCATAAAAATAAATACGTTTAAGTCCATTACAGAGGTGTCTATAATACTCACAATGTAAGTAACTTAAAAATATAAATTAGGAAAAAAACGCTAAGGTCTAGAGAATACTTTAGAGAAATGTTCAACAACAACAACAAAAATATACCATTCCTAATATTTATTAAGTGGTTACCACATGACAGGCAATGGACTAAGTGCCCGGCAGTAGAAAGAGCCCCTCGTAATAATACAGATGTTTTTCCAGGTGGAAGAAAGCAATCACTAAACTATGACCTCATGTGCTTATACACAGATGAAAATAAATAAAAACTAAATACCTTTCCCTGTCCACCCAATATCCCATTCCTCACATGCCCCCTTCCCCCAACCCACCAAGGAGCATAGATTTAATCATTTTGAGCCCTACCTGAGACTGGCGTTGTTTTTATTTTTATTTGTTGAATTCCTGGGTCCCACCTCTTTCACTGCATCATCCCAGAATCCCATGTTGGAGTTTTTGGTGTCAGCATTACTCCAGATACTACTGACTAGGTCAGATGCCCACTGGTTAGGGGGACCAGTGTTTATAGAGCCCCAAACAGAATTCCCAATGCTGGTGTGCAGGTTGGAATGCTGTTAAAGAAAAAGAGACAAATGATTATGGTTAACAATATTAAAAGATAAAAAGAGAGTCCACAATAGTCAGAAAAGATAACTTATAACACTAGTCCATACAATGATTGCTTAAGAAAAATGTACCCACCGTATTATTCCGGGCTCTGTTTGGTTGCTGGTGCTGCTGCTGCTGCTGCTGTTGCTGCTGCTTCTGCATTTGCCTGGCTTCTTCCTGTTGTATCTCCAGAAGAGACTTGGTGGTACCTGCGGGTTTGCTGACATTCCCCCAACCTGAGAGTTTCTGCTGCTGCTGCTGCTGCTGCTGGAGAGCTTTCATCAATTCCCTCTGCTGGCGCCTTTGCTGTTGCACAAAAATAGAAGCTAGCTCAGGATTCTAGTTTTACAGTTACAAATATCCAGTATACTAAATGCAATGCAAATACATAGTAGCTATGTAAAATTAAACACTTGACAGGGTTAACTCTTTTGCTGCAAATAAAGATGTAAACTGCCAGAGTTACCTAAGAGGGGAATAAAAAGATCAAATGCAGAAATACTTTTTAAAAATTAAGTAGGGGATTAAAGACTTGAATGTAAGACCTGAAACCATAAAACTCCTAGAAGAAAATACAGGCAGAACACTCTTTGACATCAGTCTTGGAAGGATCTTTTCGAATACCATGTCTACTCAGGCAAGGGAAAGAAAAAGGAAAAATAAACAAATGGGACTACATCAGACTAAAGAGCTTCTGGAAGGCAAAGGAAACCAGAAACAAAACAAAAAGACAACCCAACAACTGGGAGAAAATATTTGCAAATCATATATCCAACAAGGGGTTAATCTCCAAAATATATAAAGAACTCAACAACAAAAAAACAAACAACCCAATCAAAATATGGGTAGAGGATATGAAAAGACATTTTTCCAAAGAGAGCATACAGATGGCCAACAGGCACAAGAAAAGATGCTCAACATCACTAATCATTAGGGAAATGCAAATTAAAACCACAATGAGATATCACCTCACACCTGTCGGAATGGCTATTATTAAAAACATGAGAAATAACAAATGTTGCAGAGGAAGTGGAGAAAAGGGAACCCTCATACACTGCTGGTGGGAATGCAAACTGGTGCAGCCACTATGGAAATCAGTATGGAGATTTCTCAAAAAATTAAAAATAGAAATATCATATGACCCAGCTGTTCCAGTACTGGGTATTTATCCAAAGAACCTGAAATCAACAACTCAGAGAGACTTACACACCCCTATGTTCACTGCAGCATTATTCACAATAGCCAAGACATGGAAGCAACGCAAGTGCCCATCGACCAATGAATGGATAAAGTAGAGGACATATATATACAATGGAATACTACTCAGCCATAAAAAAAAAAAAAGACAAAATCGTCCCATTTGCAATGACATGGATGGAATCTGAGGGTACTATGTTAGGTGAAATAAGCTAGAGAGAGAGACAAAGGCCGTATAATTTCACTCATATGTGGAAGATAAACAAATACATGGACAAAGAGATCAGATTAGTGGTTACCAGAGGCAAGGGGGTTGGAGAGTGGGCATAAGGGGTAAAGGGGCACATATATATGGTGACTGACAAATAATGTACAACTGAAATTTCACAATATTATAAACTATTATGACCTCAATAAAATAAAAAATTAAGTAGGGTTTTTGCTTAAACATAGAAATGAAATACATACGTTTACTTCCTAAAGCCCTACCAAAATGACAGAAAACCTATATATTTTTAAAAAGCATAAACCCATAAGGACAAAGAGAATAGAATAGATTTTAAAAGCTGGAAAGCAGACAAATAACGATAGCCAATGTAACAAACCCAGTAAGTTGAAACCTAAGTAAAAGAAGCTCAGAAACAGGCCAATTCATACAGAAAGCTCTAATTCCTCTAATTCCTAATTAGAGGTTTGGGTACCTCAAACAGCAGACTGGCTGAAAGTCTGTAAAAAGCAGCAGTAAGACCCCAGACTCCCTCCCCTAACTGATGTAGTTGGGGAGCTCTCTCTCCCTCTCCCCAGCAGAAAGCTAAAACTTTCTCTTTACAGAGGCTGAGCCAGACTGACGGATTAATCTATGGGGAAGCTGACCCAGCACAAGAGAATACAACTATAGGTATTAAAATATGGGGGAACTCCCCCAAACAGAACAGCCCGGCCAGAGACCATCACAGCAAAGCCCACTGAGATGTTGTATACAGAAGGCCCCCCTTACTCATGGTCAACTGAAGTCCGGAAGCAGATAAATCTCCTTCTAATGTGTTGTCAAAAGGTCAATAGTAACCTAATGCTACGTCACAATGCCTACATCATTCACCTCACTTCATCTCATCACGTAGGTGTTTTACCATCTCACACCATCACAAGAAGAAGAGTGAGTACAATACAATAAGATATTTTGAGAGAAGAGAGACCACATTCACATAACTTTTATTACAGTATATTGTTATAATTGCTCTATTTTATTACTATTGTTGTTAATCTCTTATTGTGCCTAATATCATAGCTATGTGTCTACAGGAAAAACATAGTATGTATAGGGTTCAGTACTATCCATGGTTTCAGGCATCCACTGGGCGTCTTGGAATGTCCACCCCGACGCCCCACTCTGGATAAGGGAGATCACCGTGTACCAGAACCTCCGATCAGCTTTTTGGTGCCTGACTCCTAAATATGAACAAATAGCCCAGGATCAACAAACATTTGACATCAGCTTCTAAGGTGAAAGCCAAAGACCAAATCAAACAAATAAAATTCAGTGGAAACAGAAATACAATATGGGAAATATGCGCTAGTTTTTCAAAAAGCTATCAGTAAGTAATATTCTTAAGAGAGGTAAGATGGTGCATTCAATGAAACAAGAGGCTATAAAAAGAAACAATTAGAGAATAAAATAAGGACTCAGAGAAATTTAAATTAAGATAGCATACATAAAAGTTCAACAGAAGGACTGAAAGAGATCGAGGAAACGCTCCATCAAAAAGGATAAAAAGACAAGAGATGGAAAACAAGAAAGAAAACATGAGAAAATCAAAATCAGTCCAGGAGGGTAACATGCAAATGATAAGAATGACAACAGCCGTGCAGCAACCCAGGAGCAGCCAGATTTGAACAAGTCAGAGGATCCTGGAAAGGATACCTCCAGGGAAAGGATGAAATAAAATTATCTTAGGTTTCTCTATCTGAGAAATACCTATTGAATGGCATTTTATACCTTTTGAAGCGTGTAGGAAGACTTAACGGTTCAAAGAAAATTAATCAAGTGAAAATACAAATGAGGCAATTATTAACTTCTGACAAAAAGATGAACAGGAAAAGATCTGTGATCCCAACTCTAATGCTATTACTTTTTTTTCTATTCAGCAGAGACCAAAGGAACAATTTCTAGCCTTGAGGGGAGAAGATACACTCTGCTCTGCATCCATTTGTTGATAACCCTTTAGAAAAGAAAAATGATTTCAGAGAAAGTACAGTCTTTTTTTTTTTAAGAGGGTGGGAAATAAGGTAATTTTTAAGGTGGTGAAACATTTTATCTTATTGGATGACGTTAAGCACACTACACAGTGAATATGTATAGACAATTCCCACTTCTTTTTGTGTACCCATGGCCTTTGGTGAATCAGACCACCCAGATGCAAAAACAATAACATATTCTCTAACAAAATGACTGCTCTAACTCAGATCCACATAAAGCACTTTCTTCAAGACTCTGCTACCTCATGCCACCTTTTCAGAGAGGCCTTCCCAGATTGCACTACCTAAAACTACCACCACCAATATCATCCCCAACCCTCAGCCCTCTCCCTGTTCCTCTTCCTGCTTTATTTTTCTCACTGGCATTTAATCCTCTTCTAGTACGTCATATGTTTTACTTAATTTTTATTGTACATGTCCCCTCAACTACATGTCCTTCTAATTTATGAAAGCAGAGAATTTTGTCTATTTTAGACTCGTTATATCCTCAGACTATAACTATCACCAAGTAGTACTCAGCAAATATGAAACGGATGGATGGATGGACGGATAAATATGGCACCTAATGGCATGCTGAACCAAACCATTTTACTTATTCATTTTCTCCTCTCTGTCAAGAACTGTGTTCTTCCTTTTTCCCCTCTTTCTTTCACTATTTTGTATCTGTCCTATCCTAAGGATGAACTACAGCATATAGACTTAAAAGGCAGAAAGACTTTATTTCTGTCATATTTTAAGTTTTTCTAGGCTATTCAGAAAACCCAAAACCCTTTAGTATCCTATTTAGTATTCTTATTCTAATTTAGTATTACATAATACTAATGATACATCTATAACACTATAATACTAATTTAGCATTCTAATTCTATTTAGTATTCTAAATGTATTCTGCATTCTAAACATCAAATTTATAAAAGGATGTTTAGAATGCACAAAACTCACCCACCATTTTGAAAAACCCACGTACTTTTATTTATGAGCTATTCTCTCAAGAGCTGCAGTAAAAGGTTTAAGGTAATTGAACATTTATGTTACCCAATCTTAATGTTATTCCTATTAGATCCCTCAGATTTGCCAGAGCAATCAAATTATAGGCTAAAGAGTTTAATAATGAATATCCAATTCTAACAGTGATAATTTCTAGTAACAACTGATCCGTAACGCACACTCACTCTTCTGGGACACTGTCTGACTAGAACACTTTCAGTTTTAAAATTTACCTCTTCTCGAAGCTGCCGTTCTCGTTCTTCCTCTAGTTTTTGGATTTCAGCCAATGATAGCGTTGCCTGGGACTGACATGCTGTTGTACTGGACTGCTGGCCCCACGTCGAAGAAGAGGGAAGCTAACAAAAAAGGAAGGCAGAAGAGTTCATGAGGAAATGTGGACAGGAAATAAAGAGGCAATAATGCATTACGTACAGCCAGAACATTCAAGTTTCCTCCAACTCCATTTATAACAGTCAATGCAAATTTCCTTCTTCAATCCTTTTACATCCTATTCTCCCAGTCAGTTTGCTTCTTTTACTTAAATTTTTTGTCACTACCCCAAACCCAAGATTTTACAACAACTTAAAATATACACAATATACTTTTTTTTTTTTTTTTTTTTGTGAGGAGATCAGCCCTGTGCTAACATCCGCCAATCCTCCTCTTTTTTTGCTGAGGAAGACGGCCCTGGGCTAACATCTGTGCCCATCTTCCTCCACTTTATATGGGACGCCGCCACAGCATGGCTTGCCAAGCAGTGTGTCGGTGCGCGCCCGGGGTTCCGAACCAGCGAACCCCGGGCCGCCGCAGCGGAGCGCGCGCACTTAACCGCTTGCGCCACCGGGCCGGCCCCTACACAATACACTTTTATTTGATCTACCATTTGGGGACTGCAACTTTGTTACATCTGGCATTGATATACACAAGCAATACAGAGACATAAAGAGAAAGGAGTAAACAAAAGAATCACTAAATTTTTAACCCAAGGAGGCAATAAAGGACACGATATGTTACCTTCTAGTGAAAGGGTTTTAAGGACAAGATTTCTGAAGGGAAAGCTGAGGCAGCTAATGAACGATGCCAAGCATAGTTCTCAATTAGTCTTTTATGAAAGGGAGTTAACCAGGCTATAGCTTCTAGTCGTGAGCACTAAGCTGTTTTTAATCAATAATTCTATCTTTCCTATCCCTTAAAATTATTGAGTAAAATACAGTGTAAATATCTGGGTCCTGAATAACTTAATATTCTCAAAAACTTGATTATTCTAAGGGAATCTTTCTAGGCCAGAAAGAGATACACTTAAATTTCAAGACATCTTATGGCTCTTGAAAACAACAAAAAAACAAATCTAACCAGACTAAAAATATGTTTAATAAAAATAATACAGGGCCAGCCTCGTGGCCACGTGGTTAAAGTTCCATGTGCTCTGCTTCGGCAGCCGGGGTTCGTGGGTTCAGATCCTGGGCGCGAACCTACTCCACTCACCAGCCATGCTGTGGTGATGTCCCACATACAAAAAATAGAGGAAGACTGGCACAGATGTTAGCTCAGGGCTAATCCTCCTCAAGCAAAAAAAGAGGAAGATTGCCAACGGATGTTAGCTCAGGGTGAACCTTCCTCACAAAATTAAAAATAATAATAAAAATAGGGGCGGCCCTGTGGCTCAGTGGTTAAGTGCTCGCACTCCGCTGCTGGCGGCCCGGGTTCGGATCCCGGGCGCGCACCGACGCACTGCTTCTCCAGCCGTGCTGAGGCCGCGTCCCACATACGGCAACTAGAAGGATGTGCAGCTATGACATACAACTATCTAGTGGAGCTTTGGGGGAAAAATAAATAAATAAATAAAATTATAAAAATAATACATAAGCATGGATTAAAGCAAACAAAATGCCCAACAGTCCCAAAAAAGAATGCCTCTACAGCAGAAATCTCTAAAACTGGAACTGATGGGATAAGCATATAAACAGTTCAAATTGTCACTGATATTAGCAAACAGCTGTCCAAATGAGCACCCTCAACACCACTGAATATAATCGATCCTTAACATTTTTTGGCCAATATGATAGGTAGTAGGGGCATTTCTCTCAAAATGCAATTGTGCTGGAGTTGGGGGGGGCGGGGCGCAGAGGGAAGCTAAGCGAGAGTTGATGGGGGACCAGGTAGGCAAAGTTGAGCACAAACTCTTTTTCTCTAAAGGAAATGATACATTGGAAGGTGCTTATCAAGATCAAATAAGGCGGCAGATCTCAAACTTGGTAGCATCACCTGGGGAGACCTGTAAAAATGTAGATGCCCTGGTCCCACACTCAATGAATCAGAAGATCCTAAGGTGAGGCCAGATAATTTGCATATTTTTGTAATTCTGATGCAGATACAATCAGCCAGTAACCACTAATGTCTAAGATCCCAGTGGATGTGTCACCCCACCACACCCAGGAACCAACCACAATCCTCTTTAGCAGAACCTCAGCCAGCACTGGGCACAGAGGCAGTGCCTCCTGAAATGGCCTATTCCCCTTGCAGGCACCTCTGAGATTCTTCCCATTACTGTGCCAAGATATACTTCACTGTACTTTTCATTCATGATTCACAGGTCTGCTCTCTGGAGTGATAGAGAACAAATCAAAGTCTTCTTCATATGAGAGACAAACTACAGATAGCTATCATTTTCCTTAAGTCTTGTTTGTACCTAGGAAATAATATCCCATTGTGGGAGATCAAGATTTGGCCATCCTAAAATATATCTCTTTACCTTGATTGTTTTCTCTGAGGGACATTTGACCTCCCCCACTAACTGCCTAAAGAATTTGACATGGTGGCTCCTTCCTGGAACAGATCTATCATGATGGCTGTAAAGATAATGTAGGATAGAGGTCACAATAGAAAAGGCACCAACAAGCCCATCTTATTGGAAGTTCTGTCTCTCTGGCCACATTCTCTGAATGGCCCTGCGAGGAGTCGCCAGACAGTCATTTACATTTATAAGGGAAATCTCCATTTGTAAAGGTATCTCCCTCTCTGTTTTGGGAAGAGGGGGGATGGCCTCATTTCTAGTGGCTTATCAATGTGGAAGGTGAGGCCTTAAATCTGCATAATAACCTTACTCTTGTTTACTGTGCTTTAGTGGTAATCTCCTGTAACTGACTCCCCCCACCCCCAACATCCTCCTTTGTCATTGGCTGAACATGGTATTTAAGACGAGAATTTCTGCTATTGTGTTGAGAAACGCAGCGTCCCTGCTTTCTCCCATGTATACATGTTATTAAACTTGGTATTATTTTCTCCTGCTAACCTGTCTTGTTAATTATTTGGCCAGCCATAAGAACCTTAAGGAAAAGGGCAGAGGGGGATTCTCCCTCTTCCCCCGACACCATCACTCCATCAACAGTGCCTCAGGGCATTTTCCAGTTCAACCAACATCCTGTACTGCCCACTCGCAGAACTGCAGTTTGTCAATATGCTTTTCAGAATAACTCCTTCCCACATCAGAAGCAAACAGTAGGGAATTTGGCACATTTTGTGACCCCTGAATGCCTAATATCCTTCACTGATTAAAAAAAATTTACTCCTTTTTTCTGCCCTGACATTACTACTGTGGGAGATCAAGATTTGGCCACCCTGAAACATATCTCTTTACCTTGATTGTTTTCTCTGAAGGACATTTGACCTCCCCCACTAACTGCCTAAAGAATTTGACATGGTGGCTCCTTCCTGGAACAGATCTTCTATCATGATGGCTATAAAGATAATGTAAAATAGATGTTACAATGGGAGGGGCACCAAGCCTCTTTTATCAAAAAAACTCTGTCTCTCCCTGACCACATTATCTATAGATGACCCCGAAAAGAATTGTCCTCCTGCCCTCTGAAGTCCCAGGCCAGTACCCACCCCCAACACGCTCCTCGCCTTTAGCTGCAATACTTAAGCAAGCAGCTTAGACAGAGGGACGAGTTGCTCATTTCTGAGCTTCTCCCATGTATACGTTATTAAACTTGGTATTATTTTCTCCTGCTAACCTGTCTTGTTGATTATTTGGCCAGCCAGAAGAACCTTAAGGGAAAAGGCGGAGGGAGATTCTCCCTCTTCCCCCGACACTACCTTACTTTTCAACACTATTTTTGATTTTAAAAACCCAATTGTGGGGGCCAGCCCAGCGGCGCAGCAGTTGGGTGCGTGCGCTCCGCTTCAGCAGCCTGGGGTTCATGGGTTCGGATCCCGGGCGTGCACCGGTGCACCACTTGTGCATGCCATGCTGTGAGGTGGCATCCCATGTAAAGTGGAGGAAGATGCATGAGGATGTCAGCCCAGGACCAATCTTCCTCAGCAAAAGAAGAGGAAATCGGATCGGCATTGGATGTTGGCTCAGGGCTGATCTTTCTCACACAAAAAAGAAAAAGAAAAATAACCAAATCAATTGTGTTCCACTTTCAGTATGACAGCACAAGGAGCTCTGTGGACCCACTCCTCAGCAAAACTGATGAAAATTATTTTTAAAAACTCATTTAAAGCCTCTGGAAATCGTCCTAAGGGAATGCAGCAAATGAAGAAAGATTCCTTCAGGAAAATCTGCTAAAACCAGAGTCTGTGGTACTTGCACCAAGACCCACTGTCTCCCAACTGCTAGCTCGACCAGACACAAACTCCACTCCAGATGAGTGCAGCCAAGAACACAGCTCCTTCACCCCCTCAGCTGCCAGTTAGTGGGCTGGCTTCCCAGAAAGAGCACAACATCAGCATTTCTCATCCTGGCTCCAGCTACCTGTTGTAAAGGCTGAGTTACAGGCAAGTACAGCTGAGAGGTGGGGTCCCCTTCTTATGCCTAACCCCCACTTGTGGGGATGGAAATTACCTTGAGCACAGTGCTACTTAAGAGTACTAGGACCCTGACTGCCACTGCCCTAGCTCAAAAGGCAGAGGGTCCACCCCACCAGGAGAGGCAAGCCATGAAGACCTGAGGCTACTGTCCCTCCCACAAAGGCTCAACTCCTAAAGCAGGGGTGTACTCAGAGAAAAGCACACCATTGTTCCCAGCTTCAGAGCTGTGACTCAGAGATTTCTGCCTGGGGATGGAGGTCAGACAAACAGAAGACGGAGAGCTCCAAACCTCCTCCCAAAGAAACGGACTTCATTTGCAAGAGTCTGGAGAATGAGGAGTTTAAGCCTAAGGGTACTTTCAAAAAATGTGGAGATTAGGGTGACAGGCAATTGGGAGGAGACTGATAGATTCATTGAAGATACAGGCTAAGCTGCAGGCCACTACTTAGTCTCAGAGAACCAAGGAAAGAGCTGGAAGAAGTCCTCCTGGGGTCAGAACAGATCTCAAACACAGACCTCGGGAAGTATCTCTTCAAAGAAGCCTAATTTTGATTAGATCAGTCTGTGGAGCTATTTATGCCCCAAGGCACTTATGAGGACAATAGAGCAATCCAGCTAGCAATCAGTGGAGCTTAACTGCTGGATATGGAAAGACAATGAGGGCCGAGCCAAAACCACTGTCAGCCTAGAGTGACTGTGGGCATACCCAATGCTGCACCCCCAGAGGAGCAGCAGCAGAGGCTTCACACTACTGGGAAGAGGAGGAGGGAACGCGACTTCACTGAATTAATAGCTAGTCACAAAATAAATAACAACAATGGGAGGAGGGTAGGGGCTGGTGGGGAGACACCAGTACCCAGAGTTGCTACAAAGCATTATCAAAAAAGTCTAGACTCCAAAAAAAAATTATGAGACATGTAAAGAAACCATCAAGTATGACCTATATACCAGGAAAAAAGTTGGCAACAGAAATGGCCTGTGAGAGCCATCAGACGTCAGATTTAACAAAGATGTCAGAGTCTTGTTTAGAGAACTAAAGGAAACCATGAATAAAGTAGTAAAAGAAGATATGATAACAACATCACATCAAATAAAGAATATCAATAAAAAGATAGAGATTATTTTTAAAAGGACCAAAAGGAAATTCTAGAGTTCAAAAGCACAATAACGGAGATGAAAAATCACTAGAGAAGCTCAAAAGTATGTCTGAACTGGCCAAAGAAAGAAGCAGTGAACTTGAAGACTGATCAACAGAGATTACATAATCCAAAGAACAGAGAGAAAAAAAGAAGTAAGAAAAATGAAGACAGACTTGGAGAAATGTGCACTGAGTGCACCAACATATATAGGTAACCTAAGTACCAGAAGGAGCGGAATGAGAAGAGCAGAAATCATGGCTGAAATCTTCTCAAATTTACTGAAAAACATTAATCTACACATCGAGGAAGCTTAACAAACTCTGAGTAGGATAAACTCAGAGATCCCCAAGCAGACATTATCATGGTAAAAATGCTGAAAGCCAAAAAACAAGGAGAAAATCTTGAAAGCAGCAAGAGGAAAAACAAATAGTCACTTACAAGGGAATCCCAATAAAATCAACAGCTGACTTCTCATCAGAAACAATGGAGGTCAGAAGGCAGTGGATAATTTATTCAAAGTCCTCAAAGAACAAAAACTGTCAACCAAGAATTCTACATCCAGTAAAGCTATCTTTCAACAATGAAGGTGAAATAAAGAAAATTCCCAGATAAATTCAGAGAATTCGTTGCTAACAGACCTGCCTTACAAGAAATATTAAAGGAAGTTCTGCAGGCTGAAAGTAAGTCACCCCAGAAAGTAATGTGAATCCACAAACAGCATTAATGAAAGTAATTATGTAATTATAAAAAATAGTAATACATGAATATTTTTTCTTTCTTCTCCTAACTGATTTAAAAAAAGCAACTGTATAAAACAATGTATACATACTGTTGGGCCTATACTATATAGAAATCTAACATGTTTGCCAAAAACAGCACAATGGAGCTAAATGGGAACAAAGCTGTACTGGGCTAAGTAAGTGACTCTTTATGGTAACTTGAATCCACAGGTATAAATGAAGAGAAGCAGAAATGATAAATAAAGTTATAGAACAAAAACTAGTCATACATATTGCTCTTCTTTTTTCTCAGCTTCTTTAGGAGATAAGATTATATAAAAAGTAACAACAGTGTATCATTGTGTTTGCAACATTTAGAGATGTGACATTATAACAAACTACAAAAAGGGGGAAGAGAACAGAGATGTAAGAGAGTAGCATTTCTATGTCAAACTGGAATTAAGTTAGAATAAATCAAGTTGATTCTGATAAATTAAGATGTATAATGATAAGACATGGAGCAACTACTAAGGAAATAACTAAAAAATACATATAGTGATGAAAATCATTAAGGAAATTAAGATGCTAGATTAGAAAATATTTACTTAATGCAGGAAAAAAAGCTGTAAAGGAGGAATAGAGAAACAAAAAGGACAGACATAAAAAACAAAAAGGAAAATGGCAGACAAGAATCCAACTATATCAATAATATTCAGTGTGAATGAATTAAAAAATCCAATCACAAGGCAGAAATTATCAAACTGGATAAAAAAATAAGATCCTATATTGTCTAAAAGAGACACACTTTATATTCAAAGATATAAATAAATTGGAAGTAAAAGGATGAAAAAAGACATATTAGGCAAACAGCAACAAGAAAACTCAAGTTGCTATACCATTACCAGACAAAATATACTTTAAAACAAAATAATGTTACTAGAGATAAAGAGGAATATTTTATGATGATAAAAGGGTCAATCCAGCAGGAAGCTTCAATAATTACAAATGTATATGCACCTTACAGAGTACCAAAATACATGAAGCAAGAAATGGCAGAAATGAAAGGAGATATAGACAATTCAACAATAATACTTAGAAATTTCAATACTCCACTTTCAATAATGGACATAACAACTAGTAGAAGATCAACAAGGAACTAGAAGACTTGAACAAGACTATAAACCTACTAGATACATCTAACAGACATCTACAGAACACTCCACTCAACAAGAGTACAATATACATTCTTCTCAAGTGAACATGGAACATTCTCCAAGATAGACCTAAAGAAGGTAAAACTTTATGCTAAGACATAAAACCAATAATTTATGTAATAGAAATAATACAAATTATGTTCTCTGATCACAATTGAATGAAACCAGAAATGAGTAACAGAAAGAAATTTTGGAAACTCACAATAAGTGGAAATTAAACAAAACACTTCCTAAATAACCAATGGGTCAAAGAAGAAATCAAAACTTATGGATAGCAGCAAAAGCAATACTAAGAGGGAAACTTATAACTACAAATGCCCATACTGAAAAAAAGAAAGATCTCAAATGAATAAACTAACTTTCTACCTTAAGATACTAAGAGAAAAAGAAAAAAAAAGAGCAAACTAAAAGCAAGAAGAAGGAAAGACATAAAGATTAGAGAAGAGGTTAATGAAATAGACAAGAGGAAAAACAATAGAGGAAAAAAAAAAAAATCAATGAAACCAAAAACTGGTTCTTCGAAAAGATCAATAAAATTGACTTAGCCTGACTGTCCAAGAAACAAAAGGGGAAGACTCAAATTACTACAATCAGAAATGAAAGATGGAAATCACTACTGATATTACAGAAATAAAAAAGGAATATAAAGGAATACTATGAACAACCGTTTGCCAATCAGTTAGGTAACCTAGATGAAACAGACAGATTCCTACAAAGATACTACCAAAACTAACTCAAGAAGAAATAGACAATCTAAATAGACCTATAAGAATTAAAGACAATGAATTAGTAATCAAAATACTATCCACAAAGAAAAGCCAAGGCTCGGATGGCTTCACCACTGAATTCTACCAAACATTTAAAGAAGAATTAGTACCAATTCTTCACAAACTCTTCCAAAAAAACAGAAGAGGAGGGAACACTACCCAATTCATTCTTCAAGGCCAGTATCACCCTGACACCAAAACCAAAGGCATCACAAGAAAAAAAAAAAAGAAAGAAAGAAACTACAGATCAACATCTCTTACAGATACAGACACAAAAATCCTCACCAAATACTAGCAAACAAAATCCAGCAACATATAAAAAAGGAATTATATACCAAGTAGGATTTATCCCAGGAATCCAAGATTGGTTTAACATCTGAAAATCAGTTAACATAATATACTATATAGATAAAATGAAAAATAAAAACCACATAATCATCTCAATACACACAAAGCATTTGATAAAAATCCAACACCCTTTCATGATAAAAATGCTCGACAAAGAAGAAATAGAAGGGGGGCTGGCCCAGTGGCATAATGGTTAAGTTCATACACTCTCCTTCGATGGTGGCCCAAGGTTCGCAGGTTTGGATCCTGGGTGCAGATCTACGCACCACTCATCAAGCCACACAGTGGCAGCATCCCATATACAAAATAGAGGAAGACTGGCACAGATGTTAGCTCAGCGACAATCTTCCTCAAGCAAAAAGAGGAAGATTGGCAACAGACGTTAGCTCAGGGCCAATCTTCCTCACCAAAAAAAGAAAGAAAAAGAAATAGAAGGGGAAGAAATCCACAGCTAACATTAAATTTAATGGTGAAAGACTGAATGCCTATCCCCCGCCCCAAGATGAGGAACAAGACAAAGATATTCACACTTGCCATTTCTATTAAACATTGTATTGGAGGTTCTAGCTAGGGCAAACAGGCAAGAAAAACAAATAAATGATTGGCAAGGAAGAAGTAAAACTACCTCAATTTGCAGATGACATGATCTTGCATACAGAAAATCCTAATGAATCCACTAAGAAACTATTAACTAATAAACCAGTTCAGGAAGATTGCAAGATACAAGCTCAATATAAAAAAAACTGTCTATCTCTACACTTGCAACGAACAGTCTGAAAATGAAATTTTGAAAATTCCATTTACAATAGCATCAAAGAGGACAAAATACTTAAAAATAAATTTAACAAAAGAAGTACAAAAGTTATACTCTGAAAATTGCAAAACGCTGAAAGAAATTCAAGATCTAAATAAATAGAAAAAACCTCCCATGTTTATGGATCAGAAGACAATATTGTTTAGATGGCAAAACTCTCCCAACTGATCTACAGAATCAATGCAATCCCTATCAGAATCCCAACTGGATGATTTGTGTAAATTGACAAGCTCATTCTAAAATTCACATGGAGCTGAAAGAGACCCAGAATAGCCAAAACAATATGCAAATCAAAAAGAACAAAGGTGGAGGACTCACATTTACCGATTTCAAAACTTACTATAAAGCAATAGTAATATCAAGACAGTGTATTAACAGCATAATGATAGGCATATGGATCAACTGAATAGAATTCAGAGTCCAGAAATGAACCCATATGTCTATGGTCAACTGATTTTCAACAAGAGTGCCAAGGCCATTCAATGGACAAAGAATAGTCTTTTCAACAAATGGTGCTAGGACAACTGGATAGTCACATGCAAAAGAATGAAGTCAAACCTTTATCTCAAACAATTTACAAAAATTAACTCAAAATGGATCAAAGACCTAAATGTAACAGCTAAAACAAAAGTCTTAGAAGAAAATATGGGAGTTAATCTTCATGATCTCAGATTTGGCAATGAATTCTTAGGTATGACAGCAAAAATACAAGTGACAAAAGAAAAAATAGATAAACTGGACTTCATCAAAATTTAAAACTTTTGTACATCAAAGGACACTATCAAAGAAGCGAAAAGACAACCCAAATAATAGCAGAAAATACTTTTAAATCATATATATGATAAGGTAAATCATATATATGATAAGGGACTTATATCTAGAATATGTAAAGAATTCTTACAATTCAATAATAAAAAGACAAATAACCCAGTTTAAAAATAGGCAAAGAAGGGGCTGGCCGGGTGGCGCAGTGGTTAAGTTCGCGTGCTCCGCTTCAGCGGCCCAGGGTTCACAGGTTTGGATCCCAGGTGGGGACTTACGCACGTTTATCAAGCCATGCTGTGGCAGGTGTCCCACACATAAAATACAGGAAGATGGGCACAGATGGCACAGATGTTAGCTCAGGACCAATCTTCCTCAGGAAAAAGAAGAGGACTGGCAATGGAGGTTAGCTCAGGGCTAATCTTCCTTACAAAAAAAAAAAAAAAAAGGCAAAGAAGGGGCTGGCCCAGCGGCGTAGCGGTTAAGTTCGCACACTCTGCTTCAGTGGCCGGGGTTCACAGGTTCAGATCCTGCGCACAGGCGTACGCTCCACTCATCATGCTGTGGCAGCATCCCACATACAAAAGTGGAGGAAGGTTGGCACAGGTGTTAGCTCAGGGACGCTCTTCCTCACCAAAAAAAGAAAAAAAATAGGCAAAGCATTTGAACAGATATTTCTCCAAACAAGATATACAAATGGCGAATAAACACATGAAAAGATACTCAACATCATTAGTCCTTAGGGAAATGCAAACCACAAGTAAGTTTCACTTCACATATACCGGGACGGCTATAATCAAAAAGTCAGATAATAAAGGTTCATGAGGCTGTGAAGAAACTTGAACCCTCATACACTAAATGTAAAACGGTGCAGCCACTTCAGAAAACAGTCTGGCAGTTTTTCAAACCATTAAACACATAGTTATCATACAACCCGGCAATTTCACTCCTAGGTATATACAGCCACATATAAAAGCTTGTACATGAATATTTATAGCAGCAGTATTCATAATGGCCAAAAGGTAGAAACAGCTCAAATGTCCATCAACTGCTGAATGGATACACAAAATTTCGCATATCCATAAGATGGAGTATTATTCAGTCATAAAAGGAATGAAGTACTGATATGTGCTACAACATGAGTGAACCTTCACAACATTATGCTAAGTGAAAGAAGCCAGTCACAAAAGACCACATATTATGATTCCATTTATCTGAAATGTCTAGAATAGGCAAACCTATAAAGACAGAAAGTAGATTAGGGGTTACTTACGGCGAGGCAAACTAGGGGGTAGAGTAGCATAGCCTTTTTTTTTTTTGCAGGGGGTGGGGGTAATGAAAATGTTCTAAAATCTACTGTGTTGATGGCTGCACATATCTGTCAATATATTAAAAACCACTGAATTGTATACTTTAACTGGTTAGATTATATGGTTTGCGAATTACATCTCAATAAAATTATCTTAAAAAAATTTTTTTCTCACAAGAACCTTTAGCAATTCCTCATAACCATCTTTAGTTCTTCATTTTCATTTAGAATGTTTATCTACAAAATATCTCTACAGTTTTTATTGGAGAATAAGAGGCCAAAACCAGACACACGAAAGTCACTAACAGAAAAGTTAGGGATCTGGAAGTTACCCATACCTTTGTCTCCCCCCTCACTCCCACATTCTGATCCGTCACCATATCCTGTGATGTGGCCTCTTTAGGGCCCTGGAGCCACAGACATGAGTTCTAATACATGGCTCTGCTACCAACTCTCAGCTGGACCCAATGCAAGTGACCTAGCCTCTTAACATCTCTCTTTGGTAAAACACAGGTATGCACCTAAGCTTTGTAAGGGTGGTTGTGAAGAAGAAATGATATAACATATGGAAAGCTGTCAGTACAGTGCCTAACACAAAGCAAGCACTCAATAATTAGTGGTGCCTCCAACTCCTCCTTTCCACTCCCACTCCCACAGGCCTAGATCAAGCTTTTCTCTTCCTTGCCTGGACAACTCCATCAGCCCCCTCTCAACTGGTCTGCTGACCTCCAGTTTTGTTCAAGTCCATCTTCCATTTAGCTCTCAAAGTGACTTAAATGCTCCCATAAATCTGAGGGTGCTATTTCCTAGTTGAAAATACTTCAGCGGCCCACTCTGTTTTACATACCTTTAAGTCCTAATTCTTTAATAGGGTATACACAGCCTATGGTGATATGGACCCTGCCCACACCTATCTCATACCTCACTCTCCAGCAATAGTAACCTGTTTTATAAATTCCCCCAAACACACCACGGTGTTTCTTAACTTCATTCCCCTGCCTCACTCTATGTCTGCTCTCTCATAAAGCCCCTCCATTCTCCAAATTGCCTGTTTTCTTTTTTTAAAATTTCCCTCCCCAATGACTCAATTTGGAAGTTACCTTTTTTTCAGGAAGCCATTCCAAACTTTCCAGGTGGACAGTGGTTCTCAAATTTTAGCCAGCATGGGAATCCCCTGGAAGGCCTGTTCAAACACAGACTGCTGGTTCCCACTTCCAAGAGGTTCTGATTCAGTAGATCTGGGGTGGGACCCGAGAATTCGCATTCCTAACAAATTCTCAGGTGATCACACCGTGAGAACTACTGCCTAATGCCACCTCTCTCACTATAGCACCACACTTTATTCTAATTTCCTGCTTCTGTATCTTTATCCCGTGGGCTCCCTGAAGATGGGGGAACATTAAGCCTTATGGCTAACCACAGCCCCCATGTGAAGTTATGCAGACCATAAATCTGCTTCTCCCGTCCCAGTTACTCCAATTTCATCAATAGTTCCACTACTTTCCCAGTCACTGAAGGCTTACTATCTAGGAGGCATCCCAGCTTCTGCCTTTGTCTCTCAGATCCAGACAGTCACTAAGTCTTGCTGATTGCTATGAGGCCAATTCTCTCCCTCTGGCCTTGCTATTCATTTGTACCACCACCATCATACTCTCTTTACTGGTCTCCCAGTCTTCACGTTCTACTTATTTCAAATAATGCTTTGAATCCTCCTAGAACAACACTTTGCATACATCACCTCAACCCAACTTTCAATAAACCCTCCAGTCAGCTGTGTTTCAAGCCCTGTATGATGGTTCTTATTCACACGTCCAGATTTTTCCGTCTCTTGCTCTTATTAGTCTGTGAGCTCTCTGAGGGCAGTTGCCTTGTCTCATTTACCTTTGTCTCAGCAGTGCTGAACTGGTATAGAATAGGCATTCCAATATTTATTGAGCTGCACTAAATTTATGAACCAAAGAGATTTACATGGTTTTGCCTGCATCACTGCTCATGTTCTACCCTCTTCAGTTTACTCTTCTGTTGTTTAAATACCTAACACAAAGTACATGCAACATATTATACTTGCTTGATCAAAAAACCATAGCAGTATTATTTAACAATAAGAAAAGGACACTGTTTAGCTGCTACCGATACTGCCAGCATCTACCTAACTAAAAAATGTCAGTAAGCAGTTCCTCTGGTTGGTGTCCCAGCTGTACCTTCATCTGCGCCAGCTGTTGCTGCTGCTGCTGCTGCTGCAGCCTCCGGAGAGCCTCCTGCTGCTGCTGCCTCTGGCGCATTAACTCCTTCTGCCGCTGCAGCTCCAGCTCTTTCCTCTTCCGTTCCTCCTCCTCGTGCCGGAGTCTGGCTGCCTCCTCTTCCATTCGCAGCCGGTTCTCCTCTAACCGACGCTGGGCTTCTTCTTCTTCCCGGGCCCATTTTGCAGCCTCCTCTTCCTTCCCAGAAGGAAAAGCAAAAGATGATAAAATTTGTGTTTAAAAAAAAAAAATCTGAGGGGCCGGCGCCGTGGCTTAGCGGTTAAGTGCGCGCGCTCTGCTACTGGTGGCCCGGGTTCGGATCCCGGGCGCGCACCAACACACCACTTGCCCGGCCATGCTGAGGCCGCGTCCCACATACAGCAACTAGAGAGATGTGCAGCTATGACATACAACTATCTACTGGGGCTTTGGGGAGAAAAAGGGAAAAAAAAAGGAGGAGGACTGGCAATAGACGTTAGCTCAGGGCCGGTCTTCCTCAGCAAAAAGAGGAGGATTGGTATGGATGTTAGCTCAGGGCTGATCTTCCTCAAAAAAAAAAAAAAAATCTGAATCACTTTTGAAGGCTTCTGTCAAAAGGCTATAGAAGTGACAGAAAAGGCAGAAAGCCACAAAAGCCTAGCAAGCTTACAGGATAAAATTTTAATTTGAATTTCTACATAAAAAGAAAGTCACTTTGAACATCTGTGCTAAGGCCTGATCTCTAAAAATCACCACCAGTTTGAAGGAAAGCCTCCTGGGAACTGTTCCAATGTTGAGGCAGAGCTAGCCTTTCGGGGTGCTGAGTGCAAAGAGCTGCCAGGACCTTTCAATATACTGATTACCAGGAAAGCCTCAGCCAGTTCTGTACCAAAGAAACTTCACAAGACCACTTAATTCCATCCCTGGTTCTCAGCCCTTGTGGCCCACAGGTCCCTCGGAAGATCTCTCCTCGACTCATCCTCCAGCCCTCTACTACTTTTTCCCGTACCTTGGCTCATTTTCCTTCTGCTTCTCTCCCTCAAAACCATTCCATTGTGCCCTCTGGAACTCTCCTCACCTTCCTCGGCAAAGTCTGTTTACTGCACCTGCAGTGCTCTGTCTTTTCCAGATAGCACACTCCTCTTCACTCTCCAGAACTCAGGGCAGATGTGAGCCACTCTCTGAGGACTTCCCCAGCCTTTAGGAGGTACACTTTCCCTCTGCCTTTTGATTATGCCCAACTAAACCTTGTCCTCCTCTATTTGCTCCTAGCCCACCTGTGGCAGCAACTGTTTCTACCCATCCAGCAACCATTCCTTTCAGGCTTCTTCCTTGCAAACAGAGCCTCCTATCACATCAGACGTTTAAAATGCTAGATTTTGCTTTTTAAACTTCCAATGTAACTAAGAACACCCATGTGTTCTGATTTAGGCCAAAGGGATGCCTCTAGAAAAGATACTCTTCGCAGACAAAAGGGAAGAAGCATGAGAAGGGCCATTCGCTTTTTGGAGCAGGTTGTACAAGGGTATGGTATCCGAAACTCCTAACCATGAGGTGAAAAATTTGAACTCAAAAGTCAACACACCAAGAGACGGTAGAGGCGAAATGTGCAAAGGACCTGGATCCTGATAACATCACCCGAGTCACTGAAGTCACATGCAACTGCCTTAATTTGTAGACCTCCTTGATATGTGAGGCAATGATGTTATCTATTGTCAAGCCACTTTAAGGTAAATATTTTGATTTTTCAGCTGAAAGTATCCTAACTGTGATGTTTATTTGTTGTATAATCATCACCCACATAGTCCGTGAGCTTCCTGAGGACAGAAACAATTTCTTAAAAGTTTTTTTGTACTCCACCAGGAAACAAGCAAAGTAACTGGCATAAAGTACATTAACTAAATAATATTAACCGTTACACGAATAAACCAAAGAATGAATCAATACACAATCTAACCTGGAAGCTTTCTGCCTCTAACAGAATTTAGGTTTCTCGAAGAGATTCAATCAAGAACTTAGGCAAAAGTAAGTAATCTCCAGCTTTGTATCAATCTAAGCAACAAACACATGTGGACTGCACATAGTGACTTCCTCCCAAAAAGTGCAGTACAGGGTGAAAAGAATAACCTTGCAGTGGAGAAACCTGACGAGCACTACTGCAGCCAGGTGAGCAAGGTCCACATCAGCAGTCACAGATCACACTGGTAATGTGCACCCTTGACATAATGTGATGAAAACGGCACTCTGCCGCTGTGGTCTTCTATCTAAACACCCATAACTCCAGTCTAATTGTGAGAAAAACCTCAGACAAATTCCAGTAGAAAGTTTCCCTACAACATACTGACCAGTATTCCTTAAAACAAGGAAAGCCTTAGAAGTTTCTCATAGCCAAGAAGAAGCTAAGAAGACACGACAATTGAATGTAACATTTTGGATGGGATCCTGGAACACAAAAAGGGCATTAGGGAGAAAGTGAGGAAATGTGAACAAACTACGGACTTTAGTTAATAATAATGCACCAATATTGGTTTATTGTAACAAACGTACCACACTAATGTAAGATAATAATAGGGGAAACTATACTATCATCTCAATTTTTCTGAAAATCTAATACTGTTCTAAAAAGTAAAGTCATCTAATAAAAAAAATCAATCTATATTCTTAAACATTAAAATGAAATGTGTTGAGGTTCTGGCTGCCTGTAACGGCAGAACGGTATGGCTGGACTGGAATTAGCGTTAACTGTTGCACAGCCTTGTGAATATATTAAGCAGTACTGAATTGTGCACTTTAAAAGAGTGAATTGGGGAGTACCCTCAGGCAAAGAGTTGTCAACCTGCAGATCTCACATTTGGTTTTTTAAGGGTAGGGCCTTCGATTTCTCTCTGGTGTTCTGTTTTTTCGTTTGTTTTGATTCCTTGATATTTTGTTCAGACTTTATAATTGTATGTGTGACAGTTATTACAAAAGTAGTAAGAGTCAGATCTCTTTTGCTAATTTTCAGCAACCCAAAAAAGTTTTAGATAGGCTATCCTAATATCCTAATACTTTCTCAATCACTAATTTCTAGCTTCAAAGAAGCGATGAGAAGAGTAAACCATCTGGTCACCTTGCGTAACAATTCTTCCTGCTTCCGCCTTTCTTCCTCTTCTCTTCTCCTCTCCTCCAGTCTTCTAAGAGCTTCTTCTTGCTGTTGTCTTTCTTCTTCTTCTCGCTGTCGCCTTAACGCAATTTCCTGCTCTCTCTGGCGTCGCAAAGCCTCTTCCTAAATTAAAGAAAGGGTGTGTGTATGTGTGTGAAACTCTGGGTCTCAATTACATTACATCATAATTTGAAAAGGAATAGACTACGTGCCGCTAAGACTCTGTTAACAATAAATATAAAAAGTATACAAGCAGGATATAGAGTAAAAAGTATACATGTGTGCTGGGGAGTAGGCACATTAAGAGTTAAAATAATTTATATTTAAAATATTAGTAGTTAAATAGCACTACACTGTGAAGTCTATCCTGGTTTCCACATTAGCTACATCATTTACTGAAACACTAGAAAGGGCTACATTAGGACTCAGGCTTTGGTTTCTCCATTGGTACCACTAGTCTCTATTTTTCAATCAACTGAGAACCTGAGGCATCGAGAGGCCACATCAACAAAGCCACCAAAAACGCCTGGTGAGGTAGGAATAAGTTCTCAAGTCAGATTACTGAGTAAAGCCTTGTGTCCCAGAACGCATTCTGAAGAATGTAAGTCCCACAGACATTAAGGATGTAGAAAAGGAGGGCTGGCCCCATGGCTTAGCGGTTAAGTGCGCGCACTCCGCTACTGGCGGCCCGGGTTCGGATCCTGGGCGCGCACCGACACACCGCTTCTCCGGCCATGCTGAGGCCGCGTTCCACATGCAGCAACTAGAAGGATGTGCAACTATGACATACAACTATCTACTGGGGCTTTGGGGGAAAAAAAAACGAGGAGGATTGGCAATAGATGTTAGCTCAGAGGTGGTCTTCCTCAGCAAAAAGAGGAGTATTAGCATGGATGTTAGCTCAGGGCTGATCTTCCTCACACAAAATAAAATTTAAAAAATAAAAAAAAAAACAATTAAAAAAAAAAAAAACGATGTAGAAAGGGTCCCACTGTCAAAATAAGTTAGGAAATACTAAACAACAGAGAATAAACAGATTTCTTTGTAGCAACATGTCTTAAAGCCCTTACGTGCTACTGTAAAGTATGACTAAGAAATATTAGTTGTTCTAATCTAATCTCAGCATGCACCCTTTTGTTTTTCACAAAGTACCACTGGGGCCAATAAGTAGGAAATGTGAGTTAAAGGCTAGACTTTAGGCTATTACAGAGTGATTCTTTCAACCGGGATCTTGAAAAATCCCAATAGAAAAATGGGCCAACCACATGAATAGAGAATTCCCTAAAAAGAAATACAAATGGGCAAAAAACACAAAAAACATTCCACACCACTGGTTATAAACACTTAAGAAAAGACTTAATTACTTCTGAAATCTAACTGTTTTATAAAACCCCAGGAAATACACACAAAAAAAATCAATTCCCATGATTTACTTGGACTGAAGAGTACCCCTCCAGTGGGTGTTAGTTGATAACAGACATTTTTTCTAAAGGGAATTGAGTCTCCTAAAATTCTAACCTAATCCCAATCCTGCTGTTAACTCCCTGCTGGCCTTGGGAAAACCATCTCTCGGAGAACTATGACCTGTGAAATGACAGGAGTGAGCAAGATACCCTGAAGGGCCTCCTTTGGGGCTAATCCTATGGCGGGAGTTCACAGAGATATACCTGTTTCCTTCGGGCAAGCTCTTCTTCCTCCCGCCTCTTCCTTTCTTCCTCCTGCTGTCTCCGAAGAATTTCCTCCTGTTGTCTCCGGAGTTCTTCTTGCCTCTTTCGCTCCTCCTCTTCCCGTTTTGCCCTCATTTCCGCCTCTCTTCTCTCCTGCTCTAGCTGTGATTACACAAGAGTACTCTTAGAAACTTGAAGCCAAGCACAGGAACACTCCACCATCACTGCCCAGTACTGTGAGCAGAAGCTGAATGTGCTAACACTACCATTCACTCAGTTACATGTACTGCAAGTGGGTGGTGAAACCTCCTCTGTGAAAGCTGTAAACTGATAAGTCACAGTCACCACAAGTTTAATGCTTTTCTAAACTGTTGCACTCACCCCCACTTATTGACCCCCTCGCTCCACACTACCACTACACCACATCTCCCAGATGTGGGAGAGAAAGCGGCCAATATGAGAGTAACATCCGAATTCTCTTGGGGTGGCCATCTCTTTGCTCAGCCCTACAAAGGATTTTCTGATTGAAGATATAACAGTGTGTCTACACGGTTTCAACAGCAATGTTGTAAAGCGGCTAGTGTGAAAAATTACAGAATTCTTTAAAATTTGATGATCAACCACTTTACAAATTCTATCACGTATAGTTCCTAAATACTAGTCAAATCCAGCACCTAGTCTCTGGTCCCATTGCCACAGGTACAGTTCAGGCCTTCACTTTCTCATCCACTTTCCTAGGAGTCTCTTATCTGGTTTCCCAGCACCCAGTTTTGCCCACATTCCCCAGCTCAACATCTAACCTTCACCAAAAAAATTACTCCCAGGCTTACCTTTAACACCATCCTTCACCCTAAATATAAATCCTAACTCTTTAACATGACATGTGCAAGGATCCTCACGATTGGCCTGTCTATTCATCTTCAGTCTCCTCTCTCATCATTTATTCCTCAGACACAGCATTGGCCCCATGCCAGACCAAATTAATTAGCTGTTTCCTGAGCCAGTATGTTCTCGTACACTTCTAAGCCTTTATAGGTGTTGTTTCCTTCAACTGCAATTTAATTCTCACCTCCTCCTACTCTGTCAACCCAAAACCCTTCAACTGGACTAAATCCTACTATCCTTCAAATGAAATTAGTTCAGGTTTTACTGTCTATCTAAAGTGTCACCCAATTCCTGATCCCCACCTCTCCTACTGGTTAGCTGGCCCATGTACTTTCTTTTTTTTTTTTCGGGTGAGAAAGACTGGCCCTGAGCTAACATCCCTTGCCAATCTTTCTCTTTTTGCCAAGGAAGATTAACCGTGAGCTAACATCCGTGCCCATCTTCCTCTATTTTGTATATAGGATGCTGCCACAGCACGGCTTGATGAGCGGTACGCAGGTCCACGCCCAAGATTTGAACCTGCGAACCCCGGGCCGCCAAAGTGGAGCAAGCAAATTTAACCACTACACCACCCATGTACTTTCTTGCCCACCCTGTAATTATAAGTTTTACCTGTCTGTGTCATTCATCACCCCCAACACACACACGCAAGACTGTAAACTCCTATCTTTCATCATCTATGTGTTCCCAGCACAAAGCACTGGGGAGCTAGAACACACTCAAGAACTGTTTGAATTATGGTCTCTCAATTCCTTTATGAAGACAGACCCTGATTGTGAACACTGTCCACATTCTGGGCACTAAGGAGAGATTGTCACTACCTCAAGGAATAAGAACTCATTAAGTATAAAATAGGAATAAGATTCTCTCAGAGGCATGAGAACCCAGAAATCATTACAATGACACTAGGTGTTGACACACATCCTCTTCTGGCAATACTAAAACCAAAATTCAAGATTCCTAGCTCTTTCGGAAGATGTGAGTAGAACACAGGATGTAATATTAATGTTGGGCTTTTCAGCTGTATGTCTGGGGACACTAAGAAATGTAAATAAATATCACTAAAAAGATACAGTGTAGGAACTCAAGCCACAGAGTCTAATAAACCATGGTCTAATAAAGGGTCTAATAATAGACCCCCATCAAGGGTCTATTAAACAACGTAGTGGATATTTTCTTATGGTCTTAGTATTTGTAACAAGTGTTTATACTATGAATAATGTAACTAAAATATACATGTGACCATGATCATTAATGTGTCAACCAACCAATTTTAATTTAATTGATTTAATTTAAACTTGTTAATTTTAATTCTGTTTTGAGGTCTTTTTTGGGAGAAGAGGGCACAATAAGGAGAGAATATGAATGTGGTTATACGAGCTAAGTAACAGTAAATTAAAAGGAAAAAAGTACAGCTAGCTAGAGAGATAGGGAGATCAGTAAACAAATGCCTATGTCCTGCAGCTGGACAGCGTGCACTGCTATGGAAGAGTGAGTTTCACACCTTTGCAGCTTTGGCCTTCTCCATCTGCTGAAGCTGTTCAAGGGCAGGTCCCGGAGTCGTGGTGTCCAGGGGAAGATCCCATACACTACCACCTTCCCAAACTGTAAGAAAATGAGGAACAAAAAGTGAGGGATGTCAGAGATTACACACATGATCACATATCCATAAGCATAACAAAAAAAGCTGTTTTCCTGTCCCTGAATGTGTACCATCGTATATATCTGTTCTGCTTTCAAGTAGACTCAACTGCCAGTGAGCTGTAGTTTATATCAGTATCCTTCAATATACCTAGAAGGAAAGAAAGTGCCGTGCATTTAGTGGGGAACTAATTTCTTCCTCAAAAACCCTGTAAGATTTATGTTCATATCCCCCTTTTTACAGATGAACAAGCTAAGGATCAGAGGTAGTTTTACAATATTCCCAAGGACACAAGGCAAACACATGGCCATGCCAGGATTTAAATCCCAGTATATCAGATCCTACAGCTCATGGTATTTCCAGTAGCCATACAACCTCTCACTGTACACCAAGAGGAGATTGGGGTTACGAGAGGTATAGCTGTGGAAATAGAGAGAACTAAGTGGTTAGGTAATGTTGTGAATATATTAAATGCCACTGAATTATGCATTTAAAAATGGTTAATTTTAGAGAGTCAGCCCCATGGCATAGTGGTTAAGTTCAGCATGCTCCACTTTGCCAGCCCAGGTTCATGGGTCCGGATCCTGGGCGCGGACCTACACTACTCATCAGCCATGCTCTGGTGGCGACCCACATACAAAATAGATCGGCACAGATATTAGCTCAGGGCTAATCTTCCTCAAGCGAAAAAAAGAGCAAGACTGGCAACAGATGTTAGCTCAGGGCGAATCTTCCTCAGGAGAAAAAAAAAAGGTTTATTTTATGCTATGTGAATTTCACTTCAATGAAACAGAGAGAGAAAAAGAGAAAGAGGTACAGCTGGAGCTGGGGCGGCCTGTGGCAAGACCCACAGGTCTCACAAGTGACAATGGGTCCTGCTGACCTGAAAGGCAGCACAAGTTCAGATGCAGAAGTAAACAAACAGATAAAGACTTCTGAGTCTGTCTTCCTATCGCCAGCAAGGTTTGCTGACACCACCTTTCAGAATTCTCTATTTCTTACATTCCTATGATAGTCTATTTATGAACTATAAATTACTGTCTATATAAAAATCATGGATTATTTGTAAAGGATCCTGACTTCATCACACCCAAAGAAGTTGTTTAATAAGGTACTTACAAATAGTTTCCAAAAAATTGGAGAGTATTTTAACACCCTAACTATAAATGGCTACCAAGAAAAAATAAGGTACACACAGCATGGAAAGTTGATGAGGGAGGATAATCAGTCCTTCTCCTGCCATAATCCCCGGGGTCAATGTTAGCAAGAGAACTACAGCCTGAAAGGCTCAATGGCTCTAAGAAAAATCCACCAATGCCCATGGTTCCTGAGAATTTAACACCAACTCTAACCTCCTGTAAGGACTATCCATGGTTCAAACTACACACCTCTGCAGGTATCAGAACTTAAGAAACTGAAGTGCTCTACCAATATCAAGACTTTTTAAAAATCCTAGCTCCAAATTTTCTAATTTGATGCAACAAGATCAGAGAATGAGGTAAGGTGCACACTTCAAAGCAGGCTTTTCTCTTCCCAAAATTTCTGGGTACCTGCAGTGTTAAGCAATATATCAACCCTTCACTCAAAAGACTAGATCATCATTACTTATGTTTTTACTTATGCCTTTTTTCACTCTGGCAGAAGAGATCAAAAACAATTTAAAAGAATTTTCTATCTGGTTAGAGCAACATCAAAAAGAGAGGCTGACTCAAATTCAAGAAATTTATCTACTCAATAATTTCCATCAAATCCTTAACAGTGTATTTTCAACAATATGTTCAATCCTTTGCGGGGGGTCTATTAAAAAAATGGGACTTTTTGTTAATATTCAATACAAAATGGGTCAAAAAACTGACACTTTTTAAAAAACTGAATTATAAAATTATTAGAGTCTAAATCCTTGGAGCTATACTGAAGGCCAATCTAAGTTCTTACCTGCAGGCTGTGAGGCTGCTGGCTGAAGTTCCCAGATAGAACCAGTATCTGGCACCGACACAGACCTAGTTACTGAGGGAATGACGTTCTGATCAGATATTCTGCAAAAGGGAAATAAAAACATTAACTTGTTCTTGTCATTTGCAAAATCAGATGGAGAGGAATTTCTGGATTATTTGTAGGTTATCCAGGTTATTTGGCCAGAAAACTCCTTCATCATTTTAACTAAAATGTGACACTACCAAAACCCTGAGGAGAGGAACAAAGAGGCACAATAATCACACTTCTGGACTCAGCATTAGCAAACACTGATTTCCAAATAATGGATATTCCTACTGTCTTAAAAAATCCAAAACATGTCAATAAGAGTCATGGAGGCAGCATGTTATAATGAAAAACCCCACAGACTGTTAAGTCAAAAGGTCTGCATTTTAGTTCTGTTGCTCAAGTTTTCTGTGTATTACGTCAACCAAGTCCTTTAGCCTCTCGGAATCCTGGTTTGCCCAACTGTAAAATGGAGACCTTACCACCTAACCTGCCTACCTCACAGGATGGGTTTTGGCTCAAAAGAGAAATGTAAAAGGCTTTGGTGAAATTGGATAATAAAGTTTTTAAGAGCAGTGACTGATACCTTTTTGCAGGAGATACAACAAATATTACCCTGAATGATAATCTACAACAGTAGAAATTTAAGACTTCTGGCATAATCTCCTTTTCCTTAGACCTACTCTAATGGCTTTTGTGTTCTTGAAAATTATAACCCTGTGTGGCATTGTTAATATCTTTCTTGTGATATCACAGGTAAAAATGAGATTAAACTTCTAGACTATAATTTTTTTGTTGCTGGTTCCATAAGACTACATTGCTTCTCAAGTGTTCTTACTATTCTTTGGTTATTATTCTGAATTTATCCTCTGAGTAAAAAGACCAAATAAATGCTTTACATCCAGCTTATTATTTTTTAAAGCTATATTCTGTTTTTACACACAACACACAGATATGTGTTATGTGTGGGTACTGTGATACCAGAGTTCACATATTATACCAAAATTTCCTTTCTTCTCTTTCTTTAATACACATATACAACGTGACACATCATGAAATGACCACCAACCTCATTTTCAGTGCCTGGAACTGTTGGAGAAGAAGTGCCAACTGTTGCTGCTGCTGGGAAGACAGGGCTGCTTTCTGTTGTTGAGCCAAAACCTGTGCATACTGTTGTCTTCAAAAAGTAAAATAAAGTGTAACCTGTTTATTCACATTTAGTTCACTTTACTGAGACACTGAAAGACAAAATTCAGTCCACCATCCCCCAAAAAACACCACTGAAATAGCTATCAAATATATTTTTATAATTATTCACAATAATAGTCATAAAGAAAATTCTATACTTCATTCTAGAAAGAACTTAACTTATAAACGACATGCTTCTGAGTGAAAGAGGACAGCCACAAAACTCATAACATGTCAAAAACTGGCAAACTCCCTCAATATGACAACAGCCTTTTATCAGAAAAAGTGGGAAAAAAAAAAACCAAACAGATTCAAACTAATATGTATTTCCACATGAAGCAACCTTTGCAAAAATAAAATCCCTTGTAAAAAAATTCTCAATTTTATATGTTTCAGCTTAGAAATTTTAGGTAAGATTTTTTTCACTAGATCAGAGGTGGACAAATTTTTTCTGTAAAGAGCCAGACAGTAAAGAGTTTTGGCTGTGCATACCATACTCAACTACTACTCAATTCTGCCACTGTAGTGCAAAAGCAGCCACAGACAATACACAAACAAATGAGTGTGTCCCAATAAAACTCTGCTTATAAAAAGACGTAGCAGGCCAGTTTGCCAATCTATGCACCAGATGACAGCAAATCTTACTTCTACAAAAGGGACACACAACCTAAGTGATTCTTTATCACTCCACATCACTACTAACAACATAAATGTTTACTTCTTTCCTGCCCTCTTGCCTATGTTTTTTTCTCTGTGGCATTCAAAGTTGAGCCATTTAAGAGGGACTTAGTTCTTAAAATGTCTGCTGATTCTTGCTTTAGGAGCTAAAGAGCTTGCAAAATTATAGTTATGTGTCATCTTCTGCAAACTTCTCATATTTAAGTAGTAACACAAGACCAAACTTCGAATGGATAGTGGTAACATGGCACTAGTTGGGTGACTGAAGTATCCCATAAACTTTCAGCTCTCTGGTGTAAACGATGAAACTTGGGAGCAGATTACTTCTAAAGGCCCTTTCAGTCCTGCAGTACACCTACTGCATTACTGCTCTTACTGTATTAGGAACTGCTGGTACTGGAGGTGCTGCATCTGGTATAAGGCTGTGAGTTCCTGCTGCCTGGTCAGTCGTTCCTGGTCCAACTCTCCCTGGGAGTAAGGGGTGGGGGAAGAAATACCATTGAATAAACTGCAAAGAGCCTAAAAGCCATTTAGTACATATATCTGAAAGCAAAATGAATCCCAGAGCTTCACATCCCACTCCACCTTTACGCCCAAAACGCTTAACTGTAAAAACTCAGGCACCTTTAAAAACTAAACAGTGCCATCTAGTGGAAGAAGGTAGTGTCTGCATTATAAGAGACTCCCTAAGATGGGAAAGGGTCCTTATCCTAGCTGCTGTTCTCCCTCCTGCCCTTGAAGCTGAAGGTTGTACTATACTCCAGAGTTATTACTGCAACTAAAAAAATGTATAATTCTCCCAATCTTAAAAATAACTTTGGAGGTCCGGCCTGGTGGCTTAGCGGTTGGGCACACGCGCTCCGCTACTGGCGGCCTGGGTTTGGATCCCGGGCACGCACCTACGCACTGCTTCTCCAGCCATGCTGAGGTCGCATCCTGCATACAGCGACTAGAAGGATGTGCAACTATGACATACAACTATCTACTGGGGCTTTGGGGAAGAAAAAAAGGAGGAGGATTGGCAATAGATTTTAGCTCAGGGCTGATCTTCCTCACAAAAAAAAAAAAAAAACTGTGGAGATCACGTAGAAATTAGAGAAATGGAACAAAGCAGAGAAGTGAAATTATCTGAAGGTTAAAGGAAATGTTATGGTAGGAATTGTATAATGGCACATAATGAATACAGGGAGCCAGTGTATAAGTATGTCTTCTTAAAGATGATAAGAAATTTTAAATTAAACAGAATATAAAAGAGCTTTGAAAACTATAACTCTTTACCCAAAAAATTAGGTTTTTCTATTGCTATTAATACATCATGAGTTAGAAAAAATAAACTGTAGTAACACCCTGCTTTTAAGCTTATACTTCAAATAACATGGCTGGAATTTAAATTTTAAAAAGCTAAAAGTAGGTGGGGCCAGCCCGGTGGCACAGTGGTTGGCACTCCGCTTCAGTGGCCCAGGGGTCACGGGGTCAGATCCCGGGCACGGACCTCACACCGCTCATCAAGCCATGCTATGGCTGCGGCCCACATGCAAAATAGAGGAAGACTGGCACAGATGTTAGCTCAGGGCCAGTCTTCCTCAAACAAAAAGAGGACGACTGGCAACAGATGTTAGCTCAGCCAATCTCCCTCACCTAAAAAAAAAAAAAAAAGCTAAAAGCGGGAAAAGGAATGAAATGTGAAGTGTAAGATAAAAGAAATAAAAGCATAAGGGTGACACACTAAACTTAGGCAAATCATTAGTGAAAAGTTTCTCTCTTCATTAACTGATTATAGTTTGGAATAAAACACTTGATATACAATTTCTTGGGATGGGGATCATCTGAAATTCAGGGACATTTTCCTCGCTCATTAAATACTGGAGGATATAGAAGCTACAGTCGGTTAATCCAAAATTTCTAGATGAAAACCTAGGTTTCAAGATATACTCATTATCAAGGTGAATGCTCTTCTTATCAGTGCTATTCAGGGCAAAGGCAATAGCTGACAAGAAGCAGAGCTTCCCATGGTTTTTCCCCTTAAGTGGGTCTGACTGAGGCTCAGCCCCTATAACTGGAAATCAGGAAATGGACTAGAGTAAGCATGCCAAGCTCCAAATGATGAACTTTCAGCTCTGAACCATGTAAGATAAAAATTCATCTCAATTTCAAAGAAGGGAAATAAGGCTCAAAGTTGGTATATAAGCTAAATTTATATACCATAGTACACAGTGTAATTCTTCTTTGGATTTATAAAAGAAATGTCGGAAATTCCCCTCACCCAGGAATCTTCACTGCTCTCCAAACTATGGGAGGTCTCAACCCATCAGTGAACTGTGAAATCAATTACTGGGTCAAGATCAACATTTACATGTTTAAAAAAAAAGGAAAAGAAAAGAAATTGAACAGAAAATATGTGCAAGGCACAAAATGTTTTGTGAAACTTGTTTCACATATATATACGCAGAGTTATGATGTACAGAGTAGTGACGTAAAACTCATCTTTTTTTTTTACTATGAGTTGTGGTCAAAAAAATTGACAGCCACTGTTCTCACCTACGAATTCCCTTAACTACAGAGGTTGTGTCTTATCTTCAGCTCATAAAAACCTACCACAAGGCCTAGCATAGGCCCTCAGTATATGGTTGATGAATAAATCAATGGTGGATATTACTGCAGAAATCCAGTGTTCACACTAAAGGTTTTTGACCATGGTCACGTTTGACTATGGCCAGCCACCAGACATTCCACATTGGAGAAGGAAAAGTGAGGCACAGATCCAAAGTGCTCCAAAAGGATTTCTGCGGGGAGAGGCCCAGGAGCAGCTGCAAAGGAGTAAGATTTCCCCTTCAAAGGCACTCCAGTGCCAGTATACTAGGGGGGTTACAATATGATCCAATTTTTAGTTAAAATATCAGTAACTAATATTAAAAAAAGAAAAAGTCTTCAAAATATTCCAAAGCATTGGTATTTTATATTAGTAACATTCGCTTTAAGGTAAACCTCAAATTTAGGAAGTTATTTTATGAGTCAGAAAGCAAGAAGTGGGCCAGCACCGATGACCTAGTGGTTAAGTTCAGCATGCTCCACTTTGGCGGCCTGGGTTCAGTTCCCGGGCACAGACCTACACCACTCTGTGTGCAACCATGCTGTGCTGGCAGTCCACATACTAAAAAACAGAGGAAGGCTGGCACGGATGTTAGCTCAGAGGGAATCTTCCTCAGCAAAAAAAAAAAGAAACAAAGAAAGCAAGAGGTAAATGGAGGGGAGAGGTGGAGACAAGACTGTGCATTCTAACTAGAGGCAACAAGGAACACTAAGAAGTCAACTGTGTTGAAGCACAGCAGATCAAGCTGAAAGCTCTGAAATGAACTGAGAGAGGTAAGGAGCCAGAACATGCAGGACGAGGTAGGTGGGCCAGGGGTAAGATGGGTTCTCATTCTACACCTGCTGGAGAGTTACTGAAGGATTCTGTCTCTTTAGAGTGTTTGAGGGTGTGAGTGTGTGAAGAGGATGGGCCCAGGTATTTAAGTTTTGAAAAGATCCCTATAGCTAGGTGTGCAGTCTCCAATTCAGACTTCCCATTGCCATTTCAATTACTTTCCAAGAACTACAGTTTCTTCCTCATTAAATGTAACATCTGGGTTGTGTTTACAAAGAGGAGCAAGTGCTTCTGTGTCCAGTATGTGTTCTGGGTGAGCTGTAAAGTACTCACCATATGAGGAGGGGGAGCTGGACCAGGAGAAAAGGGAACCCTTCCCCACATCTTCATGATATCACCAAGAGGTTGGAAGCTTTCATCACATGCTCTCTTCACCAATAAAGACATAGTAAAATAGCCCGCCTGAAACCATTCCGCCATCTCCTGATTATTGAAGGGACCTATAATAGCATCAATTAGACAGAAAGGCAATAAGAATCCTTTCAGGCTAAAGAGGAAAAAAATATTTCCTGGGTCTGATCCTCATCCGGAAGTAATAACTTGTTTCCAGTGGCAGTTGTCAAATATTTTGCATGATATCTTAATTTAATTCTTCTCCAAAGGTGGTGAACAGGCTTCCAACCAATAAAATACAACAGAAACAATTTTGAAATAAGCCTTATATCTATACATCCCGAATTCTCAGCAGTTTTAATCACTTTAAGGAGCATAACTATCTCAATCTCTACAATTCCTTTGTCAGAAAAGTATAATAAAACTGAAAAGAGTTAGTATTTGTTAGAGTTTGTATCACTTAGGCATAGAGAATATAAACATGCAGGGCTTAATATGCTCTTCTCTAATTTTCATATTCTGCCAGATTATTGAAGGTTAAGCAAAATATAAATAATAATCAGTTAAGACAAATTATAATTTATTTACCTAGGTAAAACTAAATCTGGCCTTGGTAGGGGGAAAAAACTAACATTCTTTAGATGTTTTACAATAAAAAATAAATATTTTATACATAAAATTAACAAACACTCCAATCAATAACCATTAATTAATTCATTGAGCAAATATTTACTAAACACCAATGATATGGGTCCAGATAGTGGGGATACAGCAGTCAACAAAACAAAGCCCTGGAATTTCTACTTCCAGGAAGATGGAGTAGATGAGTAGATGTACCTTTCCCTGCTCCTCCTGCTAAATACAACTAAAGACCCTGGACATTATATATAAAACAAACAAAAGAAGACTCAGAAAGGTAGAGAAGGCAGACTGACTAGGAGCCTTGGGGCGTGAGGAACCACAGTGTGGTGAATTCCCTGAGTTTTCATTTTATCTTATATATCCCAGATTTGGAGCTGAAGAAGCCAGCAACAAGAAACATGATCCAATATATACAACTAAAAACATGACCCAATTACATGCTGTCTACAAGAAAGTCACTTCATATATAACAATACAGGCACGTTGAAAGTCAAAGGATAGAAAAAGACATATCACGCAAATATTAATCAAAGGAAAACTGGAGTGGCTGTATTAGTATTTGATAAAGTAGACTTCAGAGCAAAGAAAATTACTAGATAGAGAAGGATATTATATAATAATAAAGGATCAGTCCACCAAGAAGACATAGCAACTGCAAAAGTTTATGCACCAAGCAACAAAGCTTCAAAATATGTGAAGTAAAATCTGATAGCTGAAAAGAGAAACAGACAAATCCACAGTTGAAGACTTCAACACCCCTCTCTCAATAATCGATAGAACTAGACAGAAAATCAGCAAGGTTATAGAACTCAACAACACTATCAAACAACAAGAGCTAACTGACATTCATAAAACACCCCAAAGACAGCAAAATACACATTCTTTTCAAGTACTCACAGAACTTACAACAAAACAGACTATATTCTGGGCCATAAATAAATCTCAATAAACTTTTAAAAACTGAAATCCTATATAGTATATTCTTCAACCACAACAGAATCAAAACAGAAATCATATACAGAAAGATGACAGAAAAATTTCCAAACACTTAGAAACTAAACAACACACCTCTAAATAATCCTGGGTAAAAGTGGATGAATAAAAATACGTATATCAAAAATCTGCGGTACGCAGTTAAAGAAGTGCTAAGAAAGAAATTTATAGTATTAAATGCTTACATTAGAAAAGAGGAAAAGTCTTAAATCAATAATATAAGCTCCCACCTCAAGAACCTAAAAAAAGAAAAGCAAAATAAACCCCAAGAAGCAGAAGAGATAATAAAGAGCAGAAATCAATGAAACTGAAAACAAAAGCAGTGAAAACATCAATGAAACAAAGCTGACTCTTTGAAAAGATCAGTAAACTTAACAAATCTCTAGCAGACTGACAAAGAGAAAAAGTGAAATGAACAAATTACCAATATCAGGAATGAAATGGGATTATTACTACAGAACCTGCAGACATCAGAAAGATAATAAGGGAATACTTTCATCAAAAAGATAAGGGAAAACTATCACCAAGATTAAAAGGGAATCTTCTACACACATAAATTTGACTTCTTAGATGAAATGGATCAATTCATCAAAAAACACAAGCTAGAGGCCGGCCCCGTGGCTTGTGGTTAAGTGTGCATGCTCTGCTGCTGGCAGCCCGGGTTCGGATCCCAGGCGTGCACCAATGCACCGCTTCTCTGACCATGCTGAGGCCGCGTCCCACATATAGCAACTAGAAGGATGTACAGCTGTGACATACAACTACCTACTGGGGCTTTGGGGGAAAAAAATAAATAAAATTAAAAAAAAAAACAAAAACACAAACTACCACAATTCACCCATATTAAATAGATAATTTAAATAGCCCTGTAACTATTAAGGATATTGAATTTGTAATTTTAAAATTCCCCAAAAGAAGTCTCCAGGGGGTTTCACTGAAGAACACTACCAAACATTTAAAGAAGAATTAACACCAATTCTAAAAAACCTTTTCTAGAGAATAGAAAAGGGAAGGGAATAATTCCCAGTTTATTTTATAAAGCTATTAATACTCTGATACCAAAACCAGACAGAGTACAAAAAAAGCTACAAAACAACATTCCTCATGAACATAGATACAAAAATACCTAAGAAAATATTATCAAATAGGATTCTGCAATATTTAAAAAAAAGTATATACCATGACCTATTAGAGTTTATGCCAAGAATGCAAGGCTGGTTCAATATTCAAAAACCAGTCAATGTAATCCACCGTATTAACTGGCTAACGAAGAAAAATCACATCATCATATCAACAGACGGAGGAAAAGCATTTGACAAAATCCAATACCCAATCATGATAAAAATTCTCAAAAAATAGGGTACTTCCTCAACTTGATAAACAGCATATACAAAAACCCAGCAGCTAACATTAGACTTCATTATTAAAGACTGAATATGCTCCCCCTAAGATAGAAACATAGAGAAAACAAGGTAAGTATGTCTGCTCTCACCCCTCTTATTCAACACAGTGTTGGAATATACAATAAGGCAACAAAAGGAAATAAAAGGCATATTAGATAGGAAATGAAAAAATAAAACTGTCCCTATTTGCAGATGACAATAATGTCTACACAGAAAACCCTATGAAATCTAACAAAAACAAAGAAAACTCCTAGAACTTAGGAGTTCAGCAAGGTCACAGAGTAAAGATAAATTCAATTCTATATAGTAGCAATGAACACACAGACACTGAAAAATAAAATTTACAATTGCTAAAAAAAAAAAAAAGCAAATACTTAGGTGTAAATCTAATAAAACATGTATAGAATCTATGCTAAAAATGTCACAGCACTGAAAGAAATCAAAGATCTAAATAAAGAGACATACCATGTTCATGGATTAGAACACTCAACATGGGAAAGATGTCAGTTCTCTTCAAAACAATATAGAAGTTTAACATAATTCCTATTAAAATCTCAGCAAGATTTCTGGTAAATATAGACAAGATTATTCTAAAATTTATATGAGAGGCAAAGGAACTAGAAAAGCTAAAAACTATTTAAATAAATATAAACAGAAATAAATCATTCTACCCAATTTCAAGACTTACTATATAGCTACAGTAATCAAGACTATGTGGTATTGGTGGAGGGACACACAGATCAATGGAACAGAATAAAGAACCCAGAAATAGACCAACACAAATACGCTCAACTGAATTTTGACAAAGGTGCAAAAGCAAGTCAAGGGAGAAAAGAGAGCCTTTTCAACAAAAGGTCCCAGAGCAATTGGACATCCACAGGGAAAACAATAAACCTTGACGTTAAGTCCCATACATTATACAAAAATTAACTCAAAATGATCACAGACTTGAATATAAAACATAAAACTAAAATTTTTTTGGAAAAAACATAGCAAAAAAATATCTTTGGGATCTGAAGCTAGGCAAAGAGTTCCTCTTAGACTTAATACCAAAAGCACACTCCATAAAAGGAAAAAATTTACCTATTGGACTCCATCAAAATTTAAAACTTTTGCTCTGTGAAAGACTCTGTTAAGAAGATAAAAAGATACAGAATGGGAGGAAATATTTGCAAACCACTTATTTAACCAAGGACTAGTATCTAGCATATATAAAAGAACTCTCAAAACTCAAAAGTAAAAAAGCAAACAATCCAATTAGAACATGGGCAAAAATCACGAAGAGACATTTTACTGAAGAAGATAAACTGCCAATAAGCAAATGAAAAGATGTTCAATATCTTTAGTTATTAGAGAAATGCATATTAAAAACTACAATGAGATATCACTACACACCTGTCAGAATGGCTAAAACAAAAAAGAGCAACATCAAATACTGCCAAGGATGTGGAAAAACTGGATCACTCATAGGCTGCTGGAGGGAATACAAAATGGTACAGCCCCTCTGAAACACAGTGTGGCAGTTTTTTGAAAAAAACTAAACATGTGATCACCATACAACCCAGCAACTGCACTCCTAGACATTTATCTCAGAGCGATGAAAGACTTATGTTCACACAAAAACCTATCCATGAATGTTCAACAGCTTTATTATAATAGCCAAAAACTGGAACAACTCAGGTGCCCTTCACAGGTGAATGGTTAAACAAACTATGATACATCCACATCATGGAATACTACTCAGAAATTAAAAAGAAACAAACTATTCATATACGCAACAATCTGGATGCATCTCTAGAGAATTACACTGAGTGAAAAAAGTCAACCTGAAAAAGTTACATACTATATGATTCCATTTCTATAACATTCTTGAAAGACAAAATATAGAAATGGAGAACAGATTAGTGGTTGCCGGGGGTTAAGGATGGGGTGTAGGTGGGAGGGAAATGCATGTGGCTATAACCGGGCAACATGAGGGATCTCTATTGAAATGGAAATGTTCCGAATCTTGACTGTATCAATGTCAATATCCTGGTTGTGATATTGTACTACAGTTTTGGAAGAGGTTACCACCGGAGGAAACTAGGTAAAGGGTATATGGAATCTCTGTATTATTTCTTACAACTGCATGTGAAGCTACAATTATTTGAAAGTAAATTTAATTAAAACACACAGCCCTGCTCTCATGCATGTGACATTTTATAGGGGTGTAAACAGATCATGAACAAATATACACAGTGCCAGGTAGCAATAGATGCTATGAAGAAGAATAAAGCAGGGAAAGGGGACTGAGAGTGGAAAGGGAGTTATTACGCTGGAGAGAGGTTCACAGGGTGTACTTGGTAAAATGCTATCATGAAACTGACACTAATACAATCAACAACCAATTTCAGGTTATAAGCAAAGATTTCAAAAGCAGAAATAAAGAATCAACAAATGTACTTCTCTCCCCATTCTAACCTAACTTATGCACCATACAAATCCTTTAAGGGATTAGTTTATAGTATGGTACTATCTTTTTTCAGACATTTTTAATAGCTTTTTTATCATTTATGATATCAACTCCACTAAAGCAAAGTATTCAAGCAAGGTCTTCCAAGACTGCTGCCATCATCTTTTTATGGTAGTAAGACTCAAGTACACACAGGGTAACTAACTCACCTGCCTAGTTAACCAGCCGGGACGCCAGAACTGAGGGGGTCTTAAGCATTCTGTTTATACCCTTATCACATTAGTAATCTCATTCTGCCATTCAAATCACTTTCATTGGACTCCCCTTCCCCTCACTGAAATCGTCAAGTACTGTGCGGGGAGCCTATAAAAATGCCTTCTATATATATGAAAAAAGCCTGTAGCACTGACTTTTTTTTCTACTACTATGCAAATTAACATTAAATAATCACCATCTTACAGAACCGGGAGGTAATGGTAAACACTTCTGTACTTAAAGTACAATGGAACAACCTACCTTGAATTTCTCCCTGAGGATCTTTGTAATACCACTTCTGCATTGCTTCATGCATCAAGGGAATTGAGACTCCCTTAGCTCTGTGCTCTTGCAGTTTCGATGCCAATCTCTCGTCATCTAGTGCGCTGTCTTGGAGATAAGCCACCATCTTCTCAGCTTGCTAATAGAAAAACAAAAAATGGATTGTGGAAACAAATGATTCTAAATTAATACTTGTATACATAATTAAAATGCTTACCTTTTTTTGACCTATTTGATCTATGAAAGCCATATGTAAGGAACACAGCAGGGAACAATTTAATTCTTCCAACAATACCATGAAATAGGTACTATCCTCATTTTACAGAGGGGGAAACTAAGGCTCAGAGAGATCAAGTCTTGCTCAAGTTCTCAAAATTATTAAGCAAACCAAACTGAGATTAAAACACAAACCGGTATGGATCAAAGCCCAGGCCTCTAATCAACACACTAATTAGAGTACTTTTTCAACTAATTAGCCATTGGTCAATCCTAAATTGTATTAACTAAACGTGTAAAAACATGAGTGTTAACAGAACAAAAGGCTCAATTAATACAAAATCTTTTACAAGTTTTACTAAGACATTGCCCTCTTTCTTCAGCATTTCCTGCCACCAGCCACTCCACCCTGAAGGAAAGAGAGTTTCCTCTGTAGAAAGCAAGCTATCATTTACTTTACATATAAACAATGGTATATACAATCTTAGGGAAATCTAGAGACATGAATAAGATGTTAATATCCTGAGAGTTTAACTATTTTCCCTGTTACACCTCAGGCAAAACACACAGAAGACACAAGTGCCCATCCACAGCTGCTTGTATTCGCCATTTTTGACATTCCATTAACTTTCAGAAAGAAAAAAGAAAAGCAAACAGCTAAGGGCAACCTGAGAAGAGCAAAAAATAACCTGACATAATGACTACTACATAGCAGAAACTTACAAGCATGAAATGATTTGAAAGACAATTACTCACATAAAAAAATACTAGACATACAAATAACTTTTCCAGTATATAAAATCTAAGGTACAAAACTTCCATTTTTGAATATTCATTTAATGCTTTCCAATTTTTGTGGCAGTTTGAGAGGAGAAAAAAAGAATTACATGCTTTTTACCTGCTCCAAATGCTTGAGACCCTCTTCGTCATCCGGCTCTGTGGAAACACTGCCCATACCAGGAGCACCTACAACCGGCGTTTCAACTGGCTGGAGGGCAGGACTAGGAGTGGGAACAGGAGGTGGGAGTATGAGAAGAGGAGACGCTGTGTCTGAAGGGATCTGGGACAGGGACTGCTGGACATCAGGAACCATTTCTAGAGGAAAAAAGTGTAGATAGATGAAAACCCTTTAAAATAGAGATTCTCACAAAGGATAACTCTACCTTATCAACTTGGGCAGACTGCTAACTGGGCTCAACGGACACGTGAACTGTGTGTCATGAACACTGCGCTACTTCTTACGGAGAAGTGCAGTATTTCTCCCTAGAATGACAGAAGCAGCTCCCTAGAATGACCAAATATAAGGATGAAAAGGTATCCAGAAGGGCATTATCCAGTGCCTACCTGTGTTGTAGTGCATCTACCCAATGGTTATAGGTCTACCTCTTGAAAACAAACAGAATCAGTCTAATCCCTTCTTTATATCATGCCTCCGAAGTTGATAAAGCACGGCAAATCTTCTCAAAGATGTCATATCTCATCATCAAAACCTTTATTAAAAATATCTGCAATTATCTTGAATAAGAACCTAATTCAAGCCATAATTAATCTAATTCAATACTTTACATTTTACAGGATAACAAAAAGCACTTAGAGTCTACCAGTGCAGTGCAGGAAGTTCTTCTCAATAAGAATCAAGACTGCAGGGGCTGGCCCAGTGGCGTGGCGGTTAAGTCCGTGCACTCCACTTCAGCGGCCCGGGGTTCACTAGTTCAGAGCCTGGGCGTGACCTACTCACTGCTCATTAAGCCATGCTGAGGCAGCATCCCACACAGAAGTGCTAGAAAGACCTACAAGTAGGGTACACAACTATGCGCTGGGGCTTGGAGGGGTAAAATAAAAAAAAGAATAAAGACTGCCAAAGAAGTTCTGTCTTGGTTCCTGTTTCTAACCTCTAAGTATGCAGGCTCTTAAAAAGGAAAGGGGAATGGAAGTAATTAGATACAACTGCAGTTTCCCCTTTGAAACCTTGTTTGTTCAATTACAGATAGTTTCTCCAAATTCCTGTTCCTCTCACTCTTTCCTTTCTTTGCCAAACTTCTTAAAAGGACAGTCTACACAAGCTGTCTCCACTTCACCACCACCCACACCTGCTGCAATTTGACTTCCACTCCCAGCCCTCCAGTAAAGCTTCCCTCCCAAAGACAAGCAGTGACTCAAAGTCCCCAAATCCAATACATTTCCAGGTCATCACCATCAAACCTCTTAGTAGTGTCTGACGCAATCTACCCAATTCTAAGCTGAAACATTCTCCTTCTTTAGTTTTCCCACACTCTACTCTACTCTTGCCTCTGAAGATTTTTCTCTGGCTCCCCTTTATCTGCCCTCAAAAATAGGAATTACCCACAGTTCTGTTCTCAGTCCACTTTTCTTCTCACCCCTAACAAGTGTATGTAACCTTCCAAATTTTCATTCCCTCTCTAGTCCTAAACTCTTCCCATCTAGCTATAGTCTCTCACTCACAGCTGCTCTCTGGCCATCCCTACCTAATTTCTGATCAACACCTCAGAATCAATGTTGAAAACTGCATTTCTTCTCTCCCCTCTCAAATGTGCTCCTCAATCTCCACTCTCTTTCTCTATTAATGGTACCATAATCCTCTCAGGTGTCCCACTCATCTCTGACTCTTCCCTCTTTGCCCTGATATACAAGCAGTGACTATGTCATGCCAGTTTCTACTTTCAAATCTCATCTGCCACCACCCTCCCTTTACAGGTGCACTGCCTACATCACAGCGACTGCTCTTGGAGCCCAAGAGATCACACTGCAGCCCAGCTGTCATCACAACAATCTACCCTACACACAGCTCTCAAATCCACGTTCCAACCATGTTTCCCACCATCCTCCTTTTCACACCTCATACTTCATCTAAATACAAACAGGAGCTGATTCCTGCCCACGCCTGGATCAGTCCCACTTCCTTGCTTTAGCTCTCACTGCTACCTAGTACTGGAAGGCCCTCTCCCAATTCATCCAGCTACACCTGCCTCCAAATTCTACTTATTATTCCAAGACAAGTGCAAAGACACTTGCTTCCTGAAGCATTCCAGGAGTCTGCCAATCATGAATTCACATCATTATTTTTGGTCTAGATTACTGAAATACACATGCTTTACCTCCCCTATACACTATAAATCTATATAGTTTCAATCTTTAATGCACATCTATGAGGCTTTCTCAAAATATGCATGTCAGAACACCATCCCTAAAATCTCCTAGAATAAGGTTCTAGGCCTGTACATTCAAGAGAATGAACCACAAGTAATTCAGGGGCACATCATAACTGAAAAATGACTATTACAAATGAAACAGGCCTCAAAATGTGCACGTTCCATAGTACCTGATCTATAGTAGAGATTTAAATACTTGCTGACTTCATTCATTCAGCTTTGTTCTAGACATAAACTGAAAAGAAATCCTTGGTTCAAGTCCGCAAAATATTAGTTTATCAAGCAAAAAAGAAAATAAACGGATTTTTATAATATTGTACTGCTGTGTTAGAAATAGTGCTGGTTGTTTAAGAAACGAGAAGACACCTAACTTAGCTTGGGAACTTGGGGAGGGAGAGAGTTTCAGGCACAGAAAACAGTATGTGCGAGGGCACCGAGGCACGAGAACAAGGCACATTTCAGGACCTAACAGGCCGTGAGGCTGCTGAATAGAGTTTGAAGGAGATAGAGACCGGCACTGAAACTGCACAAAGGGAAGCAAATCCAGATCATGAAAGGTCTCACGGGCCATGTTCAAGGGTGTGAATTTTTACGGTGAATGACTCAATAAACCCTTCACCATCAGGCATTACAATGTCATTTTTAATTATGTACAAGAAGAAACAGAAATGAACATGAACATTGACTACTAAGGTATATGAGCAATTTAAAATCAATACAGTAACACTGGAGAATGAGATATATCCTAAGCTTATTCTCTAGCAAAGGTAATGGGACTTCCACAGATTCACCCATGTTCTTTTTGGCCTCTTTTGGAACAATGGCATTGTCGTGTGTTATCTGGACACACACACAGTCATTAAACGAAATGAAGGTACCTGACTGATATGGGAATCAAACTACTGCAGAGGATCCCAAATCCAGTTTGCTCAACTGATGCCACCAGGCTGGCTGTGTCATAACACCCTAGGAAGTGAGATCCCCGAGCTCCACCCTTGCCTCTTCTAACTTTGTTTTCGTGAATTCTGGGATCGACACATATGTGGAAAGCAGTACTTGACTAGGTTTATTGGTAAAATAATCTATTCCAATAATTCACCACCAGAAGCAGTTCTAGGCGGCATAAACAGAAGCCTATTTACTGGCCCCAGCAGAATCCTATTTTAGCTTGTCGACTCTCATAAACACATACCGTCCCCTCTGCTGGGCACTTTCGTTGGCAGATTATTTTCTGTCCGACTTTCTTCTTCAGCTTTTTCCGTTTGCTCAGTTTTGGGTTCCTCTTTCCTCTCAAACGGTGGTGCTTCCTGAGGCTGATGGTCTGAAGGAGTACCTGGCCTAGCAGATGAGGATGAGGTTTGGGGTGTTTCCTCACTAGCATCTGTAACATGAAGTAATCTTAAATTATCAACTTCGGAAACTTCTGGTTTGACGAAAAAAAAGGTAAAAGACAAAAATGAGCCTTACCAACTCCTACTCTCTCAGTCTTATCTCCCTCTTTCTTATTTGTCTTTTCGGGTTCTTTGGCTTCTTCATTATGGCTACCCTCAGAGTCAGAGCACTCCTCCCCTTCCTCTACAGGCCGGAAGTCCATCTCCTGCTCTTCTGGAATAGGTTCTTTCTGCACTTTCTGTATCAAGAAAATAAAGCCAAAGATTAACAGCATATTTGGATTTGGTAGGTCAGTGCCTGTCATGACATTTAAAACAAATTTCTTACCTTTAGAGAGAGGAATGCTCCAGATGAGTCAAATGTGCCCATTTCTTCTTCAGCATCCTCTAAGCACCATTCAGGCAAGCTATCCCTATCATCATCTATGCTTCCACTGCCGGAGCGCACCCTTCGATAACCCCGTTCATCATCCCGATCTCGAAAATCAAACTCAAACCTTCGCCGTCGTTCCATGTGTTCCCGCCAGCCTGCAGAACGAGGGCCATCTGGGATGAGGAGGGGGACACAAACCTTAGAAAAGCTTTACAACAATATTTGAAAAAAAATTCATGGATAGGAAATAAAGGAGAAAACAACAACTGAGAGCAAATTCAAGTGACTCAACCTATTGAAGAGAAAATTAGGTAAATTAAATGAAGTTCAGAGCTCAGCATATATATACCATCACTAAGTGACAACAGCAGTTATCTTCATTAAGTACTGAGCTACACAACATACTCTAAAGCTTTCAAAGATAAATTTAAAACAAATCACTTTTAAAGGACACTTTACTCAAAATATATACTTGCAATAAGCTTTAGGTATCTGATTGAAATGTTGATTAGCCACTCACTTGGCTCTCCTAGCCCAGACTTGCAGCACTGAATATCTTTCCATACTAAAGTCCATGCCTTCCCTTTGGCACATCTTAAAGCATTTTCTTTCTTCTCATGAAAATATCATTCTTTATGGATAAAACCAGCTCCCTGTGTCAATTCATAATATCAAACCATATGCCTACTTGCTAGTGCCAAGATCCCATTTGTAATTCTGATTCCCAACAAGTCATAGAATTATAGCACTGACAAATGTCAAAGAGATTTTATATAGCCCTCTATCCTAATTTTATAGTTTAAGAAACAAAAATTCTGACAGAAGTAACTTGCATAATGGCAAAGCAGAACCAGAATCCAATTCTGCATCCTCTACTGCTTTTTCCACAATAACATGCTTACTCTCCTTCCCCTTTTCTCTCATCTCTTAACTCTCCCTAGGGAGTTTTTACTTCTGTATAATACCCCCGGGGACATTCCTAAATCCACCCTAGCATACTTTTTGTTACATCTATTCCAACAGAAAAAGACTGCCTAAGAATAAAAAATCCTAGTTAAGGTATTTTTTCCAAAAAAGAAAGGGAGACTCTTGTTAAAATCTGACAAACCTGAGTCTAAGAGAGTCCTAAAAAGAGAGGCAGGTTTTAACCTATTAGAATTTTCTATCTTTGACCGCTTTCTCTGTGGGAGATACATAAAAGAAATGAGGCCAAAGTTAAATGTTCTTATTATTGAGGCCCAATTTGCTAAAACCAGCAATCTAAAAATCAAACTGAAAACCAAAGCACAAAATATAAAAATGCCAAATACAGATAGCATCTTATAAGCCACTCACAAAAAGGTAAGAAGACACTCCCACCCTCCCCACCCTTATAAACAATAAAACACTATTTACTACCTTCAAAAGAAGTATTCATGATCAAACGCTGGATTCCACAGTATTCTGTCCACTACTATCCTTTCTAAACCGTCTGGAAGGGTACACCGTGACAGGAATCTATCCTCCTAGGCATCTGGCTCAGGTTTCCTCTTACTGAGTTTCCTAAGTTCAGCTCCCACGGTGGATGCTTAGCTATCCTCAATGCTCCCAATTCATCCAGCAGTGAGCCCTACCTTAATAAAACTATATCCCATAATTCGGTTGTTGTCTTACCAACTGTTAATAAAATTTTATTCATGACACTAAATGTAGCAGATAAGGCACATCTATAGCTTATTAAGACTGACCGCTCCTTTACAGACTTTATATCAGAACCAAAATTTGACACCTTTTTCATAAGATAAAATCAGTCAAAATCATTATATGTAAAATTTTAATCAAATTCTAACAAAAGATTAACTAAAATCTAAGAAATGTCAAGAGTAACTTATAACAACTGATATAATCAGACTCAATTTTTAATACGCTGGGTTGAAAAAGTAGTGATATTCTTTTTAAAAATGCATATTTACAGTGTTTTTTCAGCCCCATATTATCTTTATATCCCCCAAACTGTCTTTTAAAAATACATAGATAAAATATTTTGGAAAACTGTCAAGTTGATGACAAAACTGACATGAAAGTCAAATATTAGGAAGAAAGATTTAGGAAAGATTAAAAAAGACAATATATGTCCAAAATCTAAGCTGTTGGTGAGGACGGTCAGTGGCAGAATATGACACTCAAGTTTCACTTTAACTCCCTTTAATAGAATCAACATCAGACACTTGGGCTCAGAAACACTGTTCATCTTCCAAAACATTCACCTTGTTTGTTTTTGATCAGCTGGAATTTTTCTTCTCGCTCAGCCCAGATCCTGGCCATTCTTTCACTGAATGCTTGTTGGGAACATAGTCTGCAAACCCTTCTGCTTACAGGCAAGCTCAGCACAAAATGCCACGATGCCTTGAAGAGCACTGTAAAATTTGGTTGCCCAGGACTGAGAGACTGATGAGAACTGCCTAGATAACTGTGATGTCAACAATGCCCACTAACAACAGAAAACTCGCCCAAGAGGCAGCCATAAGGAGTTGGGGTAAAAGCACCATAACTCTATCCAAAGATTAACTTCACCATGTTTCTACCTACTCACAACTCCATAAAGCACTCTAAATGCCTGCTATAATGTTTACTCAGACCAAGACCTACTGGTTTTGCTCACAACTTGATTTTAAAAAATAAATGAAAACAGTTATTATAATTTCCTCTATTAAAGGTAAGTTTCCTTGGCATATGGTTGATAAAATAACATTATACACGCGAAATTCAGAAGAAATGTACACACACTTTGTATGCTTCCGTGCTGCATGACCCCACAATTCAAACGACAGTGGCATCTGATTATCATGAGGCACGGAATCAGCACTTTGGTAGGGGATGAACTTCGACACAAAGCACCAGTGTCCTCAATTACCAGCATATCTAATGTCAGAGAAGAACAGTCTGAACCATTTTTAAGAGTCAAACAGAAGAACTTACAAAACCACTAATCACTACTATTCTCCCTCCTTTTTCTAAAGTTAGAGGGACAAAAGAATGAACTTGTGATTATGTTTTTGACCTGGGTTTAAAGTTTATTCTTCAAATAAGCATAAATCACATTTTCAGGACAAAAAAAAACCTAAAAGAATAAATCCTTTCTTATGCAGGAAAAAAAAAAATTTTAGAGGGAGCATATATTCCTAAGTGAGCGTATAATTATATATTTATAAGTTTTAAAGCACGCTGGAAAAAACTCAAAGGCTTAGAGTTAGACAAAACCGAATGAAACCCTCTCTCATTTTTGCAGTTAAAGGCAACTGCATCCCATTAAAACACACTATTTGCCCCAGAAAAATAAAAGCGATTGTAATCAACTCAAGAAATGTGGGGAATTTTTTTTTTTTTGGTGAGGAAGATTAGCCCTGAGCTAACATCTGTTGCCAATCCTCTTCTTCTTCTTCTTCTTCTTCTTTTTTTTTTTTTGCTGAGGAAGATTGGCTCTGGGCTAACATCCCTGCCCATCCTCCCCTACTTTATATGGGATGCCACCACAGCATGGCTTGACAAGCAGCGTGTAGGTCCATGCCCAGGATCCAAACCTGTGAACCCTAGGCCACTGAAGTAGAGTGCACCAACTTAACTGCTATGCCACTGGGACGGCCTCAGAGATGTGGGGAATTTTTAGGTTGAAATTTTTTGTAGTAATAAGACTGAGTGTGATGACATAAATAATATGACTCTTCTTTTTTCTTTACCAGTTTACGTTTCCCGCTTAATCCCTAACAATTTCCACCACATCCTCACTCATTTCAGTCCCCGTGTGTTTTTACCCAACAGAACTCTTACCAGGACTGTGAGGTCGCCACCTCTCTCCATCCCTTCTTGATCCAGCTAGGCGCCAACCTCCTTCTTCATCTTCTCCATTTTGTTCCTCTCTGAAAATACGCCAATTTTCACTTTCTGAGCGTATAAATTCATGCTTTCTCCCCACTGATGTTGGTCCACCTTCCTCAAAATTTGGTCTCCCTGTAAAGAAAATAAGTAAACATGAGCCTCAGCTAGCGAGGATTTTGAAAACAGACTTGAGTGCTCAAATCAAACTTTCCTGCAAATGTGTCCATGTCAATGCTTGGACAGTATAAATAAAGTAACTGCAGATATATGCATATATTATTAGATGTTTCTTAAAGCTGAATGTTCATAGACTTGGCAATTATTTTTTAAACAAAAATAATATGTACATCAAAAAATAAAAAAGAGCATAGGGCCAGCCCCGTGGCGTAACGGTTAAGTGCGCACGCTCCACTGCTGGCGGCCTGGGTTCGGATCCCAGGCACGCACCGACACACTGCTTGTCAGGCCATGCTGTGGCGGCGTCCCATATAAAGTGGAGGAAGATGGGCATGGATGTTAGCCCAGGGCCAGTCTTCCTCAGCAAGAAGAGGAGGACTGGCATGGATGTCAGCTCAGGGCTGGTATTCCTCACACTCACACTCACACACACACACACTCTAAATAAATAAGTAAATAAATATTAAAAAAAAAAAAAAAAGAGCATAAAATGTAAAGTTAATCAAACTACCCCTACACAAGACCCCCAGCGTCTTACTCCCCCCAGAAGTAACTACCATTAATAGTTTTCTATAAAAGCCTTCCAAAAACTGTCCATGGCTATACTTATGCATGTATACCTACAGATCCCTCATTCAGACTCACGTAACACTTCCCTCAGAATGTTATACATATTGTTTTGTACCCTTTTTGTTTTCACTTAACAGTGTATCTTGGCAACCCTTCCTTACCAGCACATATTTCTTTTTTTGTCATACAATATTTTTAATTATATGATGTACCTTAATTTATTTAATCAACTTCTACTTGTGACTCTGCCCAAACAGGCTATCTGCAAATTTCAACCTCTCTTTTATTCCAAAACAAACTGTAAACTCAAAAGTAGAGACCGTGAGCTATAATTTTTCATTTACTCTAGCACCTAGTACATCACAGGTATACAACAAATTGCTTTTGAACAGAATTCAAACCTAAGCTATGTCCAACCTGATGCAACTCAAGAGTTATACTAACGGAAAAGAGAGCCTGGTATACCAAGTAAACTAAACTGGTACTTTCAAAGGACAAAATTCTAAATTATGCAAATTCTTTAGTCACCATCCCACATGTGCTAACATATATAATTCATAACAGATTATACAAAATCTCACATTAAAGTAGTTGAAAATCCAGAACATACAGTGATGTCGTCCTCAGTCTGTAACAATAAAAGTTACATATTCTCTCAGTGATAACCTCAATTCTTTTCATTAAATCATACTGAAATTGAAAAAAATGAGGAAATTCTAACATCTTTCTGGTCATCCTCTTATAATTCCATTTCACATGTATTAAGATTCAATATCTTCCTTGCCTAGATGGTTGTTGGGTTGTTAGCAGGTATTATTCTATTAAAGGATAAAATATCTTGGAATGAGCGGGATACAATCATTTGCTGCGCTAAATACTATCCTATCTGCTTTCTTATTATGGGAGGCAGTCTCTAAAATAACCCCCAACTCCCTGCCTTCTGGCCTTTGTGTAATCCCCTTGCCTTAGTGTGGGCTGGACTTATCAACAGGCTCCTAACAAACAATACAGCGCAAGTAATGAGACGTCACTTCTGACACTAAGTTACAAATGACGATGGCTTCCATCTTAGATGCTCTTTCTGAGGGAATTCAGCTGCCAGGTCATGAGGCAGCCCTGTAGAGAAGCCCACACCGCAAAGAAGTGAGGCTTGCCAACAGCCACATGAGTGAGGCTGGAAGCAGATCCAATTCCAGTTGAGCCTTGAGATGACTGCAGCCCTGGCAGACACTGTGATTGCAGCCTCAAGAGAGACCCAGGCCAGAACCACCTAGCTAAGCTGCTCCCTCCTGACCCATAGAAACTGAGATAATAAATGTTTACTGTTTTCAGCCACTAAGTTTTGGGGTAATTTGTTACACAGCCATAGATAATAAAAGCACTCATTTAACTAATTTAATCTTCATAACAATCCTTAGTAGTAGAAGTTATTCTTCCCATTTTATAGCCAAGAATATTGAGGCTCAAAAAGATAACTCAGGAGAATTGTCCAAAATCACACAGCACTATTTAAATGGCATAGAGAGAATTCAAATGCTATTCTTCTGACTCATTCAACAAATATGTATTGCACACTAAGTACCAAGTTTCATAGATTCAAGTATAGACATATTCCATGTCTGCCTTTGGGGTTAGAAGGGTTAGAAGACCTTCCAGGCTCTCTTGCTCAGAATAAAGGGGACAAACCACTTTACAAAGCACTACATCCATTATATGACTCGATGAAAAATGTAGCTATACTTAGAAAAGAGAAACAAACTTAAAACAAAGAAATCCCTAACGCGTAAAATTGATAAATGATGGGAAATGGCTTTTAACTCAAATAATCATTCAGGCACAAGCGATACGTGCCAGACACTGTGCAATGATTTAGGAATACGTGGTAATCCTACATGATGGAGGAGCTAGTCGAAACACTCATTTTCAACCATTTTTACACTCAGCCTTTGAAAAGGTAATGAACGTACCAAAGTAACCAAAATAGCACTAAAGGCAAAATGCGTAACTCATCCAAAACTGGTCATTATAACTTTTTCTAACAGATGATAAACTGCAAAAAATAAAAGTTATTAAAAATAAAAATACTAGTAATCTCTCAATCTTAGAAATAGAATTCTATTTATCTGTGCTTAGCTTTTGTGTAAATTTATATTTTTATGTAGTTGCAATCAGTACATCTACTATTTTGTAACCTACTTTTCATCTATAATAGCAAATACTTCTCTGTGATTATACATCTTCCTATTAATACTAAAGGGTATTTACCAAGTATACTTGACTTCTTTGGCATAATTAGATTATTCCCCACTGGACAGGGACTTTATAATTAATTTTTTGAAAACTACAGATAATGAAGCAAGAAATATCTGTTTGCATATGTGTTTTGCTTTTTTGAACTATTTTTTCTGAAAAAAACTTCAAAAAGTGAATTACTAGGTCAAGTGACAGACTTCATACATTGACATACCTTTCCCCTGCTCAAAGGAAAGGGTCAAACCACCATACCATTTTACCTTATCAACACTAAGTGCTGTTATCCTTTTAAAACTTTTACTACTCTAACAGTTGTAAAATAGTATACTAACTTTGATATGAATTTTTCATATCAAAGACTTTCCATGCTGTTTACTGACTTTATTTCCTTTATGTTAATTGTTTGCATTTTTTCCTAAACTAACAGCTTCTTAACCTTTCTAAGTGTCAAGTCCTACATATACTTTTCATATTAGTACCTAGGAATAAGAAAAAGATAAAGAGCAGGATAGAGTAAAAATAGGGAAACCACAGGAAGAAAAAAATCTGGCTTTTCTACTTACTGAAAACCATCTTGTAGTTCTCAACCTGTTGGAAAACCCATACCTTATAAAGTTTGTATGATTACTTATGCCATTCCTTGTTCCAAAAAAGATTTGAAATGGAAATTTTAAGGATAAAGACGAGCACAGTACCAAAGAAAGAATGAAGGTCTTGGAGTCATCAGACCTGATTTTAAATTCTGGCTCCAATTCTGATCTATACACCTTGACTAAAGAAGATCCAATTCCTAATCTTTGTGCGTGCACGTGTACGTGGTGAAGTGAAGCCATGTGAATTTACATGAACACTAGCCCGTTCTAGTTCAAAAATTCTATAACAAAGGAATTCAGATTTTGTTATCGAGTGCTTGTTTCCATAAAATAATTCCTGGGGCCTGCCGGGTGGCGCAAGTGGTTAAGCGCATGCGCTCCACTGCAGCGGCCCGGGGTTCGCCGGTTTGGATCCCAGGTGCTCACTGACGTACTGCTTGGGCAAGCCATGCTGTGGCGGCGTTCCATATAAAGTGGAGGAAGATGGGCACGGATGTTAGCCTAAGGCCAGTCTTCCTCAGCAAAAAAAGAGGAGGATTGGCAGATGTTAGCACAGGGCTGATCTCCTCACAAAAAAAAAAAAAAAAAAAATCCTAAAAACTGCAATATACTTTTTGATATATCAAATACTGCATAATGAATAACTGTAACAGAAAGATCTAGGTGACAACTTCTCTAGTAAACCAAGGAAAACCAAAATAATATAATTCTGACATGCCAAACATCTCCCACATGTAAGCACAAGGGAAGTGGAGTTCTGCCTTCAGGGGTCACTGTCATTTTCATAACAGAAGGGTGAAAAAGATTCAACAACTTTTAAATGGACTTCACTCATCTTCTCCCTCTACCTTTAAGAAAACTTATTATTGAAGTATATAACATTCTTACCAAAAAGTACACAAACCACAAATGTACAATTCAAAGAGTTTTCATAAAGCAAATATATCATACAACTTAAAAAAAGAAAAAGAATATTTGGAGCTCTCAAAAGTCTTCATGTCCTCCCAATCAGCCCTTCTCCAAAGGTAAGCATTATCCTGACTTTAACCTCAAAGATTAGTTTTGCCTGCTTTTGAACTTTTTTGTGCGTGTGAGGAAGATTAGCCCTGAGCTAACATCCATTGCCAATCCTCCTCTTTTTGCTGAGAAAGATTGGCCCTGGGCTAACATCCATGCCCATTTTCCTCTACTTTATATGGGACGCCGCCACAGCATGGCTTGACAAGCGGTGAGTCGGTCCACACCCAGGAGCCGCACCTGTGAACCCCAGGCCACCAAAGCAGAGCATGTGAACTTAACTGCTACGCCACTGGGCCGGCCCCTTGAACTTTTTACTATAAATGGAAAATTCATTTATGTCTGGCTTCTTTCACTGAACATTATGGGAATTCATCCACGTTGTTACAGAAAACAGTCGCTTCTTCTTGTGCACTGCTGTACAGATTCTCACTATATGAACAGACCACAATGTATTACTCTATTCTACTGCTGACTTAGGTTATTTCTAGTTTTTGCTGTTACAAATTGTGCTCCTATGAAGACCCTGGGATATGAAACTTGGTGAGCATACGTATGAATTTCTGTTGGTGTTTACGTGGCAGCGTAATTTCTGGGTCATAAGGTATATTCAACTTTCCAAGTACTACCAAATATTTCCCCAGAGAAATAGTACTACTATACCATTTTCTGCTCGATGGAATTACTCAAACATTAAAATGAATGCCTCCTCTATGGACAAACACAATTAAAGACACAGGATTAAAAATAAATAGACTTAGGGCCGGCCCCACGGCTTAGCGGTTAAGTGCGTGCCCTCCACTGCTGGCGGCCCGGGTTCGGATCCTGGGTTCGCACCGACGCACCGCTTCTCCGGCCATGCTGAGACCGCGTCCCACATACATCAATTAGAAGAATGTGCAACTATGACATACAACTATCTACTGGGGCTTTGGGGGAAAAAAATAAATAAATTAAATAAATAAATAAATAAATAAATAAATAAATAAATAGACTTAGACTTAGCACCTACCCTCCAGGTCCACAGTCCAGGACACACAAGTGAACTAATAACTTAATACATTTCAGCTGACAAAATGTATCCATATAACTCATCTGATCCTCATAACAACCACAAGAGTTAAGTCAAACATTATCAACTCCATTTGTTCCTGTGAGGAAAGAAATACCTGTAGGCGGGTTTCCCCAAGGTCACATAGCTGAGTAGTGACCAAATCAGGAACAGAACCTAGGTATTCCAACTCCTAATCCAGGGCTTACTCACAAATTAAAGAAACCAGAAGCAGCCAGAAATTCTAGAAGAACCAAAGTAGGAAGATGAAGAGCTTGTATCTAAGTCTAATGACCTCTAAAAGGGCAACAAACATACCATGTGTGAAACATCTTGGGGACAGAGACTGTCAACATCTCTAAAAGGGGGAAGACGGAACTAAATTTGTTAATCTTCCAGCAGAAATGATGTCAAAATATACACCCCTAAAAAAAAACTGTTAAGACCAACTTCCTCAATATAAAAATTTTACTCCGGAAACTATTTTGAGGGGAAAAAAAACGACTTCAAGCACCATCTAATAAAATATATATTTCCAATTACTAACATGACTAAAAATTACATTGTATGCAAAACTGCTGTAAACATTAAAATAAATCCTTTATAATCTAAATGATAAAGTAGATTTGTATTTGTGTAAACTTGGGTGAGGGGGTGAGGGTGTCAAAGAGAATTTCATCTGTATAATTTGAGTTAAAAATATATATTTGTGTGTTACTGATAAAATTTAAAATAAATGATAAATATTAAAGTCGTTTATGGGCAACTTAAAGATAACATCTCAAGTTCCTTTTATGTCTAAAAATTCTAGGACTCCACAGTGAACAGGGCTAAAATGAGTGAGGGACACTCACATGGCCTTTCTCAGCATTTAAAATCGAAGTCTTTCTCTTTCTATAACATCAGCACCATGAGAAAGCTGAGTAACCAAATATTTTAGTTGACTTTTTTTAAATCTTAGATTAATTCATAAACAAGGTATTTAAAATAAAATGTAATTGAATAACTTACAAATTAATGCCAGAACCAAAGATTCCTAACCTAGAGTCAATGAATGAGCTTGGGGGCTATGAATTCTTGAACTGGCAGTACATATTATGCTGGCATGCTTTTTTCTTTTTTCAGGAAAAAGGGTCTAAGGTTTTTGTCAGAGTCTTAAAGGGGTCTATGACCTCCAAAAGGTAAAGAAACACAAACTTAAAATGTATTTTTTTACATATAGGAAAAAACATAGCACTGAACTCTATATATACACTATCTGTGGTTTTGGGCATCCCTGGGGGTCCTGGAACATATCCCCCGCAGATAAGGGGACTACTATATACTCATTTGAATAATCTCATGTAAAATGCTGGATGCATGTTTAGTACATAAGTAGAATTATGTTATTAGACCTTATTTGGTTGGTTTTGCACACCACCCTACTGATGCTTCCTTGGTGACAGACACCTAGGTTGGTTCCCTACTGACCCAGATAATACTATAAAGAACCTGAAAAGGAAGACTTCCTTTCTCAGGCAATTATAGTATCCTTATGGAGGGGCCTAGCTTTTCTCACTATTTCTCCTGAAGACAGCTTAGTTCCAAACTTCAGTCTCTTGAGCGTCACTGTTGCTTAAGGACCTCATGTGCACACACTTAGAAGGGTAAGAGCTACTTACCCAAAAAAAAAAAAAGTATTTTTTTCTAATCAATATAGCAAACACGACTGTTTTGTGAGCAACCTATACTATCTGTATAATACGTGTTCTTACATCAACAGTAACTCAAGATGTATGAAAAGTGCTAAAATATATATATGTACTACATATATAAATATTTTCCCCAATGGCAGTAAATACTTGGTTGTTTTGGCCTTAATGTATTAAGTCTGAATATGATTCTTCTAAAAATAAAATTAAATTAAAATGCAGTGTTGGTTTTAGTCTGATCTAATTCAGTGGACTTCCTAAGGAGAAAGAGCAGTAAAACGGCACCTGTGTGCATGTTTGACACACAGCCAAAAATGGTGTTTATGGAAAACTTCAGATGGACCAAAGAGGCACTCAGCCAAGAAAATCTACAGCTGTGAGACTTGGAACTTACAAGTGTCCAAACTCCAAAAGCAAAAGTGGAATTATGGGACAGACTTTGAAGCTTGTTTATGTGCAAATTTTTCCAGTGAGTAACTTTGTAGTACTCTATTCAGATACATATTCTCTGATCAACACTAAAAATATTTTCTAATACCAGAGAAAACAGTGAAAGGGAATCCCATTCAGGTGTTGATATTTACTTTTTTTTTTTAATTACTTGTAAACAAAACTCAGGGTGGTTAGGTTATAGTTTAATTCTACATCCAGAGATTTGCAACTTTTCTCCCATCTTAACCCCCGAAGGGTAACAATACTCCACTGGCTAACATGCATCCTGAAAACTAGCAGTTCATGGCTGGAAGTGAAAGACTGGAGGGGCTGCAGCATATCAGAATCTCTTTGAGAAAGCACCTCATGTGGTTTGAATATGCCCCATATCCCTCACAAGCCTCATGCCCAGTCGTCTGCTGGTACACACCCAGGCGCTGCCTGAAATCTCTGGGGAAGACAATCAGTAGGTGGGCTTGAATGCAGAAGTGGAAAGAGACTCAGCACCTTCTAAAGAAAGCTAAGCACACAACGTAAGAAAGAACACTGGACACCAGAGCTAAAGGTTTGAAGTTGGGAGATTTTCTATGTACACAGGCAGGACACTGCACTCCAACTAAAGGTTTTGTTGTTTTCAAGTACAATGGGTACAACTATGGATTATATACTGGATTACTTCAGCCAGAAAGAAAATCAAACACCTTTAGGGACAGAAAGTTGAATTTAATAAAGAATAATATACCTGGTTTTTGTACCTTGCTTAATCATTGTAAGTTTTCATAAAAAATAAATCAATAAATGAACAGATATCTACTATTTATGTTCAATCATAGAAGAGAAGTTGTAGAGCCATCTCCAAATGAAATCACTAATTCTGTTTAGATGGGAGGGCCCACGTGTTTTAGGGCGAAGCTGGTATATCATCTATGCCAATATGAGTTTCATCTCAGCTAACTTGGCAACCTCAACCAGAAATGAACTGAACTGCACAGACTATTATAATGAGAGTGCCATGCTCCTGAGTGGGCACTCCGGAGCTGGCCTAAAGTATCCATACAGTTAGTAATTAGGAGTTAGCGATTAGGAATCACTGTCTAATAGACCTTGGCACACTTTCAAATGGCAGAAATCCAGAAACCAGAACTCCTTCACTTGAGACATTTCTTTGTTGACGATCATTTTGCCAAATTGTTTTTGCCTCAATATATTCTGAAACAGAGGATACTACGGAAAGAGCTTCTAAGTTTGGTAAAATCCTTCACTATCTTGCTTACTATAATGTCTATTCAAGACACATGGCAGATATTCCAGAACTTCTGCTTTCTGAAAGGCAGTGTTACACTATATTTACTCTGACTTTTTTCCCCCCAATCAGTTAACTAGCTACTGATATAAAGTATAATTTCTACCAGTACATGCAGGGAACAAGCATCACATACAAGTTCCTCTTTTATGCTTTTACCTTCTCTAGCTATGAAGGTCAAAGTTTCCAATGCTGTGTCTGAACTTGTATTGAAATGTTTGGCACTAATAAAACAAAGAAGGAATTAATATTTTTTTTAATTGGGGGGAGGAAAAGGAATCTACAAAGGCAGATTTCATTTTCTAAGTAGCATTATACTGGTCTACATTAATAATTTTCCCAGCAGGCCTTACAAGATTTTACTCTGAACAATCACAGCCTTTGTTTCTCCGATCCTCTTACATGTGACATTTCATCAAAGTTTTAAAATCAGCAGCTAACGGAGATGGAGAAAAGCACTGCTCAGTAAGGCATTATACAAAGCCATCCCACAGCTCATTTCGAAGTTGCTACAAGCTGGATCACAGGTGTTTTCCAGCTAATCATTATTTAGATGTTAAGTTAAATTTTCTGTACCCTGAACCCTACGTTTTACTGCATGTCATCATACTTCTCCTCAGGGAAACTTCCCCTAAACATTACTAAAGCATATCTTGAGAAAATTCTTCAGTTCTTTCACACAGGTGTGTTTTTTAAAGATAAGTACAAGGTACCAAACAGTTGGTTTATTCTCATTCAAGGGCTCTGTACATAGTTTAAAAAAAAAGTCTGCCTCCTTGCCCCCACTAAAAAAAGATTTCAGGTAACTAAATTACCTATATTACTAGTTCTAGAATTAGTGGTAGTCATTCTGATGAGACGGGATATGAAAAGATAACTAGTAAAATTAATTCATTGATTCATACCTAAAACTCCTTATCCAAGGAAATCTTCCCCAAAGAAATGGAGGAAAAAAAGACCAGTAAAGGAAATATCTCACACTTCAGCATGCTATATAAGGAAAGACGGCTGAAAGGAAATCTTGCAGGGAATTTTATCCCTTTGAACTTGTAAATAAACTCTTAAGTAAGATTATGAAAACTTACTAAAGACTGGTCCTGATTAGAGGGAAAAAATGCACCCCTTCTCCAAGTCAGTTCTAGAGGCTTTCTCCAGAGTTGTTAAGGTTTGTGTTGGGTAAAGAAAGACCTCCTAACAAACCAGCATTCTTTTCCACATGATCAGAGCTAATTGGCCCCCCTGCAGACTAAGTGACCAATCACATCAGCTTCAGCTGAAACCAGCCCCCACGACATTATAAACAGAGGAATGTGAACGGTAAACCCAGTCCAAGAAGAGAACCTACAAACTAAACTTGTAGACTAAAATTACCTCATCAAAAAGACAGACTCCAAAAGTTTTCTCAAGACCTACCTGTGCATACAGGCTGACCCAGCAAAAGAACTGGTGAGTACATGAAATAATATTCATTCTTACTCCTTTCCTTGAGGGGAACAGAGAAAGAAATTGATTGGCATATAGGGACAGAGCTAAATACTGCCAATAGTGTTTTAAAACAAAGACATTACTTATAGGGTCATACATTAAGGCTCTTTACTTTTTTTCCTTAAATTTTAGAAATGGAATAATAGCCCTACTGAAAGCATTACTGAAAATTTTATTTTATTAAATATATACTAATTCTCCATTATAATATGGAAATGAGCAGAAGACAAAGTCCCCAGAAAAAAATTCAGTGGTTTTTAAAAAAATACACCTTTTTCTTTTGGAAGGGATTAAAGAAACCCAAAATGAGCATTCAAAAAGAAATGACCCAAAAAAAAAAAAAAAAATCACTTTGTTTTTATTTTTTTAATCCATGAAAAAACAGATGAGTATCCTAATTTTAAATTCTTTTTAAGCATGGAATTATTACTGAAATTAGATGCTTCTGCAAACAAGAAATTAAAATATAAAAGAATTTCTGAGCTTATATAATAGAATTAGAATGCACATTGCTTGCCCTAATTTATGGAGGGCAGGAACCATGATTATAAGACTCTCTACAGCCTTTAAAGTGTTTTCACCAGACGTGAAGAAACACATTGTAATACTGTAATCATTTAATATTTGTAGTTATAGTCTATACCTTAACTGTTTAATATGAACTACACTACTACATTACAACATGGTAACAAAAGACATAAAAAATTAAGTGCTACAACCTAATGAGTCTAATGAATCCATTATTTTGACGTCAAATGAAGAAGCCAAACTATCATTTTTATAAAGTACTATTTTTCCACCAAACAGTTTATAAACGGGCAAATATTTTACAGCCCACACACAGAGATACAAGCAAACCTTCCCAAGCTTTGATTCTACTTTCTATTGGGATCACTTGATGCGAATCATATAAATATAAACTAAGTCAAATACATTCAAAAAGTACTTGTGTGCCTGTGAAGATATGAAAATTACTTGGAAATATAATAGTATAAACATAACACCTGTCTATCAGACACTTTTAAATTTGATGGAAAGAAAATCCATATATATCAGGCAACAACAATATAATTTTTTAAAATACCATACAAGCAGATGTAAAATCATACAGAAAAAAAAAAATCATGCAGGAAATCTCTGTCAGCTCAGGGACATGGTAATAAGCTTACAAACACGCAGGGTTTTTAGGGATCATGTTATTTAATTCCCTTTTTTCTTTCTTTTTTTAATATAAGGAAGCCTGGCCAAGGAGATTCGGTGGCTTGCCCAAATTGACACAGCTATGTAACCAACAGAGCCAGAGCCTGGTGGGCTAGATTACCCACCTTGTCTTCATTATACTAAAGAATGGACTTATTCAGGGTAACCAGTTAAGTGGGGATCAAAATCTTACTTCTCTCAACTACTTCACTTTCCAACACAATCTAAACAAGATCCAGCAAGGTTTTATATATAAAAAAAGATACTGGGGGGGGGCCCCGTGGCCTAGTGGTTAAGTTCGGCATGCTCTGCTTCGGCGGCCTGGGTTCAGTTCCTGGTGCAAACCTTCACCACTCGTCAGCGGCCATGCTGTGGTGGCAACCCACATACAAAACAGAGGAAGAATGGCACAGATGTCAGCTCAGGACGAATCTTCCTCAAGCCAAAAGAGGAAGATTAGCAACAGATGTTAGCTCAGGGCAACTCTTCCTCAGCAAAAAAAAAAAAAAAAGATACTGCTTCACTATTTCACTATTCTGATGTTAGTTAGCCTTTTGACCTCCCTGTTCACAGGTTTTTCCATGTGTTTAGTTATTTAGTTACAAGAGAAAAAGGATTAAATTGTAAAAGTCTGGAGCAAGAGTGCTACAAAAGCTATAGGTTAACAAGCAACAATCCTGAAAAGGCCTAAATGAGAATAATTAATTTTATTGGCCGTAGTAGTATAGAAAGGCTATCTCCCCAGATGATGAATTTTAGAACTTAATAAAGTAGGCTGAAAATCAAGAAGAATCATGGAGCTTTTTTACCCCCAAATTACTGTGAAACAATAAGTAATCAGTGGTTCCACAAATGGAACAAGAGCTAGTGTACAGGTCCATGATGGGCATTTTCACACAGGCAGGAAGCAAGAACAATGAAGGACAATGCAGAACCACGCAGTGGTTCACAACCTTTGTGAAGGCAGCCAACTATCCTTTACTGTTATATCCTTCTTCTTCTTCAAGCGTCAAAATGTCTTTTCTGTTATAAAATTATGACGGTAGTATTATATTTTTTAAATTATTTTCTCACCTGGCAAAACACAAATTTGGCAACACTATGTAAGAATTCCCCTCTCCATGTTTTGTTTTAATTCTACTGGTCTATGGAATCCAAGACTAGACTGTGTAATAATTCTGACTGTACTAATCTTCAAATCTTGCAAGATGTCCTCTTTAACTGAAAACATATTTCTTGCCTACAAATCAAAGGTCTGAACCTAAGCATTCCTGAAGAACAAATATTCTGTGGTGGCTCTTGAACAAAACTAGTCAAATGGAACATAAAACTAGTCAAATGGAACACTGTGTTATGCATGAAAGCCTACCAGGGTCAAAATGTCTATTTTTGAGGCAATACAGCACTAACTATGGACTCTGGACTTGGTAGAGGATTCACCACCAATTACTACCTTTGTGATCTTAGGAAACTCACCGTGCCTCAGTTTTACTATCTGTAAAATAGGAATAATAATGGTACTTATTACTGTGAAAGTTAAGGAACATTATCAATAACAATAAAGCAACTAATACTCACTGAGAGGTTACTTTGTGCCAGGCATTGCCTATTGGCCTCACAGGAGTTAATACATGTGAAGTGTTTGGTACGATTCCTAGCACATAATAAACAATATATATTAGCTAATATTATTAATCATTACTGTTGTAAGAACCATGTATAAAATTAACAATGGTTTAAAACAGATACTTGAGACAGTTATGGGGACAGGAAGGGCATCTACTAAAGGTGCTAGAAATCTGGCTGCCAAAAACTATTTTGTGAATGCAATACCAATCATCTTGGGAAAGATTTTTATTTCACCAAACTCTCTAAATAGACACCTTCTTGTAGTAAAAAATTAACCAGCTGTGAAGTCAGCCAGACTTGGAAAATAATCCAAGGCCCCCATCTGCCTTGTGTAGGTTTCTTTTATCTGTCTGATCCTTGGTGACCTCATCTGAAAAATAGGATAATAATGTCTATCTCACTGAGATACCAAAGAATTAGAGATAATGCAATACGAAAGTACCTAGCACACTGCCTATGAATATTTTGTTGTTGTTGTTGTTATGATTTCCAAAAGGGCAGAGATCAGGTCTCCTAAAACATTTAAAGAATCTAGCAAAATGAGTCATTAAATAGCTGTTATCAAGAAAAAAAAATACACTAAATAAAATCATAATGACAACTTGTTAGGACAACAAATTATAAAACATTAATGTCCTAAGATTTTTTTAAGTTCATAATATGAAACCAAAATGGCCATCTAATCTAAATAAATTTAACAATCATCCCAGTGTTCCATCAGCAACTCAAATCTAAAGAAAATACAAGAGAATGCCTCTAATATCACCAATATATGCTAAATTAGCCTCAGGACAAAAGGAAAAGTATATACCCAGCCAGCCAATGTCCAATTCCAACAACACAGGAACGCAGTCTCCAAAGCCCAAAGTCCCTATACATAGGAAGGATCCAGCAAACCCAAGCAATAACCTAGCTCCACATGCCTCTAGTCCCCTTCTTAAGCGTCACCGTCATTCAAAAGGTAGGCAGGGGATATGCAATACTCCCAAAGGCATCTACTTCTGAAGGAAGAAGCAAAGAAAGAGTCAAATATAAACTCCTAGTACTGGATTGTGGCAAAGAAGAGAGGAGCACTCAGGGAAGCGATGTTGCATTCCCCATTCTGTTCCTAGTGGCCTCTACACACCTCTGTCATAAGCCAAGGATGGTCACATGGAAAGCACACACTAGATTCTACTCACCACACAGAGAAAAGCATAACCACTGATGAAAATGGTTTATAGCTAAAAGCTAACTATATTATCTTTTTTAAATTGCCATTAATGTCTTAATGATTACTTTAGTTCACTAAACTTGAAGCTTTTTCTTCTGGTTTATTTATTTTCAAAACTCGTATTATCTAGGAATCTCTACCTGGAATTTATTATTTTGCCAAGAAAATAATTCTCTCTCCACCCCACAATCTAATCAGAATCTAGAATATTCAAAATGGCAGCAATCCATCAGCCAGGGAAGGAAAGACTCCATGAATATGGTCACAAAGCGACAAAAACAAATAAGACCTAATCATAAAACTTCAATAGGCTAATTATAAAGCATACATTAGAACTATGGATCTCTAAAAGCTTAGTCTTGTCCTAGCGCTAAGTTTGGCTTCAAAGCATTTGCAGACAGTTTAACACTACACTTCCAAATGATTTCTATTTATTTACACAGAGGAACACATATATTTAACATTCCTTTTAATTACGAGTTACTCATAATTACAAATTACTAATTAATTATGAAAAGTTGTTATTTACACGTAATATTTAGTCAAATCAATAAATACTTGATGCCTGGACTTGTATAAGAAAGATACAAGGGGTCAAAAAGACATGAACTATAATCCCAACCCTGAGGGATTTTAAAATATACTTGGAAATGTTAAAATGCCAAATAATATTTTAACATTCATTCATGGAAACAATAAGAGATATCCTTTAGCTATCAAATGAGTGACTTAGTCAGTAAATGCCCCCTTATGTAAAGAGAAAAAAGAGACACCTGTCAGACTGGGAAAGCCTGCCCAGTAGTCAGGGAAGCATACCAAAGAAATTAAAAGGTGAATGAGGTCTCAGAATTTATTAATATTAACTGTTAAACAGTTAAGGGCTTACTAATTTACTTTTGCTTTCAGAGATTTACAGCCTGAGATGGATGGCAGTAATCGCAAAGTCATTGCTCCTCTCCTAACTCAGAGATACCGGAGGATGGTCACCAAGGATGGCCACAGCACACTCCAAATGGATGGCGCTCAAAGAGGTCTTGCATATCTCCGAGATGCTTGGGGAATCCTAATGGACATGCGCTGGCGCTGGATGATGATGGTCTTTTCTGCTTCTTTTGTTGTCCACTGGCTTGTCTTTGCAGTGCTCTGGTATGTGCTAGCTGAGATGAATGGTGATCTGGAACTAGATCATGATGCTCCACCTGAAAACCACACTATCTGTGTCAAGTACATCACCAGTTTCACAGCTGCATTCTCCTTCTCCCTGGAGACACAACTCACAATTGGTTATGGTACCATGTTCCCCAGTGGTGACTGTCCAAGTGCAATCGCCCTACTTGCCATACAAATGCTCCTAGGCCTCATGCTAGAGGCTTTTATCACAGGTAATTGTTTTTGTTCTTAAAAAAATTACAAATGTTTAGGACAGGGTATAGTCAGTTATAAGCAATTGTGTTATAGGATAATTTATTTGCATTATTAGCAGGTAATGCCTGAGACTGAAAAGAAAGAGTCTAGGTCCAAACGACAGGAGTAATCATAAGAAACTTGATCCTATACTTCAATTTTACCTATTGCAACTTCTTAAGAAAAAAGGGATCATGATGACACTAACTTGTAGCAACATCTTATGCCAAAAAAAAGGTCTAAAACGAGTTTTTCAGAGAAGCTAAATATTTTGTTAAATAAGTGGATAAGTAAGTTCAACGCATATTTGGACAGTCATTTTACCTAACAGAGGAATTTGATTTTTTTTTTTCTTTACTGGGCTAGAACTTTCTCCTCTGAGTTTATCTTTTCAACATTTACTCAATACTAGTGAGCACCAAACATTATATGTTAGAGAACAAGTATACACATCCTTAGCAAAATGCACTGGAAATATGGCTACAAAGATTATGAAACTTTGCTTATAAACCTGGTAATACATAAGACTCTTTCCTCTAATAAAGTAGGGCTAGTGTAATTTTTATAAGTGAGATATACAATTAAAAAATCAAAAAATAAAGCAAAAAGAAAACCTGGTGTTAACTCACTACCCAATAATAATCTGGGAAGGTAAGCAATAGGCCATATGAAGGGTGATCTGGAATGAAGTCCCAGTGTGCCACCAACTGGCTCTATAACCTGTAACAAATCACTTAACCTTTACCACAAGAGTTCTTAAACTGGGTTAGTCATTAGATAAAATTTAGGGGATTTGTGAACTTAGACAGGAAAAACCTGCAACTTTTTTCACTAACCCCTAACTGAAATTTGGCATTTCCTTTGATTATAAATGTAGACAACAAAAAACAATAGCATCATCAATACCTGTAACTTTGATATAAACAGAAACTACAGATACGTTTATATCACACTACAATACTCCAAAATTACAGTACTAAACCCAGAACTATATTTTGTTATTTAATGCATTAATAAAGCACATATAGTATTATAATTTTTTTAATGTTCAATTGGATTTCAATATATTTGATTTCTTTTGTATGTATTTTATTTTTATGCATTTAAAATATAATTCTGATAAGAGATCCATAGACCTCACCAGCCTGTCAACAAGATCTCTGGTACATAAGTGGTTAAAAAAAACCCTGATCTAGGGAGCTGGTCCAGTGGCGTAATGGTTAAGTGCGCGTGCTCTGCTTCAGTGGCCCAAGGGTTCGCAGGTTCGGATCCCGGGCGTGCACCAACGCACCACTGGTCAAGCCGTGCTATGGCAGCGTCCCATATAAAGTAGAGGAAGATGGGCACAGATGTTAGCCCAGGGCCAATCTTCCTCAGCAAAAAGAGGAGGATTGGCATCGAATGTTAGCTCAGGGCTGATCTTCCTCACAAAAAAACAAAACAAAACAACAACAACAAAACAACAACCCTGATCTATAGCTTGGGGGCACAAAGAGGATGCACTTGAAAGGTACACTGAAATCACCTTAGAGCTAGAGTCTTCTAAAAAAAAGTTTGTACAAGTTTTAAAGTTAAAAAATTCTTCAATGTATCATGCATTCTACTGGTCCCCTCCCCACACCAAATCATTCTACTCTGAATCTAATCTCTACTTCAAGTTGAAGTAATCTAGTTGCAACTAAATTGCATTTATTTTCTGTTATATTTTTTTAAAGTAAGGCAAGAATAGAGGAAATGACCATTCTTTGACTTTATAACAAACTAGAGGATAAGGTTTTACATTTCTATGTAACAAAAAGAATTTTGCTTATCCATTTTGAAATCATAGTTTTTAAATAAGAATGTACGTAAATTCTTTAGGCAAATAAGACTACCCTAATGAAGAATGAGTTCAATTCCTGACTCACGTGGAAGGCATGGCACCAAGAAATGTCTAACTATTTGATATAGTCTTCTCATTCAGAAAGGATATTAACATTTAAAGTGTTCATTCTAAAAAAAGATTCACTGGTTTCTAATTCAGGTGCCTTTGTGGCGAAGATTGCCCGGCCAAAAAATCGAGCTTTCTCAATTCGTTTTACTGATTTAGCGGTAGTAGCTCACATAGATGGCAAACCTAATCTGATTTTCCAAGTGGCCAACACTCGACCAAGCCCTCTAACCAGTGTTCGGGTCTCAGCTGTACTCTATCAGGAAAGAGAAAAAGGCAAACTCTATCAGACCAGTGTGGACTTCCACCTTGATGGCATCAGTTCTGAGGAATGTCCGTTCTTTATCTTTCCACTAACCTACTATCACTCCATTACACCATCAAGTCCCCTGGCTACTCTGCTCCAGCATGAAAATCCTCCCCACTTTGAATTAGTTGTGTTCCTTTCAGCAATGCAGGAAGGCACTGGAGAAATATGCCAAAGGAGGACATCCTACCTACCCTCTGAGATCATGTTACATCACTGTTTTGCATCTCTGTTGACCCGGGGTTCCAAAGGTGAATATCAAATCAAGATGGAGAATTTTGACAAGACTGTTCCTGAACTTCCAACTCCTCTGGTTTCTTAGAGCCCAAATAAGACTGACCTGGACACCCGTATCAATGGACAAAGCACTGACAATTTTCAGATCTCTGAAACAGGACAGACAGAGTAAGACGTGTCCCCAGCACCCTAGTTTTTAATCTATTAAATACACCCAGCCAGTTACGCAGCCACTTTTCCTTCATCACATCTCATGTTTTCTTTTTTTCTCAATGCTGATTACATCTCTCTGATTACATCATGGTGATCAAGCCTATGCCCACAAAAAATCGCTGAGCTAGCAATACACATTCTGGAAATATAACACTCTACTTCACAAAGTTTGTATCTGTGGTTATCTGCTGAAATCAATGCCTCAACATGACAGATATTTATACAGAAATGTTGTTGATGAATTTATAAGGATGTCGTATGATACCAGAAATGAAGGTAAAATGGACAGTGAAGTTTAACAAGCTGAACTCTTCAGCAAATCAACCCCAAATCTCTCAATTTCATCTGCAAGTTGAAACAACAGTCTAGTGGCAAACATAACTCCCTGGGTAGAATGATGATTTCACAATATTTAGTGAACATCCTTTTAAAACTCTTATTTTTTCAAGACAACAAAGATCATTCCTTTGGTTCCTAATACTACAAAACCAGGGTAAGTATTACTCCCTTGGTTTTTAACAGCTAAGAACAAAAATTCATAAGAAAAAGAGCAAAGTATAGACTTATACATAATCCTAAAAGCATCTGAGAATGACACCCAAACATGCATATGGTCGTATATGTGTGGCAGAAAGTGATCAGAGCAAATAAGACCAGCTCCAGCCTGAAAGGAATCCGTAGGGTCATATTTTTGGCAAGGAGATGCAAAATTATATCTACATTAAAGCCACCCTGCATAATAATCAAATAGTGATTTAAAAATTATAATAAACTGTTCATCTGAATGGCTTCCAACTTAAGTAAAAACATTCCCTTCCTACCTATCATTCATTCACTCAGTGGTATAAAAAACCATGACAGCTCTAAATAACTCACAAATTCAAATATATTTAAGTTTTTGTAGATATAAAGGTTTAGTTAGATATAATTCAACTAGGGAAAAAAATCTACAATAGACAAAGCAAAAAGTAATTATTAGGCAACAAAGTATTTTCAAACCCAAATTCCTGTTTCCAGCTTCAAATAGTTTTTTCTATAAACACAAAATGAGTGTTTATTCACCAGTGGGAGGTTGGACAGATGAACTCTATTCTTTCTTTCCAAATCTAATACTCCATAAAAATTATGCTTTCTCTGTTTAATTTTTTTATTTTACATATACTAAGATGAACCTTTCCCTTACCTCCAGTTTAATTTAAGACTATCCTCTGAATACTTCTCATTTCAATAAAAAAATCAAACTGTCCTCAAACAAAACAAGAACCAAAAAAGTCACCCTATCAGATTTCAAATAGATTTGTGGCTGCTCTTCTTTTCTGAAACTTCCCTTACTCAGGTTTATGTGGGAGAAGTGAAAGATTAACCCTCCCTACTGGTGACGACCCACACAGGAATCATCTCTTGGAATAAATACTAGCTGAGTAAAGGCAAGCAGTTGTGAAGAGCAGGGCACAGCAGCAAGTCACATTTTTCTACTCTTTGACTAAAAGGAAAAGAAAATAAAGAACAACTTTGGAGTGGTCTAAGACTGATAATAGCAGAAGAATACCAAGGACACAGAAACTTAATTATTGTGAACTTTTGCTGTTTGAAAATCTTAGGCATTCTTAAGTACTAGCCAGACGACAGATTTTTTTTCCAACCCACACTGTTGTAACACATGTAGAGAGCAAGAATTCTTATTTCTATAATAAAGCAATAAGATTCACCTAACCTGTGAAAATAAAGTAGTTATTGAAAATTTACATGGTATGTTTTTTTCCTTGGAGCTCTACATCACTTACATAGATCACAATTCCAACAGTTAAGTGAAGCTGCCCAAAGTGACACAACAAGTGAGGAAGATCTGGGATCTGAGTCTCCCCATAGACACAGCATGCTCTCCATTCAAGTCAGCTGAGTCCCACAGCACACTATTTATACGTAAACTTCGCATCTGAAAACTAGATGTAACTTCCCCACACACATCCCAAAAAAACTCTGTTAGGTATACTAATGCTATTTAATAAACGTTTCACAAATAGACAACTAAGAAATGCAATCAAAAACCTTTTGTCTAGGGAGCTGAAAGCTTCTGAAAGCACTGTCTGTGATTCTTTCGCTTCAAAGAATCACAGTTTCTACATTAAAAATTACATTTTCTGCAAAGATACCATTACCCTTTCAGGAGAATGGAGTGCAAATGGGAAGAGGGGGAAAATTATTGGGAGGTGGGAATGGCAACTCTAATTCCTGGCTGTACAGCTCACTAACCTGGGCCACCTGGGAGCTCAGTGATGGTATCGCAAACACATGATCAGGAAGACGATGTTGGAACTAACTTAAAAAATGCTTCTGGAAACCAATACAGATAGTATGACAGCCCCAACAAACTGGAGATAAATAGTTACTACAAATCATAAGGCCTAGTGTCATATATCTACAAGCCCATAGTACCAACTGCCAGTAGCAGCCTAATAACCAAAAATTGATATGTCTACTTCAAAGTATTTCACACCAAAACACACTAATTGGTATGACACTGGGCTGAACCTGCTGGTATCGTCTGGATCATTTTTTATTTTTTAATGATCTTTTAATTTCATCCTATCAGAATCATACTATAAGATGATCACTGGAACTAATCTCCCCCATGGAGCTATCAATTCCTATTGAGTAAGAATTATAAGCCCAATATCACAGGGCTTTTTCTACCTCCACATTCTCCGAGTATTCACAGCAGTTATGCACGATTCTTACCCAGATGTCTCTAATTCCACCCATTTCTCTCCATGTCAGAAGCAAATACAGGGCCGGCCCCGTGGCTTAGCGGTTAGGTGCACACGCTCCGCCACTGGAGCGCACCGACGCACCGCTTCTCCGGCCATGCTGAGGCCATGTCCCACATACAGCAACTAGAAGGATGTGCAACTATGATAAACAACTATCTACTGGCGCTTTGGGGAAAAAAATAAATAAATAAAATTTTAAAAATTTAAAAAAAAAGAAGCAAATACATAAGAACCATTTCTAATTTTAAAAAGAACAAATCAGGGCCGGCCCTGTGGCTTAGCGGTTAAGTGCGCATGCTCCACTGCTGGCGGCCCGGGGTTCGGATCCCGGGCGCGCACCAACACACCGCTTCCCCGGCCGCACCCCACATACAGCAACTAGAAGGATGTGCAGCTATGACATACAACTATCTACTGGGGCTTTGGGGGAAAAAATAAATAACATTAAAAAAAAAAAAAACAACAAATCATTCTGGAACCTTCAGGACTCAAATTATCTTACTTTGATGTCATAGGACAAGTCACAATTGATCAATATATCAGTGTGTCCCAACAAACTAATTTAGTACTGCTATTCTTGAAAAATTTAAGATACAATTATGAGCAATTTTTTTAATCTACAATATTTTCAACAAAAGTGGATTACTTACAAAAAGCTCAGAATCATTAGCACAGTTAATAACCTGACATAAGCATCTTATCAAAAAGCATTCAATAAAAGCCATTACGATATATTTGAATATACATATGTGGAAATTGCCCTGGAAATTGTTTTTAGTAGGAAAAACTTTAATATTCTTAACCACTTCACACCAATTTAGTTTTATGGAACTTGCCTTTTCAAAGATATACCTATAGGATGCAAACAAAAGAACATACACTCTTAACAGAGGAGGGCTGGAGAAATTACCCTAATTGAATTAATACAGTTAAAATATGAGGACGGCAAATAATGATGAAAAAGAACTTTATACTCATCTAGTCCAAACCACCAAAGTGTGACTATGTGTCAAATAGTTAATATCAAGCTATTCTCATGACAGGAAACACTATTTTCCCAAGGCAACCGAAGCCATTTTCGGACAACTCTAATTATTAGATTGTATCAAATATCTGCCTCCTTAAACCTACCCTTTAGACTCATACAGATCAAGTCTGATTCCTCTTTCACATGACTGTTAAACAAATATTTGCAGAGTGACCCTATAAACCCTCCTCTCCACTCTGTCCTGTCCATAGTCTTGTCTCCTATGTAAAACAGCCCGATTTCCTTCATGCATTCCCCATCACAGGGCTACAAACGCCCCAACCATCCTACTCCAATGTATGGATCCTTTCAAGGTGTGGTCCCAGTACTGACCACAATACTTAAGCTGCCCTGTGATGACATAAAAGACAGTGGGCCTCTCTATCACCTGACTCACAGAGGACACTTTAGTTCCAGTAAATGCTGCACTGGGACACCACGGCACTTCTGATTAACATCAAGCACAGAGTCAGCTGAGAGGGCTGTGCCTTTCCCCAGCAGGCTGCTGTTACACAAGTACTCCATACGTTAAATCCTAGAGAGTTTACTTATGCGAGACTTTGCATTTTCTGCTGTTAAACTTCCATTTCATTAGATCTGGTCTCTTGTTCCATCTTAATTCTGATCCCAAGTCCCAACTGTTCCACTCTATAGCTATCCCTCTGGACAGTGAATGATTTGAAAATCTGATCACACACCAACACTGTCATCCAAAGAAAAAGAATAATTATTCGGCACCTAGCACAAGGCCTATCATGAGTAGGAATTCAATAATTGTTGAACAAATAAATGAGTCCATATACTTTTATTTAATCCTAAAACTTCTGTAAGGCATTATCACCTCCATTCATTATGAGCCTATTGAACATCTGAGAGCTTAGATTATCGGTGATCTTCTCATTCCAAACCCTGTACTCTTTAAATGACTCCTCATTGCCTCTCCATATTCACTGGCAAAAGTACTGAATCAGAGAAGGATGGGAGCAGAGGTGTTGACAAATCCCCCAGAATAATACTTAACCAATAGTCTAGAATACGAGTAAAGCCATTCAACTAGCAACAAGTTATCTACCCATTCTGTTCCAAATTTCTTCAATGCTACACTCATTTAACGGTTTTGCATTAATATACCTGATTATTCCCAATGCCATGTTAATGAGTGATAAATTTAAATAACTGATATGTTAAAAGGAATTTCATATGGAAACAGTGATGCAAAGTTGATTGTTATAACTACTTAGTTTTTAAGAAAACAATCTGCCAATCAGTCTGTGAATAATATTTATATATTTAACATATGTTTTTCAGATGTTTACCACTGTCAGACACAATTATGCTCTGGAGAACTCTTTTGGTACTTCTAGGAATTTGGAACTTGTATGGTAATTTTTGTAATTCCAATGTTACCATGAATTGGCATTTTTTCCCTCAGATATTAAGATCTACTGGCAGTTTGTAAGGTAGTGCCTTTAATCAGTCAGAAAATCCATCTTAACATTATAGATCCTTTACTATAAACTAATATAAACTACAATTAATTCACCATAAATACTGAAATCCTGTTCTCTATGTTCCTCTTAATTCACTGGCTACCTTAACTATATAATTTATTTTGACTGCTCTTATCTCAAAATAAGAAAAAAAGAAAGATTATACATCAAAAAGACCAGATGAATAAATGACTAAAGTAAGAATATTCATGGTCTGCTCTCTGATACAAAGGCAAACCTTGTAGCTTTTTCCCTATTTCTTCTCACCTGTGAGATGCTATCTACACAGGAAAAGGAGTTAATAGACTGGTCCCTAACTTGAAATTTCAGTTAACAAGACAGCCTTAAATACGAATACATCCCTTGCAGAGAACACAAAGGCATGAAAAGTTAATAAATCAAGTAAATCCTAATGGCTGTACTCATCATCCCTGGTTTCATGCAATAGAACCCTCAAATAACCATGGGATTCTAAATGCAAGCAATGTTACAACTCCATCTACTGGAGAGGTGCAGGTAACTGAGTCAATTTTTAATAAATCTATCCTTATATGTGAGCCTTGTTAAGAACTAGTATCATGGAAGTCTAGCTAAAAATACTCTAAAACAGTACGAAAACCTTACCTACATCTTTTCGTCCTGGTTTTTCAAAACGTCTATCACCCCTAAAAAAGATAAAATAAGTTTCAAACAAGACCTGAGAGTAACATATAGATTTCCCATCCCTGACACCCACTTTCCTATGTTTCTTTAAAGCATTTCTTTTTCAAATTATAAAACAAATACACAGTTACTGCCTAACATTTGGAAAATAAAGAAAAGCACAAAGATGAAAAAAAATATATCCACCATCTCACCTACCGAAAAGGCTAGCTTCTACTGACCCAGAAATGTTATCTTTTAAATTACATACATTTTTAAAATTATAGACATGCTTTAATTCAGATATATGCTGTGCATAGTTTTATATACTGCTTTTAGAATGTGTTTTCCCACATCACTAAATATTTTCAAAACCATCCTAACTTTACTGGTTATGTAGTATTCTACTGCGTAGATATATCATTATATAAGAAACCACGCTGATATTAAGCTGTTTGGCTTGTTTCCGATTATTTTATACTATAAATATCATCACAGTGGACATCTTTGTACATATCTCTGTGAAACTTTCCTCACTCATCTTGATAGACTTCATACAAAGTCATAAACTATAATATAGAGAAGATGCTCTGATTAATAGCAACAAACAATAAAATGTCAATGTTTCCCACTGCATGCTAATCAAATAGCAAATCCAATTAATTACTAAATATCCATGCTGGCACTAACATATTAACCTGTTTATCTAGAATGCTTCTTCCTTTAAATAAGAATCATTTAAAAATTTCTAACATACAACTTGATATCAATAATTAACAGCATTTTTTAAAAAAATGAAATCTTGTAAGTGTACCAAGAGGCTTCTCCTCTGCAGAAAGCAGAAAGACATAAGTTTTTTACACCAAGAAACCTTTGCACCAAGATGTGGATCCTTAGTTACCTTTCCTCCCAGCTCTGCGACCTATGCATTTCCCTGCCACCTCCTCGACCAAACACACCCTCTACTTCATCAAAGCTTCTTTGGTAGAAACCACATTCACCTCTGCCCCTGCCTGAAAATAAGAAAGAAAAAATGATAGTCAGATGTCAACATCTGGCACACGTTCAACACCAAAGATTAATCTTTAAAGTTCTGTCTCTATACAAAGCAAGATGTCCACATTTAAATATTTAGCGAGGCCCAATGGATCCTCACCTGTGAGGCCAATGACAGCACTGAAGTAGTTAGACCACAGGAGGTTGAAAGAAACAAGTTAGAAAAGTGGTGTAAGAGTCCCAGTCCCAGTCCTGAACAAAAAACAGTGCCAATATTAAGCTCTTTCATAAAAAGTTTAATAGTGAAATTCTAAGATCAGTAAACCATTACTGCAAATTAAACATTTTATTGGATTATTTTCAACAGAAATGGAAGATTTGGCACGTTTGAGAAGAAAGCAGATAAAGTACAAAAGCCAAGCACAAATGTTAAAATAATTTATCTAAATCTAGAGAAAGGATAATTTAATAGGGTCAACTCTAAACTATCCATTTTGTGAACTGACTCCTTAAAGATATTCCACAGCCACCAAAGGCACTCTTTCCCCTTTGCTCAGCTCCTGAAGTAAGGCAAGCATCAGGACTAAATCTGAACTACAGAGCTGGCAAGAGTGTGTGGATGCAGGGATTTAGAAGCTCTAGAGGGTCCAGTGTATACCAGCCTTTACTGAGAGCAATTTGGTTAAATCTATCAAAATTTGACTCAACAACTCTAACTAGAATTTATCCTAACAGAAATACTCACACAAATATGCAAATACATATGTATAAAGATGTTCACTGCAGTTAACAAGAACAGAAACAACCTAATCAATAAAGGATTAGCTAAATAAATTCTGATAAAACAATTCACTAGAACACTACGAAGCCACAGAAGATAAAGTACTGACATTAAAAGAAATCTAAATTATTCTGTTGAATGACAAAAGCATGCCAAAGAACAATACATATAAAAATGATTCCATTTATATAAATGATATAGCTGCATAGTTAGGGTCAGGAAGGCTATAAATCCAGCTGCTGGGTCTGGGGGCAGAAGGCAGTATGCACTTTCAGCTTTATACTTTCTGTACAGTGTGAGGATTTCCCAACTAACATGCACCATTTGTATACAACACACAGGTTAGAAAGTGGTTTGGGGTGGGGGGGGACGGTCTACGAATGTATTTATACTCAGATGAAATCTTAGCCATCATCCCTAGCTTCTCCAACAGTATAAAATCACCCATATAAAAATGATGATAGGGCCGGCCAGGTGGCTTAGCGGTTAAGTGCGTGCGCTCCACTGCTGGCGGCCCGGGTTCGGATCCCGGGCGCGCACTGACGCACTGCTTCTCCGGCCATGCTGAGGCTGCGTCCCACATACAGCAACTAGAAGGATGTGCAACTATGACATACAACTATCTGCTGGGGCTTTGGGGGGAAAAAAATAAATAAATAAAATTATAAAAAAAAATGATGATAAATCTTGAATAAAAGCATGAATGCATTCCAAAGCTAAATATAATTCAGTTAAATAATTATTTCAAGTATCCATGCAGTATTTCTACTTTTTAGTTATAATTTATCAAGAACTAACTCAGAATACAGTGTACTTTTATATGAACTTATTAAGAAATATACATTTTAGGAACAATGGGTACCCTCTTAACTAGTCCAAGTATCCATTTCTTCATCTGTGAAGTGAAAGAGAGGACTAGGGTTCAACCATAATAATCTTAAGGTTACCTTCCAGTTGTGCCAACTTAACTGTAAGGTAACTTAAAGTCAACTCCCAGTTGCAGTTCCTCTCTCCTTAAGAAATATATATATTTTATTTAAGGTCCTAAAATAGTGTGATACAAACTGTTATACAACACTGTAGTGATCCCCTACAATGTTTTAGGGTGAAAGAAAAAAAGTCCCCTGTCCTTTTAGAAAACAGTTTTCTCAGGAAAACCATTAAGTACATAGCACCTTAAAAAAGTATTTCATTCTGGAAACATATGAATATGAAAAATAGCCTTCAGGTTGCCAGAAAAACAAGCAAACCACAGACAAAATATTTTCTGCCAGTTATGACTAGTATTGGCACTGGTCCTCCTTATGAGACTGAAGGTTTGTAAGTGGGCACATAAAAAGAATCAGATTCTAGAGCATTCCAGCTTGTAAAACATAAGGAACAATCTTCTAAGTACAAGGCCCATAATCATCTATAAATGTAGTGCCCATACAGAAGGAGCAAGTAAATGTAACATGATGAATCTTTCAAAAAGCTAAATTGGAAGGACTGTCCTATTGTCTGAAATTTCACTCTATTCTTTTTGGTGTGTGTATGAGGAGGACTAGCCCTGAGCTAACATCCAATGCCAATCCTCCCCTTCTTTCTTGAGGAAGACTGGCCCTGGGCTAACATCCGTGCCCATCTTCCTCTACTTTATACAGGACGCCGCCACAGCATGGCTTAACAAGCAGTGCATCAGTGTGCACCACAATCCGAACCTGCGAACCCCAGGCCACTGCAACAGTGAATCGTGCGCGCTTAACCGCTGCGCGACCGGGCAGCCCCACCCTATTCTTTTGGGGGATTAAAATATACTTCCTTTTAATGACGATGAAGACAGTGGCTGACAGTTGTATGGATCTGCTTTATTATTAAATGTCTTAACCAGATAAAATAGAAAGATGATGACTTTATGTTGTTTCCCTATCCATTTACTTGTTTAAATTTTACTAGTTCATGACATTTAGAAGTCTAGAAATCAGTCAATTTTTCACCAAAGTTTCCTCAAGTTGGAAAGAGCCAGGACAATCATCTAATGTTAGCTCTGCCCATGCAAAAGAAAAGCCACAACAGTCATTATTTAACAACAACTTAAAGTTAAGTAATAAGTGAAGAAAACACAACCACAGATTAATGGTCTCATGAGACCAATAAAAAGAATCACGGTTGGGAAATGGTTAGATGTATTTTTTGCAAAGTCAGTTCATTCATTTGACTAGTCGCATGCCACTCTCTCACGTCAATATTAATTAAGTCACTGCTTTCATCACAGTATCTATCTTTTGTACAGGTCTAAATTCTGCACATGAGTTCCATCCTATGTGATAACCCAACACTTCAAGAAACCAGAAAGCAGGGAGAAATTTATCAAATTCAACAAATCCTTCACTTGTTTCTTGATATGGAATTTTTTTTAAAGCCTGTTTAGAGAAATTGGTTGGTATTTCCAGCACACAAAGTTGGTGGTCACTTGAGGCACATAAAACACCTGGCTTGCAGGCCACACTTCTTGATTAATAAGATCTCTCCATGACTTGCCCTGAAAAGCATTAGAGACAAAGCTGCCTGAGTGCATCCTCTCCTCACTGCCAGCCCACCACAGGAAAACACAGCAAACACCCAAGTAGCAGGCCAGAGCCATCTCCAAAACACCATCGCACCACCAAGATGCAGATCTCAGACAAACTCTGGACCAATGGAACCTAACTGCACGTGGGAATCTGCATGGCCTGTAGAGCTTTTGAAGCACACACACACCTAAATCTCACCATCCAGTGTTCTATTGCAGAGGTATTTCTTTTAAGTTTTATAGATGATTCTAACAACTCCCCAGGTTAAAAACCACTGTTCTAGAGACTGATAAATATGAATTGAAGGAAAAAACACATATAACTCAGTAATAGTACCTGGCCCACAAGTGGAGAGTTTTGGCTTCATTATTCACAACACCTGCATTCCCATATTCTGAATGGACTACTGAAAGACACCTCTTCACAGGAATGCACAATTTAATATAGTCTCTATAAAGACTAGGTATAAATTACTCTATTCATAAGGTACAACTTGAAGGAAAAAGAATTTAGATGCTCCACACTCACGATCATGCCAATCTGGGTGGTGCAATATGTGGAGACAATGGCCTCTGTCTTTGGAGACTTTCTAAAAGACCTCTTTAAGAAAATTACAAGGTATGTTTATACTACTGCTATGATTTAACCAACTTAGAGGTAAGTGCTCAAGTAAACATATTACAAACATCCAGAATGCCCTTATGTAGCAGAAAATCAATGAACCCAAAATAAGCAGCAGATATCAAAGAAACAAGTAACATGGAAATAAGAATTATTCTTCTAAGACAAGACACAAATCTATAAAACTCTAAGTTAAATAAATGACTGCTGCATAATTATTTTTTGTTCTACCCCCTAAAATAGCCCTAGTATTCATGAGACAGGTTTTACTAAAGCCTCTCTCTGGCTGGGGACACTCTTGGCACATGGCCTTAGATAGAAACCCTGTGTCACAGAGGTCTACAGGGGTGCTGCTCCAGCAGCCAAGGCACTTCAGGGAGCTCTGGCTCTCCAAGTGCAAGGTTCCCTGGGGACAAGGAATACAGATAATAAAGATCTGCCAAAGTTAAGTAGAACCATCTAAAATCCTTCACACTCAAATCTCTATGCTAGAACTCCACTGCTCCAAATCAGGGACTGTAGAGCAGATATACTGAGAAAAGTTCAGAAAACAAATGTTCAGGACATTTAGTATGCAGTTAATATCAAAGAGCAGTTTTTTAAAAATCAAGTATTAAAATATTTTTAAAGTGATTTCCCTATCCTCCTCCACCTCCCTCCTCCATTATTACTTTTTCACATGAAAGCTCACCTCGCCCTCTTGAAGAACTTCGACCTCTAGGAGCCCCCACCACTGTTCCTCCTCCTCCTCGTCCTGTCAATCTCAGGACAGCAGCACTATTTACAGACATGGAAAAGTTTCTCTGCCAAAAAAAAAGAAAAAAAATGGATAAAACAGATAAAACTGCATGTTGCTTCTCCCCATATCCCAATGCATATATAAAATGGAATCTAATTACTACTAGCAATGGGAAACCATAACTACAAGACACACTAAGATGATCCAAAACCTGATTTTAGCTGAAAATTTCAAATTAACATTTCACTCAACAAACATTGACAACCAATGCCTTAACACTAAGTTAGGTTCTGTGAAGAAATATTAAACAAACAAACTTTAAATGTTGAATGTATCCGGAAGCAGAAAGAAATAGAAAAAACTTGGTAAAAGAGATCTGCTTTGAAAGGGCCCTTTAACTAGTGAAAGGTGGAAAGATGAGGGAGTCAGAAAAAGGTCTGAATGGAGAGCAGCATGATAGAGAAAAATGATCATTTTTGCCTCATTCTGCTCACCGATGTGAATTAGCAACTTCATGTAGTATTTAATACAATAACAAGACTCAGAAATGATGGGGAAAGGCCAAATAAGAATCTACATTAAGATCAACCACCTTAATGGGGCAGGAGAAGCAATGCTTGCAAAAAATAAACAAAACCCCAATCACTCAGTCATTAGCCTGCACTTGCACAGCCAATCTGGAATAGGATCAAGAACAAAATAGTAGTGCGTGGGCATCCTTCAAACATGAAGAGGAAGACAGGAGGCCTGGGCGCCAAAAATATGTGTAGTTGACACTTCTGGATAAATGGAATATATAGGGCTTAGGAAAAGGTAAAGCAAGAAGCAATTATAAAAATCTTGAAAAATGATCTATAAAATATAAAACTCCTGGGTGTCTGAAGGAGAATTTCACAAGACAGTTTCAAACTCAGAAAATTTTGGGATATATCCTTACCTGAATACTTTCTAGACACTTAGACCCTCATAGACATTTGTACAAAACTGCAGAGGTGCGGTACAGTGAGGAAAACCCAAGTGGGGCCTGGCCGTAGCCAAGGGGCCTCCTGGCAGAGGGAAGAAGTGAGGCTTAAAGTTGGGTTGAAAAAGAATCCTGAATATTTTGTTTTGTGAGGAAGATCAGCCCTGAGCTAACATCTGTTGCCAATCCTCCTCTTTTTGCTGAGGAAGATTGGCCCTGGGCTAACATCCCTGCCCATCTCTTCTTCTACTTTATATGGGACGCCACCACAGAATGGCTTGACAAGCGGTGCATCAGTCTGCACCTGGGATCCGAACCTATGAACCCCGGGCCGTCGAAGCAGAGAGTGGGAACTTAACTGCTACACCACCCAGCCGGCCCCCGAATCCTGCATTTTAACTAATATTTTAAGTACAAATTGTTTTCCACTGTAAAGTCCTGATTTGCTGTTTTGATCCAAAATCAATTGAAATGTGACGTCTATACCTCTTTTGAAGAAATCAACATGTAATTGGTTAAAACCTTCTACTTTCATTATTGAATTTCTCATTTTAATATATAGGTTTATTTTCTCCTCATTAACTGTCTCATTACTTGTCTTTTCAGAATTTTATTCAATACACTTTATTCAGGTAAATTTTGGAAACTTATCAATGTAAATAAGTTTTTTTCGTTTGAGTTTTATAGGTGTATAACCATATAATCAAATAACTTCAAAATTGAAAACTTAAGATATGAGCCGGCCCCGTGGCTTAGCGGTTAAGTGCACGCGCTCCACTGCTGGCGGCCCGGGTTTGGATCCCGGGCGTGCACCGACGCACCGCTTCTCCGGCCACGCTGAGGTCGTGTCCCACAAGCAGCAACTAGAAGGACGTGCAACTATGACATACAACTATCTATTGGGGCTTTGGGGGGAAAAATAAATAAATAAAATTATAAAAAAAAAAAGAAAACTTAAGATATAATCAGTAACTAAAACTTACAAGGAGACACCCAACTCGAAAACATTTATTTCAAACTATATTTTAATAAAACTTATTTAAAAAAAAGCTGGTTGAAACGAATGCATTAACTAACGTTTTAGCAAAGAATAACTAGTGGAGTTATTGAATAATGCCTCTAAAAACACAATTAAGCAAGACTGAAGTTCCAAAATCTAGATTAATACATTCTAATACTGGAAAAACAGAGATCAGAGCTAACTCCATTATGTGTATACACCAGGATCCCACACACCGAACACTTCACTTCCAAACTATCACATGGATGAAACTCAAAGGCACCCATTTATAGGGTGCAGGGAAACTCGCATATGCTTTCGTACATTCTCATACACTGCAGCTGAAAGTACACACTGGTATAATTTCTGGAAGGCAATTTCTCAAAGTATATTCAAATGTCCATGCCATTTGACACAATTCTTCTTCTTACACATGTGAAAAATAATATAAGCAGAAAGATCTTTAACTGTAGTACTGTTTGTAAGAGTAAAAACGGAAATCAGCTAAGTATCAACCAATAGGAGTTAATTTAAAAATCATGGTCATCTACACATACAATTCTATGCAGTTGTTTAAAAAAATGAGGCAACTCTATTTATTACGTTGAAACACATGAAATTGCTAATATTCAACCATTTCTGATCCACAAAAACTGCAATTACATATGGTCGACCTTATATATAAAGCACAGTTGGAGTTAGAAGCATGGAGACGCCAAAAAAAAAAAAAAAAAAAAAAGAAGCATGGAGAGGCCAGATTGCCTGAGACTGAATTTTGGCTCCTTTACTCAACTTCTGTGTGCCTCATTTTCCTCATCTATATAATGTGAATAGGAATAATATTTGTAAGCTACTTCATGCGTTGTTGAAAGCACTTAACACATTAAACATCAAGTGCTTAGAACAGTGTCTGACACATATTAAAACTAAATATTTGCCATTATCTCCTAAGTAGATGCTTAGGGGAAAACAGTAAAGTGTAGAACTGTGTGTATAGCATAGTATCATATATGTGTATGTGTGTTTAAAGGAATAGATATTTAAACAGTTGGAGATATATTAAATATACCTGGAAGGCAACACAAGAAAAGGGAAACAGTGGTTACTCCTGAGGAAGAACAGTAGGGAGTTATGAGTTTGGATGAATCACAGACTTGCTTTTCACTATAAGTGCTTTTTGAATTGTTTACTTACATGCATGTATTATATATTCAAAAATGCACAAATGAAGTAATTTGCTTTGATGTCAAATAAATTAAATACATCAATCTGATAGCAGCTACCTAAACTATAGGTGTCATGTGTAAAGTCATGCTTTTAAAACTGAGATATATATTCAAGGGAAATGCCAAACCAAAAGAGCAACTAGAAGATCTGAGCATCAATTCTGTTCTAAGAAAACTTTTTTTCCTAGTTACATTTTATACATACATGCATGCATGCATACATATATATATAGAGAGAGAGAGAGCATAAAATTAACTTGCATTTCAAAGATAAAATATCTATTTCAGGTAACTTCAGAAAACGTAAGCTATGCAACAAGAAGCTATTTTAGGTTATTAGAAGTATTCACCTCCCCCAAAGGGGTAAATGGGATGAAAAAGTATTCAAAACTCTCATCTATGAAGATCTAAACAATCCCTGAAGGAGTGCGTGACCATCCAAAGGACAAACATCAAAATGTTAATGAATCTTTTGCCAGCTTTAAGCACTGTCCTACTCCAACGTATTTTATAAATAACAAAGGCTTCGAAGTAAATCTCAGGAAATCCTAAATAAGGTATTTTAAACGCTTCCATTTCATTAATGCTTCCATCATGTGACCCTGATGATCTTCTGTGACTACCGTGAAAAATTCCCAATTCTTACATTAAGCCCCTGTAATTATAGCATCCAGACCTTAACATCTTAAGATAAACTTTTCCATTATAAAAATAAAATGAATGGGCCGGCCCCGTGGCTTAGCGGTTAAGTGCGCACGCTCCACTACTGGCGGCCCAGGTTCGGATCCCGGGCGCGCACTGACGCACCGCTTCTCTGGCCATGCTGAGGCCGGGTCCCACGTACAGCAACTAGAAGGATGTGCAGCTATAACATACAACTATCTACTGGGGCTTTGGGGGAAAAAATAAATAAATAAAATTATAAAAAAATAAAAAATAATAAAAATAAATAAATAAATAAAATGAAGATTTGGTGCATAGGCGTAGTGCATACCTAACTTTACTCTTTTTCAAATTGTGGACCAACAGTTCCCAGCAGCACCTGTTGAATAATCTTTGATTTTCCAAATGATTTGTATAGCCACTTACTAAATATTAATTTCCTAGAAATGTTATGGAATGTTTCTGGATGATTCAATTACTCATTCTGTTGATTAAAAGCCTAATCATGTTTTGGTAACTAGCAGCAAGTCCTCCTCCCTACTTATTAAAAAACTTTTCTTGCCCATTTAGTCTCTAAGAAATCATTTAAGGAAAAACAAAAAGAAATTATTAAAAACATGGATAAATAGCTTAAAAATTGTAAGAATAATCACAAAAGATTAAAACCGGTATACTGAGCTATATAAAAATTAGCTTCTGTATTTAAAACAATCATAAATGAAATTAAATGCAATTTAAAAATTCAGAAAACTTAACAGGTTAGGGTTAGCTCATATAAATAGTATAAATCAACAAAAAAAAGATCAATATCCAAAAGAAATATTGGCAAAGACAAGAACACAAAATTAAAAGAAATATAAATGCAAACATTTGAAAAAACTCTTCACTGCAGTGGGGAAATAAATGCAAACTCAAAGAACGGAAGAACATTTTTTCCAAATTTGCAGAGAATTTTTTTCAATGAAAATAGTCAATGTTGGAAGTGCAGAACAATGCTTAGTGTACACCATCATTTGTACAAAAAGGGAAAAAACATATTTCATATTTACTTAGAAAAATATACAAGAAACTGCTAACAGTGGCTGCCTTTTGGAAAGGGAGACGGATGGCTGGGGGAAGAGATGAGAGAGAGATTTTCTATTATACATTGTTCTGTAAATTTTGATTTTTAAACCATGTGATTTATTACTTATTAAAAAAAATAAATTTGAGAAATAAAAATACTGAACACAGCAAAAGTAATGCTAAAATGCTATAGTTATGGCAGCAGTGAAACAAGCGATATCCTCATACAAAGCTTCTTAAAAGCAATTTAATAATATGGAGCAATCTGGTTTTATTTCTGGACTTTCAATTCTATTCTGCTGATCTATACGTCCATTCTGTTGCCACAGTTTTGATTACTGTAGCTTTGTAGTAAGTTCTAAAATCAGAAAGTATGAGTCCTCCAACTTTGTTCTTTTTCAAAATTGTTTTGACTACTGGGGGTCACTTGCAATTTCATATGAATTTTAGAATCACCTTGTCTATTTCCACCCAAAAAGCCACTGAGGATTATGCTGACAGTAGACTGATTAACAATATTAAGTCTTCCAAGGCTTAACAAACACTGATGTCTTTCTAGTTATTTAGGTCTTTAATTTTTTTCAACAGTGTTTTGTAGTTTTTAGTGTAAAAGTTTTACACCTCCTTGGTTAAATTTATTCCTAAGTATTGTATTGGTTTTGGTGCTAGTGTGAATGCAACTCTTTTCTTAATTTCCTTTGCAGATTCTTTACTGCTAGTGTATAGAAATACAACCGATTTTTGTGTGTTGCTCCTGTACCTACCTACAACTGTGCTGAATTCATTTAATAGTGCTAATAGTTTTTTTGTGGATTCCTTAGGATTTTTTATATGTAGGACCATGTCATCTGCAAAAAGAGATAGTTTTACTTCTTCCCTTCCAATTTGAATGCCTTTTATTTCTTTTTCTCGCCTAACTCCTCTGGCTAGGACTTCCAACACAATGTTGGATATCAGTAGTGAAAGTAGGCATGCTTGTCTTGTTCCTGATCTTAGGAGAAAAGCTTTCAGTCTTTCACCATCGAGTATGATATTAGCTGTGGGTTTTTCATAAATGCCCTTAATCATATTGACGACGTTCCCTTCTATTCCTAGTTCACTGAGTGCTTTATCATGAAAAGGTGTTGAATTTTGTCAAATACTTATTCTGCATCAATTGATATAATCAAGTGGATTTTTTCCTTCGTTCTATTAATGTGGTATATTACGCTGATTTTCTTATGTTGCACCATCCTTGCATTCTGGGGATAAATCCCTCTTGGTCATGGTGTATAATCCTTTCAATGTGCTGTTGGATTCAACCTGTATTGGTATATTTTGACAACTGAAGATATACAAAGAAAAAAGACTACAATAAAACACACTAAATGTTAATAAGTAGTTATCTCTACATAGTGAGCTTATGAGTGAGATTTTCTTCTTTATACCTTTCTGTGTTTTCTACAATGAATATAAATACCTTTTATAACAAGGTATTGGTGCCAGCCCTAGTGGCCCAGTGGTTAAGTATGGCACACTCCACTTTGGCAGCCTGGGTTCGGTTCCCAGGCACAGATCTACACCACTCTGTTAGCAGCCATGCTGTGCTGGTGGCCCACATACTAAAAAATACAGGAAGATGTTAGCTCAGGGCAAATCTTCCTCAGCCAAAAAAAAAAAAAGTATTTTATTGATTTTAAAGAATATATAAAGAAATCGTAAAATTAACACAAAAGACAAAATCCAGTAAAACAACGGGAAATGGACACAGGCAAATCAAAAACCATAATGGCCCATAAGCATATGAAAAGATGTTCAATCTCACTCGTAACTAGTGAAATACAAATTAAAAACAACTCTCATAGCCACCATTTTGGCGAAAATTTAAAAACCAAGAGCTGGAGGGTTGCATAAAAATAAGACTTCTCATATACTGCTAGTGAGAGTGCAAAACTGGCTTCAGTCACTACAGAAACAAATGTGGCAATACCGAGTAAAGTTTAAAAAAAAATGCAAAGAACCAAAACCCAGTGATTCCACTTTTATAACAGGTCCTAAGAATGCTTAGTGCAGTATAATCTGCAATAGCAAAAAGTGAAAACCTAAATATCCAACCAGAGAAGACTGGAAAAACCGTGGATTTTCCCACATAGGGAATACTATACAGTAGTGATGAATAAACTAAAGCTATGTGTATCAACACAGATAAATATAAAAATCATTATTAAAAGAAAAAAGCAAGCTGCAGAATAAAAACTATGCTGCATAATAAAAGCATGCTATCTTCAACACAAAATTTATAGCCCTATAAAATAAGACATTTATGGCATATGAATACACAAATATGTAATGAAAATTTAAAACATGAAAGAGAAAAGTAATCTACTTCACAGTAATCTCTGGGGAGGAAGAAAGGGGTACACTCCAGGCAGTCTCAACTGTATGAGAAATCTTATTTCTTAAAACAAAAAAAGACACAAATATATCATAATTTTAAGATCTGATATATCTGAATAACAAATATACTTGTGTTTTTAATATTTTCTATACTTATCAATTTAAAATACTTCATAACAAAAATATTTTTAAGAAAAATTAAACCAAAATATAGCCAGATGTCAATTTTTTTGAAAAAGAAATTTGTCAGTTTTGAAAAAGAACTTTTCAGCAATAACTGAACATAGGACCCTTTCTTTCCTGTGTACTCTTCACAGCAATAAATATCTTTTGGTCAATGAAAATATCTGCTGATGACCATGGATGATAGCAGATTTCAAGAAAAAATACAAAACTAGTCTGCTTTAGAAGAAACTATAAACAAAAATTGCTTATGAAAGTACAGGGCTGAAAATCACCAAAGATTAATATCATACCTTTCTTAGAACTTAACATAATTCTAATAGAGTTCTTTTAATAAGCTTTTCTTTCTTCATAGAGTGACTTCCTCATGCAAAATACGGCAAGTGTACAGGAAACACCCAGGGTTGTCACAAAAAGTAATGATGAAAACAGAGTGGTGACGGTTATACAACTCTGTGAATATACTAAAAAATAGTGAATTGTATACTTTAGAAGAGTAAATTTTATGGTATGTGAATTACGTCTCAATAAAGCTGTTTTAAAAAAAAAAAGTGATGATGATTCTTCATTTAAAGTGACATTCCAGCATTCTGACAAAGCTCTTATTTTTCCATTTTAATACAATCATGATTCAGTTCCTTAAAATCAGAAACTTTTATTTATCTTTGGACACAGTGAACTAGAAAAGGACAATACAAAATCTGCTACTTTCCAGCCCAAAAGTCTAACCTTCTTATAATATCATAAAAAAAAACTGGTGACAGAGAGCACATTTTTAAGCACATTTTAAGCTGAAGCTCTACATTGTCCTTCAGTGGCAGAATGCATTGGTGAGAATTCAGGTTGCCAATTACTTCTGAAAAACTACATTTCTCTGAAAAGAAGACCCTCCCCCCTCAAAAGAATAACTCTGTGTCTCTACTCTAAATAAGTTATAAGGGATGGTTCACATTGTCCTTAAAGATCTAGTAACATTTCTTTATCTCTACATAATAGTCAACAGTTTCAGATCTAAAGCAGAATCTAGTCAACTAAAAGAGAAGCATCTACAGAGTAAGAAACAGTAAGAAGGAAGCAGACCTGTGGAGATGCAGGATACTCCTAAGGGCCTAAGTAGTAATAGCTTCCTATTTTCATGCCTCAGCGGGAAAGAAGAAGGGTTTGACCTGAGGCTCAAAGCTAGGCACAAACCTGTTCTTCTTCTGTAAATGGTACAAGAGCCAACGGCGGCAGGGGCTCCTCCTGTAGGATAGGCAGAAATTCTTTATCCAGAAGATCTGAAGGTATCTGTATGACCAAACACACGACCATGAGATTACCACTATCCCCCCAATTACAAGAAAATAAAACAAGAAAAAACATTCTTCTATCTGCTGCTGATTATTATAAATATATTATAAATATGTAGCTTATGCAGCCACAATTAACTTCGGTGGTACTTACATATTCTGAGAGGGTCAAATAATAAAAAGCCCAGTCACCCTCCCCATCCTCACATCAGACTACCACTTTTGGATCTGATATATAGCACTGACTCTGGGATTCTACAGTGCACAGTGGAAGAGTAAAAATCACCACATTCAACTCTAAATAGAGGTGGTAAGGAGTTTTACAAGCAATTGTATCTGTCCTTCACTAAAATTTGAGATTCTCAATCCATTAATAAAATTTAAAACAAAGCATATTTAAAAATTAGAAGGGGTCTGCCCAGTGCGTAGTGGTTAAGTTCGCACGCTCCACTTTGGTGGCCCAGGTTCGCAGGTTCAGATCCCAAGTGCAGACTTACACACCGCTCATCAAGCCATGCTGTGGTGGCATCCCATATACAAAATAGAGGAAGATGGGCACAGATGTTAGTTCAGGGCTAATCTTCCTCAGCAAAAAAGAGGAAGATTGGCAATGCATGTTAGCTCAGGGCCAATCTTCCTCATGAAAAAAAAAAAACAGAAAATATTATTTCTCATTAGTCAGATACTAAAAGCACACTTTATACCGCTTGAGTTTTGATAAGTGGCACAAATGTGGTGTCACATTTTAAGATCTTCTCTCCACTAAAAATTTTATATTTAATTCAAAAAGGGAAAGAATAAGGGGGCCGGCCCAATGGCGTAGTGGTTAAGTACACGCGTTCCGCTTCAGCGGCCTGGGGTTCACAGGTTCGGATCCTGGGTGTGGACCTACACACCACTTCTCAGGCCACGCTGTGGTGGCATTCCACATACAAAATAGAGGAATACTGACACAGATGTTAGCTCAGGGACCATCTTCTTCAAGCAAAAAGAGAAGACTGCCAACAGATGTTAGCTCAGGGCCAGTCCTCCTCACCAAAAAAAAACTGGAAAGAACAAGAGAAGCAGCAACTCTTCTCGCTCCTAACTTCGCTCCTAACTTCTAGCCGGAAAGAAGAATAAGAGGTGCAATAATGCAAAGGGAGAAATTCCTCCTTTCTCAGCCATCAAAACTGGGATAGGGGCCGGCCCGGTGGTGCAAGCAGTTAAGTGTGCGCGCTCCACTGCAGTGGTCTGGGGTTCGCCGGTTCGGATCACGGGCGCGCACCGCCGCATCACTTCGCAAGCCATGCTATGGCAGCCTCCCATATAAAGTGGAGGAAGATGGGCACGGATGTTAGCCCAGGGCCAGTCTTCCCCAGCAAAATAAGAGGAGGATTGGCAGATATTAGCACAGGGCTGATCTCCGCGCAAAAAAAAAAAAACTGGGATAGAGACAGACATGGAAGAGGTTAAGAGGAAATCAGCTAGACAAAGCATTAAGTGCTGACTATTCTCCTGTTTCCATGAAGCTTTCTACTCCAGTAACGAAATCTCAGGTCTTCTCTAAAATATACAGAGTGCATTATACTTAGGAAAGCCTCTGTTAACTACTGCAGGTTTCAAAGCAGGAAAAAAAGAATAAGGTAGAGAGAAAAAACTGTGGGTATTTCATGTATCAATACATCACTGTACATACCCTGAAAACTTATGCATAATTCTGAACTCTTTCCTACTTCCTTACCTTGTTGTCTTTAAGGAAAAGTGCTAACATTTCTTCTCTACCATAACGATAGTCTGCTAATTTATACTTCGGCAATGCTGGAGACAGAGGAGGGGATGTAATGCTCCCACCACTGGACAGAGCTCGGAGCCTAGAATAGGAAAGACACAGAATATAAAAATGAAGCATCAAATATTCTGGCACTATGAACTTTTTATTTTTATATAATATACTATAAAAATCTTCATTCTAGTTCTTTAAAAGAACAGAAAGAAATCCCATTATCTCAAAGTATCAAAGATTTTAGCTTTAATGCAACCTGCTATCATAGCACACGAAGAGCACAGTTCACTGAGAAATAACTAGACAACCATGTGGCAATTCTTCAACTTAAAAGGTATCGTGGCACATCCCTGAGAAGCCTAGAGGGTGAGGAGGGGACACTTTTTTCAAAATTATAAAAGTAACATGTGATTAAAACATAAGTGAGATATCACCTTACACCCATTATTAGATTAATAAAAATTAATAAATCTGACAATACCAGTTGTTTGGTAAGGATGTAAAACAAGGGAAAATCTCGGGGGCCAGCCTGGTGGCGCAAGGGGTTAAGTGCGTGCACTCCGCTGCGGCGGCCTGGGGTTCGCCGGTTCGGATCCTGGGCGTGCACCATCGCACTGCTTGGCAAGCCATGCTGTGGTGGCGTCCCATATAAAGTGGAGGAAGATGGGCACGGATGTTAGCCCAGGGCCAGTCTTCCTCAGCAAAAAAAGAGGAGGATTGGCAGATGTTAGCACAGGGCTTATCTCCTCACAAAAAAACAAAACAAACAAACAAACAAAAAAAGACGGGAAAATCTCAAGTAGTATTGGTGGGATTATAAATTGGAACAACCACTTCAAAGAATGACTTGGTAATATTTAATAAAATATTTAACAAAGTATGCTATACAAAAGAAAAAGCAAAATACAGAAAGAAGCTTGTAAAAAAGATACTTTTATATAATACATATAAACCTGCAAATAGGTTTATACTGTTTAAGAACACACAAAACGTAGCAAAAGCATAGAAACAAACATGAATTGACTAATACAAAATTCGGGATAAGGCTGTATCTGCAAAGGGAAGGAGAATATAAAGGGTGCTTTAATTATTCCTGCAATGTCTTTTCAGCTTGGATCTGCGTACATGGATGTTTGTTACAATTTATACTTCTATATGCTTGCAATATTTCATAATCCATTTAATGAAAGCAATTAATGATCAGTTTAGAGAATCTGAAAATGCAGTGAAGAGGAAAGTACAAGGAGAAGAAATATAAAAGCTATATTCACTGCTAAGAAGAAAAAAATATATATATACTCTAAGCTGGTAATAGCAGTTGTCTCAACAAATGGAACTGGTGAAAGAAGAACATTTTGTTTAATTTTATAAGATATTTTTATAAAAAAAAGATTGGGGGGGATCTCAGCAAAAAATGGCAAGAGTAAGATCCTACTGGCACACTGTGTCAAAACAGCAAGTGGGAAAACTACTTTGAGGAGTAGCTGATTATATGGGGCCTGCCCGAAGTTTATACAGTCATACCAAGGGTAAAAGGGACCAAGCCGCTTTAACTCAGTAGTTTTGCCTAAATGGAAAATTCAACAGAAGCGTTAATAAAATACATCCCCAAAATTGCTAAGCTTTATTCACAAAAGCAAAAAAGAGGGGAATGATCTACCAATAACACATTAAAAACTATAAAGGCCAAGCACAGTAAATACTTGCATATTATTCAAAAATGCATAATAAATATAAAAATCAGTTTACACACAGAAAGTAATACCAAAAAAATAAAAGAAATATGTATTACGAAAGTGAGACCGTAGGGGTTTTTTTCAATGTTTCTACCTACTCTTTCCACTCACTTTTTTTTAACATTTTATGGACATTTTGAACATACATAGAAGTACCAAGAAGAACATAATGAACTCCCATGTACCAATCACCCGGCCTCCAAAACAATAATCCATGGCCAATCCTGCTCCTGCTACCACCCCATCTAACCCTCCTTTGTTATTATTTTGAAGGAAATCTTTGAAGAAAAGTTATCATTTCATCTGTAAATATTTCAGAATGTTATCTCTAAAAGATAAGGATTTTTTTTTAAATCCTTATTTTGCTGATTTTCTCTGTGATATAATTTTTAACATGTTTCTCTGTTCTCTGCATTTCACATAAACTGGCGATTAGATGTTGAGACCTGATCAGATTTGGCAAGACTACTTCCATGTAGTGGTGTGTATCCACCAGGAGGCACACACTGCCTGGTTGGTTTTGTGAGGCTGGCAGTCCCTGAAGACCAATGTTTAGATCCCTAAGTTCACCATGGCTGCAGAGTGACTTGATTCTATCACCCCTTCTTTATGTATTAGTTGGAGTATTTCTACAAAGAGAAACTTTCCTCTTATACTATCTGGGATTGTTACCCAATAGTGTAGTTCATACAGGAAAGGAAGGAAAAAGTCTTCTTTCTTTTTATTAGTTTTCAAAATAACGACTTAGTTCACTAGCATCGTCCAATGGTAACAAATTATTTTTTATTAACATATTTCAATTCACTACAATTATTCTTAACAACGCTCAAACTGTCTCATCTTCAACCAGTGGGAGACTGTTCAACCAGTGGGAGGTTGGCTCCCGGGTCCTTTTGACACAACCCTAATAGTCTTGAACAGCTTCTTTTCTATCTGGTATGTCAAAATGTTCCAGGCTCAGCTTGTATTATTTCTTGCCTCAGACCTAGAATCAACCATTTCTCCAGGGAGCCTGACTCTCTTTAGTGTATATAAAGACCACAATCCGGCTGCTAGGGGTGCTCACTGCTACTGGGTTGGTCCTTTGTTTCCTTTCCAATTATCCTTGGACTCAGAGGTCATTTAGTCCAACTCCTATAAAACAGGTTAAAAACTAGGTAGGAAAACAATATGCCCAGGAAGGAGTGACCCAACCACCACTGAAGGACCTTCCAGAAAACTGCTTTCCATCAAATTCATGTAAAGTTGGACTCTTCCCAACTTTTTCTTTGAAAAAGTGGAATTAATATCCACTGAGACTGAGACGGGTAATTTTACATATACATTACCTCATTTAATCTCATCTAAGCTTCACAACAATTCTAATATAACAGATGAGAAAAATGAAACCGAGGGTTAAACAACCTGCTCACAGTCACAGCCAGCAGAACAAAGATTCAATCCTAGGTTTTTATGACTAAAAAGACCAAGATCTTTCCAACGATGTCTCAATTTTTTATTTAAAATAGCCAAGGTTTATTCTGCCAAACATTAACTGTAAAATATACATATATATTTTTAGAAATTATTTTAAAATATTTTTCTTATACTGAGTCAATATGCTTCCCAATAGTTTCTACCACTGGAGGGCTCATCTAAGTGCTCTTGCAAGTGAAAATCATTCCAGTATTGGTAAATAGTTACTAGTCTCACCAGACTTTCCTTCTCATGGCCCAACATCGCTACTTTCTTCATCTGTTCCCCAAAAAGTTTCAAATCCACTCACCACCCTGGTTCCCTTCCAATGAACCCCTCCTCAAGGGCTTTCCAATGCTGGAGACAGAACACTTCTTACAGGCACCAGACCTATTCAGAATAACATGACCAGAGTGCATTCTTAAGAGATTCCTCCAGCTACTATGAAGAGAATGCGCTCCACTCAATAATCAACATATCTTACTCCAAGTCCCTCTTTACCTACAGATATTTGGGTAATATCCCTCCCTAAAAGCCCACCACTGATCTTTAACTCCTCTAGGATCTTGCTCCATACAACCGTCTCCTAGAGAAATTCAACTCTATTTGCTTTCCTCTCAGTCTCTAAATAATGTATCTAAAAATGATTTAGAACTCCTTTAGGGAAGGCCCCTTGGCTTGGTGGTTAAATGCGCGCGCTCCACTGCTGGCGGCCCGGGTTCAGATCCCGGGCGGGCACCGACACAACACTTCTCCAGCCGTGCTGAGGCCGCGTCCCACATACAGCAACTCGAAGGATGTGCAACTGTGACATACAACTATCTACAGGGGCTTTGGGGAAAAAAAGGAGGAGGACTGGCAATGGATGTTAGCTCAGAGCCGGTCTTCCTCAGCAAAAGGAGGAGGATTAGCATGGATGTTAGCTCAGGGCCGATCTTCCTCACAAAAAAAAAAGAAAGAAAGAAAAAAAAAAGCACTCCTTTAATGCAGCATCCTCCTCTAGCTATGTGCACTGCTCATCTTTCCTCATCTGACCTCTCCCCTTAGGAGTCAGGCTTTCATACACCTGCCCAAAACCCTACTCATCAGCTTATTCATCCCAACTCCCTTCATCACCTGTACAGTCATGCATCACTTAACGACGGGGATACATTCTGAGAAATGCGTTAGGCTATTTCGTCATTGTACGAACATCAGAGTGTAATTACACAAACCTAGATGGTATAGCCTACTACACACCTAGGCTATATGGTACTAATCTTACAGGACCACCGTTGTATATGCAGTCCGTCATTGACTGAAACATCATTACGTGGCACATGACTGTATTCTCAAAGGCAGGTAAGAACACCAGCATCTACTCAGCCACTGGATTAAGAGTCTGGAAATCATCATTTACTCCTCACTTTCTCACTTTCTACCATCTCCCATACCCAATTACTACGTCCCACCAGTTTTAAATCCTAAATCTCTCAAGCCATGCCCTAATCAACTATTTCTTACCTGGACTGCTGCAACACCATCCTAAAGGATCTAACTAGGCACAGTCCATTCTCCACACTACTAGAAGTTATTTATTTCAAATGCAAATCTGAATAAAACGCTCTCTCATATCAATTCTTCATTGGCACACAATAACCAAATAAAATCAAAGCTTCTTAACATAAAAGGGCTGCCTCCAAACTCATCTCTCCCATGCTTCGCATTACAGTAAAGGCAAACGTCTTGGCGTTTCTCTCTTAAACCTGAAGTTTCTTGTCCCCTTGTCTTTACTGCCCTTTCTGCTCTCAGGAATATTTTTTCTAACCATGTTCACCTGCAGGGACGGAGGGACTGCTGGGGAGAAGAGAGGTTAACTGGAAAGGAGGAGAGGAAGAAACGACAGGAGGAGGATGGGAGATTGGAAAGAGAGAAGCAGAGGGAAAAGGAGAGTGATGTAGATCCTCAGCATCTTGGCTAGCCACAAGTACCTGTCCAGCCCTCATGGAACTAACTGGCTAGGGAAGAGAAAGCTAATAAACAGTCATACAAATAGACATAGAGCTATTGAAGGATTTTGGAGAAAACTTGATCCAATTTACGTTTTAAGATTACTCTGGCTGCTGTGGACAGAACAATTAGAAGGAAATTAAGAATGGGAGCCAGGAAACATCAGGAGGCCACTGCTCTAAAAGTTTATGTCAAAGAACGTGGTGGCTTACACTAGGGTGGTAGCAATGAAGAGGGAGAGAAATGAACAGATTCAAGAGATATTTTGGAGATGGCATTGACACAACATTGTGATGGACCAGATGTAGGGACACAGAAGTAAAAGAAAATATCTAGGATAACTTCTGGCTTGAGCAAATGGGCACACTGTGATATTAAGACGAAATAAAAAGGGCAAAACTCATGAGCTCAGTTTTAGAAAAGTATGAAGGATGAGAAACCTACAGGCATCAAATAAGCAGCTGAACACCCTATACTTGCATTCTACCTCCTTTATAGCACTGACATCACAGTGAAATTACTGAGTGTCAGCTTCCCCAGGAAATAATTCAAAAGTAGGTACTATGCCATTTTATCCTTGTTGCCTCAGCATCTAATCCAAGATACAGAACATATGAGGCACTTGATAAAAATGTTTTCTAAACAAATCTTAATATTCTTTTCTAACATACACCCCTGGATAACATCTAATTTACTATCCCTTCAGATTGCATAGATATCTTTTATTCTTTTTGAGAACTGGGATTATTAATGCATTCTATCCTCCAGAACATCTCTCACCTTCCCCACAATTCCACAAAGATTATGGATAGTAACCTAGCCATCTCAGATTTGCATTCTCTTGCCCTGACTTTCCCCTCGTAACACTTGAATACCTTCACTCAACAAACATTTATTAAGTGTATATGTTCAGTACACTAAGCTAAACAATGGGCTCACCAAAACTGAGAAATATAGTGCCTTTCTTAATGGAATTAGTTATTTTCTGAGAGAGGTAAACACATATCAAGAGACACACCATGAAGTCATGACTACTTTAACACAGGTATACACAAAATGCCTCACTCTTTTTTGCAAGGAAAGACCTGGGAAAACTTCCTAAGGCCGCTGAGACGAAATAGAGGAAACTCCTTTGGAGTTTCCTTGGCTCCTTCCCTATAAAGCCAGGTAACTGTCTGCAATTATTCCCCCTATAATAAATTCCTTTATTATCTAGACTTATCTGAGTAGATTTTTGATTTTCAAAATAAAATAAATACATAAATAAAACAAGTATAATGAATTTGTTTTGTTTTTTAAATGTCTTGAAGTATACATACAAACATCTGCAAAAACATCAAAAAAAAAGAATAGGAGGATACAAATCAAAATGTTAACAACGGTTCTTCGGGTGGTACAATTAAGGGTAACTTGGATCTTTTCTTTTTCCTTTTGTCTGACAGTTGTTTTTTTCTCTTATAGTTTTTTTTGTGTGTGTGAGGAAGATCAGCCCTGAGCTAACATCCATGCTAATCCACCTCTTTTTGCTGAGGAAGACCAGATCTGAGCTAACATCCATCTATTGCCAATCCTCCTCCTGTTTTTTTTTTCCCCCAAAGCCCCAGTAGATAGTTGTATGTTATAGTTGCACATCCTTCTAGTTGCTGTATGTGGGACACGGTCTCAGCATGGCCGGAGAAGCGGTGCGTCGGTGCGCGCCCGGGATCCAAATCCGGGCCGCCAGCAGCGGAGCGCGCGCGCTTAACCGCTAAGCCACGGGGCCGGCCCTCTTTTTTCTTTGTACTACTGTTTCCTCCAAGGTTTTCTGGAATGAGCTTGAATTATTTTGTTACTGGGACTAACAACAAAAAATTCTAAAAAACCTAAATCTACCAGATTTAGAAATTAAAAAAAAAAAAAAATCTTAAAGTAGTACTTAGTGTTTTGTCAAGGGTGAAGTAAACAGGTAGGGGTGGGAATTAAATTTGTATAATCCTTCTGGTGGTCAACCTGTCATATATCATCCAAAGCCTTAAAAATGAAATTTTTGATTTCATAAGTCCACTTCCTAGAAATTATTCCAAAGTAAATAATCAGCAATACAAACAAAACTGTTCAGGGATCTGGATAAATATTTACAATAGCAAAACATTACAAACAACTTTACTTTCTAACCATTCATTCATTCATTTCACAAATATTTATTGAGTCCTACTATGTGCCAAGCACTGAAGATACAGCAGTGAACAAACTGTACAAAAATCAAGACCAAAGTACCTGCCATCAATGGGGTGCACAGTCTAGTGGGGACTAGAGGATGGGATATAACTAATAAAGAAAATAAAGGAGCAAAATATTTGGCATATTATGTTTTGATCTAGACCATGAAGAAAAAAAAAAACAGAGAAGGGAGATACGGAGTAAGGGGGAGGTGTTATATATCTGGTCAGGAAAGGTCTAAGGTGGTGACATTTGAGTAATGACTTGAGTAAAAACTATTGTTTTATACTTAGAAATGATTTACGTCTCTATTATGTAATACATTTCTTTATTCTAAATATAAAGATAGACTAAGACCTAAGGATTCTGCAGACCTACCTCAAAAAGTCCATGCTTAAAGGCATTCCTGGTCTGTCTCTACCACAATTTTTAATGCTCTATCTTCACTACTGTCCCACGTATAAATAAATCTCTTCATTTTATCCATCTTTTACTGAACACTATGTTTTGCATCATTATAAAAATGATAATCTTAGTAAATAGAATATAGTATCACTAAATGTTTCTGTATGGCTCAGAGTTACACACTGATTCAATGTAATCACTCTAAGCTTTGGTTCTCAAGTATTGTGGACACAGCGCCTCACCTCAAATTTCACAATGAATGTAATGTTACATGCAGAAAAACACAGCAGCAGTGTCTATTCATACGGCAGCTTTCTAGCTCAGGGTTGAGTGAGTTACGGGTCTCACATATTCTCTTTGCCAAAAAGAATACTGACAGATGGTACAAAGAAGGCAATCTGCCTGCTTAGACCTCCACTCCCCAGTTTATCAGCATTTCAGATGACTGAGGGAAGGCTCCTAAACTAATGCCCGCAGGGTAACAATTAAGTAAAGCTACTGCTTAAGCATGGGATTGGTAACCATCTTTTGCTCAAGTTACCTCAATTCAAATTCCGTATAAAATGCTGGGCTGATAAAACAAAACACCATCAAACAAACCCTGAGAGTACCAATGAAGAGGATGTGTACAACGCTATTGACAGACTGGGTCAATGACACACTGAAGTGACTTTAGGAACCCATGGTTTAGGGCAGGGGCCAACAAACTTTTTTCTATAAAGGGCCAGAGAATAAATATTTAAGCTTTTTGAGCCAGATGGACTCTGTTGTAACTACTCAACCTTGCCACCGTAATGTGAAAGCAGCCAGATAATATGGAAACGAACGGGTGTGGCTGTGTTCCAATAAAACTTTACTTACAAAAACTTTATTTACAGTCCCACGGGCCATAGTTTGTCAACCCATGGTATAGGGCATCAGCGGGTTTCTTTTTTCTTTTGTTTTGGCTAAATTCCTGGTGTTGTCTCTTTTTGTTACCTCTTACTAGAGGGATATTGAAAAAAAAAAAACCTCCTTAAATTAGCTGATGATTTTAATCATGTTTTTACAAAGAAAGAGACATGAGGGTGTGTAAATACAAAAGAGAAGCAGTTATTACAAATTCTAGATAAAGGCAGAGAGCTACACACAAAATAGCTTACAAAGTAAGCTATACGAATTTAAATCCACCTGGTAAAGAAGTTAATAAGATGTGAATAAAGATTTAGCTACAAGAATGTTCATCAAAAATATTTTTATAATAATGAAAAAGTGAGAACACATCCTATATAAGCTACATCTAGAAAATTAGTTAACTAAATGATGGTACCTCCATACAATGCAACCATTTAAGATAATAGAAAATATTTATTGATAAAAAAGATGTTTTTACTGAACAACAAAAAAACAAACAACCCGATCAAAAAATGGGCAGAGGAAATGAACAGACACTTCTCCAAAGAAGATACACAGATGGCCAATAGGCACATGAAAAGATGTTCAACATCACTAATCATCAGGGAAATGCAAATCAAAACAACACTAAGATATCACCTCACGCCCCTTAGAATGGCTATAATCACCAAGACAAAAAACAACAAATGCTGGAGAGGATGTGGAGAAACAGGAACCCTCATACACAGCTGGTGGGAATGCAAATTGGTGCAGCCTCTATGGAAAACGGTATGGAGATTCCTCAAAGAATTAAAAATAGAAATACTCTATGGTCCAGCTATCTCACTACTGGGAATCTATCCAATGAACCTGAAATCAACAATCCAGAGAGGACCTGAAATCAACAATCCAGAGAGGCTTATGCACCCCTATGTTCATTGCAGCATTATTCACTATAGCCAAGAAGTGGAAGCAACCTAAGTGTCCCTCGACTGATGACTGGATCAAGATGTGGTATATATATACAATGAAATACTACTCAGCCATAAAAAAAGACCAAATCGTCCCATTTGCAACAACATGGATAGGCCTGGAGGGTATTATGTTAAGCGAAATAACCCAGGAAGAGAAAGACAAATACTGTATGATCTCACTCATATGTGGAATATAAACCAACACATAGACAGAGAAAACTGTATTGTGGTTACCAGGGGCAATGGGGGTAGGGGGTGGGCACAAGGGGTGAAGGGAGACATATATATGGTGATGGACAAATAAAAATGTACAACCCAAAATTTCACCATGTTATAAACTATTAAAACATCAATTAAAAGAAAAAAAGATGTTTTTGATGTGGTTATTTTTTAAAAGCAGGTTACAAAATTCAATGTACAGTATGATCTCATTTTTGTGACAATAAACGTATACACACAAATAAGCATACATAAAAGCACCTGGAAACATACACCAATGTATTTACAGTGGTTATCATAATGGTGAAATTATGGTAATTACATCTTCTTCTAGCTTACTTGTAATTTGTCATTTTTCTAGAAACATATATTGATTTGGTAGTAAGAAAATTATCTTTAAAATACAAAATAATAATTAAAACAGGTGCAGCATTCCTTAGGTCAACATTTCCAAAATAAACTCTCAAAATAGAGGCGTTGCATCAGTTCTCAGAACTTCAAAGAGTGATTTCTCCTCAGTCTCCAAATGCTAGCTATAAAGGCCAAGAAAATTTAGGAATTACATATAAAAGAAATACATATAATAAGATAAGTTAAGAGCCCTCAACTAGGGAGTTACTACAGGAAGTCTGTATCATTTATCAAACCACCACCACCTGAACAATCTAGAATGCTTAACACACTATTCCAATTTATCTACTTTATATATTGCCTCTGGTTCAAGGTTTGAATGGAAAAAGCAACTATCATTATTCACACCACTCATAAGAGGATCTTCAATCACCAACTTTGGGGGAAAAGGAAGAGGAAGGGGGGAAAAGTCACACTATAATGTGATAGATCTCAAAATTCCATGAGAATTCCATATTCAGGGTCCAAACACATCTGTAAGAGACTCAAAGGTCAATTAATTGTTATTATGGCAAATGCTAACCCAATCCTAGTAGGGCTACTATTAATAGCCAGTATAATTCTGGACCACCAGCATAGGCCATCAATAAAATAAAACTCAAATAATAATTCAGTAAAAACTATTTTTCAAATAAGTCTATGAACAGCACTCACAAAACAATGTAGCAGAAAACATATACACATAAAAATGTTACATACATAAGACTGTATATGCACCTAGACAAGGGCTCAAACAAAAAGTAAATCATTTGCTAGGGTGGTGGGACTGTGGGGAGTTTTAATTCCATTATCATTACAAAAATCAGACCAAGAAAATTTTTAAAATAGAGCATAGAATGCAGTCATTAACCAAATATAATTTATTCTTAGACTAGCCACATTGTTTTCAACCAGGCACATAAAGCAAAGTCTCAAAAACATGCACATTTATAAACCACCCAACACCTATACAAATATCTTACTATATTATACTAGTCATCCAGTATGGAATAGGATGAAATTTTGTAAACTCACCATTCAGGCCCAAAGTTCAGTGTCTGCGTTTCCGCTGCCATTCTTTTCCGTATTTTTACAATAGATTTTTATATGTGGAGAAACCTGTTAAAGAGAAAAATATCTCCATACAGTTAGTTAAGATTAAACACAGAATTCTAGCCCAAAAAGAATAGCTTGAGAGTATGTTTTGCTTATGTTCCTCTCAACCAGAGTCAGCAAAATGAGATTTTTCACCCCCCGTTTATAACAATATAGCGGCCAAGTGAAATGAATAAAGCCACCCTCACATTCCAATTCACCATCTTTTTATGTTTATCTGTGGAAAGGAGGCATGGTATAAGACGAAGCTGGGGAGATAGGTGGGAGCTGACCATGCAGAGCACTGGGAACCAAATTAAGGATTTTCTCCTTTAGCCTTGGAGCAATGAGGAATGAAAGGTAATAGCTTTACATTTTAATTTATATTACTCCTTGCAATGGCTCTCCCATCACCATGATGTACATCATCAAAGATTCCTAAAACAAGGACCTCCCCCCCTTACCTATCACAGCTTCCACCACAACTCTCCCTACTTTCTGCTTAGCACTTTACATTCTAGTGATTCTTTAAAAAATTATCTTGGACCATCAAGTTAAAACAATAAGTTAATGAGTTTCATGAGTGACCTTTCAAAAGCAATTTTAATACATCAGAGCTTAAAGTGAGATAAATCAGACAGGCAAAGACAAATACTGTATGACATTACTTATATGTGGAATCTAAAAAAGCTGAACTCAAGAGATATAGAGAGTAGAATGATGGTTACCAGTGGCTAAAGAATAGGGGAAATGGGGAGATATTGGTCAAAGGGTACAAACTTCCAGTTATAAGATTAGCAAATTCTGGGGATCTAATGTACAGCATGCAGATTATAGCTAGTAATATCGTATTATATACTTGAAAGCAGCTGCAGAGTACATCTTAAATGTTCTCACCACAAAAAAGAAATAATAATTATGTGACGGGATGGAGGTGTCAGCTAATGCTATGGTGGTAATCACTTTGCTCTACAGAAATGTACCAAATCGACACATTATACATCTTAAACTTACACAATGTTATATGTCAATTATATCTCAATAAAGCTAAAAAGAAAAGGATATCAGACCTTAGAAAATGAAAAATATTGTAAATACTGTAAATATACTGCAAATATCTCCAAGATACGTACATTACACTGCCCTGATTGTTGCTTCTGTTTAAGAGATCTAAAAGTAATCTAGAAATTGGTCTAAAACGCAGAAAAGGCAAAGTAAGAGTGTGCTAATGGCCATAATCAGCTATTAATTTATCTGCCCTCCTCCTGGAAAGTATTTCTGGCCCTACGTCAACCATGTGGGCTCCCGGGAGATTCCTATGTTCAACTTAACCCGGACTCCCTGCAGCGTGCGCACCAGACTCAAGCTGAGATCAACTTAGTGCCCTCCTCACGTCTTAAGCAACTGATGATTCAGAAAAAAAAGTAAGACACGTTTTTTCACATTTTAATCTCTCTGAAATTAGAATGCATCTTAATCAACACCAAGTTACAACGGCTACTGGCCCGATGGGAGCTGTGTCACAGTTGTCATTGTCTGCACAAGGGCAAACCCTGGTCATAGCTGCTCATATTGTCATCCTTTTCAACTGTGTTGTTGCTAGTACCCAATTTTAACTGCTGCCTAAAATGTCTTCAAGAAGATTATAACATGAGCCTAAATTGAGACGAAATGTATGTGTAATAGAAAGAAAAGCAAATACAGCAATGGGATATTAGCAAAGTAACTCTTCCTCACTGGAGGAAGGATTGCAAGTGCTTTACAGAACCTGAGAAAGAAAGAAAAAAAAAAAACCACGCAGACAAAGCCTGTTACGGTTTGCTACTGAGACTTGATACAGCACAACCCACGTGGCCACATGCAGCAGCCCTCAGGTACCAAAAGGGGGAAAAATTAAACAACTTAGATTGCTTTTAAGATCTTCACAAGCACCAAATCACTGAATTTTAAGTTGATGAGAATATACACTATATAATAAAAATCTATTAGATTTGCTAAATAAGTTTAAAATAACTCTTTTTAAAACTGTAAAATAAAAATTCCAAATAATAAAAAAACTCTGCGACAGAGTTTACTTCACCATATGATTTCTTTCTTATTAACACATAAAATGAAGAAATCTCACAATTGATGCATGTTAGATTCAATGAAATTATGGTACTGATGGTACATCCCAACTGAAATGACTTGTCAAGGCAGTGATGATCAGACCACACGTAAGAGGCCCACTGTAAATTAAAACAGGTATCCTGCTGATAAATCAGCCCTGTGACCTTATTTAGCATAAATCAATTCAGTGTGCTTTTAAAAAGTATGTGCACCTACTTGACGAACAAAGAGACCTGTAAGGACTACATCAACTATAAGATTTTATTGAAATACAAAACATCTTGAAGGAGTGTTTTTACCACCATTTTAAACCCCATCTAGCCAAACGTTTTATACTCTTATGGGACTTAGGTCATTGGAAAACGGCTCTGAATTTCTAAAGCAAGTCAAGATTTGAACCAGACTGAATTTATAAAACAAGTGAATCTCAATTAGAAACTGAATTATCTGATATTTGTGAAAATACTAAAATCCCTCAGAAATTTAATTTTTTTTTCCACTTTAAATTACTACTACAAGGCTACCACATATGGCCACACAGGTCGTGGAAGTACAAAACTCCAGGGGCACCATTACCAGGAAGCATGCAAATGGAGCCCCTAGAGTTGTGTAGTGCGTAACCTGCCCAACTACAAGCAGTGGTCCTGAATTACAGGAGAAGCCCGGCACTCAGGCAGTATCTAAGGCACAACAGCAAGGAAATCCTATTCCAGTCCTCTTTGTCATTCCACCTAGAAAACTTTAGGTAGTGCCAAACTATCGTACTGCACACACATTATAAGCTCAGAGTTTTTTTAATACCTTGAGCTGGGAACCTAACTACCATTCACAATGCATGGTTTCCATAGGAAGATTACTTCCTAATGTAAAGATTTCTGGAGAACTCTTAAGAACCTAAGAATAATAACCCTCTTACCAACTAAAAAGACCTACATTACACAAAATGGTGCTCTGTTTGTTCTCCTTTACAAATTAAAGCAGGAAATCTAAGAGTTATGACCGTTGAAGAAATCTAATTTAAAAGCTTAAAGTACTGCAGTCTCTAATTCTGAATTCCCCACCCCAGATTGCTCTTTCCAAAACCAATTTAAATAAGCTCAATTCTAATGTATTTATATGTACCGGAGGGATTGTCTTACATGATGCCTCTGAATTATAAACTAGTTGGAATGGAAGCTGGCCTTATTTCTCAATTGTCTTTTCTAAGGATGCACTGAGGTATTGAAATGAGCGTAAGCTTCACCACCATTTAAACCCCACCGAGCTAAATGTTTTCAACTCAAACTCCCAGGGGACTTGTCACCCTTAGAAAACAGCTCTCAATTCTTACAGCATGTCAGGATTTGAAGGAGACTTGAAGCTGTGCTCCCACCATGCTCTTCTGCCTGTCTAGATTGTGTTTTCTTGAACCTATGTCCTCCTTTTTCCTCCATGACCAGAACTATACTGATAATTTTTATCTATCTCCATTTCCTTCCTACTTAGTCACCATTCCTCAAAAGTTTCTCTTCTTTTCTAACTTTCCTCAGCATACCCATGGTTTATTTAACATAAACTCTGTTTAGATATTGTCTTGAACCTTTTTTTTTAATCTACAACAGCATTCTCTACTAACGCTTTGGGTAGAACTCAGCCTACTAAATCATGGGGAAGCATGTGGCGAGGGGGCTGTCACTATAACAGTAACAATTAAAAATTCTCGAAATGCAAATCAAAACAACACTAAGATATCACCTCACGCCCCTTAGAATGGCTATAATCACCAAGACAAAAAACAACAAATGCTGGAGAGGATATGGAGAAACAGGAACCCTCATACATACACAGCTGATGGGAAAGCAAACTGGAGCAGCCCCTGTGGAAAACGGTATGGAGATTCCTCAAAGAATTAAAAATAGAAATACTCTATGGTCCAGCTATCCCACTACTGGGAATCTATCCAACGAACCTGAAATCAACAATCCAGAAAGGCTTATGCACCCCTATGTTCATTGCAGCATTATTCACTATAGCCAAGAAGTGGAAGCAACCTAAGCTCCCTCGACTGATGATTGAATCAAGATGTGGTATATATATATATATATATACAACGGAATACTACTCAGCCATAAAAAAAGACCAAATCGTCCCATTTGCAACAACATGGATGGGCCTGGAGGGTATTATGTTAAGCGAAATAAGCCAGAAAGAGAAAGACAAACACTGCATGATCTCACCCATATGTGGCATATAAACCAACACATGGACAGAGAAAACTGTATTGTGGTTACCAGGGGCAATGGGGGTAGGGGGTGGGTACAAGGGGTGAAGGGAGACATATATATGGTGACGGACAAACAAAAATGTACAACCCAAAATTTCACAATGTTATAAACTATTAAAACATCAATAAAAAAAAAATTCTCCCACAAATTTCTAAACTGTCTCCCCAGGGGAGGGTCCCCACCCCTGCTGTGAATTACAGACTTGATTTTTTTTGTCCCACGACCTATGTGGCATGCTTCCTGGATACCTATCTCATCAACAACTGATCAAGGTCCCGCTGTTTTCACAGTTCACGGCTCAAAAGTCAGGAGTCATCTGAAATTCCTTCCTCTTCTCTATCCCTCACAGTCACTCATTTTGTCTCAAATTTGGTCAATTCCTCCAAGATTCCTCCTGCATTCTCCTCTCATTACAGTCAAACTTCTGTTAACTCATGTCTGGATTATTACAATAAAATTTCTAATTTGCTTCCCTGACTCAGCCTTTAACTACTCATATCCAACAAGATCAATCTTCCTAAAGTACCACTCTGGTCATGCCTATCCCTCTTTAAAACAGTCAATTAAGGGGGCTGGCCCCATGGCATAGTGGTTAAGTTTGGCACACTCTGCTTTGGCAGCCTGGGTTCACAGGTTCAGATCCCAGGCATGGACCTATACCACTCGTCAGCCATGCTATGGTGGCAACCCACATACAAAATAGAGGAAGACTGGCATAGATGTTAGCTCAGGGCTAATCTTCCTCAGCAAAAAAAAAAACCAGTCAATTAAGGCTACTGTGTATGGTCAAAACTCAAAAGATTTCAGGTTCCCATCAATCTGACAACCCATACCTCCTCAACTCAATCTCCTACTGTTTCACCTCCAAACTCCAAGCCAAACGAGAACTTTCTACTCTCAACTGCCTTCTCCTTCCGTGGTTCTGCTCATGCCATTCCCTGCCCCCAGAAGGCCTGCCCTTCCTCCCTTAGAATGGCCTGTACAAGACCAAAGATCCATTAAAATACCTACTCCATAAAATATTTCCCAAAGTAATAAAAACACTGCTCTCTCTGGAAAGGAAAATCTCAACAGAGAATGCAGTAATGGAATGGAATCTACAGGATTCAATACTGGGGTGGGGTGCTTCTTGAATCTGTTTATAAAGCTTGAAAGGAAGAAGAAAATAGAAAAGAAATGAATTTGGGAGGAAGGAAACTTAGGATTTTGCACAAAATGAATTCCAGACACCTGAAGAGACATCCAAAAGACCTTAATACAGACCCTGAACTCTAGGGTCGAGTCAGAATGGGGAGACACATATTTGGAAGGGAAACTACAGAGTTGCAACCAAAAATTGAATGAAACTACCCCAAAGCAAAAATCAATAAAGGATAAGCTTAAGAGACAAGAACAAAGCCTCCGCAAACACTGTGCAGGAAGATACGTGAAGGAAGAGAAAGACCATGTAGTTAGATATCTCTAGCCCTAACCTATCACCTGAATTCAAATCCACTGACTCCAGCTTTCTCCACATTCATTCTATCTAAAACAGAACTCACATTACCTTCACTAAGTTAGCAATCACTCTCACCTCCCCTCCATTCCACTCTCCCGAGGTAAAAATGCTAACAGCCTCGTGTGTATCCCTGCATACCTCTCTTCACATTCTGACAAACATGTATTCACATATAAGTGGTTGGGAGGGGGTATAAGTTATTTGCTTTTACAAAACTAGAATCATATTATATACTTTATTCTGAAATGTGCATCTCTCTTAATATTTGCATGGACAAACATCTAGTAAACACATAGAGAATTAATTCATGGTTTTTACAAGCTGTACAATGTTCTATGGAAATGGATGACTTCCAGTTTTTTGCCACTATGAACAATTCTGCAATAAATAACCTTCTATATTCATGTTTTTATTCCCATTGCACAGATTTCCAAAGCCAGAGTTGTTGACCTAAAACAATGTACAATAAAATATGATCTCTTGATTTGATGTGAAGTTCACTACAGTAATTTCAGTGTAACACACATTGTGCATTTAAAAAGTTTCATACCGGGCCGGCCCCGTGGCTTAGTGGTTAAGTGCGTGTGCTCCGCTACTGGTGGCCCGGGTTCAGATCCCGGGCGCGGACCGACGCACCGCTTCTCCGGCCATGCTGAGGCCGCGTCCCACATACAGCAACTGGCAGGATGTGCAACTACGACATACAACTATCTACTGGGGCTTTGGGGGAAAAAAAGGAGGAGGATTGGCAATAGATGTTGGCTCAGAGCCGGTCTTTCTCAGCAAAAAGAGGAGGATTAGCACAGATGTTAGCTCAGGGCTGATCTTCCTCAAAAAATAAAAAATAATGAAAAATAAAAAAATAAAAAATTTCATATTATTATTTTTAACTTTTCACTTAAATATATCTTGACAACCAACTAGATTTTAAGCTTTTAAAAGACAAGAGCTCCATGCTAAACCTTTTTTAACTCATTCAGAATGATGACAGTGGTTACACATAGCAAACATTCAAATATATGTTAAGTGAAGGTCAGACTCAGATTATAAGAATATGCTAAATGTGTAAAAAAGGAAAAAAAACAATTGATCAAGACCAATCTGGTATCCCAAAAGTCTGCTGAAGCAACATGAGTTCTAAACCACATGTGAACAAAGCAGTTCCCAAAAATAACAGGTACCATTCATTTTCCTTGAGTCGGAAAGGAAAGTCCAATGGCTACTATTCCTTTGAAAGGGCTGGCATAGCTTAAAGAAGAAAATTTCATAGAAGCTAAAACAAGGAAGGATTGCAAAATCCTATCAGTATTCAAGTAAAAAAACATTTATCAAAAGCCTGCTAAGTGTCAGTCCCTGCTAAGCCCTGGGGATATATGGGCATTGCATTCAAGAAACTCAAGAGCTCACAAGAGGGAAACCATCTTTAACAGGACAGCATGAGGCTGGGGATGAAGGCCAGGCAAGGTTCACAGAGGAAGCAAGGGAACAGCCTCATGGAGTCCATGAAGTGCAAGCAGCTCACGTCCGCTGCTACCTATAAGAACAAGCTACAGGGGCGGGTCTGTACAGGTCTGCACCAGTGGGGGTGTATAGTCACCGTTAAAAGTCAGATGTAACCCTTACTATACGCAAGGCATCTGAAGACAGTTAAATAAGAACTGACTTATCTATTTTACAACTAGGAAATGCCTAAATAGTTAAGACTAACCTAATAGACAATTTTTTAACTTGAAAACATTTTAGATTAAATACAGAGAAATATTTTTGAAAAACACGTATGTTCATATGTTCTTAAATGCATATAAAATTTGTGGAAGAATACACAAGAAACCTACGATAGCCTTCTAGGGAGGGGGACTGGACGTAGAGAGTGGGCAAGATCTACTTTTCATTGTGTTATCCTCTTGTACTTTTAAACATCTTGTCACATGTATTTTTATTAATATTATTTTTTTTGAGGAAGATTGGCCCTGAGCTAACATCTGTTGCAAATCTTCCTCTTTTTTCTATTTTGTATGTGAGATGCCGCCACAGCATGGCTTTGATGAGCAGTGCGTAGGTCTGCGCCCAGGATCCGAACCTGTGAACCCCAGGCCGCTGAAGTAGAGCATGCGAACTTATCCACTACGCCACCGGGCCAGCCCCTCACGTGTATTTTTAAATGAATTTTAAACTAGTAAAATTTCATTTATATTACTAATAACAAAACAAATACAAATGAACAGCTCAAATGATTTGTTGTGGTGAAATTTTATCAAATTAAAATGCTGCTAAGATGGAATTCTTATTTGCAAGATCACAAATCTTAAGGATATGGGACATCTTTATTTCTTTTACATTTCGTTCTTTTCCAAATTCTCAACAAGGGGCATTTACTTAGGAGGGAAGTGGGGGTGCACTCCCATCTGACTTATTTTTTATTTTATTTATTTATTTATTTTTTTATAATTTTATTTATTGATTGATTTTCCCCCAAAGCCCCAGTAGATAGTTGTATGTCATAGCTGCACATCCTTCTAGTTGCTGTATGTGGGATGCGGCCTTAGCATGGCCAGAGAAGCAGTGCGTCCGTGCGCACTCAGGATCCGAACCTGGGCCGCCAGCAGCGGAGCGCGCGCACTTAACCGCTAAGCCACGGGGCCGGCCCCTGACTTATTTTTTAAACTCCAAATTGCAAAAAGTCGAAAGCCATTATTACTACTGGGACCTGAAAGGACACAGGATCCCTGTCCTGAGCTCTCTTAGTCTCCCAACTTTTACCACTAAGCGCCACTGTCTCTACAGAATAACACACTTCATGTACAAAAATATATGACTACAAGGTTAGGTTTTCTAAAGAAAATTCTATAAAATATTTTCTTTGATCCAATAAAAAAATCTGATGGATTCTGGTAATACTTTCTGGTAATCCCTAACCAGACACCTGAATATGACAGGGACAAGAAATACAGTGACAATCCCTGACCTTAAGGTGCCAGTTTAATAAAAAAGCAACTGAGTCAAAAAGGCATTAATAATTACAACGTGATAAGGACTATACTGAACTATTCAAAGTAACCTCTGGGAATCCTGGGGAGGTGACCCTAAAATGAGAGGAAGTAACACTTAAGATCTGTTGACTCAGGATACCTGCTAGCATTTACTGAAAGTTTACTATGTGCTTATGAAGAGTTCAAAGCGCTTCACATGGATGCTCTTAATTTAAGATAGATACTTTAGCCTCACTTTGTAGATGAGGAAATGAGGCACAGAGAAGTTATGCAGCTTGCCCAAGGTAAAATCCATATAATGAGGACTCCAAAAACTGAAACCACTAAGAATGAGACAAAGTCTATAACGATAAGGGGAGAGAGAGGAAGGTGGAGGGAATGCGAAAGGAGAAAGCTAGGTTCTTTTGGGAGATTATCCATTTGTTCAGTAAGGCTAAAAACTAAAGTGAAGATTGGTAAAGCGGTGGCCATATCACAGAAGTCTTTGTATTTTATACCCCAAGGGCAATGGAAAGCTATGAAAAGATTTGGGCAAGAAAGTATCCAAAATGAAATGTGCACTTTAGAAAGATCATTCAGGATACCAAGAGGAGAATGAACAGCCAGAGCTAAATGGAAAGGAGGGATGTTAGAAATCCAGCAGACATCATGGAAGACAAATCTAAAATACTAGTAGAGAAGAGACAGGTGATGATAATAACTATATGCACTGACATGAAAAGATGTCAACAAGGGCCGGCCCTGTGGCGTAGTAGTTAAGCGCGCGTGCTCCACTGCCGGTGGCTCAGGTTCGGATCCCCGGCGTGCACTGATGCACCTCTTGTCAGGTCATGCTGTGGCAGCGTCCCATATAAAGTAGAGGAAGATGGGTACAGATGTTAGTCCAGGGCCAGCCTTCCTCAGCAAAAAAAAAGAGGATTGGCATGGAGGTTAGCTCAGAGCTGATCTTCCTCACAAAAAAAAAGATGTCAACAATATACTAAGTGTTCAAGGCAGGTTTTAGAATACAGAGAATATAATTACATTCAACACATTTCAAAATACATTCTGAGTGGGTATATACAGATATGCCCCAAGATGTTAATCTTTACTTCTGAATGGTGGAATTACAGGTAATTCTTTTCCTAGTAAGTTTCTAATTTGCGTATACAACAAAGACAGTATTGGTATAATTTTTTTTAATGGAAAAATTCAAAAGTTTCAAATATTGAAGTCAAAAAAGAAAAAGTCTGAAAAGTCTTCACTGGTTTCCACAATGAAGTCATTGGTGACTTGCAGAGTGCAATTACAGAAGTGTGGTGAGGAACAGAGCCAGATTTCAGTGGGATGAGGAGTGACTGGGAGGTGAGGAAGGGAAGACATCAAATGCAGTCAACCCTTTCCAGAATCTCAGCTGTGAAAAGGTGAAGAGAAATGAAGTAGAGTGGAAAGAAAATTTCCATTTTTATTTTGGATGAAAATATCCTAATGGAAAAGTACTAATAGAATCAAAATGTGAAGAAACAATTTAGTAAAAGTATGATGGAAGTGAAGTCTCTGAGAAGGCAGGACGAATGGGGTTTCAGAGAACAAATGGAAAAAAAACCCTTTACTTCTATCCATTTGTGGCAAGAGCAAAGTAGATCCAAATGACTTAGAATGCCTCCAAGCTTATTTTTGTGAGGTGTTTTGTTTTTTGTTTTTTTTTGCAGGGGTGGGGAGATACGAAGTTGAGGAGAATTCAATTTGATGGCCTCAATTTTCTCAGTGAGTACGCATATGACAGAGGAGATGATAGGGAAAAGTTTGAGGGGAATGAAGACATAGCTAGCTGCTGTGATCTACAATAATTTTTTTTTAAATAAACTTTATTTATGAATAATCATAGATTTATAGAAAAATTACAAAGATATTACAGAAAGTTCCCTCAGTTTCCCCTAATGTAAACAACTTACATTACCACAGCACATTTGTCAAAACTAAGAAACCAACATTGGTACATCACTATCAACTAAACTCCAGAGTTTATTCAGATTTCACCAGTTTTTCAAACAATGTCCTTGTTGTGTTCCAGGATCTAATCCAGGATAACACACTGCAGTTAACTACAGTAGTTCTGAAGGCCCAATCAAGATGGAGATGGCATCTATTTGCATGATTGTGGGCTTCTTTCTCCAACTCAGCAGTCTGAGTATAGGGCAGAGAGGGCTGACAACAGGACACACCCAGGGTTAGGGTTTTGTCACCCCAGTGAATGGAAGAATAAGCGAGCAAAGTGGAGGGTGCTGGCAAAAGTGTGATTTAGGCACATGGGAAAGAAAATAAAAACGTAAGAGAGTTTACAAATTTGAGATGTTGGTCATATCAAAAAGCAGGTGTAGTAGGAATAAAAATGAAAGCCCTAGAAGAATTAGAGACGGAGGTAAGTCAAGGAACCAGGAACCTGGGATGATTGGATGGGTCATCACATGCACTCTGAAGTTACCTCAGGATAATGGCAGAGAGGAGAAAAAATAATGAATCAAAGGATGAGACCACAAGATCTCTATCCAACGATAATGAGAGGGACAGACAGTGGAATTGTCAGACAGCATGAATTTCAGAGGAAAAGAGATTTTGCACAAAGATGGAGGAATACTGGCTAGGGTGACTATATATAATCTATCATCCAAACCAGAAAATGTTTGTGTGAAAGGGGTATTAATAATTACATAGAGACAATAAAAACAAACCCGGCTGAATGGTTACCCTAGTGAAGGAACAGAACAGGCATGTGAATGGAAAAGGATGAAGATACTGATTCTACCTGCTGATGCACTTACCACTACGCAGGAAAACGCAGTGGTAACCTCACAGGGCTCAAGGAAAGGTAAAATTAAAAACACTGGAAAACATCCTATGAACGGTTTAACAATTAGAGAGGTTTAACACAAAAATGACATTTCAGAGACCTCAGTAGAAAGGTCTTGGAAAGGAAGGAAACTGTGAGAGACTGGGTCAAGGGGAGAAGAAACTAAGAGTGGTATTAAGACGAGACTACAAAAAGGATGAATAACCAGATGGAGACAGAGGATGACAATAACACATGGCATAGTGGAATTATTCTGAGAAAATCAGTCCTAGTCCTAGCATCTCTGAAATATAGAAGCACTCAAACCTTTGAGGAAGCAGTTGGAAAAGGACATAAAGTGGACACACGGCATAAAGTGCTTCTGAGGAAATGTGTACAAAATATTCTGTTATTTCTGAGACTGCCCTATTAGCTTATCTTTCTCATGCTGAAAGCAACTGTGACAGTGCAGATGAGAAGGCTCTCACCTCTCTCCTCTGGCCTTTTCTCTCCTTTGGCTACACCAATTCTAGGGATAAGGACCTCCAACAAAGGTCCTTCAAATTTTAAAGACAGTTGACTTAAAAATAGCTGAGAGAATATTTCTACATAACCACTATTTCAGACTTTGTCTATTATTCAAATTCCTTATACGTGAATCCAAGTAATATATTCCTTCTGCAATTAATACTAGGAAGTTGGTCTTCGATAAACTGCATCCTGAACTTGACAATAAATGTGATACAATCTGGCCTTTTTGTCAACTTCTTAAAAACTCAGCTAAATTAGCCCTCACTAGCAATTATTTTATCTCTGATTACTAGTATAATTATATTTTTTTCTACATATATTTTTCCAATTTTCCTGGCTTCCTCAGCTCCTCTTTGGGACCTCATCTATCACTCTATGTGTGTGTGAGTGCATGTTCAAGGGAGAAGAGAGAGAAGAAATCAACCTAACTCTTTCTTATTGTTGGGTTTGCAACAAAGAAAAGGGAGACCGTGGCCTCTCAGATCTTAAGTCTACCATTTTCTCACAACCTGGCACAGTGTTGAGGAGCCAGATGACTTCTGGGCACGTGCAATCACTATCAACACAAAGGAGCTGCAGATCTATGTACTAAGTCCTGTTTGGACAAACACAGCAAGGAGAAGCCAAATCAGAATCAGAATCCTGCACAGTGGCTGACAGTTCAACTCTGAACTCTGAACTCCGATACTATTTCCCATGAGAAGTGTCAACAGACTAGCTACCACTATTCCACTAACAATTCAAACATAATATTCCTTTGAAAACTCCCTGAATCTTTCTTATAAAAATTATCTGCTATTGCAAATCTCCATTTCCTGGGTATGTACAACTTACCCAGAAAAAAACTATGGGAAATCTGGGATGGAGACCAGCCAATCCTATGCATAGTCGGCCAACAAGACTAACAGAGAATGAACACCAAGGAACCTGAATCTGACCCTACACTTCCTTACCTCCATCTTCCCAAAAGCAGAAAACAGAGCTCATCACATATACCAAATAAATAAATAGTTCTGTCCCCATTCCATCAGCCAGCTATTTTTACTTTAGCCAGATCTGGATTAAGATAACACAAGATTAATAACTCGATTAGTGCAAATTAGTTCAACCACTTCAGAAAACAGTTTGGCAATTATCTATTAAATCTAAATATACGACTACCTCATGATCCCATAATCTACTGCTAGACGTACACTCAAGGGAATTTCTACCAAAAGACAAGTACAAGATATTCATAGTAGCTTAATTCATAATTACCAAAAATTGACATTTGGCTATTATGTTCATCAATGCAAATGTCCATCACGAGACGAACGAATAAACAAACTGTAATGGAGCTTCCAAGCTGGTGAACATGTGAAGGTGTGGAGAGGGTGGCACATCAGAGAGAGCCCCGTTGCTCCACACCCCTTCCCACATACCTTGCCCTATGCATCTCTTCCATCTGGCTGTTACTGAGTTAGAAAACAGCATTAATAATCAGACAAACTGACACTATGTGCCTCCTGATGTGATGCACTGAGAAAGAAACAGCATCACTTATGTTATATTCCTGACAATAATGCATAAACCAAAACTAATCTTGAAAAAACATCAGATAAACTCAAATTGATAGAGATAAAATCAATCGACTGTACTCTTCAAAAATATGAATGTCATAAAAGACCAAGAAAGGCTGAAGAACCATCCCAGATTAAGGGCGACTAAAGAGATATAAAAACTAAGTGCAGGGGGGCCGGCCCGGTGGCGCAAGCGGTTAAGTGCGCGCGCTCCGCTGCGGCGGCCCGGGGTTCGCTGGTTCGGATCCCGGGCGTGCACCGACGCACTGCTTGGCAAGCCATGCTGTGGCGGCGTCCCATATAAAGTGGAGGAAGATAGGCACAGATGTTAGCCCAGGGCCGTCTTCCTCAGCAAAAAAAGAGGAGGATTGGCGGATGTTAGCACAGGGCTGATCTCCTCACAAAAAAAAAAAAAAAAAAAAAAGAAAAAACTAAGTGCAGGGGCCAGCCCAGTGGCGTAGCGGTTAAGTTCGTGTGCTCCACTTCAGCGGCCCGAAGTTCGCACGCAGCTTCAGATTCCAGGTGTAGACCTATACACAGCTTATCAAGCAATACTGTGGTGCGTCCCATATAAAGTAGAGGAAGATGGGCACAGATGTTTGCCCAGGGCCAATCTTCCGCAGCAAAAAGAGGAGGAGGATTGGCAACAGACGGTAGCTCAGGGCTAATCTTTCTCAAAAATATAAATAAATAAAAAAAATTTTGAAAAAACCTAAGTACAAGTACGATTCTTAATTCCATCCTGAACCAACAAAAAATATGCTATAAGAGAAACTGAAGAGACAACTGGAATAATCTGAATAGAACTATGGATTAGATAACAGTATTGTATCCATTTTAATTTTTATGATTCTGAAATTTTTACTGTGATTATGTAAAAATTACATACATACATACATACATGTATGGAAAAGAAAAAGGGAGAGAAAATGAATGATAAAGCAAATGTGAGAAATGTTAAAAACTGGTGACCAAACTGAGTGAAGGGCAATACAAAAAGTCCTAGTTATTTTTTGCAACTTTTATGTAAGTTTGAAATTATTTCAAAATAAAGTTAAAAAAAAAACTGCAGTATATTCATACAACGAAATATTACTCAGCAATATAAAAGAACCAACTATTGATACAACAATATTGTATGAATCTCACAGACATCATGTTCAGCAAAAGAAGCCAGCCACCAAAGAATATATACTGTGTGTTTCCTTTTATATGATGTACAATAGGTAAAATAATTAATGGTGATAGATGTCAGGAAACTGCTCACCATGAGAAGTAGGGACTGATTGGGAAGGAGAAGAGAGAACCTTTTGGGGTACTAGAAGTGTTCACTATCTTGATTTAGATGGTAATTATGGAAGTATATACATATGTAAAAAAATTTTCCACCTATACACTTCAGATTTGTGTATATACTTCAGATTTGTGCACATATTTACTATATTTTATACCTCAATTTTAAAAATGTTAAAATAAACCAGAAATAAATTTAGCTAGGGAAAAAAAGCACAATTAAAAATATTTTAGTGGACAAACACTGTAGTAGCCATACCTTGGAATATTCTCGGCAATAAAAAAACTAATTACTGATGCATGCAGCAACATGAATGAATTACGGATATCACGCTAAGCAAAAGATGCCAAACCCAAAATACATACTGAATAATTCCATTTATATAAAATTCTAGAAGAGGCAAAATTATAGTCACCAAAAAGAGATCAGTTGGTGGGGAGAGGAAATGACTAAAAAAAAGCAGGAGGAAACTTCTGGGAGGGATGAAAATGTGACATATCTTGATTGTGATGATGATTACACAAGTACCTACATTTGTCAAAACTCATCAAAATGTACACATCATATGAGTGCACTGAAAGTGAAAGCATTTTATTGTACGTAAATTATAACTCAAAAAAGTAGATTTTTAAAAAGACTAAGCTTACTAAAAAGCAATGCATTCCAAGACTAGCATTTTATATTTCTTCTACGTTAAATCTCCTTTCTTTAAATTTATTAAAATAGATGTTAGGGGGCCGGCCCAGTGGCACAAGTGGTTAAGTGTGCACGCTGTGCTGCAGCTGCCCGGGGTTCACCAGTTCAGATCCCGGGCGTGCACCGACACACTGCTTGGCAAGCCATGCTGTGGCGGCGTCCCACATAAAGTGGAGGAAGATGGGCACGGATGTTAGCCCAGGGCCAGTCTTCCTCAGCAAAAAAAAAAAAAAAGAGAGAGAGAGGGGAGGATTGGCAGATGTTAGCACAGGGCTGATCTCCTCACACACACAAAAAAAATAATAAAATAGATGTTAAAAATAGTTTGGGATAAAATTTAAAACTGAGGAAGACTGTCTGGAACTGTGCTGTCTTATAAAATACCCATTAGCCACATGTGGCTATATCAAGTTAAATTAATTAAAATTAACTAAAATTTAAAATTCAGGGCCGGCCCCGTGGCTTAGCGGTTAAGCGCGTGCGCTCCGCTGCTGGCAGCCCAGGTTCGGATCCCGGGGGCGCACCGAGGGGCGCACCGACACACCGCTTCTTGGGCCATGCTGAGGCTGCGTCCCACATACAGCAACTAGAAGGATGTGCAGCTATGACATACAACTATCTACTGGGGCTTTGGGGGAAAAAATAAATAAATAAAATTAAAATTACAAAATTCAGTTCCTCAAGGGGGAGGAGGGAGAGTAACTTTACACAGTGGACAAACCTGACAAGGTATCAAAGTCAACCAAGTATCAAGGTCAAGATTAACAATGATGAATCATGTTATAGTACCTGCTCTTGATACAATGTGATGAAAACAGCACTTTACCTCTGTGGTTTTCCTCCCCAAAACCCATAACCCCAACCTAAATCACGAGAAAAACAGCAAATTCCAAGAGAGAGGCAGTCTACAAAATACTTAACTAGTATTCCTCAAAACTGTCAAGACTGTTAAAAACAAGGAAGTCTGAGAAACGTCACAGCCAAGAGGAGCCTATGGATACCTGACTAAACGCAATGGGATGGAATCCTGGACTAGAAAAAGACACCAGGTAAAACTAAGGAAACGTGAATAAACTATGGACTTTAGCTAATAACAAGGTACCGATCTTGGTTCATTAATTTTAGCAAATGTACCATAGTACATTTGTAAGATGTAAGATGTTAATAATAATAGTAATGTAAGATGTTAATAATAAGGGAAACTGGTATAGTATACATGGGAGCTCTCTGTAGGTACTACCTTATCAATTTCTCTGTAAATCTAAAATTGTTCTTAACAATGAAGCCTACTATAAAAATAAGGGAATTTGAGTTGTAATAAAAAAAGTAAAGGTTTTTTGCATTTTAAAAAATGCAGTTCCTCAGTCACACTAACCACATTTCAAGTGCTCAAAAGTCACATGCAGCTAGTGGCTACAGTATGTGACAGTGCAGATTTACAGAACATTTCCATCACGGCAGAAAGTTCTGTTGGATGGTGCTGTTGAGGAAGACTATTTTTATGGGACTATTATAGAAGACTATTTTATAACTGACCGCAACTTATAAACAAATCTCCATCTACCCAGCACTAAAAACTCTCACTGAGATCTAAAAACCCTCAATGATAGCTTTACTCCAGTTTCTATTTCAAATTACTTACTTTAAAAAAAAATCAATGTTAGCATATATAAACGTAACATTGAAAACCATTCCACTCCCCAGAGCAATTCTCAAAGTACAGTCTTCTGAAACTCTTTCAAGGTATCCATGATGTCAAAACTATTTTTATAATAATACTAAGATATTACTTGCATTTTTCACTGCGTTGGCACTGCACTGATCCGGCAAAGTAATGATGGGTAAAACTGCTGGCACCTTAGCATCATTCAAATTAATGATATCAAACTGTACTTTTAGTCATTGTACCCTTCACTGCCATGTGCCATATATTCACGAGAGAGGAAAAAAAAGCCAGTTTTACTTAAGAACGCCCTTGACAAAGCAGTAAAAACTATTAATTTTATTACTCTTGATCCCTGAATACACATCTTTTTAATGTTCTATGTGATGAAATGGGAAGTGTGCATAAAGCACTTCCGCTACGTACCGAAGTCTCAAAGAAAGGCTCTTATTCCACCGTTGTGAGTTGCAAGCTCAACTAGCTGCTTCTTTTTATGGAACGTCACTTTGACTTGAAAGAATAGCTGACACACAAATATGGTTATCCAGACTATTTAGCAGACATGTTTTCAAAAATGAACAAAGTGATAGTCACTTCAAGGAAAACAACTGACAGTACTTGTTGCCAATTATAATATTTGAGCTTTCAAGCAAAAATTAGAATTTTTGAAAACTTCTATTCACTACCAGGAGCTTGGTGGGTTTTCCAGTACTTAGACTTTCCCAATACTTAAAGGATTTTCTGATGGTGTTGATATTAATAAATGTGATTTTTTGATACTATATAACATAAAATATCCATTCAATGTTCAAGATAGACCAATCAATGGATTTTCATGAGTACAAAAAGTGCATTAATATAATTCAGATTTCACATTGCAACTAACCTTTAAAAACTATTACTTGCTGAATTTTAGTGTAACATCGAAGAATATCTGCAATTATCTGAAAAGCTCTTAAAACATTCCTCCCTTTTCTAACTACATACATATCTTTGTGAGGATGAATTTCCTTCATATACTTCACCCAAAGTAATAAACAGCAATGGATTGGACGCAGAAGCAGATATGAGAATCCAGCTGCCTTCCATAAGGCAAGACATAAAAGAATTTGCAAAAAGGTAAAACAATGCCACTCGTCACCAAATTTTCTAGAAATGTTTTCGAAAAATGGGTATTTTTCATTAAAAATATATTTATGTTAACCTGTTAATGACATTATTATTTTTAAGTAAATTAACAAATCATTTTAAATTTCTCAATATGATATAGATACATTTAACTAAAAGACAAAAGCTCTTTGAGGTTCTCTAACTATAAAGAGGGTAAAGGAGTCCTAAGATCAAAAAATTGAAAATGTCTATCTCAAAGAGGGAAAAACGATAAATAAAAAAAATACATAAATTAACTTAGAACATACATACATACCCTGGGAAGCATATCAAGAGGCATAAAATATCACTGACAACAAGAACACCAAGATCCAAAATGTGACACTTACTCAAAAAGTAGAGTTTTAAAAATGTGTTTTTTTCAAGGACAGAGAGCGTTCCCACATTTTGAAATTTCCTTACATAACGTTTTGATTGCCTCTACCCTGAGGCTATAAGCCCCATGAAGACAGGACCCGGTGTGTTCTGCTCACCACTACAGCTAGCCCAAAGCCTGGCACAAAGTAGTACTCAAATATTTGTTGGATTGAAAACAAAACAAAACGACAAAAGAGTTACAAACAGAACCCAATGATGTCTCTATTCAAATTATAAAGATGAAATTTTACAATCAAAATTTACCTATTTAGGAGTGACGTCAGCATCATGGCGGAGTGAGCTTTCCCGTGAATTCTTCCCCCACAAAATACAACAAAAGTAACAGCCACAGACCAACAACCGAATCCCAGACAGTCAAAAGCTGGAGCGGAGGGATCCACACTGCCGCACATCTGAGAGCGGAACGTGCTGGGCCCCCGGAGGAAGTGGGGAGAGGTAAGGAGAACTCCGCTCCCTCCCCATCAGATCAGCGATCCGGTCGGCGCGGCTCCCAGAGAGGGGGGAGGGGCGGCCCTCGGCGGGAAACTGTAGCTCTTCGGGCTCTCTCAGCCAGTGGGAAACTCCCGCACAGAGGGCTCAGAGGAGCCACAGGGCTACCATCAACATCTGAGCAACCCAGAGAGCGGATAAAGAGGGGCAAACGAGAAGCCTCCCACGTCAGGGACCCAGAGGGCAAAAGAGAGAGCTCCCCCCTCCCCGCAACCCGGAGTCTGCAGCTCGACCAGATCTAGCAGTCCGAGGCAGACCTGAATAAACTGGACTGGACCCGTGGATCGCAGTGGGGAAAAGAAACAAAACAAAACAAAACAAAACAAAACTGCGGATCGCAGCAGAAAAACTGGGGCAGAGCGCAGGGGGCTTAGACTACACAGCCCTTTACCACCACACAGTGGCGGCAGGTGGAAATTGCAACCAGAGACTTCCAGGATGAGGAAAATCAAAACCAACACAGGAACCACAATGCAAAAATATATGAAATCACCAGACCAGAAACAAAATGACAAGCACCCAGAAATCAACCCCGAAGACACAGAAATCCATAAACTAAATGACAGAGATTTCAAAATAGCTATCATAAAAACACTCAACGAAATACGAGACAACACAAACAATTAAATGAGATTAGGAGTTTCTTCACAAAAGAGATTGAAATCATAAAGAAAAACCTATCAGGGCTGATGGAGATGAAGAACACAATGGAGGAGATAAAGGAGAATCTGGAATCTTTAAAGAACAGAGCTGACAATATGGAGGAAAGAATTAGTACTTTAGAGGATAGGAATACAGATATACTCCAGATGGAAGAAGAGAGAGAACTAAGACTAAAAAGAAATGAAGAAAGACTCCGAGAAATATCGGACTCTATTAGAAAATGTAACATAAGAATTATAGGTATTCCTGAGGGAGAGGAGAGGGAAAGAGGAACAGAGAGCCTATTCAAGGAAATAATAGCTGAAAATTTCCCAAATCTGGGGAAGGAGCAGGAAATACCAGTAAGCGAAGCCAACAGGACTCCTATATATATTAACAGACAAAGGCCTTCACCACGACACCTAGTGGTAAGGCTAGCCAGGGTCAACGACAAAGAAACAATATTAAGGGCAGCTAGACAAAAACAAAAAATAACGTACAAAGGAACTCCCATCAGGCTCTCAGCGGATTTCTCAACAGAAACTTTTCAGGCTAGAAGAGACTGGAATGATATATTCAAAATACTAAAAGACAAAAACTTTCAGCCAAGAATACTCTAGCCAGCAAAAATATCCTTCAAATATGATGGAGAAATAGTAACTCTCCCAGATAAACAAAAGCTAAGGGAGTTCATGGCCACGAGACCGCCACTACAAGAAATACTCAAGAAGGCCCTCAGGCCTGAAAACAAGAAGAGAAAGGGAACACAAAGCTTGGAGTAAGGAGAAAAGTAGGTAGACAAAATCAGAGAAATAGTAGATCTTTACCGGAATAGGTTAGCAACCACTTAAATACTAAACTCAAAGATCAAAGGAAGAAATTCACCAAAAATAAAGTTAACCTCATCACTGTAAACACACAGCCACAACACAAGATAGAATAAGGTATAACAAGAGCAACTTAGAAGGGGAAGAGGAAAGTGACTGAATTGACTTAGTATAAGGAAAGAGGAGGCTATCAGATAATGGACTATCTCATACAGAAGATTTTTCGCCCAAACCTCAAGGTAACCACTAAACAAATAATCAAATTAAAACCACATATGATAAACAAAGAGAAAACTAGAAGAATCATAAGACAGAACAACCAAACTGAATTGGCAGTCCAAAACAAATGGGACAAGAAACAAAGGAAATGCAAAAGAACCAGAAAATAAGTGACAAAACAGCAACATTCAACCCTCATATTTCAATAATTACCCTAAATGTAAATGGATTGAACTCTCCAATCAAAAGATACAGAGTGGCAGGATGGATTAAAAAGCAAGACCCAACAATATGCTGCCTTCAGGAAACACATCTTAGCACTAAAGACAAGCACAGGCTCAGAGTGAAAGGATGGAAGACAATACTCCAAGCTAATGGCAAACAAAAGAAAGCAGGTGTTGCCATACTCATATCAGACAAAGTAGACTTCAAGATAAAACAGGTTAAGAAAGACAAAGAAGGGAAATATATAATGATAAAAGGGACACTCCATCAAGAAGACATATCACTTATAAATATATATGCACCCAACATAGGAGCACCAATGTACATAAAACAACTATTAACAAACCTAAAAGGAGAAATCAACAACAACACAATAATAGTAGGGGATCTTAACACCCCACTTACAGCAATGGATAGATCATCCAGACAAAAAGTTAATAAAGAAATATTAGACTTAAATGAAAAACTGGACGAGATGGACCTAGTAGACATATACAGAGCACTCCACCCAAAAACAGCTGACTACACATTCTTCTCAAGCGCGCATGGAACATTCTCTAGGATAGACCATATGTTGGGAAACAAAGCAAGCCTCAATAAATTTAAGAAGATTGAAATCATAACAAGCATCTTTTCAGACCATAAGGCTATGAAACTGGAAATGAACCAGGAAAAAAAAACTGGGAAAGTGACAAAAATGTGGAGATTAAACAACATGCTACTGAACAACCAATGGATCATTGATGAAATTAAAGGAGAAATCAAAAACTATCTGGAAACAAACGAAAATGATAACATGCCATATCAAACCATATGGGATGCAGCAAAAGCGGTCCTGAGAGGGAAACTCATAGCGATACAAGCCCACCTTAACAAACAAGAAAAAGCCCTAATAGGCAACCTTAAATTACACCTAACAGAACTAGAAAAAGAAGAACAAACAAAGCCCAAAGCCAGCAGAAGGAGAGAAATAATAAAAATCAGAGCAGAAATAAATGATATTGAGACCAAAAAAACAGTAGAAAGGATTAATGAAACAAAGAGTTGGTTCTTCGAGAAGATAAACAAAATAGACAAACCCTTAGCCAGGCTAACGAAGAAAAAAAGAGAAAAGGCTCAAGTAAATAAAATTAGAAATGAAAGAGGAGAAATTACAACGGATACCATGGAAATACAGAGGATTATAAGAGAATACTATGAGAAATTATATGCCAACAAATTGGACAATCTAGAAGAAATGGATAAATTCTTAGACTTATACAACCTCCCAAAATTGAACCAAGAAGAAATGGAGAATCTGAATAGACCAATCACAAGTAAAGAGATTGAAATAGTAATCAAAAACCTCCCAAAAAATAAAAGTCCAGGACCAGATGGCTTCTCCAGTGAATTTTACCAAACATTCAAAGAAGATTTAATACCCATCCTCCTCAAACTATTCCAAAAAATAGAGGAAGATGGAACACTTCCTGAATCATTCTATGAGGCCAACATCACCCTGATACCGAAACCAGACAAAGACAATACAAAGAAAGAAAATTACAGGCCAATATCACTGATGAACATTGATGCAAAAATCCTCAACAAAATATTGGCAAACCGAATACAACAATATATTAAAAAGATCATACACCATGATCAAGTGGGATTTATACCAGAGATGCAGGGATGGTTCAACATCCGCAAATCAATCAACGTGATACATCACATCAACAAAACAAAGAATAAAAACCACATGATCATCTCAATAGACGCAGAGAAGGCATTTGACAAGATACAACATCCATTTATGATAAAAACTCTCAATAAAATGGGAATAGAAGGAAAGTACCTCAACATAATAAAGGCCATATATGACAAACCCACAGCTAACATCATACTCAACGGGGAAAGACTGAAAGCCATTCCTCTGAGAACAGGAACGAGGCAGGGCTGCCCACTCTCACCACTCCTGTTCAACATAGTACTGGAGGTTTGGGCCAGAGCAATTAGGCAAGAAAAAGGAATAAAAGGAATCCAAATAGATAACGAAGAAGTGAAACTCTCACTATTTGCAGATGACATGATTGTATATATAGAAAACCCTAAAGAATCTGTTGGAAAACTGTTAGAAACAATCAACAACTACAGCAAAGTTGCAGGGTACAAAATCAATCTACAAAAATCAGTTGCATTTCTATATGCTAATAATGAACTAACAGAAAGAGAGCTCAAAAAGATAATACCATTTACAATTGCATCAAAAAGAATTAAATACCTAGGAATAAATCTTACCAAGGAGGTGAAGGACCTATACAATGAGAACTACAAGACATTATTGAGGGAAATCTACGATGACATAAAGAAATGGAAAGATATCCCATGCACGTGGATTGGAAGAATAAACATAGTTAAAATGTCTATATTACCTAAAGCAATCTACAGATTCAATGCAATCCCAATCAGAATCCCAATGACATTCTTCACAGAAATAGAAAAAAGAATACTAAAATTTATATGGGGCAACAAAAGACCCCGAATAGCTAAAGAAATCCTAAAGAAAAAGAACAAAGCAGGAGGCATCACAATTCCTGACTTCAAAACATACTACAAAGCAATAGTAATCAAAACAGCATGGTACTGGTACAAAAACAGACACACAGATCAATGGAACAGAATTGAAAGCCCAGAAATAAAACCACACATATACGGACAGCTAATTTTCGACAAAGGTGCTAAGGACATGCAATGGAGAAAGGAAAGTCTCTTCAATAAATGGTGTTGGGAAAACTGGACATCCACATGCAAAAGAATGAAAGTGGACCATGTGCTATCTCCATTCACAAAAATTAACTCAAAATGGATCAAAGACCTGAAGGTGAGACCTGAAACTATAAAACTCATAGAAGAAAATATAGGCAACACACTATTTGACATTGGGTTTAAAGGAATCTTTTCGGATGACATGCCTACCCAGACTAGGGAAACTAAAGAAAAAATAAACAAGTGGGACTTTATCAGACTAAAGAGCTTTTATAAGACAAATGAAATCAGAATCAAGATGAACAAACAACCAACCAGCTGGGAGAGAATATTTGCAAAACATACATCTGACAAGGGGTTGATCTCCATAATATATAAAGAACTCACACAAGTGAACAACAAAAAAACAAACAACCCGATCAAAAAATGGGCAGAGGAAATGAACAGACACTTCTCCAAGGAAGATATACAGATGGCCAATAGGCACATGAAAAGATGCTCAACATCACTAATCATCAGGGAAATGCAAATCAAAACAACACTAAGATACCACCTCACGCCCGTTAGAATGGCTATAATCACCAAGACAAAAAACAACAAATGTTGGAGAGGATGTGGAGAAACAGGAACCCTCATACACAGCTGGTGGGAATGCAAATTGGTGCAGCCTCTATGGAAAACGGTATGGAGATTCCTCAAAGAATTAAAAATAGAGATGCCCTATGATCCAGCCATCCCACTACTGGGAATCTATCCAACGCACCTGAAATCAACAATCCAAAGAGGCTTATGCACCCCTATGTTCATTGCAGCATTATTCACCATAGCCAAGAAGTGGAAGCAACCTAAGTGTCCCTCGACTGATGATTGGATTAAGAAAATGTGGTGTATATATACAATGGAATACTACTCAGCCATAAAAAAAGACAAAATCGTCCCATTTGCAACAACATGGATGGGCCTGGAGCGTATTATGTTAAGTGAAATAAGCCAGAAAGAGAAAGACAAACACTGTATGATCTCACTCATATGTGGAATATAAACCAACACATGGACAGAGAAAACTGGACTGTGGTTACCCGGGAAGTGGGGGTGGGGGGTGGGGGGTGGGCACAAGGGGTGAAGGGAGTCATATATGGGGTGATGGACAAACAAAAATGTACAACCCAAAATTTCACAATGTTAGAAACCATTAAAACATCAATAAAAATCAAAAAGAAAAAAAAAAATTTACCTATTTACAAAGTCATAACAATCATAAAAGCTACCACTCATCGAGGGCCTATTTACTATGTGCCAGGCATTGTACCAGGCATCTTAGATTTTTAATTCCCACAACCACCATGGGATATACTTTACAGATAAGGAAAATAAGGCTCCAAGAGGTTAACTTATTTATCTAAAGTTACAGGTAATAAGTGACAGAAAATTAAACCCACATTTCTCCACTTTAAACACCACAAGCTTTTCACTACATATTGATATAGTGCTCAATACTGCTTTTTATTTTTCCATTTCCTTCAATTTTCAGAAGAATTCATTTTGTGGAAGTCACTTTTTCTCCTTTTCCCCATCTCCCACTCTATTCCACTATCCTCCAACTTCTACCCCTTTGCATAACTCAATTAGGCAATACAGTAAGCCCTCTGGTTAGGGAAGAGTATATATACTCTCATAACACACTATCAGAAACTTCATTAATAATGGTGGAAGTAGTATAAAAAACTAAAGAAGAGTAACAAAGATTCCAGAATATGAATTAAGGCTCTCTGACCTGCTGATCTTGCAGGATGGCTTTACACCAGATACTCAACGGACCAGAGTTTGGGCCACAACACCTCAATTCCCAAGGGGCTAACCATGAGAGCCCTGGGTTCTGGCCATCTCTTCAAGGCCTGAGACATGATTTACCAATTAGAAAGTACCAAGACAGTACCTCTGCCAATTTCTTTTCAGTCTTTGCAACCAAAGGACCACTACTCAAGAGACCAGAGCTCCCAAGACTTCCTCCAGGCCCAGAAGAACTTGAACAAAAGGAGCTTTGTTCCCAAAGAACATACTGACCACAATATCATTATAAGAAGAAAAGCTATTACTGTTAGTATCATTCTTCCCACTGCTTCTGAACAATATGTAAATGTTTCTCCTTTTTCCCCTCTTTTGGTAAAAGGAGAAGAACAAAATTAGCAACCAGTGAACTATTCTAGGAAAAATTACAACGCCATAAACATTACCATGTCATTTGATAATCTCACCACAAGCCAATGCTTTCCAGAGAGGGATCCCCAGAGCCTGTGGAAGTTTTACACAGATCATGTGGAGATCTTTTTAAACCTCACAAAGCCCTGAACATGCCTTACCTCAACATCCAGATTAAAGAAAACGTACAATACGAAAAAGGACTCTTCTACCTTAAAAATGAATTCAGCTGCAAACTGCTCAAGAAACCTTGGCTGAAAAAAAAAGTATCATAGGAAGTCACACCTGTGGCCTGTCATTCGCTACATCACTCTATAATAGATCACTTTTATTAGTAATCCCTAAGCCTTGCATCAAAAATCTCAATATACTAATATACTAACATAAGATGTAAGTAATAAAAAATTACTTAAGCAGTTGGATGTCACCACGTATATACAAGCTACAAACAAAAATAAATACAGTCATGCACCACATAATGATGTTTCGGTCAACAACGAACCACATACACGACTGTGGCCCCATAAGATTAGTAACATATAGCCGAGGTGTGTAGCAGGCTATACCATCTAGTTTGTACAATCTATGATGTTTGCACAATGACAAAATCGCCTAACAATACACTTCTCCAAACGTATGTATCCCTGTTGTTAAGTGACGCATCACCATAAATAGGACTTTAAAATGCTCCATGATAAAAAAAAGGTTTGCTTCAGTATTACCTAATAATTCTAGAATACAAAAACATATTAATACAAAAATTTATACCGTCTCCCTGAGCCTTTCCCAACAGTGAAAGTCCTTGCTACCACTCAAATAACGTAAGTATAGGTTCACATATCCAAGTCCCCTACTTCAAACTCTCTATGGCTTCCTAATACACAAGTGTTGCTTAATACTGTAAAAAGTACCCAGAAATAAAAATCTATAAAAGCTATCAATGGAAAATAAGCAATCAATGAATTTTTCCACAAACTAAGCCTCTCATTTGCTTATGTTCATCTCCTAAACCTTTATCCCAGATGCTCCTCTGAATCCCCTAAATCAAGAACTTGCCCTAAAACACTGCACTAGGGAGTTCCAACAAGGATGCTTGGTGAGGCCTATTGGGCCTCATTCACCAAAAGATACGCACATATTTTAACTCTTCAGGACACACAAACTGAAACTGTCACGCTATATACACGAAATTTTTCTAGGAAAAGGAAAAACATCCAGAAGCTTCTGCAGGATTTTGCCTACACTAGCCAACATTCTACCTGCTCTGAGACCTGCCCCCACTCTTAGGAGTGGGACCTTTCAACTATGTTTGTACTTCTAGACCCCAACCCCATGGCCATATTAATTGGACCAATGATGGAGAATTGGATCAAGTTCAACCAATCAAATTTTCCCTCCCAGGAATTTGAAATGTGGACACTGAGCTAGTAACCAATTGGCTAATAGCACTAGAGCCTGAGTTCATATGTGGCTCCAGGAATGAACTGGGAATTTTCTTCGGTGTGTTTGTCAAAGCAGAGAAAGTCAGCCTGTGGAAAGACAACTAAAGCAGGATAAAAAGAGACGAGAGGACACTAACTAGCCAGCAGGGAGAAAAGTGCATCTGGACTACCTGGGCTCCTGAATGTTTCCCAGTTTCTGATTCACATCCTTCATGAAGCCAACTTCTCTTGAGTTCTTTAAGATACCTCCTTACCTCTACCCCAAAAGCATTCCTGTTTAATGCCATCAAAAATGATTATGACAGTTTAAGACGCAAATTTACACCAGGATCAATGCAGAAAGGGTATGATTATTCTCGTGATTCATAAGGGATCTGAGTGGTATCAAAGAAGTTGTTTCTATTCACTGCCTATAACCTCAGGAGAAATAATAGGACAAAAATAACCAAAACCTTAAAAGCAAAAATCATCTGTTTGCATAAGCCCTTAGCTTTGTGCTTCCCTTCAACACTCACCTGTTCAAAAGTTCTGCTGGTTCACAGCAGGAGGTTTGAGCCGACTCTGTTCAGGTCCTTTTAACACTGTAAATGATAAAAGTATTAAAGTAAATGACCCAGCATTCTCTTAGGAAACTTTAAAAACACAATTTTTTATCATGAATATGTTATACAGGAAATGGATTCCAAATCTGGTTAAAACATTAGAATCCCCTGGTCTGCTTGTAGACTAGACACCCCGTCCTAACATCTAGACGGTCTCTCTCAGTAGCTATGGAGTGGGACTGAAAAATATATATTTTTAACAAAAGTTCTAACTGATTCTGATGAAGCTAACAAATGAGCCCCACTATAGGGTTTCAGGAAAGTGATTATTTGGGGTTTTCACTCAAAACCACATTACAGGGATTTGGTATTAACTTTTTAAACATATCTGATAGAAAAACAACAGCTAGCAACACAGCAATACGATATGTAACCTATGCAAATAACGAGCCCCAAGCAGCACGACCACTGCCAAAACGTCCCCAGAGCAAAGCTCCAGGTGTGCTCACAGTTGCAGAATCATGACCTTCTTTTAATGCTCTGTTGAGACAGTAGCTTAAAAATCCACAAGATGGTGATATTTCAAGGGACAAGGAGCAGACTGAACACCATAGCTTCAAGTGGTTTCTTAGCTAATATCTAATGATGCTTTGAAGGTTGCTACTTAAGAGTCAAAAAACAATTAAAAATTAAAGTTAAGGGCTGGCCCGGTGGCTCAAGCAGTTAAGTGCGTGTGCTCCGCTTCAGCACCCCAGGGTTCACGGGTTCAGATCCCGGGTGCACACTGATGCAGCGCTTGTCACACCATGCTGTGGCAGCGTCCCATATAAAGCAGAGAAAGATGGGCACAGATGTCAGCTCAGGGCTAATCTTCCTCAGCAAAAAAAGAGGAGGATCAGCATCGGATGTTAGCTCAGGGCTGATCTTCCTCACATAAAAAAAAAAAAATTCAAGTTGACAATTTTACTAACAGCAAGACAGTGACTTAAGAAAGCCACTTTCACCTTCGATTTAATTTTGCAAAAAAGTAGCCACGTTATAATGTCCAAAAGGTCATCCAACTTTACCCACTGCACTCTACTTTTCATAAGGGCAGGTAGAAAGAAAAGAGGGGAGAACTAGATAACAAACTCTTTTCTGGGCCTAACTCAAGAGAACAAGCTCTAGAGTACCTCCTGTTATAAGTATAAATTAAGTTAAAGTTCAATGAAACTCTGTAGTTAACAAGAAAACATAGAACTGTGTGCCTTACCTAACCATGTGAAGTAGGGAAGCACGTAATACTTTGAAAATATTTTTATAAAATTAATTTTGGCCAATTAAGGGATTATTCTTTTGTTTCTCAAACCTCTCCCCTCTTTTCCCTCAACCTCACACAAAATTATGGGCAATTCAACAAAGGTATCATTTTACATTCCTGTATAATTAATCTAGTATATTTCTCAGTCATCTGAGAGAATAAAAAATGAAAAAATGCTAGTATCAAGAAACATTAGGATTCTACAATAAGCAAGCTTGCCTATGGCATAAAAAATCTACTCATATTTTTAAAGATACGTAATTCTTCAGGGTATTAAAAATAAATGGAAATCCCAGGACTTTATCACCATAAAATCCTAGTGGAGGACAAGGGGGAAAAAATAGCTTGTGTTCAGAATTTTACAAGGACCAACAAATACTATTAAGGCAATTCAAACTGTTGAAGGAAAATGGACATTTAACTTGCCTCTAAGATACCTGGATTAACACCAACAAAGGCTGTAGATTCAACCTAATGAGACTGGTCCCACTATAATCTATAAGAAATAGAATAAAACAGAATACTGAAAATTTAGTCCGCAAGGGCTAATGGAGACCTGCAAATGAAGTCACTCTTTGAAAATGGCACAAATCAAAGGTCCTTTAAAAAGGCAACGGTAAAAGGGACAGTAATAATCTTTTCACCCCAAAATGGTCTCCCAGATTGCAATCACTATCAATAGTGTCATCTTCCAGTGTGAAGGTCAACAAAAAGAGAATAGACATATGGAGTATTAAAATGCACAGTCATGAGAACAAATGAGCTGATATGACATCAAAGACATTATAATTTGGAAACGTCATTTCGAAAATTCAACAAAGGAACAAGAGAGAGAAAGGCGACTGGTTAAAACGCTACCTCATCATTCTGTATCCATTTAGCCAAGGAGATCCACTCACACCCTCAAGCTCTAATTCCTTTCTTCTCATGATCTTCAGCAGAGCCTATGACAAATTATTTTTCATATACGCAACTCACCAGCAAAACCATTTCAAAATCAAAATATTAAATTCCTCAGGTGAATTAAAATGAAAGAGGACATTCATGAAAGCTCAGTGATAATATGGAAATAAGCTGGAAAGAAATCAGAAAAATTTTCTTTCCAAAGAAAAAAGTCTATTAAGTATCAAATTAATCAGAAAACTAGTCTGAAAGGTGAAAGTGTAGGAATAAAAACTCAGCACAGAAAGCCCTCCTCCTCATGTAAAATGCTATAAAAGATACACAAACAAATCAGTGGCAGACTCCCTGAGCAATTTAAAACTAGGCTGGACAGCACACAAATCATTAAGAGGAATTCTTTACTAACCGCATTAAGAACAACGTGAGTTAAGACACTGATTCCACCTTTCTTCTAGGTTATATTCCTTAATGATTTGTGTCTAAACTTCAACGGAAATTCATTTCCCGACATCTTCAAATATTCTGAAGTATTCCGAAGATCCCCTCTTAGAAAGCAATTCCTTTAGAAAAATCCTTGTAGGCAGTTTATCATCAATCTCATTTAAAAACTTTTACTTTTGAGAAAGACATTTCATGACAATTTCTTGAAATGTCATATGAGCATCCTGAATTTTTCCAAATTGGGGGGGGTGTCACGTGGAGGGAAGAGGGTTGGGAATACTGGCCCAAATTTCCGGAATCTGATTTCCCTTTCTAAGAGTCATAACAGACGTGGGAAAAGATTCCAGGACACTGAATAACGCCCCCTCATCTTAGTCGCAATGAGCTGGGTACCCATTTCCTACTAGCCTCCCTCTCACTTGTGCCTCTCACACTAGGCTAGCTTCCACACTTCTCCCAGCCACACCAGATCTGCTCCCACTTCAGTTTTTGCCTCAGCATCTTTGCCCTCTCTTCCCTAGCCTGGAGCATTCCTCCTCCAAATAGCAACAGGAATAACTCTTTTACCTGTGTCAGGTCTTTCCTCAAATACTCACTTTTCCATGAGGCCTTCCCAGGGCGCTCTACCTAAAATTAACCCCTCCCCCAACTTCCTATTATCCTATTTCCCTGTCTCAATTTTTTCCAAATCACTTACCACTACACTACATATTTTACCTATATTTAAGATTTTAGTCTAGAAATGAGCTCCATGGAGACAGGAATTTTTGACCTGCTTGACTCCAAGCACCTAACAGTGTAGAAGGGTCTCAATATCTGTCAAATAAATGAATGCAGGAATGAATGAATAAATGAATGAAAGCACATGGTCCCTTCTCCCTCCTCAGGCTCAAAATTCTAAAATGCTTTGTCAACTACAGAAAAGGTGTGAAGCTCTTTCTTTTCTAGTGAATCACCACCATCACCAGTGTATTCCTTGGTGTTAAATGTCAAAGGAAGGATTGTGTGACATTTTTCCGGAAACATGCCACTTCTAAATTTTTTTTCTAGTGTCCTCTACTGATGTCAACACCTGATGTAACAAAAAGTACATACGGATTCCAGTCTGTGAAAGCTGCTACACTGACTAGTAAAACACATAAAAACAACAATGAATGAGAGAATGCATTTGCGTTCTAATCAAAATGGACAAACTCTGTAGGGCCAGAGCTGCAAATATTAGAAAGACGAAGGTGAATGTACAGAAAGGACGACAAAAACAACTTTTTTAATATAGGAAGTCATTAGATTCTAAAAGGAAAACACTACCTAAGTAAAGGATATCTTCTCTGCACCCAACGCTGGGAATCAAAACTGCCTATAACCCATGGTACAGAAGACTGGCTAAGAAGCTGCTGACAAGTTCTAGCCCCTTCCCCAATTTCTTGCCAGTTAAGCTGAATACTCACCTTTCTTACAGAAAGACTAGGTGTGCTTAAGTGCTTTGACTTTTAGGGAAAGGAAGAATTTAAAAAAAAAAAAAAAACGTGACAGACAAATGCAAAACAACGTTCTTGCTTCCCAAACACAGTCAGGCAAGCTGCTTCTTTCAGACCCCCTTCCCTAATCGCCTGATTTATGTTTCAGCCACAAAGCTGAAGTCTTCGGAGTGCTTCGTGGAAAAGTGCTGACACTTAAGGCCAATGCCCATTTATTTCAACCTGATGGGAACGTTCGGGTCCCAGAGCTGCCACGAGCTCTACTCTTCCCAACCTCGGTCCCAGGTTCTGATCACGGCTCCAGCTTGCCTCAGGCCTGGTCCAGACCCAGTCCTCTGGCCACGGAAGGAGTCTGCCCAGTGCAGATGCTGGGTGAGGAAGGCCAGGGCGCACCTCCCAGGGGCCAGGTGTGGGGAGGAGGGCCAGCAGGAGCAGCTGTCTGGCCGCGGCAGCTGTTCCCCCGGGCACCCCGAGGCTGGGCGAGCGGGCGGCCGGCCCCGAGGAGCAGGTAGCCGAAGGCGAGCCCTCTGGCCCTGAGCGAGCCGGCCTGACACTGCCCATCCGCCACCCTCCTCCTTCCTCGGCACCCCCGCGATACCCACGGGCCCCGAAGGAGGGGGCTCCCCGACGCTGCGGCAGAGTCGCGCCCGGGCCCGGCGTGCCCTCCGCCGGGAAGGAGGCTCCCTCCGGCCCCGCACCTGACCTGTCCCCTCGCCTGACGCCCGACCGGCTGCGGCCGCAGCCGGGGCGGCCTGTAGGTGCCCATGCGGCGGGGCCGGGGCGGGCCGGGACAGCGGGGACGCGAGCACAGGCGGCAGGCCCTGGCGGCCCGGCGGGAGCGGCGCAGTGGGGTGCGGAGCGGGGCCGGACAGGGGAGCGAGACGGAGCTGCTGGTTACCTGCGGTCCGGGACAGGGAGTCTCTCAGAACCCAAGTCAGTCCTCAGCCTCAACAACACAAGATGGCCGACACGTCGCCACGCGCGTCACGTGACAGCGCGCGCGTCCGCCACGCCCCCTGCTCCGCCCCGCCTCCCTCCCGGCTCCTCCAGCCTCCCACGACATCCTTCCTTTCCGCTGCTCCCGCCCCTCTTGCCGGGACACGCCCCCTCCCGAGCCCCGGATGTCAGGCCGGCGGAGGTAGCGCGGCGGCAGGGCGCAGGCGCGTGCGGTTGCGGGGCTGGGCCCCCCTGCCTGCCCTTGGGTTGAGTCGAGTTTGTGTCCAGAGTTGGACTCGGGCCAGGCACCCTGTGACTCGCTGTCCTAGGGGCCCAATCCGGAGCCCATTCCCAGTTCAAAAAAAACTGCATCATGTACGAACCGATTTTCCAAACTAGAACTTTTCCACAGCTTTTCATCCAGCGTTTCCTGCCTGTGTGCCATCCTAGAGAAAAGGGGGAAGCGACAGAAGCTGAAATTCGAATCAGTTTCTCTATTTGTTAACCGTTCTGGTGGAACTGGGAATTCACTCTAGAGTCTTGGAATGTGACAGCTGGGAAGGACTGTGAGCTCCAACTCCCCTCCTAGTGCATCCAGGGCTATAACCCTTTTGCCTAAAAATCTCCCATTTGGGGGTTGCCAAAATACAGGACGCCTGGCCATATTGGGGACATACACTAAGAAATTATTCGTTGTTTTTCTGAAATTCTAACTTAACTGGGCGTCCTGTATTTTTATTTGCTAAGTCTGGCAACTGGACGCTTGTCACGTCATCCCATTCCTTCCTTGTGCCTCCAGTCTCTCCCTTTTATACAGGATCCTTCCCATCAGCTTTTAAAAATATTTAAGTGTCTTCTTGGGCTGGCCCTGTGGCTTGGAGGTTGGATGCGCGCGCTCCGCTACTGGCCGCCAGGGTTCGGATTCCGGGCGTGCACCAAGGCACCGCTTCTCCGGCCACGGTGCGGCGGCGTCCCACATACAGCAACTAGAAGGATGTGCAACTATGACATACAACTATCTACTGGGGCTTTGGGGAAAAAAAAAAAGGAGGAGGATTGGCAATGTTAGCTCAGAGCTGATCTTCCTCACACACAAAAAAATATTTGTGTCTTCCATATTAAAATTTAATTTTAAAAACTTCAATTACCCCTCCAACCAACTCCCTACCTCTCTGTTCCCTTTCAAAGCCAAACTGCACAGAAGAGCTATTTATAAACACTTTCCCAATTCCCACACCTGGGTGATCAATCATTAACTACTCCATATTGCTTACCCTAAGGACACCTCAACCTACAGGCTGATGACTAGTTTCTTCAGTCCTTATCTTGACATAGTGCTTCCCCATCTTCACTGTGATTGACCACTCCCTACTTTCTGAAATACTTTCTTTCCTTGACCTTTATGCCCTTGCTCAAAGTGTGGTCAATGGACCAGCAACATCATCATCGTTTGGAAGCTTGTTAGAAATGCAGACTCTCAAATGGGCCCTTCACATTCTGCTGCACCCTAGTCTTCCCCTCGTCCATGTTGTCCCCCTCCCTTTCCTCTTTCCTCTGAATTTAATGCTCCAGATATGCCGTTCTGGAGGGTCCTCAAATATGCCACTTTTTTTTTCTTTTTGTGAGGAAGATTAGCCCTGATCTAACATCCGATGCCAATCCTCCTCTTTTGCTAAGGAAGATTGGCCCTGGCTAACATCCGTGCCCATCTTCCTCTACTTTATATGGGACGCCGCCACAGCGTGGCTTGACAAGTGGTACGTCAGTGCGCGCCCAGGATCTGAACCTGCAAACCCCCGGCCACCGCAGCAGAGTGTGAGTGCTTAACCGCTGCGCCACTGGGCCAGCCCCAAATATGCCGTTCTGTTTTAACCTTTGCTCATGCGGTCCTGTCTTGTTACAATGCCAATCCCAACACTCACCCACTTCTCACCAACCTGCATAGTTCCTGCTCATCTTTAAAAGCCTAAATCGAACATTACTGCCTCTGTGAAGCCTACTTTAACTCCCTGCCTTAGGCCAAAGAACTTACCCCTTGAACTGTTACTTTTAAGAAAAAAGTACTACTAATACTTGTTATTGCCAACCACCTCATTAAACACTTTACTTGCCTTCTCTCTTGTGATCCTGGTGATAGTGCTAGAGAGCAGAAAGCAAGCCAGCTATTCACCTGAGAGAAGTGCTTACCTTCTCCACATCTCAGCCAGGACTTCCTAGCCCAGGCTGACTGGTGGCGGAGCCCATGTCCCTAACCAGTTTGTCATGCCACCTCTCTGATGCTATGCCACCTGTGCCTGTAATTATATAAATATAAGTAAGATATAATTTACATACAGTAACATTTAGCATTTTTAGTGTGAAATTCTGCAACTTGTGACGAATGCATACAGGTGTGTGTAACTACCACTAAAAATCAGAATAGTCACATCACCCACAGAAGTTCCCGCAATGACCCTTTGTAATAGCCACAATCCTGCCTCCCAGCTCCTGAAACCACTATTCTGTTTCCTGTCCTTATAATTTTTGCCTTATAGTGTCATATAAACAAAACCATAAGTATGTAGCCTTTTGAGATGGGCTTCTTTCACTTAGCATTTGAGATTCAGACATACTGTTTCGTGTTCCAATACTTTTTTCTTTTTTATTGCTGAATAGTATTTCATTGTATGTATGCACTATATTTGTTTATCCATTCCCCAGTTGAGGAACATCTGGGTCGTTTCCAATTTGGAGAGATTATTATTTTTTTTTATAATTTCTTTTTCTTTTCTTTTGTTTGTTTTTTGTTTTTTGCTGAGGAAGATTAGCCCTGAACTAACATCTGTGCCAACCTTCCTCTATTTTGTATGTGGGTCGCCACCACAGCATGGCTGACAAGTGGTGTAGGTCCTCACCTGGGATCCAAACCTGCAAACCCGGGCTACCGAAGTGGAACACGATGAACTTAACCTCTACACCACAGAGCCAGCCCCTGGAGAGATTAAATAAAGCTGCTATAAATATTCACATGCAGGTATTTGTGTGAACATAAATTTTTATTTCACTTGGGTAAATATCTAGGAGTGGGGTTGGTGGTTATGTGGTGTTTATAGAAATGCCAAACTGTTTTTCAGAGTGCCTTAGCCATATTTTTAGCGTTAAACTCTAAGCTTCCGGAGAACAGGAACTGAATCTGATGGTTGATGATGATGGTGATGAAAGCTAACAAAATCCTGTGCTTTTAACCATTACACATACTGCATCATTCAACTTTGCATCTTCAGCAGCTGGCATTGTCCTGGCACACAGTAGACACTCAATAAATATGTATAGAATCAAATAAATTCTTTTTTTTTTTTTTTGCTGAGGAAGATTTGCCCTGAGCTAACATCTGCTGCCAAGCTTCCTCCTTTTGTATATGAGCTGCCACTACAGGTGCCTTGTCTGAATTCCTGATCCATCAAATCTATGAGCATAATAAAACGGTTGTTATAAGCCATTAAGTGTTGCAGTAATTTGTTACATAGCAATAGTGACTGGAACGTCATTGGTAAGGATCGAATTATATCCCCTGAAAAGATATGTTGGCATCCTCATCTCAGAAGGTACCCCAGAATGTGACCTTATTTGGAGATAGGGTCTTTAAGAGATAATCAAGCTAAAATGAAGTCATTAGGGTGGGCCATAGTTCAATATGACTGATGTTCTTATAGAAAGGGGAAATTTGGACACAGACACTCATAGAAGGAGAACTTCATGTGAAGATGAAGGCAGAGAAACAGGTGATGCTTCTACAAGCCAAGGAATGCCCAAGATTGCCAGCAAGCCACCAGAAGCTAAGGCAGAGACATAGAACAGATTCTTCCCCACAGCCCTCTGGAGGAACCAACCCTGCTAACCTCTTAATCTCGGGCTTCTATCCTCCAGAACTGTGAGACAATAAATTTCTGTTAAGCCACCCAGTTGGTAGTACTTTGTCACGGCAGCCCTAGCAAACTAATACAATCATCTAAAAGTTTGAAGAGGCAATTTGAAATGAAGGAGATTAGAGGGCATCAGAGCTATAAATTGGAGAGTCATCCACAGAGAGGAGAGGTGTGACATCATGGGGAATCGTCCATAACCAGCAACTTCAGAGAAGAAAAGTATGCAGCTAAGACAGGCTCTTGGGAGGAAAAGGTGCAGCTGGTGGACAGAGAGAAGTAAGACCAGGCTAGAAGCAGGAGCCGGTTTCGGAACAGAAGGAAGAAGAGATTGATTGGTAATATCAAATCTGCAGACTTATCAAGGAGTCTGGGGCTGGGGAAACGGCCATTGAGTTGGTGACCGGAAGTGTCTACGGAGCAGGAAGAATAGAGGGTTAGGAAAGAGTAGGTGCTAAGTTAGGGAAGATGGAGACATTTGAAAGTGGATGGAAAGGGAGGACAGATTCATTAGTGGAGAGGGCAGTGGCCACTCAGATTGGAACTGTAATTAAGAGGGTTGGGTACGAACTGAAAACCAAAGAAAAAACACAAAGAAGAGAGTGTGGGAAGATACTGAGCCAGAGAGCTGAGCAGACATCAAGGAAGGCTGCTCAGATGATAACTATGGAAACAAATCCATTTTTATGTTTGAAAACATTTTTTATTATAAAAGTACTTGCATATTTTAAATGCTTTTCTCATTTCCAAACTCCGGGTGGATACCAAGAAAACTAAATCATAAAAATGCTCTTGGAATACAATAAATGTATCCTTTCACGTAAACTCCTCACGATGCATCCCAAAATGTTATTCGTTTTCTCCCGAGTCTTTTACAGATTTAGGATTTCATATTTCAACTGTCCCAGAGAGTTACCACATGCATGTTCAACCACTCTTCTCACTTTCTTTGTGGTCAGAGAATCCTCTCTTTTTTCTTAGCGGTTGTTGACAGTAGCAGTAGTAAAGCAATATGTGTTCATGGTTTTAAAATTTTTCGAGTTCAAGAACATAAAAAGAAAAAAATTTAATTCCCCCCCAAGACCTATCCAGGACCCTCAGTTTCTCCTCCCCTCAGGTAACCGACTGTTGACAGTTTCTTGTGTGGTTTTCTGCAAAATATTGTGTGCGTCAACAAGTGCTTCTTCATTCTCGGCACCACCAAATGCTGAGGATACAACGGCTGCCCCAAAATCCTCTTAGTCTCCGACCTCACGCAGCTTAGTCTCCAGGGACAGAGACGTGGATTTATCTCTCTCATGTAAAACAAAACAAAACACCTGAGCATTACTGTGCATGCTGCTCTGCTCCTGGCCTTTTGCCAAGAAACAATATGCCTTGCAGTCCTCCACATTGTTTTCAATGGCTGCCTAGCGGTGTCCGTTCACATGGCTGTACCGTAATATACTTAATCAGCCCCCTGCTGATAGACATCCCAATTGTTTCCAGTATTTTTGCTATTACAAATGATGCGGTAATGAGTATGCCTTTACATATGCAATTGTTCATGTTTATATTTACCTATAGGATAAATTCCCAGAAGTGAAATCCCTGGGTCCAAGCTCATGCCAATTGTTTCCAGTATTTTTGCTATTACAAATGATGCGGTAATGAGTATGCCTTTACATATGCAATTGTTCATGTTTATATTTACCTATAGGATAAATTCCCAGAAGTGAAATCCCTGGGTCCAAGCTCATGAGCATCTCGGCGGTGGACATCTGTCACCCTTTCATGAGTGTTCTGCATCTTAAATACTTTCACATGTTCAGGGAAAATAAGAATCTTGGTGAGAGGCAGAGCTTGCCTCCCTTTACAGAAGACAAACAGTCCAGATACCACCCCTTCCTACCCCCAACACGTGGACATGTGACTGGGCTCAGCCTCAGACTCTGGATCTGGAGTCAGGACCTGAGCAAGCGGGACACCCCAAAGTTCTGGCCAGCCAGGGCAGTGGCACCATTCCTGGCTGCTTCCCATGGTGTGTTTTTGGCTGCAATCCCAGCCACCTGGCTTTCTGCCTGTTTTCTTAGCCTGGCCCCGCAGGCTGCTAGTGATTCTGTGAGCTCCTCAATGTCTTTTCAATCAACTCCTCTTCTGCTTAAATCAGTCCAGCTTGGATTCTGCTACTTGCAATTAAGAATCTGGTTCTATTGTAGCCAGCCTCCAAAATGGCACCCAATGATTCTCGCCAATCGGATTGACCTGTGTAACCAGTAGGATATTGAGGAAATGACAGAGTATGATTTCTGAAGCTAGGTCTTAAACGACATTGTGGCTTGCACCTGCTCTCTTGTATCATTTGCTTTGAGGGAGACCAGCTGCCATGTTGTCAGGATGCCCAAGCAGCCCAGTGGAATGGTTATGCGGCAAGTGAGTGAGGCCTCCAGCCAATAGCCAGCACCAACTTGTGAACTGCATGAGTGAGTCACCTTGGAAGCAGATCCTCCAGCCCCAGTCAAGCCTTCAGATGACTACAGCCCCAACTGGCATTTTGACTGCAGCCTCGTGAGAGACTCAGAACTAGAACCAGCCAGCCAAACTGCTTCTCAATTCCTGACCCTCAGAAACTTAATTAATTTTTAAGCCACTAAGTTATGGGATGACTTGTTAAAGCAAAAATAAATAGCTAACTCAGCCATAAAAAAGAATGAACTTGCCATTTTCAACAACATAGATTGACCTAGAGAGTATTATGCTAAGTGAAATAAGTCAGCCAGAGAAAGACAAATACCACGTGATTTCACTCATGTGTGGAATCTAAAAAAGAAAACAAATGAACAAATGAAACAAAACAAAAACAAACTCACAGATACAAAGAACAAACTGGTGGTCGCCAGAGAGAAGAGGGGTGTGGGAATGGGTGAAATGGGTGAAGGGGATTAGGAAGAAGAAACTTACAGTTATAACATACATAAGTCATGGGAATGTATGGTACAGTATAGGGAATATATCCGATAATATTGTAATAGCTTTGAATGGTGACAGATGGTTGCTAGACCTGTCGTGGTGATCATTTTATAATGTATATAAACGTCAAATCTCTGTGTTGCATGCCTGAAACTAATATATTGTCTGTCAACTATACTTCAATTAAAACAAAACAAAACAAGAATAAATAACTAATATAGATACAATTTTCAATTTTAATAGTCTACCAAATTGCCCTTCAAAAAGACGACAGCAATGTGCCCTCCCACCAATACCACGTGTCAGAGCGCCTAAAGTGATTGGTTTCGGAAAGGAGAAGAGGGGAGCAGGGAAACTGATTCTTGATAAGGCCCCTATCCTCAGCGCCTCCCTAAATTACGGAATCCTAAGTTGGCCCCCTAGGATCCCCTGCCACCACAGGACCCAGAGGATAGTTATGGAACCATTGTTCTTGTACAGTCAGGCCACTGGGCAGGGATGTGGCCAGAATCTGGCCTGGTGGACAGGCAGGGTCAACAACAAGAAATCTGAGCAGGGACAAGGCCACAGGTGTCAGGTCACATGATCGCCAGCTGCAGGGCGTGTGGCAGGTGAGCAGGCAGATTGGCAGAAATCTCCCCAGGCTGGTTGGGAAAGGGGCCTCAAAAGAGCGGAGATGCTCAGTGAGTGGGCATCTGTACTTGGGGCCAAGGCAGCAGCCGGAACTGAGCATTTCTGGGCCGCCCTGACCTGGGATCCCTTGCTTATGACTTTAGAGACCCAGGGCTCAGGAGGTGACAGAATTGCAGTAGTGGAGGGTGGAAGATAGGAGGGGACCGATATGTCCTGAGCACCAAATATTTGCCAGGCATGGAGTCTTCCAGGTAGACAATCATCATCCCCATTTTACAGGGGAGGAAACTGAGGCTCAGTGAGGCTATTACCAGCCAATGTCTGACTCTAAATCCCTTTACATCACACAGCCTCCAGGGCAGAGGCAGACCTGATCTCTTTGTTTGTTTTCCCCGTTGCTCAGTGAAAGGAAAGCCTTTGGGGAGTAGACTCATCACTTTTCCAGTGAGAAGGATGGCCCCACAATCTCTGCTGTCCTCACTTTCAGAGCTGTCCCCTCAGGCCGGGCTCCCATGTCAGGGTGCTTAGAAGGTCCCTGAGTCAGCGGCGGTGGTCCTTTCTTGCCCATCTTTCTCTGCTCCAACAAACCTGGTACGTCCTTGTGAAACAGACATGTAAGGGGTGCCTGTCACAGACCAGGCAGCACGCTAGGCCTACAGCAGTGGGTAAGGCAGAGTTTCTGCCCTTCAAAGAGTTCATAGTCCAAAGGAGGAGGAAGAGAAGTAAAGAGGAGGATATTGCATAATGCCATAAGGATTCCAGTAGAGAAAAACTCACAGCAAAGTAGGAACCCTGAGAGGGGGCACCTTAGCTAGCCTGGGAGCATCAGGAAAGCTTCCTGAAGATAACCTCTGATCTGAGTCATAAACAATGAGAAGTAGTCTGCCAGGGGAAGGGAAGGAGGGAGGGCCAGGCAGAGAAAACAGCGTGTGCAAAGCCTGGAGGAGTGGCACTTTGTAGGAACTGCCAGGTACTGCATATGCCTAGAGCATACAGTTTGGAAGGAGAGAGGGGAAGGAGGAGGGGCCAGAGATGGGGCAGGAGAGGTGAGCAGGGGCTAGATCCTGAAAATGGGGAGCCAAAGATTGAAGGGGAGATGTTAGGAACAGCTTGCAGATTATAAAGATTATTCTAGCTGCAGGGCGGACAATCAGGGTAAACTGAGGGCAGGGAGATCAAGTAGAGGGCCACTATAGAGACCCAGGAAAGAACCAATGCAGGCCATGGCTGTGGAGATGGAGGATGGGGCCTGTAGGGGAGAGGCACAACATCTACAGGACGTCGTGACTAAGAACGGACAGAGAAGTCCCATTCCTGGTCTTCGTAGTTACATGACCCAATAGTTGTCCCTTTTTGTATGAAGTCCTTTTGTGTTACATTTTCTATCATCTGCAATCAGAGTTTTTAGCTCTTACACAGGCCTAGTTGTGCAAAGAGGGGAATGGATGTTTGAAGTAATTACACTGTTGTCTCCATTTCTTCTTTCTTCTTTCTTTTCTTTTTTATTAATAGACCTTTTTTAGAGCAGTTTTAGGTTTCAGGAAAACTTAGCAGAAAGTAGAGTTCCCATATACCTCTCTCCCCTGTGCCCCTCTAGTTTCCTCTATTATTAATATTTTGCATTAGTGGGGTACATTTGTTACAATTGAGACACCCATATTGACACATTAACTAAAGTCCATAGCTCACATTAGGGTCCACTCTTTGTGTTGTACATTCTATAGGTTCTGACACATGTATAATGACCATTACAGTATCATACAGAATAAGGGTCACTGCTGTAAAGATTCCCTGTGCTCCACCTTTTCATCCCTCCCCCGACTCCTAGCAATCACTGATCTTTTTATTGTCTTCATAGTTTTGCCTTTTCCAGGATGTCATATAGTTGGAATCATACAGTATATAGCCTTTCCAGATTGGTTTCTTTCACTTAGCAATACGCATTGAAGTTTCCTCCATGTCTTTTCGTGACTTGATAGCTCACTTCTTTTTATTGCTCAATAACATTTCTTTTCATTGCTGAATTAACATTCCATTGTGTGGATGCACACAGTTTGTTTATCGTTTCACCTATTGGACATCTTGGTTGCTTCCAAGTTTGGGCAATTATGAATAAAGCTGCTATACACAGTCGTGCAGGTTTTTGTGTGGACAAAGGTTCTTAGCTCATTTGGATAAACACCAAGAATCATGATTGCCAGATCGTACGGTAAGAGTCTCTCCTCCCTTTTTCATATCCACTTCCTCTGGAGGTTAGAAGGTGACCCTACCTGGAAAAATGATGCCTGAGAATCATAGGTCTTGGGTTTGTGCAGAAACAGAAATGATCTTCCCAAGGGAGCTAAGGGTGTTCTCTTAGGACAGGGGTCCTTACCCAGGTCCCCCAAATACCCTGGAATTATACATGGGAAGGAGGCCCTCATCAGAGTGTCAAGGGGTCTAGGAAGCAAGAGAAATTAAGCTACAGATTTTACCTGCAGCTGAAAGAATCCTCAGTGATGGGAAAGAGAAGAGAAACTGACAGTCAACCTCAGTGTTCAGAATGTCCCGGAATGAAAACCAACCCTCTAGTTACCATTTCTAACGCTACTTCAGGGACCTGGTGTTCAACAGGAGCCCGGGCTGGATGTGGCCCCCATAGAAAACACCCTTCTCTCTCCCCTAGTTCAAAGGAGACTAGAAGCACATTGATGTGACGGCAAAGTCCATTTGCACAGTTTATTTAAAAAGAAACAGCTGTAAGGTAGAAATGCAGATATTTTCTTTATTGTAAAGACAGTTACAAAAGAAAAGTAATAAATATGATGTTAGGAATTACTTTTTAAAATACAACAAACCCCTGGCATTTGTGAGCAATCCCAAGAACTCACAACATACAAAAATCTGTGCTGGGAGTAAGAACTTCTTCCCCCAAACACCTCGGAGCAGATGTTGGAAACTGGCTAGATGATGAGAATGGTCATGACTTTTGGGATTTTGAAAGGTTCTAGATTTTTCACTTGGGAATGTCAGGGGTCTACTGTAATATAATTTGCACAGAGTCAGAGTAAACAGGAATTCTTCTACTCATTAATATTACTTCTAACTATTCTTTCATTCTTACAGTTAAGTAGCACAGTATTTAAGAGTAGAAAAAAGGCTGAAAAGAGAACATATGAATGGAGGGGGATGAAGAGGGTGGATGTCGGGGGGTGCTAAGAGGAGAAAGGTGATGGGAAGAAATAGAACTTCCTGTCTTTTCTCTATTGTGTGTCATCTCGGCAGCATGACATGCCCCCTGTTGGAGAGGGGACAGTGGTCCAGCCTGGATCCCCTTAAACCTCACCATCATCAAAGGACAGAAGACGCAAAAGCAACTGACAGAATCAGGCTCAGAATGAGAACAAGGAAGTGGATGTTCTCCTTATTAGGGAATGAAGGGGAGGAGGACATGCGGGGGAGAGGTGCAGAGAAGAATTACCCAAGGACATGGGCAACATTAACATCATAGCCCTCCAGGGACTATCTCCGCTATGGACCACCAAAGAAGGAAGTATCTGTACAAACTAACAGAGACCACTCTTTGACGTGGAATGGTAAAGGGCCAAGGCACATGTACAGGCTGCCAAGTACAGGCACGTTCTGGCTACAGAGAAGGACAAAGGGGGTGAGCAGCAGAGAGAGGTGAGTGGGCAGTTGGCCCATTCCAGAACCTTCTGGGAGGGGCTCCCACACTGGGATGAGAGCCACCCCTTGCCACCCCTACGAGGCTAAGGAGTTTGCACTGGGCAGTGGGTGTGAAGGCTGGTTAGGGTGAGGGGTCAGCAGGAGTGAGGATGCCTGGCCAGCTCCCCCTGTGGTGTCTGTGAGGCACAGCTGTGGACAGAGGTCAAGGTCGCTTGACTATGTACTGAAAGTGGCCTTGAGTTCTCGGAAGGCCGCCTGGCGGAGCTTCCTCTTCTCCTCCTCCTGCTTCCTCTCATCTTGCTCGGCTTTTAGCTCCGCTTCAAACTTACTGGCAGAGGACAAGGCTTGGACCTGCAGAGAAACAGTAAAAATAGACCAACAGAGTGAGAGAGGGGAAGAGAAACTTGGAGATGGAACAGTCCATCAACCAGTTCTTGGCTGTCTCAAGCCGTGTGACATGGAAATCTAGTCCTGCTGGGGACAAGACCCCCCCAGCAAATACTCCGGCCCTTTGGTCTTCCAAAGGGTGCGATCATTTTATTTGCTGCCGTGTCCTATCTGCTGGGGTGAGTCATTCCACTTCACCTCTGTTTCGGGATACTGTTTAACATCCCCACCTACTATCCACTTCTACTTTCTCCCTTCAATTTCACAACAATATTGTTTAATTCCAGGGAAAACAAAAACAAAAACAAAATGAACTCCCTGCTGGGATTTTGACTGGAGTTTCATCCATCCGTCTGTGGCAAAAGGATATCTTTAAACTACACGGTTTTCCCTAAATGCCTCGGTTTTTATTCAATACTGCTTTTATGTTACCCGTTAAAATTTTTCGTTTTCTTTAAATCAATCAATCTAAACTTACTTCCAAATATTACACGTTTTTGTTGGTATTGTGAATGGGATTTCATGTCTTTTTTTAAACCTAATTTATCTTCAATAATACTGTATCAGACAAATCCATCTTAAAATCCTCTCTTCTAGAACGGATTCTCTTTTTCTCTCCGTGTCTCATCAATTTGGTAAAATTTCCAAACACATCAGGCGTGTAGGTTATTTTAATAGAGACTGCTGAATTGCTCTCCAAAGCAGCTGTTCCAATTTACACCCCCACCATCACGGAATGCAAGTATTCATTTCCACATAACCTTGCCAATGCTTATCATTAACTTCTTTCCTGTTTGCCAATCTGATAGGCAAAAAAACTGGCACCTTCTTTTATTTCCTCTTTGGTGAATTACCCATTTGTATGCTTTGCCCATTTTTCTATTCAGCTTTTTTTTCCCTTTAATTTGCATTTCTTTACATAATTTAGGTCTTAGTCCTTTGTTTCACATATATATATGTTTATATACTTTCTCCCAGTTCTTTGCTTGTCTTTTAACTTTAAGGTATCGTGGGCCATACAAATATTTAAAATTTTGATGTAATCAAATCAAAATTTTCACCCATTTCCTTTCTGGCTTTTGTATTTTATATCATTTTTAAGAAGGTCTTCTATACCCCCAAGTTTCTAAACCCATTTTCCTATATTTTCTTCTAATACATTTATGGTTTTATTTTCACATTCAGCTCTTTTAAGTCACCAGCAATTTATTCTAGTGAGGAAGTATCATAATGAGACTTCACTTCATTTTCCTAAGTGGATAGCCAATTGTTGCAACACCTGTTATTGAAAAGCCCATTATTTTCCCACTGAGTTGAAAACGATCTTTTTCATATACTAAATTCCCAAATGAAGGAGATCTGTTTTTATTATTTTCTACCCTGTTCCACTAACTGGTTTGTTTATTCCTGTACCCATACTACTTTACTTAGTATTACTGCTTTATATGATGCCTTGATATTTATAAGGAAGGTAAATATTCTTTTATCATGTTGAAGAAGCATACTTTTTCTTATTTGTAATTCTGCACTAGGGAAGAAGGGGATACTAGATATTGAGGGGCACAGAATAATCTCTTGCACACATTTCCATTGCTGAACCAACCACTCGCAAGGGCTGGAATACCATGAGTCTGATCGGGCTTTCTCTCCTGGAGCCCAGGGTGGGGTCAGTCCCCCCTAGACCCTTGGGCTATGTGCCAGGGAAGCATCTCATAGGAAGAAAGAAGGCAGGAAATGGATGCTCCACGGACACTCAACTACACAGACCACAGCATAAGATGCAAGTTGAAACCCAAGAGCTAGAGGACATTGACCAGTGGTGGGAACATATTGGTGACTGGATTGTTGGGAAGGAAGAAACCATAGACACAAGGAAACCCTGGAGAAAATGTTATTTTGGAGGAGGAACAATTTCAGGAAGAGATTAAATCGGATAAGGCCAGAGCAAAAGTCTTGGGTCCAGCAAATCTTGAGAGACCAGGTTCACCATGCAAAGCAGATTGCAATAGGGTAGGAAGTGAATGGGAACTGAAGGCAAAGAGCCCTGATGGCTGGGCACACGGATTCCCAGGAGAAAAGGCATTGTGTAGACTCCCATGTAGCTGGGTGTGGCCAAGTTCTGTCTAACAAGACGTGAGCAGAAACTATTTGCAACCAACATCGTGCCCTTCAAATGATGGGGCATGCCTTCCCGTTGCCTGAAGTCACCTCAGACTGAAAAGCAAAACCCAGTTTATAACTTTTCCTCCGCAAATCATTCCCATTCTGTGTGTCTGGGGGGGGGGGGGCCGGGGGTGTTCCTGTCTTGACTTAAAAAAAAAATATCATCAACCCGCTCCACAGCCTTGTGGCATTTCATTTCCCGCCTCCAACCAAGTGGTCGTGAATACCGAAAGTTCTAGAGAGATTGGGATTCATCTCTACCTCCTCCCCAGCCCCGCTGTCACTACCTTCATTGAAACTACAATTCTTCTCCAGACATCTATGGACACCTCCCTGAGTCCAGCCTCTCCCCAGGCCAGTCTGTTCCCGTAGTGCCCATCGCTGATCACGTCAAGGCCTTGTTCAAACACCTCTGAGGGACCCCAGGGCCTGCAGCTATGCTTTCCAAGCCTGCCTGTACCTTGGATCCACCCGCAAAGCTCATTCAACTCTACGTTTCCTGGGCAACATCCAGGAGAAATCCCAGGTAGATCTCGGTGGGGCCTGGGAAGCTGGACTGCAGATAGTTCTGGTGGTTAGCAGGCTGGGTACGGCCTGACCTTTAGGGGAACCCAGAGCTCCCTGTCCAATTGCGTCCAGTGAGGACAGGGGCCAGCCTCCAGATGCTCCTGACCCTCCCATGCCTCGGAGCCTTTGTTCCTGCCGTTCCCACGGCAGGAACGCCTTCCCTTCCTTGATTGCAAGGTGAATCCCCATTCATCTCTGAACATCTGTTGCAAATGTCAGCTCCTTTATGGCCCTCTCCCAAATTCAAGTGATGATTCCCTTCATTCGTCATTCATGCAAAAGTTTACTAAGGGCCATTATAAGCCAGGCACTATAATTACACAGATAACACACCTACTCTGCCTTTGAGTCTGGGTGAGGAGGCAGACACATATAAACATAACAAGTTCACAAAATTTTATTGTTATTCTTTTCATCTTTTCTCCTGGTTATAAAAATAATGCACACATTATAAAACATTACAAAAATATAAAAAATAAGTCCCTCAGACGTAACTAATACTTTGGTATATAATTATCCAGCTTGTATTTAATATTTAACAAAATGAGGTTTCAAACACACTGTCTTGCTTAATTCATTTTGGACATCTGTCCACACATACGTGCAGCTATAGGATGTGCAAAGGTGTGGGTGCAGCACAATGGACTCGATTCCCTAGGAATGGAAGATTCGATGGTTTCCAATTTTTCTCTATTACTAACAATGCTGTAGTAAAATCTTTGTCTATACATCTATGTGCATTTGCACGACTGTCTCCGAAGCATAAAATCCTAGAGGCAGAATTCCAGAGGTGAAGGATATGAAACGTGAATAGCTAGCCCCGGACAGCTCTCCAAAAAGTTGGGTCAATTTGTACCCTTACCAAAAGGGTCCAAGAATGCCTTGAACAAATAAATTATAAGACCGCTTCCACTAGTAATAGAGGCACGTAGAAGTGGATGGACTTTCTCGGCCAGGATAATCAAGGAAAGCAACCAAGAGGAGGCGACTCTTTAAGGTGGGTCCTAAAGAATGAGTAGAGCTTTCTGGAAGAGGCATTTGGGTGGGGCATTCCAGGCAGAGGAAACAACAGGTGCTGAGGCCAGTTGTGAAAACTGTGGCAGTATTTGAAGAAATGCACACAGGGGTGGACGAGTCTGGAGCGGGGATCAGAGCTGGATTATATAAGGTCCGGGATGCCCAGATAAGACGTTCCCAGAGACTTCATACAGACTTCGACAAGAGCACTTGGCATACTGCGCTGTAGCAATGGACTGGAAACAGTGTCCTGCTAAGTTTAAGTCTCCATCCAAGGCCCCTGCCCAAGGTATCACAAGAGATCTGCAAGTGTTGATTCAATCGATGAATGGAGAGGACACATCCCACCAGAATTAACCCTTGCCTCCTCTCTACTCCCTGTCTGTCAAGGCTGAAAGTTTGTTTGCAAAGACTGTGTGTGTGCCCTGGGGAGGGCAAAAGTTTTATCTACGACACCCTTGTCAAGGAGTTATATCTCCTGAGCTTAATGTAGTGCCTGGCCTTGCCGGAGCTGGGTCGAATCAATGTTAAGTCATGAAGGAAGGAACCAACCACTTTCAGGATTGGACACACGATGCTGGTTGAGGTGCAGTGAGTGACTGGCCTGTCCCTGAAACTGTCAGATGACAGCAGTAGGAATTCAGGCATGAGGAGCCCACCATGATTCACAGTTTACGTTTTGGCAGAAAGATGATGGAATCTGTCTCCAAGTAGTATCACAGAGAAGTGAGAAAAGAGTCCTGCTTAGGGGCCCGAGCAGGCTGGGATATGTCACCAAGGACACTCTGTCTCTGGGTAAACTCTTGGAATGAGTTAAAACTCCACAAGAGGCTGGCTCCTGCCTGGAGTGGCAGAGAGTCCCAACAGCTTATATTACGTACAGAGTGCTCATGGGGAGCTAGGTACTTGCAAAACATTTTTTATATGTGAACTCAATTAATCCTCACAGCTATCCTCTTATCACCCCCATTGTACAGATGAGGAAACTGAGGCATAGACAGATCACAGGGTTAGTAAGCGGAGGAGGCAGAATCTGAACCCAGGCAGCCTTACCCACTGCACTCCACTGCTGCTGTGGTTGACAGGGAGTTTGGAGGGCTCTCCTGATCTCTCTTGCTGCAGGTGTGCTCTGTGGAGTTGAAAATGACAGCACCCAACAAGGGAGAGGCTCTCGATAAATGTTCAATGACAAGATGAACATGTGAATGAATGGAAGCACCCAGAAGGGCTCTGCGACCATGTGCTGGAGATTTCTTCCCAACTCCCAACCACTGTCAATGGAGCAAATACCAACTCGGGACAAGACACCGAGGCTCCCTCCTCTGGCCCCATTATGCACTTGTTTGCACACAAATGTTCAAGATGCAAACGTGGAGGGAGCTGTTCAAGCAACTTAACTGTGATTTGGGGTAGAGAGGAATTCTTTAGGAAAGTCCGGATCGAGAGTTGATCTGCGAGCACTGTACCAGCAAATCCTTTTGAATCTGAAACCAGGATCGAATGCATTTACCACTTGGTTGTTTTTCTGTTTTGTTTTTAATTTTCAGATTGCACGCAGACACACTCCCATTTCCCCGCAATTACATATCATATATATATCTTAAGTCATCGCTGTTCCGCTTGTCCTGAGGGAATTAATGGGATAGTCACAGCCTGGGAGCCCCTGTCAGGCAGGGCGGAGGGAGGGAGCTCTTGTCCTGCCTACCTTGGCTTCAAAGAAGTCCTTGGCACCTTTGACACCCTCCAGGGCAACATTGATCTCGGAGAGCTTTGCCAGCGCCATCAGCCCACTGTCCTCCTGCAATTCCCCCGCTGCGGCCTTGTGGAATATGAGCAGGAACTGTGCGGAAAGACGGATTAGAGTCCAGTCAACGCACTGAGAGATTTACAACAATCCCCTCTGGCCCAGGCTGAATTCTTTATTGCCAAGCCTATAAAAAAGGGTGCAGGGGCCGGCCCGGTGGCGCAAGCGGTTGGGTGCGCGCGCTCCGCTGCGGCGGCCCGGGGTTCGCTGGTTCGGATCCCGGGCGCGCACCGACGCACTGCTTGGTGGGCCATGCTGTGGCGGCGTCCCATATAAAGTGGAGGAAGATAGGCACCGACGTTAGCCCAGGGCCGTCTTCCTCAGCGAAAAAAAGAGGAGGATTGGCGGATGTTAGCTCAGGGCTGATCGCCTCACAAAAAAAAAAAAAAAAAAAAAAAAAAGGGTGCAAATGTGTGCGTGTGACCAATTATTTTTTCCCTTATCACACTGTCAAAAATGAAAACATGCCCATTTTTCACAAGGATACAGGGAAATGGGCACCTTCCTATCTCGCTGATGAGAGTGTAAATTGACTCAGACTCTTTGGAGGGCACTTTGGAAATATGTATCAAAAATAAAATGCTTTCGCCCTTCCAATCATTAATTCTACTGCTGGAATCTATCCCTCAGAAACATTTACACGGTAGTTTAAGAAGCATTATCTGTAAAAGCAAAATAATTGTCAATTGTCCTTGTTTATAGCCATGAAATAAAAACTCCAACAAACCTGTAAGTACTATTTTTTAAAGCTAAATTTTTTAAAGCTAAATAAGTTAATATTTCTGATGTTTTTTAATCATTCCTATTTTCCATTTGTGTCCCATTTTTGCATTAGATTGTTTACCTTTGTTAGTGTTTTCTAAGAGATCTTTATGGAACCTGGTATGTTTCAAATGCTTTAGCTCCATCACTCGCCTTTTCAATTTGTTTTATGGTTATTTTTGACTTTCAAAAATTTTACATAAACTCTATCAATCTTTTTCTTTTCTCTCACCAGAGTTATGCTTAGAAAAACCTTTCTCGCCACCTAGGTTACAGAAACAATCGCCTATGTTTTTGCCTACTTCTTTTTTTTAACATGTAAATATTTAATCTCTGAAATTTATTCTGATCTATCATGTGAGGTTGATCATTAACCTTATTTTCTTCCAAATAGTTAGTTAGTAATCCCCACATCATTTACTGAATAATCCATCTTCTTTCTCCAGATTCAAAATGTGACTGGAATGAATTAATCTTCAAAGTAAGCTTGTACTAAGGCCCCCACAGAACATGTTTTATATAAATAAATGGGCCAAGCTGAAAAGGCAGGTAGGTCCCTGTCTTCCCATCTTTCTCCCCCAAGGCGACTTTATGGCTTTTTACTTCTCTTCTTTAAAGAATTTTTGTGAATTTATTTGTCAAACAACTGCTTGTCAACTTCTGTAATTATTTTTCCACTTGGAACGAATATAAATTGATGCCTTCCAAGTCATCCCAGTAAGAGGCTTCTCCAGGTTTTCAGGTGTTACCCAAAATACGTGTGCCTAAAGGGAAATTTCAGGTTTTCAGGGGTCTTTATCGTGACCGTTTCTTCTAAAAAATGGCTTCCCCAAGAAAAAAGAACATCACCTAAAGTAGAGTGGGAGGTTAAACAACTTCAACAGACTTTCCAAATGCCAACTTGGGTGTCTTTTACTGCCAAGATCTCAATCCCTGGAGGGAAGTGTGTTTCGTGAAGTAAAAGTCTTGCCTCCACCACAACCACCTGAACACATCTTGCTAATAAGCTTTTCTTTGTAATTCTTGCGTTGGGGGTCCTAACTCCACTGTGGAAATTGCCAAATACAAAGTAAGAGATGAAGCGAGATGCTCGAAGACTTGTAGCTTTGCGGAGGCCTCTGTGGTCAGCTTGCTTGTACAGAAATGCCACGTTCATCCACCTGCAGCTTCAAATTCTCTCACTAGAGGCCGGCAAAGACCCAGTTTGCTGCAGACTATTGGATCCAGAACACTGGCTCTAGAGAAGTCTCAGAAAACAAGCCTGTTGAAGGAGGTGAGGCTCCCACCTAAGAACAGGATGGAGGGCAAGGGGGTGGGGGGACAATTGTGGTCAAGCTTTTATGGAAGAGATTGAAGCAGCAAAGACCAGCACTGCAAATGCGAGCCATGCAAGGAGAGAAGGAGTGAAGTATCAGTCCCTCAGTACCCTACCCATCCTTAAAGCATTTAGTTACAGAAGCCCTCCGCCCCATTGCTCCATCAGGCGAACACAAAACAGGCAGTCCCTCCATCCAGCCATTCTCCTGGGCCCAGGGAGGCAGCTCAGGAAAGATGGACCACTGCTCTCAGCCTAGCAAAAATCTAAGTCATCTTGGGGGCTCTTACAAGTACAGTGGAGATGACAATGTTCCTCTGTGTTCACAGAAGGGCTTAAAGTATTCCTCATGGGTCTTTTTTTTTTTTTTTTTGTGAGGAGATCAGCCCTGTGCTAACATCCGCCAATCCTCCTCTTTTTTTTTTTTTTTTTTGCTGAGGAAGACGGCCCTGGGCTAACATCTGTGCCCATCTTCCTCCACTTTATATGGGACGCCGCCACAGCATGGCTTGCCAAGCAGTGCGTCGGTGCGCGCCCGGGATCCGAACCAGCGAACCCCGGGCCGCCGCAGCGGAGCACGCGCACTTAACCGCTTGCGCCACCGGGCCGGCCCCCCTCATGGGTCTTTTAACCAGAGCAGATCCTGGCCACCTATGATCACTCTCACTCTGCCAGCTCAGCAAATGACAAACAGCAACCTTGTCATAACTTAGGGGTCCCCCTGCCTTAGCCTTAGTTAAAGAAGAAAAAAAAAAATCTAGCTCAACCTGAAAATGTTCAGCCTTCCAGAAAGCATGCCAGACATTCCCATTTAATTTTATTACAATCACCAACCTCTGAATGACAATTTCTCCACTGCCCAGCCTTGTTTGTCTTCCTATTTATAGTCCACAAAGACTGGTGTGTTGTGGAGAATTGGAAAGTGTCCTAGCTGTGACTATGAGCAAAGTGGGGGCAGGGAAGGAGAAGCAGAAAACAAAGAAACACAGAGAGAATTAATGAAGCTAAAAAGCAATTTCAGACATAGGCTATTAATTGCTTCTGATAAATTTAAGGAAATTTTTAATTTTACGGCCCTGACTGGTGACGCAAACACTTCCCCTGTATTACTTAGAGCTCTTAGATTGCAAGTGGCAGAAACAAACTTTGGCTTAAGCAAAAAGAAGGTATGCACTATACAAAAAGGATGTCTCAAAAACCCAACAGCGGAATACAGTGACCTGGAAGAGGTCTGGAACTGGGAGAGGCATTGATTTGGGGATTAGAGGCAGCATTCCCTCTCCAGCTCTCATGTCTGATCCACATGGTAGAGAACAGCGACCTCACATTGAGTTATTCTTCCAGGAACAGCCACCTGCAGAGCCAATTAACCTAGTCTGGCCAGGGGTCCCCCCATGGTCCAATCAATTCCATTACATCTGTCTCAATTCTGCTCTGAGACAGATGTAATGGAATTAGTGAGGATTATAAGAAAAAGAGAGGAGGATATTAAGTCTTTGCTGTCTGTTTCCAAAGGAGAAAGAGGTGGGGAGGGCCTGGAATCCAATTCTAGATCACTAGAGCTATGGAGGTAGAACTGCTAACATTTGGTCCACCCTCATGACTTCTTGTGCATGTCTGTACACATACATAAGCACACACATAAACCATAAATGTAAACAATCATATTTTATGAACAGTTTGGTAATCTGCTTTTGTCTCTACTTTTTATATTGTCAACATTTGTTCTCTGGTCATGAAACACTGTGCTGCATCATCTTTTTTTTTCTTTTTTTTTTTTGTGAGGAAGATTAGTTCTGAGCTAACATCTGTTGCCAATCACCCTTTTTTGCTGAGGAAGACTGGCCCTGGGCTAACATCTGTGCCCATCTTCCTCTGCTTTATATGGGATGCTGCCACAGCATGGCCTGACAAGCAGTGAGTTGGTCCGGCCTGGGATCTGAACCTGTGAACCCCGGGCCACTGAAGCAGAGTGCGTGCACTTAACTGCTACACCACTGGGCCGGCCCCTACATCACCATTTTTAATGGTTCCATATATGCCATTTTCTAAAACACCCATAATGCGCATGTATTATTTTCATAATTGGAAAAGAAATGGTTTATTTTTTATTTTTATTTTTTTTGTGAGGAAGATCAGCCCTGAGCTAACATCTGTGCTAATCCTCCTCTTTTTGCTGAGGAAGACCAGCTCTGAGCCAACATCTATTGCCAATCCTCCTCCTTTTTTTTTTTCCCTCAAAGCCCCAGTAGATAGTTGTATGTCATAGTTGCACATCCTTCTAGTTGCTGTATGTGGGACGCAGCCTCAGCATGGCCAGACAAGCAGTGCGGCGGTGCGCGCCCGGGATCCGAACCCGGGCTGCTAGTAGTGGAGCGCGTGCACCTAACCACTAAGCCATGGGGGCAGCCCCGAAAAGAAATGGTTTAAAAGAGAGATCAATTCCCTTGTACATGGGGGAAAAGCAGCAAGATAGTACTTAATGGAGACATATCTTCCATATCAAAGAGCGAATGTGACGTGCTTCAGTCAAGCTAATCCAAAGAGAAAGAAATGGAACACAAACTTTCACTAAGCACTTACTAAATGCCAGGTTGTGAGGAAAGAACTGTAGAAGTGAGCAACTGTGTCTACCTGGCAACTCCTGCCCCACGTGATGATGGTGAGGCTGTTGACTATAGTGCTTTGTGGCACATGACTGGACCTAGCCAATCACAGCACCCTGAATGCAACAACTGGCCCAGGAGGTGGGCATGTGTCCCCAGTAGAGCCAATCAGAGGCCTTCTGGGACTAGTATAGACTCTGGGATAAAGAAGCCCTCTATTCCCTGGGGTTGCTAAGCTGGGGGATATGTAATCTGGAGCTGCTGGCAGCCATCTTGGCAGGCCCGGGGCACAACACCTTATGTGGAAGGAGAAGATGAGGCGGACATAGAAGAAAGCACAGTAAGGTATGGCAAGAGCAAGACCCTGGATTACTTGTGCCTAACACTTCCACTTCCTCTCCCGGGGATGTGAGCCAATAGTTGTCTGTTCTTTTCTTGTTAGTTGGCATTCTCTTTCTGTCACTTGGGACCAAGAATTCTAACTGATACGGCACAGAAAGAGAACTTAGTTCTTGCAACAGTCCGGAGGGAACACTATTAACTAACATCCCTATTTTAAAGACAGTAATACTGAGGCTCAGAAGTAAAATAACTTGCTCAAGTTACACAGCTCAGTGTGGAGGACGGAGGTCTGACTATAAGCCTCTTTTCATTACAGAACCACAGCATTGGCCCACTAGCGGCTTACAACATTGGCAGAACCCGGCAGAGTGAAATACAGTCATGCATCACTTAATGATGGGGATGCTTTCTGAGAAATGCATCGTTAGTCAATTTTGTCATTGTGCGAACATCACAGAGTATACTTACACAAACCTAGACGGTATAGCCTACTACACACCTAGGCTATATTGTACTAATCTTGTGGGACCGCCATCGTATGTGTGGTCTGTTGTTGACCGAAATGTCGTTATGTGGCGCATGACTACACTAAAAGCAGGAGGTTGGGCTGTGGAGTATTAATGGCAAATGTGTCTACACTTCCAGATCCTGTACCTCCAGGAACAACTGCTAGAGATGGGACCACAATGGGGCTCTGAACTGACAAAGGACTGAATGTGAATGTCACTGAAGCTTTGTGGGAGGGTTGAGAACCCACAACAGGAACCTTCTGGAGATTTCCAAGCCTCTGCTGTCCACCATCTGTGGGAAATGGCCCAAACAGCAGCTAACCAAAAGCTAACCAAGCATCTTGGATTCAGGGAGGAGCACGTTTCGGGGGCCTCTGGGTAAAACGGGGTAGGGGAGGGATTGTATCCTAGCTCAGTTGGTGACTTGCACAGACCTCCAAACACCCTCTTGATTTCTGTTCCCCACAGGTCACAACTTTGCGCAGAAGCAGTTTCCCCACTGTTACCTGCAAGGCTTCACCAAGGCAAAAGCATTTACTTTCTATATCCCAGGGGTATCCGGGTTGGAAAGAGCCAGTGCCCAGCATGATGCATGAGTGATATGACAGAACCACATGTGAGAGGGAGCCAGAGGGGCCGCTGTGAAGGGAGCATGGCCAGAGACAACGGGAGGCTGTGTGTCATGGAAACTCCAACCAAAGCCCAGCCCTGAGCTGGGGCCGATTTCAGGCAGGTGCCGACTTTTTGAGCTCTCTAGCTCCTTAGCTCTGAAATGAGAAGGATGAACTAGATTATCCTGAGGGTTATGCCCAACACAGGTTTTCTGTGATCTTCTATCTCCACACCTGCCAGTTCAGGAAAGGAAGAGATGGGAGAATCTGGAGTTGATTTCTTGGCGGTGAGAGGCAAGGCCAGTTTCGTCACAGCTGGGGAGGGGACTCAAGACTGCCAGTTCAGCTGCAGAGACCCCCAGGAAGAGCATCCAACGGCCCTATCTAGCCTGGACGGAAGACCAGTACTTAGCCAAAGTTCTCACCATCAGAAACCAGGACGCCAGCGCTCCACCGTTTCTGGAATAACCAAGGTTAAACACCAGAAAGCAAGGAGAGTCCTCTCTACTCCCAGCTCCTGAGGGCCCAGCTGAGACAGGACTGGATCTCAGTCTGCAGCAGCTGGGCTAATGCTCTGAGCATTTAGCTGGATGTTGTCACCAAAGTTATTCTAATACCAGGTCACACTGACACATCTAGAGGCCTTTCAATAAAACTCCAATACACAAAGCATGGAATTCTCTTCCTTGTGGGGCTGCATCCTTGCCATGGAAAAAACCCGATGGCCTTGAGACTTTTTCCCAAAATAGAAATGGCTTGAACGTCGAGGGTCTCACCCATTTAAGTATCAGGCTGTGAATCTACATGCACTTTTCCAGGAAGACATCTGTGCATACAAAATTTTGCCTGCAGTTTCAGGGGTTCAAAGATCAAAAAGCCCATTCTTGGACACTTTGGAGGAGGGGGTCCAGGGGCAATTGTTTAATTGCTATTTTTTACTATTTTTAAATTCTTACAAAAAAATTAAAAGTTTTAATATATAAAAAACATATAAAATTATAAAACCACCAAAACTTTGTACCCACAAATATCCACTATGAATATTTTGGTGACCATCCTTCCAGATTTCTCAATCCTTACCATTTTTTACCCAAATGAGGTTATTCTACCCACACTGACTTTCGATCTGCATACTGAGCCTTTTCCCATGCCAGCACAGCAGTTCACTAGCTCTTTAAAGATATTTTTAAAAGCAGGACTGTAGATTAAACATCCAAACAGCACTCTAGAAAAGCCAAAGCCATTTGTACCCCAGGGGACTGTAAATGTGAGGGTCCTCTCAGGGCACTCCCCCGCCAGGGGCTCAGGGTACCTCACGGAAGCTGAGTTTGCCATCGAAGTCCTCGTCCACCTCCTTGATCATGCTCTTCAGGCCCAGGTGGGTCTGGGGAGCCCCCAGCTTCTCCATCATCAGCTTCAGTTCCATCAGGTCGATGAAGCCGTCCCGTCCAGCATCATACCTGCGAGGTCAAAAGAAAGATGCTGATGAGGGACGGCCACAGCCAGGATGAAAGGACGCTTGTTACTCTCCCAAATGTGTAGTTCTTTCGGCCTCCTTTGCTGAAAAATGACTCAAAGGCCTCCTGCTTTGCAGGGTCCACCTGGTCACTGCATCAGAAGGGACCCTCTTCTCAAAACACCTTTGGGCTCTGCACGATCTGATTCAAAGTGCATCTTGGGGCCAGCCCCATGGCTTAGCGGTTAAGTGCGCGCACTCCGCTACTGGCCGCCTGGGTTCGGATCCCGGGCTCGCACCGACGCACCGTTTCTCCGGCCATGCTGAGGCCGCGTCCCACATACAGCAACTAGAAGGATGTGCAACTATGACATACAACTATCTAGTGGGGCTTTGGGGAAAAAAAAAAAAAAGGATGAGGATTGGCAATAGATTTAGCTCAGAGCCAGTCTTCCTCAGCAAAAAGAGGAGGATTAGCACGGATGTTAGCTTGTGATCTTCCTCACAAAACAAAACAAAACAAAACAAAACAAAAACAAAGTGGATCTTGTACTACATGGTTGTTTTCGTGCCTTTTATCTCCTAACCAGGCCATAAGTTTCTCAAAGATGAAAAATATTCCTGTTTACCTCTATTTCCCCAGTTGTGGTCAACACACATGGGCCGAACCTCCTGATGCTGGACGACGGAGAGCTACAGGAACACACCCCATGCACCTGCTACATTCACACGGAGCGACTGGCAATTCCAGGAGCCTCCTCCTGGGTCTCTGCCACCCCCATTTCCAGGCACCCCTCTGGTCATCCTCCTGGTCTCCTGTTTGTGGAAGCTGGTTCCCGCCCTTGTATGTGGCTGCAAATCTGGCCTGGCTCCAGCTCTGGTTTTATGCTTTGACTTCTGGCCCATTCATCCAGTCTCCAGGTCTGAACAGTCACATCTGTGTGACTGCTGAGAAGGGACCTGGCTCTGCCTCTTGGCCGAGTTTTGGCCACAGAGCCAGCACCTCTGCCGGCTGTTCCTCCAGCCCTGCAGCCCCCTGCCTGGAAACAAACCCAGCTCACTATGGTGGGGGATCCCGGCTCTGCCCTCTACTGCTGAGTGCCTGGGTCAGCCCCGTGGGAGCCTTCCTCAGCCTTCTGCCCTCTGCTTTCTCCCAGCCACACCACCATTCCATCTTCTCTACACATTTGGGCTGTCGCCAGGCTGTCCTGGCTCTCCTCCCTTCAAGTCCTTCCTACTTTCCACTACCCAGAGACGGCTTGTTGCTCAGGTATGAAGACCTTGCTTTAAAAAACAAATCAGTTCACAATAGCCAAAAGCCGAAAACAACCCAAGTGTCCATTGACGGATGAATGGATAAACAAAATGAGGCATAGCCATACAAAAGAATATGGTATATTCATACAATAGAATATAATTCGCAATAAAAAGGAACGAAATTCTGATACATGCTACAACATTGATGAACCTTGACAACATTATGCTAGGGTTGAAGTAAGCCCGACACAAAAAGACAAATACTGTATGATTCCACTTATATGAGGTTCCTAGAGTAGACAAATTCATAGAGACAGAAAGTAGAACAGTGGTTACCAGGGCATAGTGGGGGAGGGGAAACGGGGAGTTAGTGTTTAATGGGTAGAGTTTCAGTATGGGATGACGAAAACGTTCTGGAGACAGATGGTAGTGATGGTTACACAAGAATGTAAATGCACACTGAACAGTACACTTAAATGGTTAAGATAGTAAATTTTATGTGTATTTTACCATAATAAAAAAGTTAAATAAATAAACAAATCAGGCTTCCTCGTGATCTATCGCCCCCTCCAACAACAACAAAACCGCACCATTGTTGGGAACCATACCATCACCTACAAGAAATGTAGCCTGTGGGCAAGCAGAAATCCAGCTCTGTGGGCTGGTGGTATTCTGAGGCCCATGTGGTCGGGCTGGAGATGAGGCCCAGTCCTCCCCAACGTGCTCTGTTCCAGCTGCAGTGGCCGGCTCATGCCATCTCTCCCACACAGAACGCCCCCTCTCTGCTCTTCTCAGTGGCCTTTCTGTGCCTCAGAGCTCTGGGAGCTGGCCCTTCCTCTTCTGACCTCCAACAGCACTCATTGTCTGTCCTCCTCTGGTGCGTCGCTGATGCCACCTCCCTCTGCTGAGTATTTTCTAACTCAAGCAGCTCTGTGCTCCCACTGGGCGCTGCTCCTCGCCTGGAAGATTTATATTGCAAGGTACGAAAGGATGCAGACAAGACCACTGGATGTCTGTTGGTGAGCTCTGAGGACCCTGAAGGACAAGACAAGCGATCCAGGTCTGGAAATGAGCAAGGTGCTCCTGGGTTTCCAGGAAGTGAGCAGAGTATATGAATCACAGAGGGACCAGCCTCGGATCTAGTATTATCAAAGGATGGTTTGTGAGCGCTTGAAAAAGGAAGCAATGATTGCTTCCTTGGGTTCACTAAATGGGTTCACTAAAAATGACTCACGGATGGGCCTCATTTTACTTCTTTTTAAAATAACAGCTCTGGGCCGGCCCTGTGGCTTGGTGGTTAAGTGCGCACGCTGCGATGCTGGTGGCCCGGGTTCGGATCCCGGGTGCGCATCGAGGCACCACTTCTCCGTTCATCCTGAGGCCGAGTCCCACATACAGCAACTAGAAGGATGTGCAGCTACGACATACAACTATCCACTGGGGCTTTGGGAGGAAAAAATAAAATAAATAAAATCTTTAAAATAACAGCTCTATTGAGATATAATTGACATACCATAAAATTCACTCTTTATTTATTTATTTATTTTTTATTTTTATTTTTTGTTAGGAAGACCAGCCCTGAGCTAACATCCATGCTAATCCTCCTCTTTTTGCTGAGGGAGACCGGCTCTGAGCTAACATCCATTGCCAATTCTCCTCCTTTTTCTCCCCAAAGCCCCAGTAGATAGTTGCATGTCATAGTTGCACATCCTTCCAGTTGCTGTATGTGGGACGCGGCCTCAGCATGGCCGGACAAGCGGTGTGTCAGTGTGCGCCCGGGATCCGAACCCGGGCCGCCAGTAGCAGAGCACACGCACTCAACTGCTAAGCCACCAGGCCAGCCCCTAAAGTTCACTCTTTTAAATTGTACAATTCAGGGGCCAGCCTGGTGGCGTAACAGTAAATTCACGCACTCCACTTCGGCGGCCCGGGGTTTGTGGCTTCAGATCTCGGGCACGGACCTACACACCGTTCATCAAGCCATGCTGAGGTGGTGTCCCACGTAGAAGAACTAGAAGGATGTACAACTAGGATATACAACTATGTGCTGGGGCTTTGGAGAGAAGAAAAAAGAAATAAAGAGGAAGACCGGCAACAGATGTTAGCTCAGGGCCAATCCTCCGCCTCAAAAATAAATAAATAACTATTGTACAATTCAGTAATTTTTAGTATATTCACAAGGTTGTGCAGCTATCATCACTATCTAATTCTAGAACATTTTCATCACCCCAAAAAGAAATCCTGTACCCAGTAGCAGTCATTCCCTATCCTGCTCTCCCCATCCCAGCCCCTAAGCAACTACTAGTTTGCTTTCTGTCTCTATGGATTTGCCTATTCTGGACATTTCATATAAATGGAATCATACAACATGTGGTCTTTCGTGTCTGGCTTCTTTCACAGAGCACGACGTTTTCGAGGTTCACCCATGTTGTAGCATATATCGATCAGTTCTTTATACATTTTTATTTATTGCTGAATAATATTCTATTGTATGACCATACCATATTTTGTTTATCCATTCATCAGTTGATGGACATTTGAGTTGTTTCCACTTTTCGGCTGTTATGCATACTGCTGCTATGAATGTTCATGTACAAGTTTTTGTGTATGTTTTCATTTCCCTTGGGTATATATCCAAGAGTGGGATTGCTGGGTCATATCCTTATTTGCTTTTGAAACAACGTTGTCAACCCGGTTCAACAGAAAACTATGGCTGACTTGATGTCTCTGCCAGGGTCAGCAAGGCCCCCCTATTAGGCTTCTGGGGAAAGATAAACAGGTTTAGATGCCATACAGTTAGGCGGATCGGCTGTTAGTGGTAGGGCCACCTAGAAAGGGTGCCAACTATCAAATTGGCTGGCGACACAAAGCTGAGGCAGAATCTAGACCCAAAAGATCTCAGCAAGCTGGTATGCTATCCGGGGACAAAATACAGCAAGGAAGAACGCAAGCTGCTAAATATAGAATTACCATATGACCCAGCAATTCCACTTCTGGGTATACACACAGAAGAATTGAAAGCAAGGACTCAAACAGATATTTATTTGTACACCAGTGTTCACAGCAGCATTATTTACAACAGCTAAAGGTGGAGACAACGTCAGTGCCCATTGATGGATGAATGGATAAGCAAAATGTGGTATATACTTACTGTGGAATATTATTCAGCCTTAAAAAGGAAGGAAATTCTGACATGCGTCACAACCTGGATGAACCTTGAAGACATTCTGCTAAGTGAAAGAAGGCAGATACAAAAGGATAAATATTGTATGATTCTACTTATATGAGGTAGCTAGAGTAGCCAGATTCATAGAGACAGAAAGTAGAATGGTGGTAGTCATGGGCTGGGGGGCGGGAGGGAAGGGGAGTTATTTAATTGTTATTGTTAACAGAGTCTCAGTGTTACAAGATGGAAATAGTTACGGAGCTGGATCATGGTGGTGGTTGCACAACAATGTGAATGTACTTAATGCCAGTGAACTGTACAGTTAAAATGGTAAATTTTATGTTGCATATACCTTTCCACAATTTGAAAAAAATAAAGGCAAGATCCTGAAACCAAGTCCCCCAAACTGACTTCTCAAATACAGGGTTTGAGGGGAACAGAGCATAGCAGCACGTGCGATGACATCTGGAGATTTGCCAAATAGTAGTCCTCTCTTATCTGTGGGGGAAACATTCCAAGACCCCATTACATGCCTGAAACCACGGATAGTATCAAACCCTCTATATACTGTGTTTTTTCCTATACATATATAGCTATGATAAAGTTTAATTTATAAATTAAGCACAGTAAGAGATTAACAACAATAACTCATAATAAAATAGAACAATTATAACAATACCTCATTTTGTTGCACTTCGCAGATACTATGTTTTTTACAAGACCCTCCACCAGCAAAGAAGTTATGACTCGCTGGAGGCTCAGATGATGGTTAGCATTTTTTAGCAGTAAAGTGTTTTCCAATTAAGGTATATACATTTTTTTTAGACGTAGTGCTATTGCACACTTAATAGAGTATAGTGTAAATGTAACTTTTTTATGTGCTGGGAAACCGGAATATTTGCGTGACTCGCTTTATTGTGATGTTTGCTTTATTGCGATGGGTCTAGAACCGAACCCACAATATCTCTGAGGTATGCCTGTCCTGTAGTAAAAGTTACCGTAGACATTAGCAACCTCAGCATGTGATTTTTTCCTTTCCTTATTAAGTTGAGGACGTTCACCTTTTCACTTAAAGGAAGCGCTTTATGGCTCCTCTTTGGCATATTTGAATTGCCAGCATCACTACCCTTGCACTTTGGGGCCATTATTAAGGAAAAGAAGGGTGAGCTGAACACAAGCACTGTGATACCATGAAAGTATCATGTGATAACCGAGATGGCTACTAAGTGACTAATGGGTGGGTAGAGGATCCAGCATGGATCGGAGGGACAAAGCGACGATTCACGTCCCAGGTGAATCAGAGGGGAGGGCGTGAGATTTCATCATACTACTCAGAGTGGTGCACAATTTAAAACTTATGAATTGTTTATTTCTGGAATTTTCTACTTAATATTTCGGACCGTGGTTGACCGCCAATAACTGAAACCGCAGAAAGCGAAACCGTGGATGGCGGGACTGTACCACAGTGAGTCGAGGGGACTGCCAAAAACCCATAGGGTGAAATCATGTCGGCAAGAATGAAGAGTCTCAAATCCCGAATGAAGGAGGCCACAGTCTTCCCCACCCCATGACAGTCTGCTCCACTCCACTTTGGGGGATGCGAGCCTGGTCAGTGTGGGACACCCAAGAAGGTGAATGGACTTAAGACCCCACGCAAAGACGAGAGCGGAAGGAATGGGGGGTATTTGGCCCTGGGAAGCAGAGAGCTGTTTTCAGATTATGCATTTAAACTTCGCAGGAACATTCCCAAAGGATGGCCAGAACTGGGCTCTGTGTGTGGACAACACAGATAAGGGCTTTACCCAACACAAGGAAGAGCTTTCTGGCAAAAACAGCCAACTAGAAGGAGACCTGAGGTAAGGAGAGCTCTTACAAACAGGCCGAGGGACAGTCTGTGTTACAGGGAGTCCTAGTCAAAGTAAAGAGGTTTCTTTAGTGTGGAACTTTCCAGAACCTTCCATATGGTCATGTGTCTGAAACTTATGAGAGGGCAACAGAGTACACAGACTCATCTGACCACACAATCCTCTGCGTTTGGGGATTTTCCACTGGAGAAGGTGCAAATTGGCAATCTAGTGTTCTAGGGAAAACACTTTGGGAAACACTTCTCAGGGCCACTCAAAGTCAGGACGGCCGGTTAAACAACCACAACAGGCCCCTCCATGCCGAGGTTTTGAGTAAATGTCGTCTGCCCGCTGCTCAGTGCACAGTGCACGTTCCAACATGGGTTGCAGAAGAGGAGACTGAAGCGATGAAGGATGGTGCATTCACGATGTGAATCACTCGGGGCAAAAGCAGAGTGTTAGGGTCTGAACGCAGAGAAGGAGGGAAAGTGGAGGGAGGATGGGAGCAGCTGAAAAGCTTAGGTGTAAAGAGAGGGGAGGGCCCCAGGAACAGGCATAAACTGGAACGAGGATGGAGGAGATAAGAAAAAGTCAGAGAACAAGGCAGGAATCGGTCCTCACCCAGTGGGGGAAGGAAGGGCAAGGGCTCCCCGCTCGCCTAACCTAGAGTTAGCACAGCCTCCCCTAGCCCAAGGGGCTGTCCATACGGGGATACGGGGTCCTGCCTGGGGAGGGGCTTCCTTCAGAAACAAGGGAGGGGCTCGGAGAAGTTATCCTCATATTTCTCTTTTGGGTTCTGACTGAGAGGAGTCAAGGTCTGGAAAACCTTTCCTCTAGGCCCTCAAGCCTGAAACATTCTCCAGCCCTAAGGAAAAGGACAAAGGTGTCAGAAAGGGCCTCGGAAAAGTCTGGGCAACAGGTAAAGGAATTCTGATTTCTTTAAATGGGCAGGAAAATTTGGTTCACCACTTTGGTGAGTGTGTACCTGGAAGCAGGAGCCTACCACCCCAGTGGGCAAATCCCAGATGGAGGAAAGAGCCAAAGCTGAGCCCAGAGCAGGCCCGGTCCACGTCTTGCTGGGAGCCCCCAGCTTGGTGCAGGAATAAAGCCAGTGTGCAGATGTGGAGGGGCCATCCCCAAGGCCCAGCAGGGCATGGAAGAAAGAGGTCATGAGCAGCCACCGCCTTCATTCCCAGGGACTCAGTAAAGACTGCTTTCCTTTGTTCCTGCCTTGAAGCACCAGTCAAGTGCCATATGTAAGTCCTGGCAGGACTACAAAGCGACCACATTCGTGGCGTCCTCGCCCCTCCCCGTGGAGCTGGGATTTATAGTCCAGAAGCGCATCCTTCCCTCTTCAAAGTGACCGTCTATGAGGGTTTGTCCAGTCCCTTCCTCCAGGGCCTGGATTTGCAAGATGGGCAGGAAAAACCTCCCAGGTCCCCTTCGTCATCTTGCTCTTTTATCTCCTCCTCTCAAAGCATCCTATGACCATATGATCCTATGACCACATGTGCAGCACACACACTGGGATTCAAAGAGCCTAATAATTAAAACTGGTCCGCTTTGCAGTTGACCACGCATCATCTCGTATACTAATCCTTTTCATCTTTACAACAGGAAAGAATTAATGAGAATGTGAAGAATTAATGAGAACCGCCTGCGTTTATTGTTCATTGAGAGCTTACTGAGGGCCTGACGCTGTGCTAAGTCACCTCATTTAATTCAGCAATGCCGTGAATGGTCATTAGTCACCCCACTGGGTGGATGGTGAAAGCTGACGTACTGGCAAAGCCAACTCCTTTGGATCAGAACTAACCTGGGACTTCTAAGCAGGCGCCTGGCTTTACATGGCAGCAGGGAAGGCAAGGATGATTGTTAACTGAGTCTATACTATGTGCCCTTCAACTCGGTGGAGGCCGGGGGCAGAGTGCATACTGCGTCCCAACAAACAGACACTGTTGGAACTGTGCCATTACACCTTTGACAATTTATATCTGAAGACTATGCAGAAATGATAGGAGCCATGTTGCTGAGTCCTGAATGTGCATGGATTCTGATTTGGTCTCAAAGCATCATACCACAGATTGTCCACATACGCAAAGTCATTAATTTTTGACCAAGAGAGTACAGATGTTGCCATCTTACAAACATTTGGAGAAGCAGTCTCACCAGCTGAGCCCTTCAAATAGATTTCATCTGATGTAACCCTCCAACACCCCTCTGAGGATGTAGTACTGTTATGCTGATGGAAAAACCAGGACCCATTGAGGTCAACCAGAAAGACCCCCAGCCTGATGACCAAGCCCCCAGCCTGACCCCAGGGCTGGGCGCCACAGCCGCCAGAAGTAGGTTTTGGGGAAGGAAGACTTGATATCAGGTCAGTCTTTACAGAATGCCAAGGTTGGCCTCCAGTGAAAGTTAAGAAAGACAGAGATAAGCAGAGAGAAGATTCCTGGGGAAGTCAGGTGTTAAAAAGACAAAGGCCTTTCTGAAGGTTCATTATGGAATCCCACAGTAGGTGTGGCTGCAGGAAGCTGAAGGCGGGGGCCCTGAGAAGAGGCCCCCAAGGCTGGCCCAGGGGGCAAAACACTTATCTTCAACCTACTCAGAGTCCCTCTCTTCAAGCACCTGCAGTGTGAAGACCCCTTTAGACAAGGCCGTCTGCAAACCAGTGACCGTACACCAAATTTTTGGGCCTCTGAGAAAGGCAAATGCAGTCTGTTTCCTTCATTCTGGAAACCTCCTTTGCTCCCCTCCCCCCATGAAAATGCAATCACCTTCCTCAAAACCTGGAATCCAGCCCCGAGAAGAGGGAATAGCACCTAGAATAGCCTGCCCAGGTCAGGGCCACCTGTATGGCCCAGCTGGCAGGGCCACCTGCCAGGCACCTCCCCAGGACAGATGACCCTTCCCAGCCCTGGGGTGTGGGACCAGGGATGGAGGAGGCCTGGGAGGGGAGGGAGGCCCCACACGGCCCCAGTCCTGGACACATCTGGGGCTTTCTTTCTCCCTAGAAGCCCAGCCTCAGCGGCATTCCCCTTCCCCTGCTTCAAACCATCCCCTACTTCCTCCCTCCAGTTTACATCTTTCAAATGCTTGCAGGCTTACTGGAGTTTCCTTAAGCCCTTGGCTCCTCCCCTACCAACATCTGAGCTCCTTATACCAGTTTTTTTCTATAATTTAAATTTTAACCCAGAGTTTCTTATTAAAAGCAACCCAGGCTATTAAAGAAAAACCACCCAGGGCCGGCCCCGTGGCTTAGTGGTTAAGTGCGCGCACTCTGCTACTGGCGGCCCGGGTTCGGATCCCGGGCGCGCACCGACGCACCGCTTCTCTGGCCATGCTGAGGCCGCGTCCCACATACAGCAACTAGAAGGATGTGCAGCTATGACATACAACTATCTACTAGGGCTTTGGGGGAAAAATAAATAAATAAAATTATAAAAAAAAAAGAAAAACCACCCATAATCCCAGGACCCGGCTCCCTTGTTTGTGTCCTGGGGCTTCCTTCTAGCCCTCTTCTGGATTGGTGACCTTTTCCATAGTTTTGCTTTAAAATGTTCTCAGTCCCTTTCATCTTTATACTCTCCAGGAGGGAGACTCCAGGCCCATCAGCACTAGGATGGCCCTGCAGACACAGCCGGGGGTCAAGCCCAGCCATTCCCTTGGGAGAGACTTGGGCTGGTGAGCCCTCTGCAGGCTGAGTGTAACGGGAGAGAGCTGGATGAACCTTGCCGAGTTGTAGTGGGGCCAAAAGGAGATAACACGCTGTTCTCGGCCCAGGCACCTAGCGAGCAATCAATGAGAGGGAGCTATTTTTAAGAGTAGTACCTGTCTGCAGCCGCAGAGAGGAAGCAGACAGCTTCCAGGGCTTCTGCTCTGAAGAGCCGCCCACACCCAAGTGGGCCTCAAACAGCTCACTATCTCTTGACTGATTGGGGCCATCACTGCACAGTGGGGTGGGGGGGGGTGGGGTGAGATGGGCTGAGACCCCTGATCACTGGGCCCACCACAGCTGTGCATGCCTATGACCTGGGTAAGCCCCCAGCCTGGCCAAAGGGGCCCACCTGTACCCCTCGGCCCACCAAAGGCCCACTAGCCGTGGGACAGCAACAAGGGGGCAGGGGCCGGTTTCCAGTGTCCGCCCAGTGTTGGGCCCCTCCTCCTTCCCTGAATTGCTTGCTCTCTTGGCTTCCGCATTGCAGAGCCCCTGGGTTTTCTTGGTTTTCACTTCGCCAGAGTAATCTTGCCATTAAGGAAGAAAGAAGCCGGCCAGCCTTTGCCTGCCTGAGGCTCGGCCATGGGAAACTCCCCCAGGGATCCCTCAGAGGGAAAGTTCTCAGGAGGGGGGCAGTGCCCCAGAAAATGCCTTAGTGTTGGGGGATCACCTGTGCTTCGGAGACCACCAGGCCATCGGAACAGCCCTGCTTCTCTTTACATAGAAAGGCCTTGTGTGGAAATCACGCGCTGCCTTTTCAAACACGCAGGCGCTGGCTACTCAAAGTGCGGTCCCTGGACCAGCAGCCTCATGGTCACCGACTGTTAGAAACGCAGCATCTCAGGTCCTGCCCCAGACCTGCTGAGCCAGAAACCTGCATTTTCACAAGATCCCCGCAGTGCCCAGGCACTTTCTCCAGGCACAGGAGACGGGTACTGTGCCAGGATATCCCCAAAGCAGGTGGCCTTTCCCTGGGCCCCAGGTTCTCCCCGTGGGTGTCCCTCACTGTGCCTCTCCAGGTGAGGCTCAGGACTCCCCGAGGCCTTGGGACTGTCGTCCCTCCTTCAGGCTTCCCTTCCAGCCTGTTCTCTGAGTTTCTGGTTTCCTGGACTTTGTGTGGGTCCTCCCTAGCCGTCAAACCATCTGTTCCTCCTTCCTTCCTTCCGATTTGCTGCAGGTTGGGAAATCAGATCCCCAAGTGTGTTACAACTGCCCGCAAAGTAAGAGCACGGAGGCTCTGAGGAAGGGCCCTGGACTCCGGGGAGTCAAGCACAAAAGCTTGAGCCCGGAGTCTGATTTCCAGTCAGGACGCTCCCAGCCTGTTTGTCGGGTGAGCTCCTGGCTCTCCCTGAGTTCCATTCACTCGCTCACTCTCCACCTGGCTCCCTCTACCTGGGGCCCCTCCAGGGCAGAGGAAAGCACAAAGACCAGTCCCAGTGGGGAGGCCGGTGTACAAAGAGACAGCTGAGCTGTGATAAGGCCGGAACTCAGAACTCAGGCAGGGCTGGGATGGAGGGTGAAGGGAGGCAGCTGGGACAGAGGAGCAGGAGGGTGAAGGGAGGCGGCTGGGACAGAGGAGCAGGAACTACTGGAGCAAATGTGCAGAGCCCCGGAAGGAACTGCTCTCACCATCCAGTCCAGAGGGGCCGGAATGTCCCAGAACGGGGCATGGGGCCAGCTCCCACAGGCATTCTGGGAGATCCGTCTCTTCCTAAGGGCAAAGGAGTAGGGGACAGCCCCCAAAGAGTTTGAAGCAGAGAAGTGACATCAGTTGTCACTGACATCTCTCAGTTCAGTGTGCAGGATGGATTTTTGTGGGGGGATGGGGGGTGGGGTGAGCAGACTAAAGCAGGGGGCCCAGGTGGGGAGCACACAATAGTCCTAGCCACAGAGGGACGCAGGGAGGGCGATGGTGAGGTGGGGGTGTCACTGGGTGCAGGTGAGCACCAGCGTCACCTGTTCTGTGCACAGCCAGTGCTGTGGGGGCTCACTTCCGGCAAATATCTTCCTTTTCTGGTAAGAGGCCAACATCTTTGCAGGCTGCAGGAGACCCGTGGATGTTGGGTCCTCCCCCACCCATCAGCCATAGCGTCCTGTAGTTTGATACATGGCTCTAGAAGTTCATAAAGAAAGGTGGGGAGGCAGGGCAGACTGGAAGGGCCCCCTCACTACCACAGAGCACCCACTGTGCGCTCAGCACCTTATAAGACAACAGAGGGGAGGCAGAGCCAGGCAGCCGCTACCCAGGCCTTTAAGACAAGCAGGGAACTCCGCTTTGTCCCAAATACATGCAGGGGGAGTGACCACACAGGACGGCCACTCACTGCACCAAGCTACCCCAGCCTCATGCTCTCAAACTGGCTGCCATACATAGGGAGGTTTCGGCTACATGCAAATTCTCCTGCTGCTGCCAGCAACCCAGTGGGAAACAAGCAAACCAACCCCCATGACCAACGCAAAGCAACATGCCATTGACAACGAGGTAACAGGTCAGTAGCGCAAAATGCTTCGGCCACAATGGAGGCACAAATGCCAAGAACCCTCTGACCACGAATGACTAGGTGGAGAGGGCTCGGCCTTGGAAAGCTTCTGACCCAGCAATGCAAATGTAACAGGGACAATTCAGTTTATTAGAGCTCGGTAGGCTCCTCCTGAGGAAGGCAGGGGACGCCAGGGGCTGGGAGTGTGCTCCTGCAGTCAGACTTTCCCAGTTCAAAACTCCCGTGACATCATGTGCTGTGTGTCCCTAGGCAAGTTACTCAAACTCTCAGGGCTTCAAATTCCTCCTTTATCTAGTTGTTGTCAAGATTAAGAAGGGCAGATAAGCTCTCAACTTATCAGTAAGCTTATCATTAAAGACTCACTTTTTGAGTTTCACTAATATTATCTCATTAAGACAAAGACCCTAATCCGAGTCTCCTTTGGTCCTTTTGAAATGGGGGCACTCTTACTGAATTTGGGTAAGTATAGGCGGCTGGGGACTCAGTTTGGGCACAGGGAATGGAGTAAGCGGATCTGGGAATTTAGAGTTCCGGGCGATCCATGCAGAAGGGAGGAAGAGAAGAAAGGGCCCAGGTGGTGAGGACATGGCATTCAGGCCCTGTGGGAAGCCTGCCCTGAGCAATCCCTGATGGGGGAGAGGGGGTGCGAAAGGGTTCTTCCTATCAGGGATGTCGAAATGAGCAGGGTCGGTTCTTTGCCAAGGTGCAGTAATGGGGTGCCTCCCATTAGCTCTCGACACTTCCCATAAAAGTCCTGAGGGGCCAGGAAATCAGGCTGGAGGGGCCCCTGGAAACAGCCAGTATTGGCAGCACCCACCCCCCTTGGCCCCCAAGCCCAGGAGTCAGGGGAAATGGCCAGGGGCAGGCACAGTCTCAGGGGAGGCCAGGGTCCGCAGGTCTGGCTAAAGTGGACTGTGGGGGACCCGGCCATCCCTCCAAACAGGAAGGAAGAGCACCCACGCTGGCAGCCTCTGGGTCTAAGAGTCTCCAGCTCCCCCCACCGCTTCCCTGCCAGCCCGTCCTTCTCCTGTGTCCCTGCTCTGGGCTGGCACCATCTTAAATCCCACAGCCTGGCTCAGGGGCCGAGGGACCTGCAGCTCCCTTAGTGAAAAGAAAATGGGCTGGAACCAGAGTGACCTAATTAAGGCTCTGACTGCACACCGAGAGGTCATGCGATCTTGGGGACAACCTGAGAAGGTGGGCACTTACCTTTTTCCACATCTCACTTACAGGCGTGTGCCTGTGTGGCATGTAGTCGGTGGCACTGGCAGAGGGAACTGCACAAGTGTCCCATTCCCCAGACAGCCCCGTGGGCAGTGAAGCTCCTCTGGGGCAGTATTTAGGGCCTCAGTGCAGCTCTAGAGGCTGAGCTCAGACTCTCTACAGAGGTCAAGGCACCCCTGTCCCATGCATGGTCCTGGGCCGGCCCTGGGGTGGGCATGGGTCCTGGAGGAAGAAGTTAGCCACACTCAACCATAAAGATAGCCCCTGCTTTCCCAGGAGAAATGCTATGGGTGGGGGACCCTCACAAGAATTGACAATAACTAACAGACCTAAATGCAATCAATCAGAAATTGGGGGTATGGGAGAGAGGCTGTGGGGGGCCATCATCCAGCAGGGGTGGGGCCCGGCTGGGGGAACCAGAGAGAGAAGAATGCAATGTCCAGCTGGGGCTAGCCTTGAGGGTCACCATGAGGAGTTTGGTCTTTGTCCCCTGGGCAATAGGGAGCTACTGAATGTTGTATGTTGCCCCCCAACCCACAAAGGCTTCTGAAGAGGAAAGCAAGTTCATGAGATCTGGGTTCTGGCAAGAAGTCACAACATGTAGGATGGATCGGGGGAGGCCAGCTGCCCAGGCCTAGGGTGGGTGGTCCAGCGAGGCCTGGAGGTCAGGCAGCCTGCAGAGGCTGTGCCACCACGGCCCCATTTGGCCATGCAGGGGGGAGTGTCAAGGACAGCTGAGATTTGGAGATGGGAATGACATTAATGAGAGTGGCTTGGGGCACAGGGGACAAGAGCACGGGCCACCTGGGCTCAAACCCCAGTTCTACCACTTACACTATGTGTGACATTGGGCAAGTTACCCAGCTTCTCTGTGCCTCGGTTTCCTCAACTGTAAAATGAAGGGTGATGATAGTAGCCACCTCACAGTGTTTATGATGTGTAAACACTAAGAACAGTGTCTGTAGGCATGTGTTCTGTAAGCACGGCTGTTAGGCGGTATCAGGGGAGCCTGGTGCTCAGTCAAGTCGGCCATTGTAGGTGGGGTAGGGGGAGCAGGGGCATTGAGGGAGGGGACAGAGACCCTGTCACTGAGGCCAGCTGGGCAGAGCTGGGCAGGATCAGGGGCCCGCGCCTCTTCAAGTCCACAACAGAGCTCACCAGGTCACAGAGTTGAGACGGTCAGTAGCCGGATCTTGTTGGTAGAGGGCCATCCTAGGCACCACCAGTGTCCAGTGAGCAGTGCTGGGTGGGGCTGGGGGTCTCTCGGAGCTGTCTAACCCCAGGCCTGGGATCAGCTGCAGCGCTGGGGTCCCTCTGTCATTCCCACTAGGATGGGGCAGAGGGGCCAGAATTGGGCACGTGGCAGTTTGTAAGTCCCAAACGATATTCTCCTACTTCCTGCAAATCTGATCCAAGCTGGCAGAGGGCCAAGGGCGTATCGCTGACCAGAGGCAGCCTTGTGTGGGGAGAGACCAGGCAGCCACACCGCCCAGCAGAGGCGGGGGTCACACTTTGGAATCAGACCCCAGCGCAGCTGGAAGGAGTCCACTGCTCCCTGTCCCTGTCCCCAAGTCTCCAGGAACTGGCCACAAGGAGCTGCTGCTGTCGCTGGCAACCCAGTCCTTACCTCCAAAACCAAAGAATTCACCTTCATTCAGCAACACAGGGGGCAGCTAGGCCCAGACTGAAAGAAAATAAAACCCGGCCCGGACACCCCCCAACACACACAAGCTTCCACCCATGACTTGTACAAAGGCCTCCACACTGAGAGAGGGGCCCTTAGCAACAGAAGACCGGGCAGCTGCTACAAGAGGAATGAGACCCTTCAACACACGGCAACTCCCAGCCAAAGATGGCAGCTGGTCCCATGCCCTCACTGCCTCCCCATCTGGAGACTCCTCTGAAAGGAGAGGACATAGAGGCATGGGACTCATGATGATAAAGAGAATAAAGGAGGTTTGGGGAGGGGACGGGGTCTAGGGAAAGGGGAGGCGCCAGTAAATAGTTCTCAAAGACAGAAAGCAGGCGAGGAGTGTAACTGGTGAATCTGCCCAAGGAAGCCAGTTGGGCCCTCCAAACCCGAGGCCAAGTGGCGGGGTTCAGCACCGCCAGGCTCCTTGTAAGAGAGAGGGCTACTTGAGGCAAAAGTGGGGGATTTACTGAAAGTTGGCCTAGGAGACACTTGACACAGACACACATCCCCCACCCCAATCCCCAGATGCACACACAGCCCTCCCAGCTGCCAGGGACCTACAACTACAAAGAGAGAAATCATAGGGGCTCAATTAAGATGGCAGAAGTGAGTGTCCCAGAGGAAAGACCTCTACATTCAGGCATTCAGGAGCCTGCTCCCCACCTGGTCTCCAGAATCCAAACCTGCCCTCTAAAAGCCCATCCCATGTATGCAAAAACACAGAGGGACACAAGACAGCCATGGTACTCCTCTCAGGAAAAGGCCCAAAAGAGATGTTGTTGGGGCTGAACCCTCCCTTCCTCACTTACAGAACCCCCACTTTGCCCAGGCACCTGCCCCTCAGGGACGGGAGCCCAATCATGGTCCAATCACAGTCATCACCTTCCTCTGGACAGTCACTGGCCTGAGCGGGCCCATGACCCAGTGCTGGCCAGTGGGATGCCAGAGTAGATGTGACTTGGGGAACCTCGCCATCCTGCTGCCAGCCCACAGACGAAGCCAACACAAAGACTGGCGGAGAGCAAGAAGGACTGAGCCCGAGTCCTTGATGCCAGCAGCAGCCAGCCATGGCCAAGGGCCACCCTTGTCCTCTGGACTCCGTTACGTGAGATGACACATCTTTGTTGATCAGTGAGTTCGGGGAGGGTTTTCCACCACTTGAGCCAAAGGCCTCCTCACTAATACACAGCTGAACACACACATGGTCTCAACATTCGTGTTTAAGAACATGCACCCAACCTGTTGGCAGTGATCCCTCGGGAACAGAACAGCACAGGACTCCACTCTCCAAGTCACAAATATCTTTACGATTTTACAAGAAATTTAAAACTGGGAATGTAACACTTTTATAATGAAAAATAATCAAGTTTTCTTTAAGTTGTGAGATTCTAATCCGTTTCCCTCCAAACCAGTGGGTCTCAACTTTGTCTGGGGAAACGGGCCATAAACCCCGCTGTGAGAAGGTAGGGGTCCCCAGCAACTGTTTGCTCGCAGTTGGAGACCTGATTTCAGAGGGTCCAAAGACTGGAGGTGAAGGACCCCTGCTCTAACCACAGGGCTCAAGGAGGCAGACACCTAAGGCCGAGGTCCATGTGCCACCAAGTTAGCTTTTTTGTGTGTGTGCGTGTGAGGAAGATTGGCCCTGAGCTAACATCTGTGCCAATCTTCCTCTACTCTGTGTATGGAACGCCACCACAGCATGGCTTGATGAGCAGTGTGTAGGTCCGCACCTGGGATCCAAACCTGCAAACCCTAGGCCGCCAAAGCGGAGTGCACGAACTTAACCACTACACCACCAGGCTGGCCCCATGTTTTCCTTTTCATCTGGAGTTTTTAAACCCTTCTTGACCACAGCCTGGCTCACACACACCCTGGACCACCTCTCAGGGGAAGTAACACCAAGGCAGCCCTTCTGAGGGTGCAGAATGTCACACTGGGGTGCCCAGCTGTGGGGCGCCAGCTGTCCAGCCCACTTAGTTGGCAGGAGGAGAAGATGCATTTGCTGCTCCTGCTCCAGCACTAACCTTCCAGAAGCAACTCTGGGGTCCTGGAGCTCTGGCCTTACTCTGCCCTCTGGCTCTGCCTCTGTCTCTTTCCCCCTTGGGACCTGAGGTCTGCCCAGTGACGGGGGAAAGGCGGAGAAATGAGGAAGGGGTTGAGTGAGACCACCAACAGATTCACAGGGATTGGGATTCAGAACACTCCGAAATAACCGCCTAGAGCAAATCCTGCTCACTGAGTTTTATCGGGACACAGCCATGCCATTCATGTATTGACTGTGGCTGCTTTCTGTCAAAATGGTGGAGTTGAGAGTGACAGAGACCCCAGGGACCACAGTCCAAATAGATTAATTACCTGGCCTTTTACAGACCGAGTTTGCCCATCCCTGACCTAGAAGGAAACTTGAAGGTCATATAGCCCATCCCCCAGCCTCTCAAGAGTTTTCAACCCTTCCCTGCTGCAAACCTCTCACTCCAAGATGTCAGACCACTCACCTTCCAACGGAACTCCAGAGAAAGGGGCTCACCATCTTTGAGACAATTCTTTCCATTTCTCAACAACTCCAACCATGAGAAATTTCTTTCTTCTCTACATTGAACCAAAGCTGTGGCTTCCTTTCACTGTGCCCTCATTGCCCGCCTTCTGCCCTCTGAGGTCTCACAGGTCCCCATCACACTTCAATTTCTCAGCCCCCATCCTTTGGGTCCAGGAGCCTCAGCCCCAGGGCCTTCCATCCATCAAGAGCCTGACTCCCTTCCCAGTCCTGGCTGGCTGCTCTTCCCTGGCTGTGTCCAGAAAGACCAGGCCCCCCGCCTTGAATGCAGCAGCCTGAAGTTGGAGTGCCCCCAGCATCCTCGCAGGGTCTGCTAGGCTAATGGGTGTCGTGTACATAGGTGGAGCTGGCTTTTCCAGGACTTGCAGCCCTCCTTGTCAAGCAGCATCATGTTAAATCCAGCCCATTGTAAGAGCCTGTTGAGCTTCTCAAGGGCAGAGACCCCTCTGGATCAATCTGTATAATCCCAGTACCTGACAGGTGCTTAGCTGAATGAATGAGAAAATGAATGAATGAATAGCTCATAAACTGTAGGTGAGAAAGAGGCTCATCACTATGGTACCGCAGGAGCAGATGTTAGCAAACATGTGGACAGTGATGGCCGTGGGAGCCCAGGGATGGGAGCACTGGGGAAGGGGTCACAGAAGGTCCGTGCAGCCTTGGAACCAACCAGTCACTGAGGGCCCTCGGGTCCATGTCTTGGCAGGTCATGAGCACAGGTTGGTTTCATCCTGCAGGATGGCACGGTCCACACTCCAACAACTCAGATATCCCTGTATGAGGGCCTGCCAAGGAGCATCTAGAATTTAGGACCAGCAGTGCCCTTCCATCACCAGCACTCAAGGGACACAGGAGCAGGAGGAGGCTGCAGAGGCTTGTTCCAGGAGGACTGTATAATGTGGAGGAGGCCAACACTGTGGGTGTGAGTGTATGTGGGAGTGGGTGTGAGTGTGAGCACGCCTGTAGGCACGTGTGAGTGTGTAAGGGTGCATGTGATGCACAGATACTCACAAAGCAGGAAGCTAAAAGCAAGCAATGTGCAAAAGCTACCTGTGTGCTGGGCTCCTGAACTGAGCATCTCTCCCCAAGTCGTGGACAGGCCGGCAGCCACTAGCTCCCAAGACCTGATTCATCCAACATGTCTTTAGAGACCCACTGGCTCAGCCATGCAGTGAAAACCACACATGGTACAGGCCCATGGAAACCAGATCCCCTCAAATTCAACGGAAGAAGGTATTTCTATTTACTAGCTAGACTGGGGGTACCACAGGGCTAAGAGTATAAATAAAGTTAGAGTTCCCTGGACCTTATAGCTTCGAAACCAGGCACTTGATTAATCTTGAAAGGGAGAAAGGGAAAAGGACTTTTTTTTTGCATAACGTGAGATTTTAAGAAGTTACTCAATTTCTAATTTAATCATTGCATTTCAAATTCCCTTCATTGAAATTCTCATAAAATGTGATGGCTCTGTAATGAGGAGGGTGGAGGAGACTTGAGAGAGGGAGAGAGGGAGAGAGAGGGAGAGAGAGAGATTCCCTGCAAAGATAAAACTGCCAGAAGCTGTGGAACCTCCTTCCAGCTCCTCTCCATCACGTTCATCACACGTGCTGGGCAAATAAGAACAACCAGTGCTTAAACCCGTCTAAGAAACAGTTCCAAGCCACAATGTCTTTCTGCCAGAGACCAAGGCCCCCAAACAGAAGCTAGCCAGGGTTCTGGCTGAACGCCCCCCAGGAATTCAGACAAGCCCCGGGTTCTCTCGCCCCACCCTCCACCCAGAACAGTCAAACGTGCGAAATCCACTGCAGGCGAGGGAATCTTTTTTGTTTTTTTTTATAATTTTATTTATTTATTTATTTTTCCCCCCAAAGCCCCAGTAGATAGTTGTATGTCATAGTTGCACATACTTCTAGTTGCTGTATGTGGGACGCGGCCTCAGCATGGCCGGAGAAGCGGTGCGTCGGTGCGCGCCCGGGATCCGAACCTGGGCTGCCAGCAACTGAGCGCACGCACTTAACCGCTAAGCCACGGGGCCAGTCCAAGGCGAGGGAATCTCACCTCTGCGGTGGACCACAGTGGACTGAAGCTACGACTGGGAGTCAGAGGCTCTCGCCCTTCTCTAAGGGGAAAGAGCACAACTTCCATGTATTCCCGCCCGCCTGTCCCATCTTTGAAGTCAGTTCACTCAACAGATCCAGATGAGAATGCGGGAGCGCCTCACCTCCACCCCCCCGTAAATCTCCTTATTAACAGGGCTCATTTCGCCTCTTTGGGAAATTCCCAGCCCTCCTACACTCCTTTCTCCTTCCCTCAGAGAGGAGTCTAAGGAGGAGAACAGGAAATGGGGTTGGTTGGGGGGGTTAGGGGGTACAAGAAAGAAGAGTTTCACGACAACCTCGCCTTTTCGGGGTTCAGTGCTGATGCAGGAATTGGGGCTGGCAGCACATCCATGACATCATCATTTCAGATTCTTAATAAAAAGACAACTTTCCCAGAGCCAAAGGCCCCTCTCCCACCCTCTCTTTGGGGACCTGAAACACAAGCTTTTAGTGTGCTGCAAAAACATCACAGCTGCACGTTAAGATGCTGCACTGGAGTCCTGCCCCTAAGTGGCTGCCCTCTCATTACCTCCCTTTGAAACAGGCCCCTGGATAAGCCCGGGGTAATTAAAATTTCCTGTCTAACCTTGACCACTCTGCCAGCTCGGATTACAGCCCTGGACACACACTGTAGAGTCAGTTTCTTCTGGGCCCTTCTCACTCTTCGTTTAAAATCAGGCCACTATTCTGTTGGCTCAGGCTATCCAGTAACACGCTTGGAAACGGAGAGGGAACTTTCTCTGGCGGGGGGCTGATGACGCTTCTGGCTTCCCACACTCATTAGAAAATTCTCTTTCTTCTACCATACACCACTTAGGAGCCAAGACACAAAGGCAAATGACCCCCACTCCAAGAACCCAACAGGCGCACAGGTTGGGAAGGATCCAGTTTTTTTTTAACCTCGAAAATGTAAGAAATCCCTTAGCAAAATACTTTTAAGTAGGAAAATCAGATTGAAAAGAGCAAAAGATGTTCTGCAGTATCTGCATGAATCTATCAGGCCCAGAGGAAAAAGAATGGGTGTACTTTGTACGGGTCAAGTCAGGTACTCTAAGGTGATATCAGAATCTGGATCTAGAAACTCTGATTAGAAGTGAAATTCTTGCTGAAAGTAAGTGCACTCCTGGCACGAGTGGGGGGTTTTCTGTTGGTTTTGTTTTTTGCCATTAGATGGCAACTTCATTTGAATTAGGATTGGGCTTTGGGACAACTGACCTCCCTCTTTTGGGGGCAGGAATCATGCTGGCTTTGGTTAAGTCTCTGACATTGACTGACCCCACTCTGTTGAGGGCAGGAATCATGCTGGCTTTGGTTAAGTCTCTGACGTTCTTAAACCCAAGGGCCTCCTTGGGAGGACCCCCTACTCCCCTCCCCACGCCCCCAGGATGTGAGGAGGAGACCATCATGGTGCCGAATGGACTGGGCATCTCCGCTCACTCACAGTAATGGATTGAATAGGGTCCCCCCAAAACTCATGGCCACTCAGAACCTCAGAATGTGGACTTATTTGGAAATAGGGTCTTTGCAGATGCAACAAATCAAATTAAGATGAAGTCATGCTGGATTAGAGTGGGCCCCAAGTCCAATGACTAGTGTCCTCATAAGAAGCCCTTATGAAGACACACACAGGGAGAACGCCATGGGACTACGGAGGCAGAGGTTACAGTGATGCGTCTATAAGCCAAGGATGCTCCGGACGGCTGGCAACCACCAGAAGCTAGGAGAGAGGCAAGGAAGGATGCTCCCCAGGGCCTTTGGGGCAAGCACGGCCCTGCTGACACCTCGATTTCAGATTCCAGTCTCCAGAATGTCGAGAGAATAAATTTCTGTTGTTTTAAGCCACCCAGTTTGTGGTATTTTGTTGCAGCAGCCTTAGCACACTCATCCGCTCACCCAGCAGTGGAGCGAGTAAATCCCTTCAACAGAACCCGGAAGGGTGCACACCAGGCAGGGCACAGTCCCAGGGGGACTGGTTACTCACCAAGCAGCCAGGTCGCCACTGCACAGCTCAAATTGCAGGTGAAATTGACTTCAAAGGATAAACCAGACATTGCAAAGTGTTTGTGAATTATTAAACAAAAAATGACAAAAAATTTGCACATCCACCAAAATTACAGCTATGTGATAATCTGAAAAATAGTGACTCGAACCTACTGGGCCCTCACCATGTGCCAAGCGTCGAACTAACTGCTTCACATATCTTTATTTAATTCCCACAATAATCCCACAAGGCAGGTAGTATTCTAGCCCCGCTTGACAGAACGGGAGACTGAGGCACAGGGCTTTTCCATAACCTGCCTAAAGTCACCTTCCAGGCAGCAAGCGGTAGAGTCAGAGTCTGAACCCAGGAAGCAGGGCTCCCAAGTTCATGCTCTTAACAGCCTCACGACACCGCTTCTGCAGTGGATAAAATGTGGAAAGTCATTCCATGGAAAAGAAGTCAGTGGGTCATATGTTCTTTGGGATTTTTAACATGTTTGCATTTTTTACTTACTTAAGCATAGAAACCAAGGAAAAAGAAAAAGGGAGGAAGAGACCATGCTTCAACTGGGACAGAAGTGTGGTAATGACCAGCTGCTGGCTGGACGGGGTGTTGCCACAGCTGACCCACTCACGGGGCAGGGAGAAGAGTTGAGGAGGGGTTGACATGTGTGGGGTTCCTGCGGGCAGCACAGGAGCCCAGGAGGCCCCCACAAAGGAGTTTCCTTGCCCAGTCCTCAGCAAATGGTCAAGGTAGCTGCAGATAAGGGTCAATGCAAGAGTGGGTGTGGGGAAGGGGCAGTGAGCAATTCGGTTTTCAAGAGGACCTACCTAGATGCAGTTTTTAATTTTTTTTTTTAAGTCATGCAGCTAAAAAAAAAGTCACGCAGGACAGCAGGGAGAGGGAAGCATGAAAGAGGGCCCGTCGGGAACCTGGGCTGGGCTGTGAGCTAAGCCGGGACCAAGGAGCCCATCAGCAGGCTGCGGAGGGCCAGCCACAGGACAGGCGGCAAGTCCCCAAATGCCAAGCCTCACAGCAGCCTTCCGGGCGGGAGGGGGCCCACGTCCTGCCCCAGACTAGGCCAGGCAGCAGGTGCAGGCGGCCCCCCGGGGCTGACAGCTCCGGCAGAGGAGGTCCCGGAGCCAGCCGGCTGCCCAGAGTGAGCTCGAAGTTGCTGGAAGGCAGGTAGCCCAGGGGGTGGCACAGGGGCTGGGCTGACCTAGTAACTGCAGACACATCAAGGCCCCCTCATAAGAACAAGAGTTTGGGGCCGGCCCCGTGGCTCAGCGGCTAAGTGCGCGCGCTCCGCCGCTGGCCACCTGGGTTCGGATCCCGGGCGCGCACCGACGCACCGCTTCTCCGGCCATGCTGAGGCCGCGTCCCACAGGCAGCAACTAGAAGGATGTGCAACTATGACGTACAACTATCCACTGGGGCTTTGGGGAAAAAAAAGAGGAGGATTGGCAATGGATGTTAGCTCAGAGCCGGTCTTCCTCAGCAAAAAGAGGAGGATTAGCACGGATGTTAGCTCAGGGCTGACCTTCCTCACAAAAAACAAAGAATGAGAGTTTGTCCATCAGTGTCCATCAGCTAGAGTCACTGCATGTGTCGGGCACCGAGGGTGGATGAGGATGAAAACCTGAGCTGCGTCAGGGTGTCCAGGTGACAAAATCTCCCAGACTGGGGAGCCCCTGACTCTGGCAGGTAGGGAGAGCGGAGTTTCAGCTGCCTCCCAGGTGGAGGAAACCGGGCAGAAGCACCTGAGGGCAAAGCCAGTAGGCTCAGCTGAAAGGTGCTGAGTTGGTGGAAGCTCGGGGCGCGGGGCCGAGGAGTCCCTGTCTTTATAGGGTGAGTGTAGCCTGAAGGGGGGCAGCGTGGGGAGGGTTGTGGATGGACACAGGGCCTGGAGCCGAAGTGGGGGGATGGTCTTCAGCAAAAGGCCCCGTTCTATGTCGCACACCAACTCACCCCCCCATTCATCTCACTCAGTTCTCCCAAAACCCCACGAAAGGAACTATGGCCCCATTTTACAGATGAAAAGACACAAGTGGTTAAGAAACTTGCCTGTGATCACAGCTAATGATTCTAGAATGAGGGCGCTATGTCCCCACCGTCCCCAAACTCATGACAGATAATTGGGTCTTGACGCCAGGTTTAAGAGGGGGCTTTTCCAAACCACTGTGGGGGAAGAAAGGCAGCATTCTCCTAGTGGCCCCTGCCCCTGGCAGCCACAGCAGCTCCCTGGCCCTTGTGGGAAGGTGGTATGTGTGCCTGTTTCACCAGCAAGAAAACTAAGTCTTAGTGGGGTTATATAGCTTAGGCCCTGTCTGACCCTATGCCTCTCTGGCTGCAAAGGCAACACTGTTCCCCCTGTCACACTGGTGCCTCCAAGGACATGGGGGACAATCCCCAGGAAGGTTTCTTTGCAACAGCCTGTACCTCAGATCCCACGCCCTGGTGACGGGAGCTGCCAGTCCTGCCTCAGGACACTCATGGCTGAAGGTCAACAAAGCAGCAGGTCCGAGCTGGACCACAGTCAGGTCCAGGATGGAGTGTGAAGGTCGTTCACAGCCACCAGCACGAGTCCCTCCTTCCTCACTAAGAGCCCCTAGATGTGCCCGTGAAAGCCATTCTTCCCCACTGCTGTCCCCTGCTAGGGGCAGGGCTGCACTCCCACTGCCGGGGTGGGGCACGTGGCTCAGGCCTGGCCAACCAGAACGAGAATTCCCCTGCCACAGTAATTGGTTCAGAGCCAGTAAGAAACAATAGTAATGCTATAAAAAAAGAGAGAGACACACACACACATACACACAATGAGGCCTTTGCTGTGGTTACTCTTTCCCACTGGACTTACTGGAGCTCCTGTGGCCACACTGCCAACACCAGGGATAAGCCGCCTGAGACTCGGGACAATACAGAGAAGAAACTGGCTTAAGAAAAAGAGAAATGAAGTACTGATGGCATCATCTGAGCTCCTAGATCCAGCCACACCTGACACCAGTCCTTTTTAGTTTTACAAGCCCATTAATCCCCTTTTTGTTTATGCCAATTTTGGTTGAAAGTGACGGAAAACCCAACCTAAAATTCTGACGGACACAGCAGTTCTGGAGAAAGAAGTACCACACACAGGCTGCACTGCCAGCTCTGGTGGGATCCCAGACCACACATGCCTTCCTTTTAGTTTGACTCTGTTCCACTACCTGTTTCCTCACGGATGCCACCTTGCTTGCTTTCCCAAGACCCTCTGACTCTGTGGACTCCCTTTATTACTCTTAGGCAGCCAACTAACAAACAAACTTATCCTTTCAAAGATTGTTCTGCAGAAAAAAATAATAGTAATAAAAATAAATAAATAAAAGAAACCCAAGTCACCGCAAAGCCACCAGAAGATGAAGGTCCCCAAGATGCCCTCCCTGAAGCCAGCTGGACTGGGGAGGAACTGCTGGGACCTGGAAGCAGCTGTGCCAGAGCAGTCTTCCCCTGAAAGGCACAACCCCAATCAAAGGGGCTCTGTCAAACCATTCACCGTCTCCCGCCCGGTGCCTCCTATTCTCTCGCCCCAACTCAGCCTTCGTTAATTTCCCGACCTAGACCCACCAGGCGTGAGCACCAGAGAACAGCGCCTGGAAGCCAGGGACCCGCAGGAAGCCGAGGAGGCGCGGAGGCTCCGGGAGCCAGGCTCTGGCGACCTCTTCGCAGGGGCTGTGGCTGGACAACAGCCCAGCCTCAGGAAGGGGCCGAGGCTCCGGCCACAGAGCGCCGGCCACAGCGCCTTTAAATAGAACCTCCATGCGGGAGGACAGACACATTCCAAGCGCTTTTTAAAACGCCCCAAGCATGACCTGGCCGGGCGGCCTCCGCTCCCCCAGGCGTTTTTCCGGTCTTGGCCCAATTCTGGAAATAATATTAATAGCTCGGTTAGGAGCTTGCGGTGTGCAAAATACTTCATGGCCTTAAAAGGCAGGGACGATTACTGCCCCCACTCTCCAGAGGAGGAAACTGAGGCCCAGGGAGTTTCCAGGCTGCAAGGCCGACTAGTGGGGGCTCTCTAGGCTGCCTCCATCGCCCGGGGTTGGGGCGCACCTGCAGCTCCCCCGCCCGCTGGGGCTTACACAGCAGGACAGGAATGAGCCCCCGCGGGACCGGCTGCCCGCTGCCACGTCCGGTTCCGACGGGCCCCTCTTGCCCAAAGGCGAGAAGGGAGAAAATAGACAAGGTGACACCCCCAGGAGGCACCCCGGACGCGCTCGCTCCAGGAACGTCCTGATCTTTCGCTACGAGTTTAACGAACTTCCAGCACTCAGCCTTTGTTGGTACATCAGACCCCGCGCAGTAGCCAAGGATAACTTTCCTCTTTTGTTTTAAAAGATAAAAGGACAAGGGGGTTAATTTCTCCCTTGGGAGATAAAGCTGGCAGGTGAGGCGCAGCACGTCTCAGTTTCCTAGAAGTTGTGCTCGGGACAAATCTCGGAACAAGCCGGCGGAGGGGGCGGGGCCGGCCATCGGGACCTGGGACCCGGGCTCGGCTACCCCAGGGGAACTTCTGAGCTCGGTCAGGGAGAGCTGCGGCTCCTGCTCTCGGTTTCGCAGCCGGGCCGGGTCGCCCAATCGCGCCGGGATAGACTCGCGGCGGGCAGGATCTGGAGGCGTTGGGTTAAATGCTAAATGTACCCCCGGAACCCCTGCACTCTCCCACCCTGTCCCACCAAAGCGGGGCCCGGGACTCGGGACCCACCGCCCCCTCGCCGCTCCCTCCCTCCCGGGTCCCGGGCGCAGGGTCCTCGGGGGCGCACGGCGCAGGGCTGCGCGGGACGCTCACAGTTTAAACATGTTTTCCAGGTCCTTGATGAGGCGGCGGCTGAACTCCGGGAACTCGGTGTAGGGGTGGAAGACCTTGCAGCGGCGGGGCCGCGCCGCGCCCTCGTTGATGTCCAGCCGTCGGCTCAGCTGCGCGCTCAGCTCGGCGTCGGCGCTGGCCATGGGAGCCCGGGCGGGTGGGTCGGGCTCCGGCTCCGGGGCTGTGGCGGCGCCGGACGCGGGCTGGGGGCCGCCCTCCTCCGCCTCCTCCCGCTGCAGTCGCCGCTGCAGCTTGCGCGCCAGCTCCTCGCTGGCCATGGCGGCGGATCTGGGGACGCGGGAACACGGGACCCGGCGCGGGGACTGAGCGGACGGCGTACTCCTCGCAGGCTCGCGGCTCTACGACACTCTGCCCAGGCGCCTGGGACCTGGCGGTTGGGTGGAACCGCGGGCGGGGGAGAGGGGCGGGCGGGGCGGAGCCGCGGCTTTAAGGAGGCGCCAGGGCTCTGGGACCGCCCGCCCGGCCAGAGGCCGCAGGTGTCTGCGCGTCCCGGGGACCTCGACCCGCTCCCCGCTCCCCGGCGCTCCAGACTGGAGGCTGACTGTCCCTCGGGACCGGGCGTGGACCCTCAGATCAACTCTGACCTTGCCGCCCGCGTCCGCTCCGGGGGAGCCCGGGGACTCTGCTGTCCCCGGGGGAACGGCAGCGGGAAAAAGTTTCACGACCTATGGGGCGGTTCCTTTCTCCTCCCCCAGAAGTGCCCCAACTGGAGGCGCTCGCGGCCTGGGACAGGCTGGGGGGGTGGGGGGAGCCGAGCGACCCCGGGTGACATCCATGTGTCCCCATGGCCGGGAGTGGCACCCACCGGTCGCGAGGTCTGGGCGTGGGAGGTGCCCGCAGGGAGCGGGGGGAGGAGGGAGCTGCGTTTCAAACACTCATTGCAAAGAAATGTTTCCAAAACATACTAAAAATACTAAAAACAAATAAGCAAACAGAAGAAAGAATAAGGGAGACAAAACTCGTGGTTCCCTGGAGGTAAGACACCAGGGCGGCTTCAGGGGCTGCGACGTTTTCTGTGAAACATACAAGAAGGAAAAGAAAAAGAAGCTTGAAAACAAAGAAATAAATCAGCATTTTAAACCAGAGGGTGAAAACAAGTGTAGTCACTCTCCCTAAGGAAGGCTGATGCGAGTAGCTGTTACATCAGCCGAGTTGAGAAGAATCATGTAAACATGGTCCGCCCCCGCCGGGATGGACTCTATTCTGACCTCCTCGCGGCTGCTAACCTGGGGTGTGCCTGTGACCCTGCCAGGCTGTGGGCTCCTGAGACCCGAGACCAGGCTTTGGCATGCGTGTGTAGGGCGCAGGGAGGCCCTGGCAGGGATTCCAGGCATCTGTAGAGGCCTAGTGGGAAAAAACAAAGTGTTAGGGAAAATATTGTTTTTAAATAAAGGTATCAAAATCTTTTAAACATCCCTACTAAACAATTTGATTTGGTTCTGCAAAAGCAGCCTTTTCTACATCAGATTTTATGTTTGAAATGGAGATTGATGGACCCCTTCGAATATGTCACTGGGCGCCACCCTTCCTGACCTGGTGATGGTGACTGGCTTTGCTTTGCTGTCACTTCTGTTTTGAGCACTTCATATGTGACATATTTCACATACACACCAAAGAAAGATTTAAAATTCTTAATAGTCTCCATCCACAAGAAACTTTGCATGAGTAGGTAATAAAGAATGTAGACAATCATTTTACACACTAAAATTTACCACACTTTACATTAAATTTAAAGACTCTAATAGCTCTCCCTTTTCTTTCATTTACAAACACAATGTTGAAAATTCTCATGTTAATGAGAGTGGATTTTGAAGGCAATTAGACTTTTTCATTTAAGTGCTTCCAAATGAGGAAGCACTATTTGTTTTCACAGCTTTGTTGAGGTGTCATTAATATACAAAAAACTGCACGTATTTAATGTATACAATTTGCTGACTGGGCATGCATGAAAACCCATGATGATGGCATCATGTGGTGATGTGGCATCACCACAATCAAGATAGTCAACACATCCATCACCTCCCCAAGTTTCTTTGTGCCCTTCTAGTTTTTGGTTTTTGCAGTTTTTTGGTAAGAACACTTAACGTGAGATCTACCCTCTTAATAACTTTTAAAGAGCACAACGCCACATTGTTAACTACAGGCTCTATGCTGCATAGCAGCTCTCTAAGGACGCACTTTGGCATAATGTGCATGTGTAATACAAGCTGTCAGCTGGGTGCCACTCAAAAGGCACTTCACCTGCAAGGGGCAAAGTTTGGGGGCTATGCCCACCAGGCACCTCCCAAGTCTCCCCACCACTGAGGTAGGGGCGGAGGATGGAATACCTCCTAGGCTGTGCCCACCCCTGGCAGCAAAGCAGCAGGTACCCTTGATGCTCACCAGGGAACACCTGCCCCCCACCCCAGGAATGAAGTCTCAGCATCTCACTAGTGACCCAAGGCAGATTACAGTCACGGCCGCAGCTGGAAAAGCCCTGCCGTCCAGCTTCCCTTTTCCAGTGTCCGGCTGGCTGCCTGACAAAGAACTCAGAACGAGGGGCCGGCCCCATGGCTTAGCGGCTAAGTGCGCGAACTCCACTGCTGGCGGCCCAGGTTCGGATCCCAGGTGCGCACCGACGCACCGCTTCTCCGGCCACGATGAGGGTGCGTCCCACATACAGCAACTAGAAGGCTGTGCAGCTACGACATACAACTATCTACTGGGGCTTTGGGGGAAAAAAAATAAAATAAATAAAAATTAAAAAAAAAAAAAGTTTGGGGTGGGTGTTAACTGCTCTCCCACAATCCTGTTATCACATTGTAAGGAAAGCCAGTCTCAGACTAAATTCTGCTAAACATAAAGATATTTATTAAACCAACATTCCCAGTGAGCAGACAAGAAACAGCTCAGACAACCTATTCTATAAGTTCAATGAAGTCTCAAATCCTGGCTCTAGGCCTTCTTAGGAGACCCAACGAAGCCCTTCACCAGAGGCCGACTCACATCCTAGAGACCAGATTCCTTGCCTTATTTATGGGCAACATCAAATAACCAGAAATCTCCTAAATCAATGGCTAAAAACTAGTCCATTAAAGATCACGCCTCAGGGGCAGGTTGCAAGCTTTGCTGGATTCCTCTGTCCTGTGCCGTGTGGGTGGGGAGTGATTTTAAACTATTTTAGGCAATCCATATATCTTGAATAACAATACTTTTAATTTCATCAATGAGAGACCATTTTTAACATTCATCAGTTTAGTCAATGATCCGCTATATTCACCAATGTTCTTTTATTTTTTATTTTTATTGAGGTGACATTGGTTTATAACATTATATAAATTTCAGGTGTACATCATTATATTTCCATTTCTGTGTAGACTGCATCATGTTCACCACCCAAAGACTAATTACCATCCATCATCACACACATGCCCTTTTACCCCTTTTGCCCTCCTCCCTCCTCTCTTCCCCTCTGGTAACCATCAATCTAATCTCTGTATCTATGTGTTTGTTTGTTGTTGTTGTTGTTTTTATCTTCCACTTATGAGTGAAATCATATGGTATCTGACTTTCTCTGTCTGACATTTCACTTAGCGTAATACCCTCAAGGTCCTTCTATGTTGTCACAAATGGCAAGATATCATCTTTTTTATGGTTGAGTAGTATTCCATTGTGTATATATACCACATCTTCTTCATCCATTCATCTGTTGATGAGCACTTAGGTTGTTTCCAAATCTTGGCAATTGTGAATAATGCTGCAATGGACATACAGGTGCATATATCTTTTCAACTTAGTGGTTAATACCCAGCAGTGGAATAGCTGGATCGTTCTATTCTTAATTTTTTGAGGAATCTCCATACTGTTTTCCATAGTGTCTGCACCAGTTTACACTCCCATCAGCAGTGTATGAGGGTTCTTTTTTCTCCATGTCTTCTCCAACACTTGTTATTTTTTGTCTTTTTTTTTTCTCTTTTTGGTGAGGAAAATTAGCCCTGAGCTAACATCTTTTGCCAATCCTACTCTCCTTGCTGAGGAAGATTGGCCCTGGGCCAACATCCGTGCCTTCTTCTACTTTATATGTGGGACCTCTGCCACAGCACTGCTTGATAAGCAGTGTGTAGGTCCACGCCCGGGATCCGAACCCACGAACTCCAGGCCACCGAAGTGGAGCGTGTGAACTCAACCACTACGCCACCAGGCCATCCCCTCTTGTCTTTTTAATAATAGCCATTCTGATGGGTGTGAGGTGGTATCTCATTGTAGCTTTTTTTTTTTTTTTGCAGGGAAGGATTCGTCCTGACCTAACATCTGTTGCCAATCCTCCTTTTTTTTTCTTCTCCCCAAAGCCCCAGTGCATGGTTGTATATCTAGTTGTAAGTCTTTCTTGTTCTTCCACGTGAGCTGCTGCCACAGCATGGCAACTGACAGATGGGTGGTGTGGTTCTGAGACTGAGAAGTGAACCCGGGCCGCTGAAGTGGAGAGAGAGGAACTTTAACCACTAGATCATCAGAGCTGGCCCTCTCATTGTGGTTTTCATTTGCATTTCCCTAGCAATTAGATATGTTGAACATCTTCTCATGTGTCTGTTGGCTATCTATATATCTTCCTTGAAAAAATGTCTGTTCAGATCCTTGCCCATTTTTTAATGGGGTTGTTTGTTTTTTGGTGTTGAGTTGTATGAGTTCTTGATATATTTTGGATATTAACCCCTTATTAGATATATGATTTGAAAATGTCTTCTCCAAATTATTAGGCTGCCTTTTTATTTTGTTGATGATTTCCTTTGCTGTGCAGAAGCTTTTTAGTTTGATGTAGTTCTATTTGTTTATTTATTCTTTTGCTTCCCTTGCCTGTTCAGACATGGTATCAAAAAGATACTGCTAAGACGGGTGTCAAAGATCGTATTGCGTATGTTTTCTTCTAGGAGTTTTATCGTTTCAGGTCTTACATTCAAGTCTTTAATCCATTTTTAGTTAATTTTTGTGTATAGTGTAAGGTAATGGTCTACTTTCATTCTTTTGTGTGTGGCTGTCCAGTTTTCCCAGCACCATTTATTGAAGAGACTTTCCTTTCTCCATTGTATGTCCTTGGCTCCCTTGTTAAAAATTAGCTGTCTTTAGACATGTGGGTTTGTTTCTGGGCTCTTGATTCTGTTCCTTTGATCTGTGTGTCTGTTTTTGTGCCAGTATCGTGCTGTTTGGATCACTATAGCTTTGTAGTATATTTTGAATTCAGGGAGTGTGATACCTCCAGCTTTGTTCTTTTTTCTCAGGATTCCTTTAGCTATTCGGGGTCTTTTCTTGTTCCATATACATTTTAGGATTGTTTGTTCTATTTCCACGAAAAAAGTCCTTGGGACTTTGATAGGAATTGCATTGAATCTGTAGATTGCTTTAGGAAGTATTCACCAATATTTTGTTTTGTTTTGTTTTGTTTTTTATTTTTTGAGGAAGATCAGCCCTGAGCTAACATCCATGCTAATCCTCCTCTTTTTGCTGAGGAAGACCAGCTCTGAGCTAACATCTATTGCCAATCCTCCTCCTTTTTTTCCCCAAAGCCCCAGTAGATAGTTGCATGTCATAGTTGCACACCCTTCTAGTTGCTGTATGTGGGATGGGACCTCAGCATGCCCGGAGAAGCGGTGCGTTGGTGTGCACCCAGATCCGAACTCGTGCTGCCTCGTAGCGGAGCGCGCGTGCACTTAACCACTAAGCCACGGCCAGCCCCCACCCATGTGTTTTAAAAAACATTTCTGAAATCATTATGCTAATTAGCAAATCAAGCTTCTGTTATTGATCAAGATAATGGATAACAGACAGACTTGTATTGGCCACACCTGGAGTGAGAGATCTGCTATCATGTTGGCTGATACCCCTGGACCATGTGTTCTTTTTTTTTTTCTTAATTAAGGTAAAATTTACAAAACACACAACCATTTTAAGTGTACAATTCAGTGGCATTTAATGCATTCACAATGTTGTGCAACCACCATCTCTCTCTAGTCTTAAAACTTTTTCGTCATCCCAGAAGAACACCATGTACCCATTAAGTAATCACTCCCCATCCCCTCTTCCTCCCATCCCCTGGTAACCACTAATCTGCTTCTGTCTCCGTGGATTTGCCTATTCTGAACATTTCATATAAAAACATTCATACACTATACAACCTTTTGTGTCCAGCTTCTTTCACTTTTCATAATGTTTTTGAGGTTCATCCAAGTTGTAGCATGTATCAATACTTTATTCCTTTTTATGACTAAGTAATGTTCCATTGTACAGATATACCATTATTCATTTATCCATTCATTTCTTTTCTTTCTTTCTTTTTTTTTTTTTTTTGTTGAGGAAGATCAGCCCTGAGCTAACATCTGTGCCCATCTTCCACTATTTTGTATACGGGAAGCCACCACAGCATGGCTTGATGAGCGGTGCGCAGGTCTGCACTCGGGATCCGAACCCGGGAACCCCAGGCTGCTGAAACGGACCGTGCGAACTTAACCACTACGCCATCGGGCTGGCCCCTATCCATTCATTTCTTGATGGACATTTGTGTTGTTTCCACTTTTTAGCTATTATGGATAAAGCCCCTATGAACATGCAAGTATGCATGTCTGTGTGGACACTTGATTTCATTTCTCTTGGATATATACTTACGATTGGAATTGCTGGGTCATCTGGTAATTCTATGTCTAATTATTTTGAGGAACTGCACGACTACTTTCCGCAGTGAATGCACCATTTTACATTCCTACCAGCAATGTCTGAGGGTTCCAATTTCTCCGCATCCTTGGGCTACACATTCTCGATACTGAGTTAAGGCTTGAGTAACTGGCACATACACAACATTCCATTGTCTGTTCTGAAATTTGTTAAAGTACAGTACAGACATGGGACTGAACCAGCAGTTCACAGAAGAGGCAACCTCAATGAATGGTTGATAAATGCAAAAAGATGCTCTGCCTCAGGGACGTGAGATGCAAATTACAATCACAATGAAAGAACATTTCTAGTCATCAGATGTGTAAACATTAAAAGGTCTGACAAAACCAAGTGTGGCTGGCTGTGGACAATGAGGACGCCCATACACCACTGGTGAGAGTGTAAATCGGCACAACCATCTGAAGATTACACATCCTACTCCTCCTAGGCACATATCTTGAAGAAATTCACGGAAATTCGCAGAGATCTAAAGCCAAGGAGACGTGTTTAAAAATATTTACAGCTATTGAGGAGTTCAGGACATACTACCCCAAAATCTGGCATCTTGGTGTATTGAATATTTTAAGCTGAAGGAGTTTGAGAAACAGCAGGTGCAGGAAGGACTTTCTGACCTTCCCCTGAAGCAGGTCGGAGACTCTTCATGCGAGAGATGTCTTCCTTACACCCAGAGGAAAGGCGCATCCTTCTCTCCAAGACACCAAGAGGGATCTGAAGGAACAGGCCTTGCTGTCTCCGCCAGTTTACTACACTAGGCTCATACTCGTTTTGTCCTATCTCATTTTTTCCATGACTTTCCCCTCTTCATCATCAAATCTAGCATAAAAACGTTTAAATTTAACTTTAGGTCTTCATTTTCTTATGAAGGCTCTCATGTCACATAAAATTTATATTAAATAAACGTGTACGCTTTTCTCTTGTTAATCTGTCTTTTGTTACAAAGACCCAGCTGAGAACCTACAAGAGTAGAAGGAAAAAGATAGTTTTCTTCCCCTACACCATATGGTTGGAGGAAAAAAATGGAAACAACCTCAATGGATAAACTACAGGTATATTCATCAATTTGAAAGACTCACAAAAATAATGTTGAGTACAAAAGTTGCAAAAGAATAGATATATTCTTTGAGTCCTTTTTTTTCTTTTATTTATTTTTTGTTTTTGGCAAGGAAGATTGGCCTTGAGCTAACATCTGTTACCAATTCTTCTCTTTTTGCTGAGGAAGATTGTCGTTGAGCTAACATGTGTGCCAATCTTCCTCTATTTTGTATGTGGGATGCCACCACAGCATGGCTTGATGAACAGCGTGTAGGTCCTCGCCCAGGATACGAACTTGCCATCCACCAAAGCAGAGTGTGCGAACTTAACTACTATGCCCCAAAGAATAGATATATTCTTACACATATACAAAACAGAAATGCGTTCATGTGTGCACTGAGAGACATGTATAATAATGCTCACGGCTGCTTTATTAACAAAAGCCCCAAACTGGAAACAACCCAAATGTGCATTAATGGTAAAATGGATAAATAAATTATAGCAAATTCATACCATGCAATTCTATACAGCAGTGAAAATGAACTGCTTGATGAATCTCACACATGGTCGAACACAAGGGCAAGAGAAAGCAGCCAGACATAAAAGAATGTATCCTGAATGTTTATGTAAAGTTCAAATCCAGCAAAAGTAAACTTTAGTGTCAGAAGTCAGGGGTGAGGATGGGGAGTGACCGGGAGAGGGCAGATGAGGGGTTTCTGAGTTTCTGGTACTGTCTATTTCTTGATCTGGTTGGTAACTCCATGAGTGGTTCATTTTGCAAAATTACATCAAGCAATATCCTCATGATTTCTGTACTTTTTTGTATTTATGTTTGTGGTGGTTTTAAAACATGACCACAAATGATTTGACCCTCCTCCCATTGAGAGGTAGGGTCTATGTCCCCATCCCCTGAACTTGGATGGCTCTTGTGACTGGTGGACAAAATGAACATGGTGGAAGTGTAACCTCAGGCCCTCCAGGACCAGTTCAACTGACCCCTATCTCTTATCAACAGAGCGATTAAGAATTGTCCTACAGAAAAACTGCAAAGTCACGTAGTCAGAGCATGTAAAAGAAGAAATCATGACCTGAAATGACCTCGAAACTAAAGATCCTCCTCCCCACGGAACCCAAGGACTGGGACACAACCAGAACTTGAAAGTCGGACTCTTATCAGAAGCGAGGGGTCCATCATTCAGGAAGATCCGGTGTTAAAATTCCTTCCCCACCCTACCATAAATGTTTAAAACCTCACCATAAATGCTTGAAGCTCACCAATCAAAACCTGTCCCACCAGCGTTTCCACCTGCCAGCCCTGTTCTCCCTAACCTCTTAAATTTCGCCCCAGATCCTGAATCAGGGAGCCGGATCTGAGGGCACACGCCTCCTGTCCCCCTGCAGATGGATCTCGTGGAATGAAAGCTGATTCCTCCCCCAAAGGCTGATGCTGTCATTAATTGGCTTGTTTATGCGCATCGGGCAGAGAATCCCAATTTTGTGTGGTAACAGAAGTGACGCGCCAACACTTCTGAGAGTAGGTGGTGAAGGCAGTGCTGCCCCCTCCTTGCCTGCTGGGAACACTCATTCTTGCAACCCTGAGCCACCCTGCAAGAAGTCTGGTTATTCTCAGGTTGCCAGACTGGAGGTGCCACTTGTAGGGCTGCAGTCGGCAGGCCCAGAGGAGCGTGTCCAGCCCAGGTGCCACACATCGGAGTAAAGACATCGTCTTGGGAGCGGACTCTCCGGTCCCAGCTCTTCCAGCCCCCGCCTTTGGGGTCACCCCAGCTGAGGTCCTGGACACCTGGAACAGAGAAGAGCACCTTCCTGTGCGCAGACTCCTGACTCAGAGAGCCTGCCGATATAATAAAATGGTGGCGGCTGTTTTATGTCACTAAGTTATTGTCGTCATCTTTTTTTAACTGTGGTAAAAAACACATAACAAAATTTATCTTAATCATTAAATGTGTGGTTCAGAAGTGTTAAATATATTCACATAGTGGTGCAACAGATTCCAGAACTTTTTCATCTTGAAAAACTGAAACTCCACACCCATTAAACAGCAACTCTCTTTTTCTCCTCCCCTCTGCCTCTGGCAACGATTATTCTAACTTTCCATTTCAATGAATTTGACTCCTCTAGGAACCTCTAACTTTCCATCTCAATGAACTTGACTCCTCTAGGAACCTCAATCATACAGCATTTGTTCTTTTGTGACTGGCTTATTGCACTCAGTGTAATGTCCTCACGGTTCATCCATGCTATGCATGTGTCAGAATTTCCTTCCTTCTTAAGACTGAATAATATTCCATTGTACTATATACCACATTTTGTTGATCCATTCATCCGTCGATGGACACTTGGGTTGCTTCCACCTCTTGACTGTTGTGAAAAACGCTGTGACGAACGTGACGCACCACTAAATTTCGAGGTGATTAGTTAACACCACAGCAAACAGCTGAAACAATGTTGTGCCTCAATAAAATTTATTTAAAAAAAAAAAGATGACTACACTTAAAAAAAAGGTGTTATCCAGCAAAGCATTCTTACAAAGATCAGGCAACACGCAGATGCTCGGGGAATGCAGCCCCATCACCTCTTCTTGAAAAAACAAAACCCTTCTCCCAGACAGCACCATCCAGAGACGAATCTAAATAAACCAGACTGGGCGTGGAAAAGCCACAGCAGAAGGTCTGGTGTGAGCACCAAATCTACATAAATATAAAGACTAAAGAAGAGGGGGAGTCATGGTTACTCGGGTGAACATATACGACACGAACCTTGACCTTGTAAGAAAAAAATGTGTGGGCCGGCCCCGTGGCTTAGCAGTTAAGTGCGTGCGCTCCGCTGCTGGCGGCCCGGGTTCGGATCCCGGTCGCGCACCGATGCACAGCTTGTCCAGCCATGCTGAGGCCGCGTCCCACATACAGCAACTAGAAGGATGTGCAGCTATGACATACAACTATCTACTGGGGCTTTGGAGGGAAAAAATAGATAAATAAAATTATAAAAAAAAAAAGAAAAAATATGTAAATATGTATACTATTTATAACTATATATAACTACACACATAACACCATACAGTTATACACACAACTCTATATATCTATGAAGAACGTGAGGTGAGGTGGGAGGGATTGTGACAGAACTGATTTCTTCCTCTCAACATCAGAACACCAGTCAACTGTTTCTACAATTGAACTATGTAGGGTTTTTGTTTGTTCTGTTTTTAGTAGTTACAAAACACCACCACCAACAAATAAGTGGTCGATTCCTCTGCCCTGATCCCCAGCTCTTTGTAAAGGGCTTTCTGTAGAGTCTTGGCCCCCAGCTCAGTGCTGTCCTGCGTGCTTCTTCAAGCCCCACATCGCCCTGAGGTTAGTGGTATTTGTTTGTTTTACTGAGGTTCGGAGAAGGTAAGTGCCTAGCTCAAAGGCGCACAGCTGGTAGCGGGAGGGGACCAAACCTTGGTGTGTCTGATGCCCAATACTGACTCTGACCCTGACTTCACCCCTGCAGGCCTGGCCTCCCCTCACCAGCCTCGGAAAGCCCTCGTTTCTTCTGGAGTAGGGAGAATGTCCCAGGATGAGGTGTTAGTGGGCGGAGTCAGCCGCTAATTTGGGTGAACTTGGGAAGATGGCCTTCTAGCCTCAGTTTCCTCATCTCGAAGATAGAAAGAATGATGCTTTGTTTTTCATTCTTTCATTCAACAACAACAATGAGGGCATCCTCTGTGCCAGGCCCTGGGTCACATGGGGCAAAGTGCTGTGATGAAGCCCGCCCAGGGGAACCGCCGGACACCCAGGGGGTCAGGGGACGCCTCTGGAGGGAGGGGGCACAGTGGAGCTGACAGCGTGGCAAGGACAGGAGGCCGTGCCCGCCAAGGACAGCATGGACAAGGCAGAGAAGTGAGTGTTGCGTCCTCACTGGATCTGTTTTTTGCCACTTTCCATTCATTTTGCCTGTTCCAGACTTTTACATAATGAAGGCATATAGTATGTACTTTTTTGTGTCTGGCTTTTTCCATTCAAAATGATTTTGAGATTCATCCATGTTAGGCATATCAGCCCGGGTTCCTTTTACTGCTGAGTAGTAGTCCATCGTGTGGATACACCCAAATTTGTTTGTCCGCTCATCATTCATGATCAGTACCATAGACTGAAGGTGTGTGTCCCCCCCAGATTTATAAGTTGAAACCTAATCCCCAAGGGTGATGGTATTTGGAGGGGGGACCTTTGGGAGGTGATTCGGTCATGAGGATAGAACCCTCCTGAATGATACTAACACCTTTTAAAAAGACCCCAGAGAGACTCCCTTCCCCCTTCTGGCATGTGAGGACAGTGAAAGGACGGCCATCTGTGAACCAGGAAGCGGGCCCTCAACAGACACCAGCTCTGTCAGCACCTTGACCATGGACTTCCCAGCCTCCAGAATGGTGAGAGAGAAAATTCTATTGTTTATAAGCTACCCAGTCTATGGTATTTGTGGTATAGCAGCCCAAACAGACTAAGACAATGAACACTGAGGTTGTTTTCTTTTCTTTATTTATTTTATTGCGGTAATATTGGTTTATAACATTATATAAATTTTAGATGTACATCAGTATATTTCAATTACTGTGTAGATTACATCATGTTCACCACCCAAAGACTAATTACAATCCATCACCACACACACGTGCCTAATCACCCGTTTCACCCTCCTCCCTCCCCCCTTCCCCATTGGTAACCACCAATCCAATCTCTGTCTCTATGTGATTGTTTGTTGTTGTTTTTATCTTCTATTTATGAGTGAGATCATACGGTATTTGACTTTTTCCCCCTGACTTATTTCACTTAGCATGATACCCTCAATGTCCATCCATGTTGTCACAAATGGCCAGATTTCATCGTTTCTTATGGCTGAGTAGTATTCCATTGTGTATATATACCACAGCTTCTTTATCCATTCGGCCCTTGATGGGCACTTAGGTTGCTTCCAAGTCTTGGCTGTTGTGAATAACGCCACAATGAACATAGGGGTGCATGTACCTTTACACATTCATGTTTTCAGCTTCTTTGGATAAATAACCAGCAGTGGAATAGCTGGATCATATGGTAGTTCTAGTCTTAATTTTTTTTTTTTTTTTTTTTTTTTTGTGAGCAAGATCAGCCCTGAGCTAACATCCATGCTAATCCTCCTCTTTTTGCTGAGGAAGACTGGCCCTGGGCTAACATCTGTGCCCATCTTCCTCCACTTTATATGGGATGCCGCCATAGCATGGCTTGACACAAAAGCCGTGCATCGGTGCGCACCCAGGATCCAAACCCGGGCCGCCAGCAGTGGAGTGCACACTTAACCGCTAGGCCATGGGGCCAGCGCCATAGTCCTAATTTTTTGAGGAATCTCCATACTGTTTTCCATAGTGGCTGCACCAGTTTGCACTCCCACCAGCAGTGTATGAGAGTTCCTTTTTCTGCACATCCTCACCAACACTTGCTATTTCCTGTCTTGTATAGCCATTCTGATGGGCATGAGGCAACATCTCATTGTAGTTTCAATTTGCATTTCCCTGATAATTAATGATGTTGAACATCTTTTCATGTGCCTGTTGGCCAACTGTATATCTCCTTTGGAGAAAAGTCTGTTCAGATCTTTTGCCCATTTTTTAATTGGGTTGGTAGTTTTTTTGTTGTTGAGATGTATGAGTTCTTTATATATTTTGGATATTAATCCCTTATCAGATATATGATTTGCAAATATCTTCTCCCAATTAAGTTGTCTTTTCATTTTGTTGATGGTTTCCTTTGCTGTGTAGAAGGTTTTTAGTCATGTAGTCCCGTTTGTTTATTTTTTCTGTTGTTTCTCTTGCCCAGTCAGACACAGTACTTGAAAATACGCTGCTAAGACTGATGTTGAAGAGTGTATTACCTGTGTTTTCTTCTAGAAGTTTCATGGTTTCAGGTCTTACATTCAAGTCTTTAATCCATTTTGAGTTCATTTTTGTGTATGGTGTGAGATAATGGTCTACTTTCATTCTTTTGCATGTGGCTGTCCAGTTTTCCCAACACCATTTATTGAAGATACTTTCCTTTCCCCATTGTATGTTCTTGGCTCCCTTGTTAAAAATTAGCTGTCCATAGATGTGTGGGTTTATTTCCGGGCTCTTGATTCTGTTCCATTGATCTGTGTGTCTGTTTTTGTGCCAGTATCATGCTGTTTTGGTTACTGTAGCTTTGTAGAGTATTTTGAAATCAGGGAGCATGCTATCTCCAGCTTTGTTCTTTTTTCTCAGGATTTCTTTGGCTATCTTGGGTCTTTTGAAGTTCCACACAAATATTAGGATTCTTTGTTCTATTTCTGTGAAAAATGTCATTGGAACTTTGATAGGCATTGCATTGAATCTGTAGATTGCTTTAGGAAGTATGCACATTTTAACTATGTTAATTCTTCCAATCCAAGAGCACAGATTATCTTTCCATTTCTTTAGGTCTTCTTCTATTTCTTTCAACAAGGTTTTATAGTTTTCAGTGTACAGGTCTTTCACCTCTTTGGTAAAGTTTATTGTTAGGTATTTTATTCTTTTTTGTTGCAATTGTAAATGAGATTCTATTCTTAATTTCTCTTTCTGCTATTTCGTTGTTGGAGTGTAGAAGCACAACTGATTTTTGTATGTTGATTTTGTATCCTGCAACTTTACCATATTCATTTATTATTTGGTGGATTCTTTAGGGTTTTCTATATATAAAATCATGTCATCTGCAAATAGTGACAGTTTCACTTCTTCCTTTCCAATTTGGATCCCTTTTATTTCTTTGTCTTGCCTGATTGCTTTGGCTAGGACTTCCAATACTATGTTAAATGGGAGTGGTGAGAGTGGGCATCCTTGTCTGGTTCTTGTTCTTAGAGGCATAGCTTTCAGTTTTTCTCCATTGAGGATGATATTAGCTGTGGGTTTGTCATATATGGCCTTTATTATGTTGAGGTACTTTCCTTTTCTACTCATTTTATTGAGAGTTTTTATCATAAATGGATGCTGTATCTTGTCTAATGCTTTCTCTGCATCTATTGAGATGATCACGTGATTTTTATTCTTCATTTTGTTATTGTGGTGTATCACGTTGATTGATTTGTGGATGTTGAACCCTCCCTGCATCCCTGGAATAAATCCCACTTGATCATGGCGTGTGATCCTTTCAATGTATTGTTGTATTCGATTTGCTAGTATTTTGTTGAGGATTTTTGCACCGATGTTCATCAGTGACATTGGCCTGTAATTTTCTTTTTTTGTGTTGTCCTTTTCTGGTTTTGGTATCAGGGTAATGTTGGCTTCATAGAATGAGTTAGGAAGCTTCCCCTCCTCTTTTTTGGAAGAGTTTGAGAAAGATAGGTATTAAGTCTTCTTTGAATGTTTGGTAGAATTCACCAGGGAAGCTGTCTGGTCCTGGACTTTTATTTTGGGGGAGATTTTTGATTACCGTTTCAATCTCCTTACTGGTGATTGGTCTATTCAAATTCTCTATTTCTTCTTGATTCAGTTTTGGAAGGTTGCATGAGTCTAAGAACTTATCCATTTCTTCTAGATTATCCAATTTGTTGGCATATAGCTTGTCATAGTATTCTTTTATAATCTCTTGTATTTCTGAGGTGTCCATTGTAATTTGTCCTCTTTCGTTTCTGATTTTACTTATTTGTGCCTTCTCTCTTTTTTCTTGATGAGTCTAGCTAAAGTTTGTCAATTTTGCTTATCTTTTCAAAGAACCACCTCTTAGTTTCATTGATTTTTTCTATTTTTTTATGTCTATTTCATTTATTTCTGCTCTGACTTTTATTATTTCCTTCCTTCTACTGATTTTGGGCTTTGTTTGATCTTCTTTCTCCAGTTCCTTTAGGTGCACTGTTAGAGTGTTTATTTGAGATTTTTCTTATTTGTTGAGGTAGGCCTGTATCACTATAAACTTCCCTCTTAGAACTGCTTTTGCTGTATCCCATAAATTTTGGCACGTTGTATTTTCATTTTCATTTGTCTCCAGATATTTTTTGATTTCTCCTTTGATTTCTTTGTTGACGCAATCGTTGTTCAGTAGCATTTTGTTTAATCTCCACATATTTGTGGCTTTTCTGATTATCTTCCTGTAGTTGATTTCTACTTTCATACTGTGTGGTCAGAAAAGATGTTTGATATTATTTCAGTCTTCTTAAATTTGTTGAGACTTGTTTTGTGGCCTGATATGCACTCTATCCTGGAGAATGTTCCATGTGCATTTGAAAAGAATGTGTATTCTGTGGTTTTTGCGTGGAATGTTCTGTATCTATCTACTAAATTCATCTGGTCTAATGTGTTATTTAGGCCAATATTTCCTTATTGACCTTCTGTTTGGATGATTTATCCATTGGTGTAAGTGGAATGTTAAAGTCCCCTACTATCATTGTGTTGCTGTCTATTTCTCCTTTTATGTCTGTTAATAATTGCTTTATATATTTAGGTGCTCCTATGTTGGGTGCACAGATAGTTACAAGTGTTATATCCTCTTGCTGGATTGTTCCCTTTATCATTATGCAGTGACCTTCTTTGCCTCTTGTTACACTTTTTATTTTAAAGTCTATTTTGTCTGATATAAGTATTACTATCCCTGCTTTCTTCTCATTGTCATTTGCATGGAGTATCTTTTTCTCTCCCTTCCCTTTGGGGTTGTTTTCAATTTGGAGCTATTAGTAAGCTGTTGTGAAAATTTGCATATGACTCTTTGTGTGGACATATGCCATTACTTCTTTGTTTAATTACTTAGGAATGGGATGGCATAAGTTGTTACGTTTCAATATTTAAGAAACTGTCAATCTGTTTTCCAAAATGCTTGTACAGTTTTATATTCCTACTGACAGTGTATGCGAGTTTCAGTTGCTCCATATCCTCGCATACTTGGTATGGTCGGTCTTTCAAATTGTAGGCATTCTGATGGGTGAGTAATGGTGTCTCACTGTGGTTTTAAGTGGCATTTCCCTAATGACTACTGATCCTGGCCAGTTTTTCTTGTCTTTACTGGCCACCCATACATCTTTGGTGAAGTGTTGGTTCAAACCTTTTGCCCACTTCTTTTGGGTTGTCTTATTATTGAATTGTAAAAGCTCTTTATATATTCTGGATACAAGTCCTTTGCCAGATATATGTGTCGTGAATATTTTCTCCCAGGTTGTGGTTTGCCTTTAATTTTCTCATTGGTGTCTTTTGAATCTCATGCTTATTTTTATGTCAATAAAATATCCAAATGAGGGAGAAATTCAGTGCAGGGGTGGTGCTCCCAGCCCAGCTGATTGGGCACCACTCAAAAATTAGGATAAAGCAAAGCTGAAATGACACAGACTCTGACGACATGACTCACATATGGTGTTAAGGTTTCCACATTTCGGGCCCAATAAGTATAGGGATGGGCAGGCTGGTTTCATGCTGGACACTGACCCCTGCTGGCCACTTGCTCTTTTAGACACCTGGGTGCTGCCTGAGAAAGCCTACACCAAGTTGGGATAGCATGGCCCCCAGAAATCTCAGACAGTCTGCCCCCTGCTGGAACCTCATGGCAGATGGCTCTCTGAGTTGCCTGGCTGGTTGGCGGGAACCTGGGTGCATGTAGGCCTCCTACCCACCCCCTCTCCTGGATGTGGGCAAAGGCTTCCTGTTGGCAGCACATCTCTGGGACAGTTCTCGCTTCAGGGGTTTCAGATTTAGTTCTTGGAATCTCCAAGGTTTGGGAGGACAAACAGCACTGCTCGGTCCAAGGGAGGGAGATTCAGAGGCAGAAGTGGCTCCATCTGGCCCATGAGCAGCTGGGAGCACTGCTGGCCCACCTGTCACCCGGTTGTTCTCTGCCTCTATTTCAACTGACCATCACGCGGTGCCCCTTCCTGGGGCTGGGCCTTGTCAATGATTTCCTAATTCCCCAGACAACGGAGCCCTCTAGCTGTGGGAGGTCTTGTCACAAAGGTAGCATGTGGACAGCCCCCTCCCAGGATGCCCCTGTGGACCAGGGTGCAGAGCCAGCGAACTTTGGACCAACTCACCAATGCTGCCTTCTTCTCAGGATGGATCCCTTTCCCAGGACACTTGTGGGATCCAGGGGCCCCTGGAGACCCAGGGGACAGGAGTGGGGTCCTGGTGGGGCAGGTGGCTATTCTAGTTCCCTCGCCCCTACAGTTGGGGTCTGGAACCCTGCCCTTGCATCTGAGTGGAGCTTGATGGCCGGGTCTCGCAAGTTGCCGGTGGACTCTCAAGGACACGAAAACAACAAAAGAAGATGGAATTCGGGGGCACTTGATCTTCCTCCTGCCCTGGACCCTGTTGGCCTCTTCACCTATGGATGCTTCTACAATGTTTTTAAATGCAAAAAACAAAACACATAGGGGTAAGAAGGAAACAGATTATATTGAAACATAATGATCAAAACATTTTTGAAAATGTGTGCTCTCTGGTACTTCTTGGTTAGTGCATTAACAGCAGGTCTTATAATGTCAGTATTTTCAAAATAGAATACAGTCGTGTGCCACATAATGACTTGTTTCTGTCAACAATGGACCACATATACGATGGCGGTCCCATAAGATCAGACCACGTAGCCTAGGCGTGTAGGAGGCTGTACCGTCTAGGTTTGTGTAAGTACACTCTATGACGTTCGCACAATGACAAAATCGCCTAATGATGCATTTCTCAGAACATATCCCCACCATTAAGCAACACATGACTGTAATGCAAATGGTATTCTAAGACACTTGCGACAGCTGTGATGTGACACAAAATCCAGGCTGGGTTGGCTGCGTACATGATGGAAGGAAACACCAGATTTCAGTTGGAAGTTAGTGAAAATAAAGATGCAATTGTTTTCCCCATCCAAGTTTACAACCTATTGGATTCTGTCCACAGTCGCCTTGAGGGTCCAGGGACACCAGGTGCAGAGCTAGGCACAAAGGAAAGGAGGGACAAAGATGAGAAGGCAGCCATCACGCTGGGCACAGACACGCAGCTTGAGGGTGTCACTGCAAACTGCATCAGCATCAGGCTCATTCTGCAGAGCTGGCTCTCAGCTTCCCAGAAGTCATCTGGAAAAGGGACACTGGGGCAGGCGCACAGGCCTCAGGGTCCACAGATCAAGACAGGCCAGCTGGCCAAGAGGCCATCTTCCCTCACTTCCCCGGCCCTCCCATAAACAGCACCCTGAGTAGGGAGAGTTCAGGACAGACCATGTTCCCCAGGTGTTGGTGAAGGCGCCTTTCTCCCTGACTGTCCATCTCCCCATTCTATGGGTTCAGAGACTCCAGGCCCTCCCTCCTCCGTTCTGCCTCAGCAGCCTTCGGAAGTTGGCCTGCATCCACTCCCAGCATCCTGCATCTCTAGGTCCAGCTTCCAGGGTAGGGAAGGGCATCTTCTTCCTGCTGGCAGCCTCCTCCTCCTCAGATGGGCACCCCTTCACTTACTCACCATAAAGAGCTGAAGGGCAGGTCAGCCTGGAGCCTCAGCCTGGCTGAACATTTGCCATGTGGCCATAAATGAACAGTGACAGACACAAGCAAACTTTAGTCTGAATTGTCGCCATTTCCCTGACCCTGGGGCTTTGGAGAACTAATCCACCAGGATGGAACATCCCCTCCTGGTCTGTGATGGGACCACTCTGCCCTGAGCCCTCACCTTCCACCTTCGGGATGTAAGGGTCCACAGGGGTGAGTCAGCATTTCTGGACCCCTTTCCCCTGTCACTCTAGAGGGAGTTGAGCGGGTGAGCATGTGACCACAATGACCTTGGTGAGTATCCGAAGCAAATGTCAGTGCTTCTCCTGTGTTTATTCTCTTCTCTGATAAGGAGGACCTGGAGGGGCCCCACCTGCCCCTCGCCTGGCCAGGTACCAGTAGACGCGTCTTCGGTACCCACCTGGAAAGTCTTTGTGTTGTTTGCTTTCTAGCTAAAGGGAAAAGGCAAACATTTATTGAACATGTCACATTCAGCCCCTGTTGGAAATGGCCCGGGGCTGGCACCCACACCCACAGGGAGAGACTGCTTCAGTCTGGGGAGGGACAGGCGAATCTTGTGTCAAGGGAGATGCGCCGCCTGCAGGTGAAGGAGCAGGAGGCCTTGGGGGAAGTGGAAGAGGCTGAGCAGGGCCCAAGGGAGGAGAACCAGGGCCCTCAGCCGCCTTACGGTTAACACCTAGCCAGATGGGGCGGCCCCTCATTATAATGATTACATCTCCTACTGCAGGGTCACTTGGGAGGATCTTAGTCAGTTCATCGGTGGCTCCCTGGTTCCCAAGATAGTGCCTGGCACACTTAGGCATTAAAAAAATAATGACGAAAGAAGGAAGGAATTAATGAATAATTGACGTGAAGTTTTATATTTCACTTAACCTAGACTTCCCTATCCAAATATGTTTACATATGATATATTTACCTTCATTTTCATTTTAGAAGTTTATGTTTCTCATGTTTTTTTTTTCAATCTTTGTCTTGTAATAGAAGAGTTGAACCTATTCGAGTGCATTATGATAATGGATATGTTTGAAATTACTGTCATTGTACTTGATGCTTTTTTGTGATGCTACCCTGCAATTCCCTGGTTTTTCCTTCCCTCTCTTTTGCTATATCAGTCAAGTGTTTTTTCTCTTTTCCCCAAGTAATTGCGATGTCATTCTATTGGTGGTTACCTTAAATTTTAAAAAAAAAGAAAGAAAAAAATAGATCTGAACCTAAATTTTCTTTTCTCTTTCTTTCTTTCTTTCTTCCTTCTGAGGAAGATTGGCCCTGAGCTAACATCTGTTGCCAATCTTCCTCTTTTTCTTTTTTTTCTCCCCAAAGCTCCCATATATAGTTGTGTATCCTAGTTGTAGGTCCTTCTAGTTGCTCTGTGTGGGATGCCGCCTCAGCATGGCTTGATGAGCAGCGAGTATGTGCACTCCCAGCATCCGATCCGGCGAACCCCAGGCCATCAAAGCAGAGCACGTGAACTTAACCGCTAGGCCACCCGGCCAGCCCCATGAGCCTAAATTTTCTTAATTAGCAATGTTAAGAATAAATTAGTTCCTGTCCCCGACCCCCTTGAAAAGCGAGAGGTCTGGCACACTTTGCATTCTCTTCCTATTTTCTCCCCAAAACTGTTGATTCATTCAGCAACATTTATCTGGCATCGACTGTGTACAGGCTTGGTCCTAGGCACTTGGACTGCTAACTGCTAACAGTAAAAATAATGAAAGCTCCCATTCAACCAGCACTTACGCTGCACACGGTACTAGGAGCTTTACGTATGAAGCCTCACTTAATTTTCCAAAAATCCTGCCGGCTAGGTTTTGTTTTATTTAATCTTCCCAGTAACCTGGGAAGTAACCTCGCCCTAGCCGGAATCTCTGGAGGCGGAGATGGGGAATCTCTACTTTAGAAACAAGATGTTTTGGGGTTTCCCCGGGTTGGGGCGCACCAGTGAGGCGGATCCTGTGCACCCTAACTTTAAAGATGAGGGTCAGTGCGGTGCGGAATTTGCTTAGGGCCTCTCCAGCCCTGTCCGCTCTCCCCAGGCGACCTGCCCCTCGGAGGAGAGAACGCAGGTGGGGTCAGGGGCAGAGGGGCGGGAGGGAGAGCGTGGTTCTTCCTCTGCTAACGCTCCAGGTGAGTCCGATTGTGGACTCTTCCAACCCCTCTCCCTCGCCCCGAATCCCCCAGACGCAGGAGGCTGCGGGATCTTACAAGCTCTTAGTTACCGACCTCTCTTCTACAAAGACAAACCCGAGTACGGGTTTACAAGTGAAGAGGATTTCAAACCTCTCGCCAGGCATGGAATTTAAAAACCGGAAGTGCCACCTGGTGGCGGCAGTGAGAAATTACAGCGTCCCGGCAATGAACTAGAACAAGTTGGCTGGTTCAATAATTGAAATTTGCTGAGAGAACTTAAATGTTCTCACCACCACTCTCCCACCAAAAAAGATAATTATGTGAGGCGAAGGATATGTTTAACTAGATGGGGGCACCCTTTTACAATGTATACCTATATCAAATCACCACGAGGTACACTTTAAATATCTCACAATTTTATATGTCAATTACCTCAATAAAGCTGAAATTTAAAAAAAGAAAAAGAAAAAGACTGCCTGGTTAACGCCGAAAATCATAGACCTTCTAGATTGAAAGGGGCTTTAAAGGGCACCTACTACAACTCCCCCATTTTACGTCTGGGGACCGTCTCACCTGTCAGGGGACGCTCTCAATGTTACAGATGGTGACCTGAAGAGATTGAGTGAGTGACACTTCGGAGAAAGGCCTCTGTCAAGAATAAATCATCAAAAGGGAGCCAGACAGGGGTCTAAATATTTACCTGCACCAAGTATGCTTTCCGCAAGCATATCTGGGGCTGAACCTGGAAAGTTCCAGCTCATCAGGAGTTTGGAGCGCCCTCTTCCGGAGAGCATTGGCTTGTCAGTGACCCTCTTAAAATATGCTTCGAAGACTGAATATAATTCATTATGCCCATAGCATTTGTTCATGTATGCATTCATTCATTCAGCAAATGTTTATCGATGACACCCTGTGTAGGTACTGTGCTTAGTGCTGGAGAATCAAGGAACACACTTGGCCCAGTTCTTGGGCTCGGGGCATTAACAGGGAGACAGATATTAATAAAACAGTCACATAAATTCACACCAACTGTGATGTGGATGAAAGAACAGGGAAATGAGAACATGTTACAGGGGACTTGACCTAGGAGGTCAGGGAGGGCTTCCTGTAGGAGGTGACGTTGCTCCTGAAATGGAAGTTTGGAATTAAACAAAATGTCAGGCAGCAGACCCTGGTGTGGAAATGTGAAGCCTCCATCCAGCCCAGAGTTAAGGTCATTGTGGCCACTTGTCCACTGACGGGGAATCTGACCACAGTGCACTGTTAGGTGGAAAGAGTTTACCAAGAAGGATAAGAAGCAGGATCTCATTTCTGTTTCATCAAGGACTGTTAACTGGAGGTTATCTTAGAATGGGAATTTGAGAAAGTCTATCATCTTTGTCATTTCTGGGTCAGTTTATACTGTCTGATTTTTCTCCAGGCTAAAGGACAGCTTTTACTTCTTATGCCTATGTCAAGTAATTTTTTATTGGATGCCAGACGTTGTGAGGTTTATGTTTTGGGTGCTGGATTTTGTTGTGTTCCTTTAAAGAGTGTTCGAGTTTTTATAGCAAGCATTCATTTACTTGCAGATCACATTGATCTTTTACGAGTCCTTTTTAAGCTCTTTCCAGATTGGTCTAGAGTAGCCTCTCCTCTACAGCTCATTTAACCTGCTTTTAAGGTGTGACACTCTGGGCTGTCTACTGGACCCCCTATGCATCCAATGAAATCTCTTCACTTTGGCTGGTGGGGACTCAACCAATTCCTAGTTCTGATGAATTTGGGGCATTGTTCGGCTTATGGCTCTGCCGTACTGGTTCTTTCTCTGGAAGGAGTTTTTGTCTGGCTCCATGGAGTTTCTCCCCGTGCATGCACAACTGGAATTCAGCCAAAGACCCAGGGGACCCAATGCAGATTTCCAGAGCTCTCTGTCTGCTCCTCCCTCCTCCTGCCTACTCTGTGCTGTCAGTTCTAGATGTCTGGGCCTCCCCAAACTTCAACCTCTATGAGATTGCTGGGCTCTTCTTGGGTTTCCCTTCTTTGTGCCCAGTCTAGATTTTACCTCCAGGCAGAAATCTTGGGAGAGGACAGGACTCACCTCATTTTCCTCCCTTTTCTCCTGGGTCACCTGCCTCCCAGCGCCATTTGGGCATTTTGTCCAGCTGTCTGGTTGCTTCTGGCAGGAGTGTGTGGGAGGACCGTCTTATGCTCTCAGGGCAGGAAGCAGAAGCTTCTGTTCTTCACTGGAGCAGGCAGCCCAGTCCTCCGATTGTTTTAACATTTGAATGTAAAAAGCTTTAAAGTTACAGTAAAGTTGCAAGAATAGGGACAAAGAACTCCCATATATCCTCCAGCTGGAGACTCTATTCGGCTTTCACAAGTTGTCCCAGTAACATCGTTTAGAGCAAAGTTTCCAGTTCAGGATCACATGTGCAGCCCGTGATCTTGCCTCCCCAGTCACTTTCCATCTGAGTCAGCCCCTCTGTCTTTCTGTGACTTTCAGGACTTGAACTAATTTTTGAAGAATGTAGCCCAGTCATTGTGTGGAATGTCCCTCAATTTGGATTTGTCCAACGTTTCCTCACGATGAGACCCAGGTAATGCATCTCATGTACGCTGTGTTCGGTCCCTTGCAGCCTAGTGAGTGGCACCTGATATTTCTCTGTCCCACGACTGGTGGTAATAACAGTCCACTCAATGAAGATGGTCTGTGCCAGGTTTTTCCGCTGTAAAGTTTCTTTTCTTCCCTTTGTATTTAATAAAAGTTTTATGGGGAGAGTCTTTGAGACCATATGAAACCCCGTTCCTCATCCCCTTTCACCTACTTGTTTTAGCATAACTTAATGTTTCTTGCCGGAATTAATTCTTACTACCACGGCTGCCAAACAGTGATGTTTTATGTCATCACTCCTTTTAGAGCTGTTAGCTGGCTTCTACTTTGAGGAAGAGCTTTCCATTCCCATATGATTCATTCATTCATTCATTTATATCAGAATGGACTCCTGGCGTCTTATTTTACTTCATGAGTTATAATCTGTTACTATCATCAGGTATTTTGCTGTTCAAATTGTCCCAGGTTTGGCTACTGGAAGCCCCTTTAAGTTGGCTTTTCTGTCTTTTTCTAAATGTCCCTACGTTCTTTGTTTACTTCCTAATTCTCTGGCACAAAGGATGTTCCAGGTTCATCTTGGACTTTCCCTTTTCTCCATTTCTCCAAGGAGCCCTGGATCCTTTCAGTGGAGCAGGGTATTTGGTAACCAACATCTGTGTGGTGGGTGTGGTCATTGTCACAGGTGTGATGTGTTCCTAGGCCTTTCAGTGGACGTAGCTAGGAAATGTATGTGCATATACCCACACATAAACACACAGACACACACTCTACTTTACATCTATATTTATTTCTTTATTGATATATATATATATAGAGAGAGAAAATCATGACTTCAGACCAATACCTCCAATTCCAACCCAACACCACAGGGTTCGTTCTCTCTTCTCTTCTTTCCAGATTTGTACCTCCTTTTCCACCAGTCAGAAACCTGGCTCCCATTCCTCTCAATTATTTACCTACTTTCTCACTGTCCCTCTATACACTACCCTCCTGACTCCTCCAGGCTCCTACCCCTTCACACATGGGCCCCCCCGACTTGGGGCACCTTCCCCGATTCAAAATCCCCAACTTCAAGCCAACTACTTCATTTGAACCTACCTTGTGGCTTTTTGACAAAGGAAGGAAGGACGCCAATAATTAATACTTAATGCAGGGAAAGGAAGAGGGTGAGATTATTTTATTTTTTAATAGTTAAAATTAATCATTCCAGCCCCTTTATTGAATATTACTTTTTCAGTGATTTGAAACACTGCCATTAGCATATACTAAATTTTAATATGTACATTAAGGTCTGTTTGGGGAGTTTGCTACTTGAAGAATCATTTAAAAGGGAAAGAATTTATTGTGCAGTTAGTCCATTAATTTCCCCTCTGTTGAAAAGTAGTGGCAGATGAGGGAGAGGTCCAGAGCAAGTCGGAAGAGGCTGAGCTCCGTTTCAGACCTGTGGACTTTGGGGTGACAGTGAAATCCCGTGTCTAGTGGGAAGGTGGGAAGAGGAGATGGGAGCCTGGACACCCATATAGCTCAAGCCCTGCCTATCCCCTCTCAGCACCTCCAGAGTCCAGCGCCACTGGATAAAATGTCCCTGGGGTCTCTTTGTGGGCCGAAAGGTAGCAAAGCAGAACGACCACCAGATGGCGCTACGCCGACCACTACATTCCGCCTGGAGACTCGCCTGAAGGCGGCCCGCTCCGCACCAACAGTTATCAGTAATCGAAGAGGTTCATTGATCCCCACCACGTGCCTAGGGCTCTTCGGCACTTTAGCTCACTGGCAGCCTCACCAAGTAAAGATACCTTCCCAGATGAGGACCTGAGGCTCAGAGCAGTCTAGTGACTTACCTGAGGTCACACATCTAGCAAGCAGCAAATCTGGCCTGACCCCAAAGCCTGCGCTTGATCCTAGGTATTAAATTTCTGTGTTGAAGGTGTTTTTCTAGATGCTGGGAAGTCACCCACAGGAAAGCCATATCCCTATGGTGAAAAAGAGTGGGGGACATTGGGGGCCACAGAGCCTTGACAACTTGGTCCCTAATTCTTCAACACCCCACCAAGATTGGGGGGCTGCAGCTTAGTATTTGGGTGTCTGACTCCATCACCAGCTGAGGAAGAAAATGCAGCAGGAGAAGAAGGTGTCATCCAGGGAGCTGGGACAGACCCTGGAGGGAGGGGTCTGCGGAGGATGGGGTGCCCGGTGCTTCCCCACCTCTTCTAGGCTCTGCAATTACTAGATGTCCAATCTGGTAAACTGCTTCCTTTCCTGGGGCCTCAGCTTCCTAATCTGTGAAATGGGATCATAACTACCCGGTTCTCAGGGCTTGGAAGGATAGAATGAGATCATGTATTAAAGGCACAACTACGTTTTGGTGTCAGTGCTAGTAAGAGAGCGTGCGGGCATGAAGGGGGAGGGCAGTGGTGAGGAGCATGTCCAAGAAAGCCAGCATGTCCAGGACAGGCACCGAGTCTCTGAGTCCAAGTCAGCGGGGTGAGAGCTGCGGGGAGTGGGAGGCTGGAAGAAGAGGGGAGAGGCTGGGCTTCACTTCAGACCTCTGGAATTTGGGGTGACAGTGAAATCCTGTGTCTGGTGGGCAGGTGGGGAGAGGAAACAAGAGCCTGGACACCACAGGTGACACCAACCTGAGGTCCTGTTGGTGGTGGGAGAAGCCATGAGAAAGAGGAGCAGGAAGGGGAGGATTTGATTCACGGCCCTGGAAGGAGATGGAGAAGTCGCGGCAGGGCACAGGGGCCAGAGAGGCCACCCAGAAAGCCAGTGAGCAGAGTGTTCCCGAGGCCCGGGAGAATGCAGAAGGGTGTGGGGGTGGATTGCAGAGCCCAGGAGAGAGTGGGCGGTGCTCTGCTGGCCCAGAGCTTCATTTCGGAGCTGGGAAGGGAAACAAAGGAAGAGGAAGGGTGGGGTCATGGTTTTTATTTTAGCCGGGAAGAGAGAAACCAGTGAAGAAGATGAATAAATGCTGAAGAGGAGGGGAAGACCTGGCAGCAAGTCCCAGCAGGGGTGGTAAACGGTTTACATGTTACTAAATCAGATCCTACATGGTACTTCAATAATGCAACTTCATAGCCTAGTAGGTTTGTTCTAGGAATGCAAGGGTAGTTCAAAACAAGACAGCCTATTCAGGAAATGTATCACATTTGTATAGTAAAGGAAAAGAAAAGATCCTGTGACAGCTTTGAAGAAGCATTTAATGAAGGTCAAACCATTCCCAATAGAAACTCTTAGTAAATTAGCAATAGAATGGTTCCTTGAATGGATGCAGAGAGGATTTATCTCTAGTAACTTGTAGGAAATCCTAGAAGACTCCTGTTAAATCAGTACAAGGAAGGAAGCCCAATATCAGTGCAGTTGACATTTTTTCTGGACATTCTGGCCAACACGATGACACAAGAAATAATAAAGTGTATGAATATTGGTAAAGGGGGAGAGAGCAGTTATCATGATTTGAAGATGAGATGGTTTATCTACCTGGAAAACTGCAAACAATCTACCACCCTGTACACACACACACACACACACACACACACACACACACACACACACGTTCTACAAAACCAAAAACCATTAGCACTGATAAGCTGGTGATAAATAAATGAAAAGCAATAGGATAGATTGGAGTATACAAGGAAGCCACTTGGTTTAAAACTAATTCGGCCTGATCTTGTTTTTCCAAAAGGGCCCGACATGGCCCGTTGAGCGTGCATCGTACGTCTGCTTTAAACCTTTACTGTGTCCCAAAGACAAGAATGATGCCCTTAAAGATAGGGATGTAGCTTCCCCCCATGTCAGCATTTGGTTAAGGATAAGCATCTCTTCCTGGGAACTAAAGATTAATCACTGACCTGCTGTGCTCACCTTGTGACCACTGACCTGCTGACCACCGACCTGCTGTGCCAGCTAAGCATCTCGTGACAGCAGTAAAAGAGATGTTCCTGTCAAATGTGATGCGTGCTCTTTGTTCCCAGATGGTATATAACCACTCTGCACACCCCACTTCTTTGATGCCCTTCCTTCCTTTGGGAAGGAAGGCCCCGGGCTATAGTCCTCAGACCTGGCTCATAATAAACTCACCCCAATTTTGATTTATAGATTGATTATGGATTATTTGTGTTGACACTGGTTTTCAATAAAAGATGGTTATAAGAGAAATATACCAAAACAATACCTTTTCCCTTTACCACAATTTCAGTTAAAAATATAATTTAAAAATTCCATTCACGGGGCTGGCCTGGTGGCATAGTAGTTAAGTTTGTGCGCTCCACTTCGGTGGGCTTGCAGGTTTGGATCCTGGGTGCGGACCTACACACTGCTCATCAAGCCATGCTGTGGCAGTGTCCCACATACAAAAAAATAGAGGAGGATTGGCACAGATGCTAGCTTAGGGCCAATCTTCCTCAAAAAAAAAAAATCCATTTGTGATAATAACAAGAAATACAAAATACTTTCGAACAAATTTAACAAAAATGTGGAGGACCTAGATTTTAAAATAAACCAAAATAAAAGTAAATAAAACCTTGCAGAGAGACATAACAGACTTGATGAGAGAAGACTACATAGCATGGACCTGAAAATAATACACAATGTTATAGAAATACTCAGATTTTAATTCCATACTCAGCTTAATCACTATGTTAAAGTTAATTCCAATAAATATACGAGAATAGCTAAGCAATGTTTGAAAAAGAAGAGTGTTGATAAAAGACTTTCTTACTCTTACTAAAACATATTTTTAACTATGGCTATTAAAACTATGTGGCATAGAAATAGCCATATAGTCTGTTCTATGCATCTGAATGGCTATTTCTATGCCATTCAGATGCATAGAACAGACTAGAAGATCCACAGGTGGGCCCAGGCATGTATAGTAATTTAATGTGATCAGGAAAGCATTTCACATTCATAGGGAGAAGACTGTTTAACAAATGGTGTTTTTAAAAACCTGGCTAATATCATAGAATGAAAATAGGGTTAAACGCCTAGCTAATATCTGAAGCCAAATCTGTTCTAGATTTATTAAGGATTTAAATGCGAAAACAAACAAACAAAGCACCAGATTTACTGGAATAAAATGCTTTATAGGTTAAAATTAAAAAACTTTAGAATAGGAGAATTAAGCAAAAGCAAACATCATAAAGAAAAATTTGATAAGCTTAACCAGATAAAAATTTTAAAGACCATAAGTGAAATTTAAAACCAATGACAACCTGAGAAAATATTTGCAACAGCTATGACGAGGGATTAATATTTTTAATCTCTAAAGAACTCTTCAAAAATCAATTAAAAAGATGTTTGTTTTAATAGAAAAATTGTCTCTGGGCATAACGAGGCAATTTACAAAAGAAAAAAAATATGAATACTCAACAAATACAATGTCCAAGATAGAACAATATCATTTCTTACATATCACATTGGCAAAGATTAAAAAGTAATAATAAAACCCGCAGTAGGAGAGTGTGCAAGAAAACAGGTGTTTTCTGGAGGGTAGTTTGCCAGTACATGTCAAAAACCTTTCAAAGATGTGTGGTTCACGTTGTGGTTCCTAATATTCCTGACATCCCTGCTCTGTACTGTGAAGAAACCAGGGGTGGTCGTTTTAATCCAACTGGGATAATCCCACCCTCTTGCTACAGGGATTGGCCAGGTAACCCAGTTACCTCCCCTTGGCCAGTGGACTGGGTTCGGTTTGGCCACTTTACCCTACTGAAGCCAAAGAGACTCTAGGGGAGGTTTGCTGGGGCTACTGGGAAGGAAGATTCCTTGTTCTTTGGCAAAAGGTCCCAAATTCTTGCTTTCCCTCCTTTTCTGGAAGGAATGGAGTGCATTGAGAGCCCTGAAAGTGCTGCAGTCATTTTGCAACCATGAGGGATGGCCAAGGATGATGCTGTCCTGCGGGAGGCAGAGTGGAGAGAAGAAAATAACTGAGTCCTTGATGGTATTGTGGGACCACTGAATCACAGCAACTCTGAAGCCCGGTCTACCTCTGTACCTTCTGATTATGTGTGCCAATAAATCCCTCTGTTGTTTGGTTTGGGTTTCCCCCAGACGCAGGTCTTGAAACAAGGATTCAGTGCAAGTGGCTTATCTGAGAAGTGATTCCAGGCAACACCAGTAGGAGTGCGTAAGTGAGACGGGAGGAAGCGTGTTATGAAGCCACTTTCCAGTAGGAGCAACTGGACCTCAATCCCACCGGAGAAGTCTGGGATGCAGCATAAAACGTGCCTCCAAGTTATCCCAATCAAGAGGCAAGGACGCGGGGTATTTATCTGGCAGCCCCCATCCATCGTTAGATGGAGGCTGCCTCCAGGGGCATTAACCAGCTGGGACTTCCATTTGCCTGTGTGCTGGCCAAGCGTGCTCACACAGCCAGGAAAAGAAGGTCCTGAAGCAGAGATTCATGTCCACAACAAGCAAAAGCAGCCTTTCGCCTGTCAAATGAATGCCCAGGGGCACAGGTAGGGCACCAACGCAGCTGCTGCAGCGGGGTGAGCTGGTGGCTGTGCTGTCTGCAGCAGATCCAAGGTGCAGACCCTTCAACCCAGCACTGACACTGACGGGAATTTATCCTAAGGAAGTGCTGGAGGCTGCTTCTCAGTACAGAGTGGCTCTGCGGTAAGGAACTCAAGCTTTGGGGCCGAGTATTTCATTTCTGAAATACTGGGGCAAGTATTTCATTTCTCTGCAGTCCAGGGTCCTCTCCTATAAAGGAGGCATAACTCAGTGTCTGCCTCAAGGGGTAGTTGGAGGATTAAGTGTGTCAATATATGCAAACGGCTTCTATCTGGGACGCACACAGAGTAAACACACTTAGATGTTAACTGTTATTAAAATCAATGTCCTTGGCAACAGCAAAAATTGGAAATAAACTAACATCCAACCGTAGGGACTGCTGAGTATATTATCAATTCACACAAAGAATTATTACATGGCCATCAAAAAACCCACAAAGCTGCAGAAATGTAACCAGTGAAAGGGAAAGATGTTCATGATACAGTGTTAAATAAACAAAGCCCATTAGGAGAGAGAATATGCAATTGTGCCAATGTCAATTTCCTGGTTTTGAGATTGAACTGTTGATTTGTAAAATATCACCACTGGGGGAAGCTGGGTGAAGGATGCACAGGACCTCTCCCTACTATTTCTGCACCCCTCTGTGAGTCTGTAATTATTTCAAAAAGAGGACCTACAGAATGATCCCATTAGAGATCTCTAATCTGTATATGGTACGAGGTCACACATCTTGGGAGTAAGAATGTTTTTCTGATTAAGCTAGATAATGGATTTTCCTTCCATTTTTCTTTACAGAAAAGGAGGGAGGGCAGGAGTCTGGAGGTTTTTTTTTTTTAGGTTTACAGGAAAAATAGTGAAAAGTACAGAGAGTCACCATATCCCCTCTTTCCCCTCCCCAAATTCCCTATTCTTAACATCTTATTTAGTCTGGTACATTTGTTACAATTGACAAACCCGTATTGATACATTATTACTAACTAAAGTCCATAGTTTACCTTAGGGTTCACTCTGGGTCTTGTACATTCCATGGGTTTTGACAACTGTGTAATGAATTTATCCCCCATTACAGTATCATACAGAATAATAGTTTCACTGCCCTAAAAATCCTGTGTTCCACCTGTTTACCTTCCCCATCCACCCCCACAACCACTGATCTTTTTACTGTCTCCATAGTTTTGCCTTTTCCAGAATGTGATATAATTGGAATCACACAGTATGTGGCCTTTTCAGACTGGTTTCTTTCACTTAGTAATTATACATTTAAGGTTCCTCCCTGTGTTTTCATGGTTTGATAGCTTCTTTCTTTTTAGCACTGAATAATATCCCATTGTATGGATGTACCACATTTTATCTAATGAGAATTTTTTTAAATAAGAAAAAAACCTTGACTTTAGAAAGGGGGATAAGAGTATTTGGGGAAGACGAGGCAGGAGGAAAAGCTGTGTGCAGAGAGGCACCGAAAGGCGGTGTGGGGCTAGTCTGGTGAGGAGGGAAACCTGAGCAGAGCAGGGCATTGCCAGGAGGGGGGCGGAAGGGCACCGGCAGGAGATACTTAGCTGGAGCCCCGGGCCTCTGGGTCCCGGGAGAGAAGGCGGAGGCATGACAGGTGTAGGAGCAGTTGAGATCATATGTCCCTTCATGTTGACCTGAGTCTTGAGGAATTTCCTGTCCAGCTATTGGTGGGTTTCAAACCACCCCTCTACCCCTTCCTGGCAGCTGCAGTCTAGAAAAGCTCTCCACGCAGCCATCATTTTATAAATATGCCGTGAGCATTTCCCAGGAGTCCTGGGGCTCACAGCCTGGACATTTAGCACCTTCGTGGCCAAACTGGCAGGCTGCTGGTTGCTGCTGGTGCCGGGGCATAATTCACCAGCCGATGACAGGCCAAGAGCCTGTCTGACACCACTGCCTCTCCAGGGCCAGGTGGCTGCGGAAGCTGGCAGAGATTGGCACCCCCATCCTCAGTCGTGAGACTCTCAGATCCCAGGCTTAATGGGGCCTTAAAGGGCATCTGGTCTACCCTTGGGTGTGCCACTGGGATCTCCGCGGTAAATCCCCCAACAGGTGGCCTTCCGGCCTCTGCTCCTTCACCTGCACTGCCGGACCACCCACTCCATTTTTAGATGGCTCAAATTATCAGGAAGCTTTTCTCAAACCTAAAGCCGGTCTCTAACTTCTACCCAGAAGTCCTGGTTCCACTGCACAAGGCCATTTTCCACCATCAATCATTTAGATATTTAAGCCATTCTCCTGTCTCTGTTCCCTTCTCCAGCCTAGAGGGCTTCAGGGCCTCAGCTGTTCTGCGGGCAGCACCAGTGGCCACCCTCCTCTCTCTCAGACCCTCCATCTCATCGAGGAGCCCTGCATACAGTCAGCTGAAGCCCCCTCTCCTCTTCCAGGGAATGGAGATTAGGTTTCCCTGTCTCCGGTGGCCAGCACGCCTCCTGTTTCCTGCCTGGGTTAGTGCTGGGGGTCCATGATTCCCCTGCCTCTTGTCTGCACCCATGCTGCTGGGCCCACCTTTTCCATCCTGATGACCCGTTCTCCAACAGAGAAGGCAATTTGTCCTTCCTGTTAATCTCACACCAATTGCCCCTTGTTCCTTTCATGCTCTGATCATCAATTAAAAGATCCCTTCTATTGCCCACAGAGGTTTTCACAAGCCCCAGCCCCTTCTGAACTTACATCTTACCAACAGTTGTCCTCAAGATCCTGTCTCGGTATGGTGCCTTTTTCCTGCCTTTCCCTCATGATTTGGATGACATGTGACCACCTTGTGTACTCTTAACCTGGGAGGGGACAGTCTGACCACTGGCCCATCAGTGACCACAACTGGTGGCAGTGCCTCCTCCATTTTAAACTCCTGCTCCCTGCCTTGTGCGGACCACCCAGAGCCCAGCCAGGGTGGGGATCAGGAGGGACTCCTCGATGAGCAAAGTGGGCTACGCCTTCCACTCTTGGGGCTGCTCACCCTGCCCCCTCTCTGCTGGTCCTTCAGGAGCCACAGCTCCTCTCTGGGCCCCTTTCTTCACAGCCTGCTGCTTTGGGTCCACTCCTCCTGCCGTGGGCAGGGTGGGGCGATCCCACTCAGCCTCATAAGCACAGCCTTTTTTGACCTGAGCTCATGGAAACGTTTCCCTCGTGCCAAGTGGGGCTTGCACTCATTTATTGTCAGGCTGGGAACCCAAAGCTCTTGCAGGCTGTGTGCTGACTTAGGACAAGCCTCGGGGTCGGTGGAGTCTGGCCGGTGGAGTAACAGGTCTGCGGGTCAAGACCCTGGTGCTGGCTGGCCCTGATGGAGCCACTGGAACCTGCTCTAGAGAGCAGGAACCCAGGCTCCATCCTAGAGGAAGATCCAGGCATTCAAATCAAGCATCACCCCTCGTGCAAGTTTTTGGACTTTTTATTTTGAAATAATTCTAGATTTACACAGGACTTGTGAAGATAGGACACACAGTTCCCATATACCCTTCCCCTAATATTAGCATCTTACATAACCGTGGTACATTGATCACAACTCAGAAGTTAGCACTCATACATGAACTAGTAACTCCACTTCAGACTTTCTTCAATTTCCCCAGGTTTCCCACTGTGTCCTTTCCCTGGTCCAGGAGCCCATACTACATTTAGTCATCATGTGTCCTTAGTTTCTTCCAGTCTGTGACAGATTCTGAGTCTTTCCTTGTCTTTTATAACACTGACACTTTTGAACAGTACTGGCTAAAGTATTTTAGTATTTTGTAGACTGTCCCTCAGTGTGGGTTTGTCTGACGTCTCATGAGTAGACAGGTTATGGATTCGGGGAAAGAAGACCTCAGAGGTGAAGTGTCCTTCTCATCACATAACAGGGCACATGATGTCAACATGATCCACTGATGCTGTTAACCTCCATCACCTGGCTAGGGGGGTTGTCTGCCAGCTTTCTCCACTATAAAGTTACTATTTTTCCTTTTCCACACTCCTTCATTAGAGGGGAGTCACTAAATTCAGTCCACACTCAAAGGGAGGTAAATTAAGCACTGCCTCCTGGAAGGCAAGGTATCACATGTTTGTGGACATATGTTAAAGTCATCGCTGTAACTAATAAATATTTTGGGGGAGGAGATACTTTGAGGCTATGGAAAATATCCTGTTTCTCCTTCAAGTTTTGCTGACTATTTTTAGCCTCCATCAGCCTGGCTCTTGCCTGTAGCAGATCACCATGGTGACAGAACGGTGATTTCTATATCCCTAATCCCTTCTTTCTTATTTATTTATTTTTTTCCCCCAAAGCCCCAGTAGATAGTTGTATGTCACAGCTGCACATCCTTCTAGTTGCTGTCTGTGGGACGTGGCCTCAGCATGGCCGGAGAAGCAGTGCGTTGGTGCGCGCCCGGGATCCGAACCCGGGCCGCCAGCAGCAGAGCGCGCGCACTTAACCGCTAAGCCACGGGGCCGGCCCTCCCTCATCCCTTCTATAGTTATTATTTGGAATTCATCGTTAGGAAGATCTGTCCCCTCTCCCTTATTTATTTAGTCAATCATTTATTTATATTAGTATGGATTCGTGGATATTTATTTTATCCTTTGCATTATAATGCAATATTATCTTATTTTTTTGGTCAAATTGTTTTAGCTTTGGCTATTGGGAACTCTTTCAGGTTGGCTCCTATATTCTTTTTTTTTATAGACTATATTTCTTAGAACAGTTTTAGATTTACGAAAAAATTGAGAAGATAGTATACAGAATTCCCATATACTCCACACCCAGTTTCCCATATTATTAACATCTTATATTACTATGGTATGTTTGTTACAATTTTGTTACATCACAAAACACAAATTTGTACAATGTTACAATTAATTGATACATTAATGTATTGACACATTATTAACTAAAGTCTATAATTTATTCAGATTTCCTTAGTTTTTAGCTAATGTCCTTTTTCTGTCCCAGGATCCTATGCAGGATCAGTCATCTTGCCTCCTTCGGCTGCTCTGGGCTGTGGCAGTTTCCAGACTCTCGTTGTTTTGGATGACCTGGACAGTTTTGAGGAGTACTGGTCAGGTATATGGTAGGATGCCTCTCTACTGGAATTTGTCTGATGTTTTTCTCATGGTTCGACTGGGGTTATGGGTCTTTGGGACCAAGACCACAGGGGTAAAGTGCCATTTTTATCACATCATATCAAGGGTACACACTATAACACAACCTATCCCCTGTTGATGTTGACCTTGAGCACCTGGCTGAGGTCGCGTATGTCAGGTTTCTCTGCTGTAGATACTCTATTTGTCCCCTTTCCATACTGTCCTCCTTGGAAGGAAGTCACTCTGCATAGCCCACACTTAAGAAGTGAGGGGTCATTCCATAAATTATTTGAAATTCTTCTCCACAGGGGATTTGTCTTTTCTCCTCTATCTATTTAGTTATTAAATAATTTATTTAGGGGCTGGCCCCGTGGCTTAGCAGTTAAGTGTGTGCGCTCCGTTACTGGCGGCCCGGGTTCGGATCCTGGGCACGCACTGACGCACCACTTCTCCAGCCATGCTGAGGCCATGTCCCACATACAGTAACTAGAAGGATGTGCAACTATGACATACAGCTATCTACTGGGACTTTGGGGAAAAAAAGGAGGAGGATTGGCAATAGATGTTAGCTCAGAGCCGGTCTCCCTCAGCAAAAAGAGGAGGATTGGCACGGATGTTAGCTCAGGGATGATCTTCCTCACAAAAATAAATAAATAAATAAATAAATTATTTATTTATTTATTTATATCAGTGTGGACTCATGGATATTTATTTTATACTTTGGGTTATAATCAATACTACTTTATTTATTTCGTTGCTCACATTGTTCCTTTGGCCATTGGGAGCTCTTTCAATTGGCTCCTGTGTCCTTTTGACCAGCCCCCAATAATGAGTTTTTTTTTAATAATACTTTCTCACTTTCTGGCACTTCAAAATGCTCCAGGCTCATCTTGTGTTTTTCCTGCCCCAGCCCTAGAATCAGCTATTTCTCCAAGAAGCATGGTTCTTTTTATTAGAGAATGGTATTTAGACACTAAGATCTGGATGCAAGGTGTGCTTGCTGCTACTGGGGGTCATTGCTGCTGGTCCCTCTCAGAGGACAGAGCTGGGGACTGTATCTATGTATGCTTACACATGTTTATACACATGTCTATATTTCTGTATCTGTCTCTCTGCGTATGTATGTGTGTGTATTAAAGTAAACACAATTTCATACTGACATCTCCTACTCTAATCCAGCCCTACAGGGTTCATTCCAGCATCTCATACGGTTTTAACAGGCCTTTTTGGGGCAGTGATAAACGCTGCATGCTGCAGAAAGGCTACAGTAAGCTGCCGTTATCCCCAGCGACTTCAGCCTCTTGCACCTCCACACACCCTTACCTGGCAGACATTTTTCTACCTGACATTGGACTCATCAAGGTGAGTTGACATGCTGCCAGAACGACACTTCTGAGCCCAAGCTCATGCCCAGATCCACCCTGAGGCTGCACATGATCTAAGCTCAGGACTAGGGCATCAGGTGTGACCCTGCTCTGGGGCTGCTAGCGCTGTGCGAGTTGAGGCATTGGCAAAGCTCAGGAAATCCATGGGGTTGGATGATGAGCTAACAGGGTCTCTCAGGCCTCTCGGTCTTGTTTAATTCATGCTCCCCCACTTCACTGTAAAGTACATTAACAGGGACTCGAGTTGGAACAGTGATTCGTTCGCAGCTCTGCCTGGGCGCAGACGTTGGTGAGGACAACGCATCATGGAGGCCGAGGCGCGCCGAGTTAGGGGGTGGTGTGGGCAGGCTTCACTCCGGGCTTTGGTCTTCCTTTGAGCTTCAACACCTTTGAATGTCATCACACCCTGGTCCACGCACATCTCCCCTCCTTTGCCGTCCTTGACCTCCCTGCTCCTCTCCCGTGCTCACCCTCTGGCCTTGGCCATCACCTGGAAACACTCTCTTTCTGGAACCACGTACCTGCAGCCCTTTCCTTCCAGCCTTCCTTGACTCCTATCTGCTGTTGGCCTCCATCCCTCCCTGTGGCTCTGCCAAGACTCACCATCTCCCTGCTGCCTTAGGCCCCTTGGCCAATCACTTCAGTTACCCGTTGCCAGCACCCTTCTCTGGTTTGTGCCCTCCATTTCCAGCGTTACCAGCTCTGCCAATTCCTGTCCCTGGAGCCCTCAACTGGACTTGCTCATTCTTGGTTTGAGGCACCAGGTGAGGCCCTCAGCACTCCTTGAAAATCCTTTTGTGCTGGTGTGGTTGGTTTCCATTCCCCACCCCTGCCCTGGGACTCTTCCAAACCTTTACCCTTCTCTATAAAAAGATCCAGGTTTTGTGGAGAAGGCCTTTCAAGTCTGACTCAAAACTCCAGAAACCATAAAATAAAAGATCAATCAATTCAAATATGTAGCAACAAGAGTTTGGATGTAAAAACACCTTGGGCGAAACAAGACAATCTAGAAAAGAATATTTATGACTCTGTTGATCAGTGATTTCAAGGAGAGCAAATGAATGCACGTGACAGTCCAGCAGGGCAGAGCAAAGGGTTGTCAACAGGTGACAGTGATTGCTGGACAGAGGAGGGAGCTAAGCAAACCCACAAATCATGACCAGAATCCTTGCTCACGCAGTCCAGAGGAACAGGAGATGGTGGAGCCACCACGACAGGACACACTATAGCTCCTCCCGCTGGGAGAAAGGAAAAATGCTCCATCGCCCTCATGACACTTGGGCTTCTTAATCCTTAGAGATTCCATAATAAGTTATATAGGCAGCCACTTTAGATCCACGCTTGCCTGCATACAACAAGTTTTCTTGCTAAGAAGATACAACCCATCCTCGACTCTCTTGCCTATCGTTGGCCGCCAGCACCATAGAGGCCTCATCCCACCATACTGGGTAAGCCACCTTCGACTCCCCACTAGCTTGTGTTGGTTCCTGCATGAGTAAAGGTCCTTCACAAAGAAAAGGATAGTCTCTTTAATATATAAAGAACTCCTAGAAGTCAGTAACAAAAAGACCATCAACTTTATAAGAAAATGGTCAAGATATGATCAGAAAAGCAAATTCAAATTGTTCTTAAATATATGAAAGAAACTCAATCTTACTCATAATAAGAATGATGCCTGAGATATCATTTTTTACCTATCAGAATTAGCAAAAATCAAGAAGTGTTATAAGATACTCTTTTGGTGGGTGTTTGGGTTCTGCTCCCAATTCCAGTGTGTGGAGGGGGAGTTTCCCACACCAACAAGCAATGCTCCGATGCCAGCTGGGTGTCCGACAATTCAACTCAGTTCTGACGCTGTCTGCCCAGAGATAGCACCAGATCCGACAGGTTAAGGGTTTAGTCCTACGAGACCACCCTCCGCTTCAGATGCCAATCGCAAGTCCAGGTTGTTACCTGTTCCGACCAACTGGCTATAAATCAGAGGTTCCCATGATCCCCTGCCTGGGCTCCATTAATTTGCTAAAGCGGCTCATAGAATTTAGGAAACCCATTTACTCACTAGATTACTGGTTTATTACAAAGGAATGATCAAAGGATATGAATCAACAGCCAGGTGAAGAGATTCCGAACAAAGAAGCTTCTGTCCTTGTGGAGTTTGGGGCCAGACTCAGTGGCAGGTAGAAGTGTCCTGGTTCCCCAAACTGGAAGTTATCTGAACTCCCTCCTTTGGAGTTTTCATGGGGGCCTCATTACATAGGCATGATTGATTAAATCATTAGCCATTGGAGATTGAGTCAGCCTCCAGCCCCCTCTCCTCCCTGGAGACCTCCAGGTCAGTCCCACTCCTCTACTCCTGGTTGGTTCCCCTGGCAACCAGCCCCCATCCTTAAAAGTCCTTTCCAAAAGTCACCTCATTAACATAAACCCAGTTGTGGTGGAAAGGGGCTTGTTATGAATAACAAGACACCCATTTCACCTTTATGGCTCAGGAACTGAGGACAAGAGACCAAGTAGTATAACAAAAGATGCTCCCATTGCTCAGGAAATCCCAACGGTTTTGGGAGCTGTAAACCAGGAACCGAGGAGGAAAACCAAATATATTTGAGACATACATTTTGGTCATCTGAATGACCAGATATACGTATTTCTTATAAATCAGAATATCGCAGTGGGGCTGTGAGGAAACAGATGCTCCTACCTTGCTGGTGAGAGTGTAAGTTTCTGAGAAATTTGGCACTATTTATCAAATCCATCTACTCTTTGACCCAGCCCAACAATTTCACTTCCAGGAAGTGGGATTCACCCTACAGAGACACTTGTACATGTGCAAAATGATGGGTATATACACAAAGTTACTTGTGGCAGGTTTCCTCCAATTAGCAAAAGATTGGAAATAATCTAGGTGCTTGTTATTTTAGGGGACTGGTAAAAAAAAAAATTGTACATCCATACACTCTGCCACACAACTCTTTCATACCTTTTCTTCTCTTCTTTTTTTTTTTTTTGTGAGGAAGATCAGCCCTGAACTAACATCTGCCAATCCTCCTCTTCTTGCTGAGGAAGACCGGCTCTGAGCTAACATCTCTGCCCATCTTCCTCTACTTTATATGGGACACCGCCACAGCATGGCTTGAACAAGCAGTGCGTAGGTCTGCCCCGGGAATCTGAACCCGTGAACCCTGGGACGCCGAAGCAGAGCGTGCACTTACCCACTGCGTCACTGGGCCGGCCCTCTTCTCTTCTTTAACAGGATAAAATATATCTTAATTCCAAAGCCAGGGTCATATTTGATGGAGACTGTTAGAGGCATTCCCATCAAGTCAGGAGCAAGAGAGGCTGCCGACTGTTACCAGCCTGATTTAACAACATACTGGAGGTGCTAACCAATGCAATTCGGTAAGAGAAGGAAGATGGAGCTATAAAAATGGGAAAGGAGAAAGTAAAGCCTTCGCTATTTGAAGATAATAAGATCACATACCTGGAAAATCCAAGTGAATCATCTGGAAAACTACTAAAAACAGCAAGAATGTATTAATTCCCAGTGAACAAAATTCAAACAGAGAAATCAATTGTCTCACACTGCTGTTCAGGGTCGGACCAGGGAACTCCACGAACCTGAGCCCATTGCTGCCCTGCATTTCCTGTAAAATGAGTTCTTTGCTCAGAAGCAGTGCTGTGTGGAATACCAGAGCGATGACCAAGGCATTTTGCAAATCTGCTTTTGGCAGAAATTTTCTGGGCTGCCAGCATCTGTGGGTGCCTGCTCCAAGCCAGCCCCGTTTAGAGACAAGGGAATGGCCCCTGCCATCACAGAACCCACCCCCAGCAGGAGGGACAGACAAGGGCACTGGTGGGGGCCCAGGGCTGCAGGAACACAGGAAGTGCCTGTAATTCAGGAGGGCTCTGTAAACCAGGGGGGCTCCCTGGAGGAAGCAATATCTGAAGGGTGATAGCAGTGGGCAAAGGGTGGAGAGACAGTTTTCCTCAACAGGAGATGAGCTGTGTGAAAGTGGGAAGAACAAGGGTGCATCTGGGGCACCCAGGAACTCGGTTTGGCCAAAGTGTGGGCTGGGAGGGCATTAAATGAAGAAATACGGGCAATCCCTCAACAGTACCAAGCTCAACAGTGTGAGCTACCACAGCGGTGAGGCTGCAGAGGGTGTCGTAGGGGAGGAGGGAGCACACGGATTAGATGAGAGGAAGATGCTGAGGGTGGGGGAGACGTCAGGTTGTCAGAGGCCAGCACATGCTGGGGGGCAGGAAGGAGGGAAGAAGGTCCCTTCAAGGCCATGGTCCCGACCTCAGCTGCCCACTAGAACTTCCTAAGAAGCACTGCACTAAGGGGAGGGCAGGGATCTGTCCACCGAGGGCCTCTGGCCATTCTATTACGTAGGAGGGATCAGCCACCTGCCCTTTGTGAAGGGTCTTGGAGGTCAAAGGGTCAGAGTGGGAACGGTCAGAGACAGAGGGTCGCATGAGTGGGTGGGGAATGGGCTGAAGCAAATATGCAGCGGAATTAGTGACATTAAGGAGCCTGGCAGTGAGTGGGCTGGGACCGCAGCCCGGGTGGCCAGAGCAGGGGTGTGGTGGGCACTGTGAGCCACAGAGCAGGGAGGACAGACCTGAGAAAACAGAGCACAGGGTGGGGGGCCAGCACCCAGAGACCCCCCCAGGAGCCCGTGCTATGCAGTGCCAGGCTAGCCAGGTCACAGACCTGCTCAGCCTCTGCAGGACTCTCACTACCTTCCAGGAACCGTCCTGAGTGGGGTGTGAGTGGGGCTGGGGAGAGCGGAGTGAGGCCAAGGCCCAGGCAGGCCTCGGGCTCTTGGGGCATCAGCGTTAGTGGTCCTCTTGTCAGTGATAGGAGGAAGATCTACTGGCCAAGGGACATCTGATTGATCCACCTGCCTTCTTGGGCTCATGAGAAGACAGAGAGTGGAGGGTAGTGGAGTGGAGAGTGTGGTGGGTAGAGGGGTACTCTGAGACCCCATCCACACAGATGGAGGTCAAGGTGGAGATCAAGTCCCTGGGTACAAAACCTCATTGTCTGCGTTTATGGGGGGGTAGGGGTGAGGGCACGGGTTGGTAGACACGGGGCGTTTTGCTGTCTGTCAGATAGGAATTTTGCGGGCCAGCCCCGTGGCTTAGCGGTTAAGTGTGCGCGCTCCGCTGCTGGCGACCCAGGTTCGGATCCCAGGCGCGCACCCACGCACCGCTTCTCCAGCCATGCTGAGGCCGCGTCCCACATACAGCAACTAGAAGGATGTGCAGCTATGACATACAACTATCTACTGGGGCTTTGGGGGAAAAAATAAATAAAATTATAGAAAAAAAAAGATGGGAATTTTGCTTCCCACACAGCTGCTGGAGAGGGTCTGATGAGAGAATGGGCCTGATGGACTCACATGGAGAGGATGACTCGGGCAGGAGGACTTCATAGAAATATTCATGGTTGTGGAAACAGGGAACAGAGATGCTGGGAATCTACATGGTGGGGTCTGGGGGTGAGAACAAGACTCAGGCTTTCTTGGTGTTGGAAGGATGATATGGGATTAGAGGAAAGGACATAGAATGTCACCTTGCCAGCAAACCATTGTGCTCTCCTGCCCCTCACAGGGACCTCAGAAGAAGATACCCTGCTTGCTCTTTTTTTTTTTTTTTGCTGAGGAAGATTGGCCCTGAGCTAACATCTGTGCCCATCTTCCTCCATTTTGTATATGGGTTGCCGCCACAGCATGGCTTGATGAGTGCGGCGTAGGTCTGTGCCTGGGATCTGAACCCACGAACCTTGGGCCAACGAAGCGGAGTGCACGAACTTAACCACTATGCCACTGGGCCTGCCCCTGCTTGCTCGTTCTTGATTCTCTGTGGCCCGCTGGGTGAACCTCTTAGCCACGGGGACTCCCCGCAGCAGCAGCAGGGGTCATTTCACAGCCAAAGGGCATGGGTCTGCTCTGGAGACCCTTGTTCCCATCCATCCATCCAAGTGCTGGCCTGCAGACCAGGTGGGCCGTAGCCTCCCTGCACTAGAAGGTTTAGGAGCTCGAGACTCAACTGACGCCAGGTCCAGCCCCATCCCTACCTTACAGGACATGTAACACACGCAAGTTGCTTACCCTCTTCCTGCTTGTTTCTTCACCTGTACAATGGGGACCATAATAACTACCCCCAGGGCTGCTGTGACAGTCAGTGAACTATGTGATGTTACCAGTGCCCAGCACAGAGAGTGCGTGAGTAGTAACTACACAGGATACTAGTCTCACCCATGGGCAACACCTCCAGCATGAGGCCCACCAGTCTCATGTTGCACTTTCCGAGTCAAGGCGAGTGAGGGTACCTGCCCACTGGACTTGCCCACACTGACTACATTTGCACCCCGAACCCTCCAGGAGGCCTTCCTTCCTCCCAGGGCCACCCAGGATGCTAGTGCTCCACCTGAGTCCTCCCACTGCACTCTGCACACCTCCCTCTGCATCTCACTTGCTGTGTTCTGACTGTGAGCTCCTCAAGGGCTCAAGGAAGCTCCCCAGGCTTCCTGTTCATCTATCACCATACCTGCCACACGGCCCGGCCTCCCAGACAGGAGGTGAGGGTTTGCTGGATGAACATTCTGAGGACCATAGAAGCCTCCTGTGGACTCAGTTCTCTTGCAGCTGACACATCAGCGAGCTGTACTTTTATGAACTGTTGGAATGGGGATGGGGTATTTGTCCAGGACATTTGGGCTTGAGTCAAAATGATCTTGGAGGCGAACTCAGTATAAGGGCACATGGAAGTAGGCCTGGGGGATAAGCGGCATGGCTCACACTTTGACATCAAACAGGACTGTGGCCAAGGGAAAGCAGACCCAAGCAAGACCCATGGGCAGAGACGTAAGGAGATGAGAAATACCAAAATGTGGGCCATCCACAGAGCCAGGGGACAGAGCTCAAAGAAAAGGGCTGGATTAGTTCCACTGCCCTCTGGCAGACCATGTAAGTAGACACATATTCCGGATGTGGATTTGCATTCTCCACGCATAATGCTTTTCCCAGCATGACGATCCATGGATTCATGAAATGCCTTATTCACCAGCATGATATTCTACATATTACTTTTAATCAAGAAACTCATTTCACAGCAAATGAAGTGAGGCAATGCGGCTATACCATGTAATTCACAGGTTTTACCACATCCCTCTCCACGCAGAAGCAGCTGGATAAAGAGAAGAGTGGAATGGTTATGGCGCCACATGGGAGACAATATCCTGAAAGGACAGGGTTGTGTCTTAAAGCTTGCAGTAAACGTTTGCATGAGTTGTCTCACCCATAACCAGGATTCGCGGGCCCAGGAATCAAGGAACAGAAGCGGGAGTGGTTCCTCTCACCAGGCCCCTCAACATGGACTTCTGGCAGCACGGAGGTCTTGGTTTTCAGGGGAATGCGTCTATCAGGGGACACAGCGATGTCTCCATTGGTTTGCAAATTGAGGCTCACCTGGCTATTTTGGGCTCTTGGGGACACTGAACAGACAAGCGAATAATGGGATTATTCTACTGACTGAGGAGAATTACCCAGGGGAAATGTGGGTGCTGCTACACAATAGGGGTAGGGAGGACCATGGCTGCAACCCAGAGAATCCTCTAGGGTCCCTCTTAGAAACAGCAAACATGGAATGGGGAGAACTGTAACAAATAGAGGTTGGACAATTAATCCAAACCCTTGAGGAATAAAGGTTAGGATCAGCCATGCCAAATAAAGACTCCTGACCAGTGGAGATCCTGGCTAAGGGGAAAGGAAATGCAGACTAGGTGGTGGAAAAGGAAGTTATAAAGGTAACTCAGCCTCACGACAGTGGCAGACTCCACCTCCTTGATTGCTGTGTGTACACACACACGCACACATAATTTTCTTCTTTCCTCATTATTTCATCAGGTTTTGTTGGAAGTTAACTTTACCCTTTAGTCTTTAGGTATCCTTCTGCTATTCTATATTCCATTCAGATGAGACTGTGTCTGGAGTGGAGTTACCACGGCCCGGAGATCCACACAAGGACTGTTGAGCCTGGCATTTCCTCAGTCTAGGGAGAGGTTAAGAACATCTCACCAGTTGTTGTATCTTGGGCAGAAACAGAGCTGCTTTTGTGACACTACTGCAGTTCAAGTATATGTAGAAGGGGGCATATAGACGCTGGGGGCATACAGAGTGGCTGAAGGGAGGACTGTCCCAGTTACTAAGCTCTTGTCTCTCAGCTTCACACTCACCATTTTTAACTCCGTTTTTGTGACACTGGGCACAGAACTCTGCAAACACTTCTGCTTGGCCAGCTGCCAGACCACTGGATTCTCCCCCACGGTGCACTGGAGGGAGGCTTCGCTGCTGGAGGAAGAAAAAGGGACGTGCTCCTTCCTGTTCCCATCAGCATTACTCCAGCCTCACATCCTCACCTCAGCACGCCCGCACAGCCGAGCAGAATCCAGGTGCCACTTCCACCCAGCTCAGAACCACCTTCGTTGTGCCCTCAGACACCAGCACCAGGTGAGCAGCATCCAGCCTCTGAGACAGCACCTCCCAGAGTCGCTACCTCTGATTTTTCAGTTTTCTTTTTGCCTCTTTAGTGGCTGAGTCAACAATTTTACTGTACTGTTAAAATAACTTGATTGCTTTCTGTCTCCTTTTTGGACCATGACTGATACGCACAGAAAGGAAATTTCTATCTATTGAAAACAGAGTCTCAGGACTGTATTGTTTAAATCCTTCACAAACAGCACCTGAGGCTCTGGACGAGTTTCATCCTCCCTTGGTGTTTCAAAAGGCACTGATCATTTGTACGTCCCGTATCCCATCTCTGGGCTAAGCCACTTAATCTAAATAAAACATTCCAAGCCCAGGCTTGCAGTGATTTCTTACTTCAAAATCTTAATTCTTTGAGCTTCCTTCCATTCCAATATCCCTTACCCTCAGTTGAGAAGAATTAAAATTAACAACTATATTTTGATATAAAATCGTAAATTGAGTTTTGACAATGATTAATAGCAATTAGAGAATATTCTTGTAATGCATTTACATCAGTGATACTGGCATTGTCTGGACTACCCCATATATATGTTCTGGAATGCATTTAAAATGAAGACCCATGCACTGAAGGGTAGAATTAGTAGCAGCAAACTCCCAGCATCCCCATTTCCCTTGCATTAAAGAGTCCACAGGCTGGTTCTTGCTGAGTTTCCATTTATTACTGCAGTAGACAATTGCTCTGAAAGTGCATCACTAAATCACTCTTGTCTCAGCCTCTGCTCCTCCACCGGCAAATACTCGGAAATTAATTCTTGGAGCACCGTGGACCACAAGCTTCTCTCTGGGTGGAAAACTACTGCCACTGCCAATGTCAAAGGGAACACACACGTGCACACACACACAAATAGAAGGATAAAATGAGAAGAGCACTGGAGAGGGGCAGGGGCCAATTTCTCATGGAAAATTCAGCAGAGGGGCCATGGGAAAACAGCTCGTCTGTGCAAAGTAGAAAGTGATTCCATCTCCCACAGCACTTCACGTTTGTTAGGTTGGCCCTGGTGCACCTTCTTCCCTTTTGTCTCTAGAACAGGTGACGTCATAACCATAACTGTGTCACAGCTCAGTGGAGCAGGGGTCCATGGAGTCAAAAAGAAATGAGCAGGCCTCTCAAGCTAGTCTGGAAGATGGGTGGTTTGGATAAACTGACTCGTCCATCTCCCCTTTAAGGCTGTCAGGCACAATATCGGGAGAGCTTGTGGGGGAAGACGCTGCCTAACAGAAACAACTCTTGTTCTAACCAGCAGAGGGTCAGCATATTTTTGATGGGAAAAATATAACTTTCCAATACTGCAGTGACAAAGAGCAGCTCTAGAAAACATAGGAGATTAAAAAATCGGAACAAATAAGACCAAAAAAAAGCAAAAACATGAATATGGACAATACACCTAAGCACTCGGCCTGACAAACCCCTCACTTATGAACACATTACATGCGCGTGCGCGCACGCGCGCACACACACACACACACACATATCAGGAAGAGGCCCAAAGGAGGGCAAATCCAAATGTCTGCTCTCTTTGGAATTTTCATGGCAAATCTTGAGTTTGGGCAAAATGAAGAGCTCGCTGGGGTCTGAGCACATCTCAGGAGGCAGCCTCTGCTCCCACTGGAGCCCACGATGCTCCTGGACTTGCCGGAGCCCTTCACAACTGTCTGGGCACTGGAACTCATTCTTCGTATTCCTGGAGTTTAAACCACTGTTAGATCTTCTGCTCCGCTCTAAGTTCCTCTGTAATGGAAGCACCTCTCTTCTGGCCCCTGTCCTCCCCCATTCTTGTAGGAAAAAGCATCCCAAGACAGTGGTGCTTATATGGTGTGTAGGAGTTGGAAAGAGGAAGAGAGTAATATAAACACAGTAAGGAAATGCCTGTCACTCTCTACGATTTCTCTGAGACCAGGTGGCTACAGCTCCCGATCTTCAAGGAGAGGTTTCAGGAGAGGCCTTAATTTAAGGTACTGCGATCTCTGCTCACGAGAGCCAAGTAAGACAGTGCTCCTTGGAGTTGCTGTAGGGCTCATACTCAGACTTGTTTCAACTCTGGGTGCCCTTTGGACCAGCCTGACTTCAGCCCTTCTGCAGTCAGATCACCCGGCTTCTCTGATGCGTGACTGGTCATTTTAAAGCGTGCCTGCAGGGGCCTGCGAGAGGTTTCTGTCTGGGCCTCCTGGACCAGCACACATTTCCTAACATATATACCCAGTGATGAGGACTAAAGGCAGCTTCTCCAACCACTGCAGACAGGCACAGTCATGCAAAGAAAGCCATCCATCACAGTCACCTTTTCTACAGATGTCCCAGTTTCAGGATCATAGAATTTACCATATTAAGTGTTAATACCTGGCAACAACCAGCTCTTGCTTCCCTTCCTTACTGAGGGGCACGCAAGAACCCACAGAAACAGGCTGGACACGCAGGCCCTACTCATCTGGGAAAATGGTTTCAGACACTGCCCTCAGCTCCAAATCCTGCACTTGGAACCTCTATTATAATCTAGCCCCTAACCAAACTGGATTCTGCTTCAGTTTAGTTTACCGAGGCATCCCTTCTAAGCCACCTCAGGGAAACCAGTGCGGCCCACTGGATTAAAATAAAATTCTAAGTGCAGCAGTGCCTAAGAAGGAAAGAGTCCCACAGGAAGCAAGACTGCAGGGCATAAGGCAGGAGACTATACAAAATCAGTAACACAGTTTCAGAAAGTGGTGGGCCTGGGGAAGAGGGGAGAGAAATAAACAAAAGGTCCCAATAATTTAATGGCAGAGCTAGAAGAGAGCATTTATAGCTATTCCGGGACTCGCCAACAAAAAGCTTTTCCTGGATGCACATTCATAATACTGATAACTCAGTTGACAGCTCTGGCTGGTACACGTGGTCACAATGCCTTTCGTACAGCAGAGAAGGGCACACAGAATGCCCGAGAGGCATCTGGACAGCACACAGCAAAACAAAAGGCTGAACTCCCCCAACAGAATCCCATTAAAAAAAAGTATGTCTATCACAAAGTCACGTTTTCCGTTTTTCCGCTTTATAAAGTCAGCGATGCTGGAGGGTGTCTAGCGGAATCCGTCCTCCAGGAATGAGTGCAAAAGGGGAGCACAGGGCTCAGGGACGTCCCTTCAGTGAGCAGATGGAAGGACCAGCTGGAGACCTCCCATCCGTTTTGGACAAACACACACATACAGAAAAGGATTATTGCCAGCTTGTGTACTTTCACAATGTGATTTTTGTATTTCGAAAGCTTGAATTGTCCCTGAAAGAAAAAATGGGAGAAAATAGAGCATTCAGTACACAGATCATCTATGGGCAACCACACACATACAAGGACACACCCCAGGAGCCTCCTTCCTTGCTAATCTAATGCCAACACAGCAAACCGCCTCCCAAGTCCCTTCAAACACTTCCACTCAACTGTCTGCAACAGCCAAAGATTAGCAATAACCCAAATGCGTATCAATAGGGGACTGGTTAATATTAATGTTATGGCACATTCAACAATGGGACACTGTACAGCTTGAAAAAAACAAGACAAGGAAACTCTCTACTAATATGGAAAGATCTCCAAGAGAAATTGATAAGCTAAGGTGCAGAAGTGTGTGTGTACGTAGCATGTACATAGTACGTATAGTTTGTACATAGTGTGTGTAAGTCGGGGGTGGGGGAAGTAAGTTCCTATTTGCTTGTATATACACAAAGAAACTCTGGAAGGCTACACAAGAAACCAACAATAGTGTTACCTGGGGCAGCGGTTTGGGAAGGGGGCACAGAAGAAATTGGGCAGATGAAGTTAGAGTGGGAGGGAGACCTCTCTGTTTCTTACACACACATATACTTAAAAAAAAAACTGAACCATGTGGTTGTATTATGTATTGGAAAAAAAAAAAAAAAACCAACCAACCAACCAACAACTCTTGATTCAAAACTTACAACTGCTTACAAAATGATATTCCAAGAGGTGAAACTTGGGTACCCTTTCACTTTAGAAACTTAGCTGTAATTCCTGAAATGGAAGAGTGCGTGTGCGTGTGTGTGTGTGTGTCTAACAGATCCTAAGATGTGTCCTCATAGTTGCTTTCTATTGGATATGGGCAGGCTCGGCCACCCACAAGTAACTTTTCCTGCTCCACGCTAGAAATCCAACAACACCTTGGCAGGTCACACTACCACTTGAATCCCAAAATTTCAGGGCTGGCAGGTGGTTTAAAGGTTACCTCATCTACTGCTCTGGCCCAGAGCTTCAGACTTAAATTTGTCTGAAATTTTGAAACAGAAACTCTCATTAACATGATTTTTGAGTCATTATTTCCTTTTCATTTTAATGAGATATTTTAGAAGCGTTGCCTTTAACTGAACTATCTTAAAATTGCTACAATTGATAAGGCATGTGGCAATTGGTCCAGAGTAAATAAATACTGAGGAAGAATATGCTCAGCCCAGCCAAACAGCAGTTTCCTCCTGCTGTTGGCTAACAGATTCTCCTCCATGATGGTGGCAGGCTGACAGTAACTAATAGCCCTTCTACACAAAGAGAATGACTGCAGACACGTAACTGAAAGGGACTCTAGAGCTGGTGTAGGTGAACTCTGGCTAGGAAGAAACTGGTGCTATCTCAAAAGCCCACTGGCATTTTGATAACTGACATGCACCACCATGTAGCTCATTTATCAATGGCTAATGAGCATGTCAATGATTTCTGTCTAAGGAGTTGAAGCCTGAACACCAAGAGAACTTAATGGGGGTGATCATCTTTGTAAAAGGCCTTTCAAAAGGACAGACCCACTGAGGTGCCACAGGTGGCCAGCAAAGGAAGATAAGGAACGTATCTGATCATGAGACAGAGAAAAGCAGCCATAACTGACGTGTGTGTGCTGCTTCTGCGTCCCCTTAAGGACGATGTGCTGTAGTGCTGAGTCTGCATGACAGAGGACACCTCTAACAAAGAAGTGACTAGCAAGGAATAGTTTGCTCTGTTCCATTTCTTCCCTTTTGATGCCATCTCTATCCCCACAGAACAACTGGACCACAAACGTCAGTCAGCAGGGAGAAGTAAGACGAGTGAACGGAAAGGCGAGGGTGAGAGAAGGTAGAATGGGAGAACTTGCTGACTAGGGGAGCAACACCTATCTTGGAATAAGAGAGATGGCAGGCAAGTATCCGGACCCAGTCCTCTCAGCCGCTTAGTGATGTAAAGAGAATTTTCAGGTTAAGTCATCACCATAAGCAGGTCATCTTATCTTTTGGAAGAATTCCTGCACTGTGCCGGGGTTGGGCCAGAGAGAAATTCTCTCTGTGGCAGGTAAACTGAAGAGTTCTATAACACTTTGCCACTCAGATATTTAATATTTATTCTAATTATTTCTATTGTCATAGATCTCTTCACAGTCAGAAAGCCTAAAAGGTCACAACTATTCCAAGGTCTATGTGTAAACTGGAAAAGAGGAGGGAAAAAGAAAGGAGCCAGGAGAATCCAGCCAAGTTTTTCCAGAGTTTGATCTCAAGGAAAACAAAGAGCAACGAGGGTGAGTGATGGGATCCTGATGGTGACAGGCTGAGCAGGCTGTGGCAGCTGGTGGCTTTGGTCCCGCCTTTCTAAAAAAAGTGGGTTGAGAACAGCTCGGTGCCAAATTTAGTCTGAGGAATGTGTTCACCTCAAACCAGCTGGGAACTAATCCTCAGTTATATCCCTCACTCCAGGCTGCAGTGTAGAGGGATTAGGACACAGGGAAAGGGAGAATGTGGACAGGATGTGGCAGAGGCGATTTCCGTCTTTTTTGAAAAAGATGGGCTTCTGTTCTTTTAAAAGTAAACTAAAGTTTAGAAAAGCCAGAGTGAGTTCCTGAAAGCCAGCCCCTCCAGCCAGTCAGCAATGCTGTGACAGTGCGTGAGTTCTCAGGAAGGGCTTGTTTGTTTGTTTTTGTTTTTTCAATGATGTGACAGATCTTTGAGAAGGAAATAAGGACATTTTTACATCCTCATCTGCAAATTTATGTAAATATGCAACTGGGACTGAGCCTAGTGTATTGATTTAAAAGGGCTTTTCAGACATCAATATTTCTACCATATCTTAATTTATTCCAGAGGATTTTTGCACTCCGGGGCACAGGACACGGAGTCGAAAGACCCACAATGCTGGAGGAAGTCAAAAGGACTTCCTCTACTGGATGACCCTTCGTCTTGATAAAGGGCCTCAGAAACACCAGAGCCCCATACAAAGTGGCTTCCAACTTCACATTCCCAGGCATCTTGGGGAAACTGCTACCCAAATACTCTGAAACAGCTTTCTAATCTGCTCTGCCTCAAAATGATTGCCTTTATGTACTTGTAGAGAAATGGACAAGTTCAAACTCTGGACAAGCTAAGGCAGAGGTCAGCTCCTGAGGGTGGACACGAGAAGAGCAGGTGGTCGGTTCCTCCCGCTCTTGCGGTAACCTGCCACTGTGCTGGTGCCCAGCAGGGGCACCCAAGTGATTCTGGGTCAAGGGAAAGCTGCAAGCCACTGAGGAGCCCTCCCCGAGTCTCTGCTCTGAAAGGGGCTCCGAGGGTGCACTCACAAATCGGCTGACAGACTTAAGTACACATGGTCTTGAGGGTAACATGCTCTGGCTATCAGCTGGCCACCCCAGGCCAGCTCTAGCTTCCTCCTCTCTTCCTCCCTGCATATTACATAAAACTGCAAACTCTTCCTAGGTTCAGTGGGGCAAATTTCAACCTCTAATCTCCCACTCAGCGACCAGGTCATCTTCATTCCCCAACAAAACAGACCACTGCTCTGTGCATGCCAGCCCAGACATATAAGGAACCAGAATCTACCCCCAACAGCTGGCTGGGACTTCTACTGAAGCCATGGTTAAAAGGGCAATACTTATTTGTAATGGAAATCAAATGAAATAGTCCTAAGATATTCACAGCCACATATAATGGCATAAAATATCAGATAAACTGAGTAAAAGTGTGGTTCAAGAATTATTATTTAAATAGCAGTTTTTCTTTCTTCATGGATCATGATCTAGGTGGAAGGGGGAAAAGAAAAGGGAGAGAGGATGAGAGGGCTGAAGTGTTGGGGCCTCTAAAACAGCAGCTCACACACGAGCCAGGTGTATGCATCTTCTAGAACACCTCTTTCACGGTTAAATCAACAGAGATCAAATACGAAGTTCTTTTCAAGTCTGTTAAGACAATGAAGTGAGTTGATGTTTTTTGTTGTTCAGACTCTAATACTTCTCTTAGACTTCCAAGTCTGGGCTTCAAGGAGAACCTCGAAACCATGAAGTGCTCCCTTCATCTGCCAGATAAATACAGTGTGGGGGGGCAACAAAAAGAACAAAGACTATAAAATGGCAATTATGCAAATCTACAACATTCAAAACAATTAAAAGATATTTTTCCTGGGGGATTTAGTGTTAGCTAAGGGGAGAGGGAATAATTTTAAGTTTTCTTCCATTCTGACTATTCCAATTTCATCTTAAAGCCTTTTTTCCCCCATAGAACCTAAGATGCTATTGATTTTTAAAGGTACCATCATTGTATGTACTTTAAGAATTAAACACTGCCAATTAAACTATGACACCAACCTTTCTCATCACAGTCACTGTAAGCATCCTGATTTGAGGGATATTAAAAGCAAAAAAAAAGGGATCTTAGAAATAATTAAATATGGTAATGTTATTAAAATAATTCCATTATAGCACCAGGCCTCTGGAAATTTAACTTATTAATTTATTTCTAGTATCTGCTATTTCTCAGCCTGCAAATCAATGGATCCAATATTAGAGCCGAGGCCTGTTTTCCACCCTCCTTGTTATACTAGCAGCCATCTCAGAATTCTATGGTGACTATATTTCAAAGAAACCTTTTAAATTGCAATTTTAAAAATCTAGTATTGTCATCTAAAAATTGAACTTAGAATAAAAGAATTAAACTATTAAAAAAATATATAAGTGGCATGCTCCGTATGGGCAGGGATGCGGGGACTGTTTATCCCCCAATTCTATGGGCTCCACAGAGTGCTCAGACCCCTGGCCACCTGCTTCTGTCCCTCACAGTGTCATCCTCTCTTCTGGCCATCTAGGGATGCAGGTCTCCTTTTCTTGAAAAAGCCTTACCTCCTTCCTGGGAAGGGGCGTTCTGAAGGAGCTACTTCAGCTGACATGTTCTGTTCCAGTTTTAGAAATTCTCTATTTCTTAGGGAGGGTAGGGGGGAATTAATGTTCAGGAATATGCTCGCACGTCAGGTACATGCAGATCACATCCTTTCATCTACCCTTCTCATCCAGAATATTACCCAACTCTCTCTGCTAAACAGACAGGGACTGGGCACTCTCTTAACTGAAATACAAATGTTCTTAAAGTGAAGGCTTCAGTGAATTCAGCCTTCGGGATCCCAGGGCCTCTCCCTGCCAGGAAACACGTGACGGTCTAGTTACAGTCCAACCTGGAGCTACGCCTCCCAAGCAGCCCTGACGTCCACCCCCGGTTCAACTTCACTGCTGCAACCACCACAGGAACTCACAACTGACAACCAGCAGCAGCACACCAGAGACATACCCCTCACCTCACCCATACCAGGGCCTGTGTAACTGCCCGGTCAGTCACAGAACACTGCCAGATGGCTGAAAAATGGCCACGTCTGGGCAAAAGAAAAAAGATTTGTGGGACATTTATAATCACGAGATGCTGGTATCAGGAGAGATCTGAGACATGTTAGCCCAGGGAACCTCATTTTCCAAAGGAGAAAACAGAGGTACCTTGAAGTAAAGCAATGTGCCCGGGGTGCACCAGGAGACAGGTGACCCAGGGAGGACGGTAACCCAGCGGTTCTGGACTCAGTGTTTTTCTCTGAGACCGTGATAATCAGTCAAAGAGGAGAGGCCAGAGCAGGCCCAATGTTGGCAGAGGCAAGGCTATGGGTCGACGGGGAGAGGGCGTCCCTTTGGGAAGGGGGGTCCTATGGCTGAGAGGTATGTTGCAAGGTTACGGAGAAGATAGACAAGGCCCTACCCTGAGTGTGAGAGACAGAGGGGGAGCGTCCGATCAGCGGCCGCTGCTGTTCACCAGGCCATGAAACTCCTCCCAGGCCCTGGCAAACCAGAGACAAAAAACACAATAGCACATTCAGATCAAAAGCTTTTTTTAACAAGGAGAGCAGACACAATAACCCCACACCCCATCTCAGACACCCTCCAGGTCAAGCGGAGCCCACTGACACCCAGCACGACAGCAGGGAGGTCTCCCACCTAGACTCTCCTCAGCTCAGCAGTTGGGGCCAGCACCTTTTAGGGGCAGGCGGCACTTCTGGCTCGCTCCACTGGCGGTCTGGCCCTCACTATTCCCTCCAGGACTTGCCAAGTCCTTCTATCCACTCCTTCAACAAGTCTACCAGGGACGGGAATGAGGTGCGAGCCAAGCTCAACCATCACTGGAGACACCTCCAATTAACTGGAGCTAAGGGCAGCAGCGCTTTCTGCCTCGGGGACGTGAGTCCTGCTGGTAGAAACTATCTTTCTTCATGAGGCCTCGCCCTGAGGGCAAAGGCAGGTACCCAACAGCATCATGACGTCCAGACAGGCAGTGGGGAAACTACACCACTTGCACTGCTTTCGCATTTCTTACCTTCTGACCCTTCTAACTCAGACTCCAAATTTGTACTGGGCTCCCTCTGTTCTGAAAATATCCATGTAACTATTATCTTAAAATTTAAGCTGTGTAGATCACAGCTGTTCAAGATTTCCAGGGAACAATGCTCATTACAACTTTCATGTTGATTAACTCAATTTAGAAATTGGGATTAGGAAGGGATAAGAAATGTGACTGAGGGGTACAGTCTCTCGGGGTGGTGCTCTACGAGGAACAGGCCCTTGGTGACCACTGGCCAAACACCAGAAGGAGAAGAGCAGATCCCCCACACCCCTGGAACCTCTAACCCACCTCCAGTTTTCTCAGAGGGGCTGATCTCCTACCTTTTTGCCTTTTTCAGCCCCATTAGGGACAAGGTATCTGGTAAGTTCTCTGGGAATTATATATAAAATGGGTAATTTGGTGCTTCTAAATCTAAAATTCCTTATTACCAGTTATTCCATTCTCAGTTTAAAGGGATGACACTACCCAGGGTGACAACATATTGCGCCACTCACTACAAGTTTAACATATGGCCACTGAAATACACTTCATTACCAGGCCTTCTACAGCTAGCTTTTCTTCTTCTTTTACATAGAGAGGGATTAAATACGGACCTGACACAACAAATCCATTCTTCCAGGCAATGTTTATACCAGTTTCACTAGTATTTCACTCTTTTAAACAGCAGCATTTCTAAGTTAATGATCTACCTCTGAGAATAGGAGGTTGATTTGCAGTTAATGGTTTCTTCAGAGAGGATTACCAACCCTACTAATAGATGCTAAGTGAATTGAAGCAAAATGTTAAGACCGCCAAACCAGCGTGCCAGTCTTTGTCAATTCAAACTCAATTTCCACAGCAACACATCTGTTCCACAGCCCTTTCTGGAGAGATGGTAATGCGATGAACTTTGTGAGTCCACGAGCGACTTCAGAGGCCATTTCACTCTTCGCTTCAAATGAAGACAAGGGCAAAGCAAAATCCAATGCTTGGGCAACGACCCAGGAGACCCCTCTCTCATTCTAACAGTAGATTTAAACTCTATTTTAAGCAACTTGAGCGTCAACAAGAAAGTACATGGCTGTGTTGAAGCTTCATCTCATTTATTCTTTTGTTTCCAAAAAGGCCTACACTAGTCCAAACAGGGCAGTTCTGTGCCCAGAATCTGCAGAAATATGGATTTCAGAGTTCCCCGCTAATCCATTCCAGTATTAAACTGCCCTCTCATTTTCTTCAGAAGTATCTTCTTCATACGTTAAACCTCAACATGAAGAAGTTGGGTAAAGAAATCTCCTCACACGGATTCAGTGGAAATAAAACAGTTGGTCACAGCCACTGGTATAATCTCTTATTCTCGTGGGCCAATGCTTGGCTAAGAGGCAAATCAACCATCTAAAGCTAGGTGTGAATATTCTAGCTATTTTCCATCTGGCATCCCAGGCATATTAGGTAATATTAAAACTTGCTTTTATTAAAGGTAAAGAAAGAACAAGTAAAATGTTAAAAGTGTCATATGAATGGAATTTCTAAAAATAATAAAAATTATCCAGAGATGAAAATAGCCTACAGGGGATTCTGAAACAGATTCAAATGACAGAGTAACAAAGAGTCTTAAAGACCACTCTTGTCCTAGCTCACTTATCAGAAAGCAAATTCTGAGAGCAGAGCTCTCATACCCATGAAACTCTGTATTTGCCCCCACCCCTGTCCAAAGCCTGTTTCACAGCCCTGCACTCAGCCGGCCCTCAGGGCTCATGCACGAGCTCAGCTCCTGCTAGTCTGGGCTCTCTTTACTTTGAACATCAGTGTGGGAGAACATTTCAAAAGCCCAAAGCCAGACCAGCAATTATGCTGGTGACCCAGTGCCACCAGGCTATGATTTAGCCATGACAGAAGAGATGGCCGGTCCTTGCCTACAAAGTTCAATGTTTAAATAAAATGAAATATGGACGTGGTAAAGGAAGGTCCCCACAATTTGACCAGTATCTCCTCTAGAATAAAGAAAAGTTACCTACCCTCAACTTTCTCTGCAGAGGGGTCTGGTCAGTCTCCCCAAGACTGTGGCCCACTGAGTGAAGCTGGCCCTGTCTTCCCCTTGTCCATCCCAGGCCAGAGGCACAAACGGACTCAATGGGGCTCTTCCAAAGAGGAATTTCCTCACAAAAGACATTGCTGCTTCATATGGCTCTGTGCCCAAAGTTTTATCCTGGTGGTCCCATGATTCTGGGATGTAAGTCTGGCTGTGTTAATGAGATTTCTCCTCAAAATGGAGGACTCAGTGAGTCAACTGATGCTTGCAAGGACCCAAACCTATGAAACCTCAGCAACAACTGGCCTCATTAAAAGGAGCCAGGCACCTAAGCTGACACTCAATTTAACAAGTTTCCCATTTCTTGGTGGGCCCTGTTCACCCTTAAGGGTGAACTGCTGGCAGTAAACAAGGGTAGGAGGCAGCAGGCAGGCAGCCCCTCTGCAGCCAAGCAGCTCATCACGCATCGTGTGCAGCAGCCTTTGCCTCTCAGCTCACCCAGGAGTGCCGTAGGAAAGGCCACAAGCAGTGTGATCAGGGGAAGGCTGGAAAGACCAAACAGTTGAAAAGGACACTGGAAACTGGACTGAACGAGCAAGGTGGAGGCACACCTGACTGAGAAATCTAAGCCAATCCTAAAGACATTCCCCTCACCATTTCCAGCAGCCCTAATCTCCAGAGTACTTGGGGGAGAACCACTGCTGGCTCTTTCTTCCTTCATTTCCCTTGACTTCTCAAGTCTCTGCAGCCGTGCCTTGGCTCAAACAAAACCATACCTGTTGAAGACCCACAAAGAATAGAACAAAGCAGAACAGCTCTGACTTCTGTTCATATGTGGCAAGGATCAGAGGGGTCTCAAGGTCAGTTTGGTGCTTTCTGATCCACTCTTACTCTGGAAAGTGACATCAAGCTCATCCTCGGACCAGTTATATTAGCTAAAATTAAGGTCCATACATGTAACATAACAGTAGAAGGCAAGTGGGAAAGGGCTATAAAAGGTAACTGACAAATGCTGGAAACATAGAGAATAGGCATTTCCACATACCAAAGAATCTTCCATTTTCTAGGTACTTTAACCAATTTTAGTTATGCAATAAACAAAGAAGCAATGACACAAACACCTCCAGAATGTTAAGCCCAGGGTACCAGTCCTAATGTGTGTTCTGTGGGATCCCAGGCCACGTGAAGACTGGCAGTCAATCAGGATGGTACAGGTGCAGGATGTCACTGCCAAAATGGAACAGCCACTTTGGAAAACCCCACATTACACCCACAGTCACCTTCACAGATGCTATCATGGAACCTGACTTAGTGTCTACAAAAATCACTCATTTTTGATCTTGGTGGTAGCTCCTAAAATAACCTAAAGTAACATGAGGCTTACTGAAATTCTACATGCAGGTTAGGGGCCTGAGGGCCAAGCCTCAGCACGTACAAGCCAAGCCACAAAGCACAGAAGGGGCTGGTATGTGCTACGGTCAGATATCCTAAGGAGCAAACTCACGCAAGATGAAGACATTTCCCCACCCTAGTTCCTAATGTACAATAACCCTGAGGACTGGGAGAAAGGGAAGGGCTAACCTTGGGACCTGGCAAGCAGGGCTAGCTCAAAGAGGAAGATGACTTGGCTCTAAAGGGAAAGCAGAAGGGAGACGGCTGGCAAAGAGCTTGTGGCCTGGGCAGCTTTGGCACAGTGAGAAAACCCTGTTAACACAAAGCAAGGAAGCTCTAGACGTACAGCCACACACAGACGGAAGGAGGGCTTTAGCTCCAAGCAAGAGATTTCTTTGAAGTAAAGGCAAATGAAGTCAGCAAAGCAAAGGCCAAGGATCCCCCTTTCCAACCTTAACAGACTTTCAAGCTAAATTCTAAATCAGGAATCACTCTGTTCCGGTCATCAGCGTGACTAGATGGGAACTAAAATTCAAGTACCAGAAAATGGGGTCTCATTTTGAGAGCTAGATGTCACCTCATTATGTCAGATCACAGCAGAACTGGAACAAAATACCATGTGACACTATGTAATGGACTCATGGAAATGAGGCTGCACTCCCCAGATGGCCCTCCATGGAGAATTCTGTGCCATTCCTTCATATGGTGACAGTCAGTCTGAAAGGCCACTTCTTTGATGCACCATAAAGAGCAAGAGCAGGAGACAAGCTAGTTTAGCACCATTTATTAAGTGATCTCAGCTGTTGTCGTAGCTGCTGCGTGTCAGCCTGTTCTTAAAACATAAAATGCTCTTCAATTCCTCTTGTCCAGAAGGATCTTCCAGGTAGCACGCCAACAGAACAAGAGACTCCGATGATGCCAGCTTCAGTGATGGTGCCATCCAGAGAGGGAGAGGGTCAGGGCACATTCAACCGCGGCTTCCAGAGGTTTTGAAAAAGGAGCCTTTGGGGGCCCAGCCTGCCTGGCATTCTAGTGGAAGTGTAAAAGGTTGGCACATTGGGAAAGAGAGGGAGACGCAAGGAAAGGTAGCATCTAGGTGTCAAGGAGGGTTTTCTGGTCCCTGTAGCTGGAGTATTAGGCAGACCTCTGGATAAAGCAGCGAGCAGCAGACTAAGGCAAAAACCCCACAGGCTCTCCCAGACTCGGTAAGGATTTGTACATGTTTCTACAAAAGTCAGGAAGAACTGCCTCAGGGTATTAGAGAGGGAGAACAGTGGAGAGGGGAGAGCTGAGAAAGACCTCTTTCCCTTTCCTATTCAGGTGAAAAGCTTGCTTTTGTGGGACATGGGCCGGGGGCATTTGGCAGCCTTGAACATTAAGAGTCCTAGGAAAAGTAGGTGTGAAAGTCTTTAGCCTGGACTGAGTCTGAGGGCAGAAACTACTTCCATCTCAGAACAAAGAGTAGGATCAATATGCCTGGAGAAAAATAGCGCTAACCCAGGACTGCTAAGGCAAGCAACCAGGGCCATGGCTGGCTAATAACTGTTGGTGGCTACGATGAGTCACACCCAGCCATTTGATTATGGACCAACTCCTGTGGCAGTGTTCCCAGTTAAAAACTGGCACTCAGCTAGTTTAAGCCAACTCCACCCACAACATTATCTGTGAATGCATGGGAAAAAGATTCCCAAATGGTCTGCCTGCTCAACACCACCGTTGGGCTCGCTACTAGTCTTGAATAAGAATAACATGATAATGACATTATTACTGATGATGATGATAGCAATAATAATACTTGGCCCCGTAAGAGCATTCTCCATCTGAGGACCTTCAATTACAAAGACTAAATCAATCCCACAACAACCCCGTTACGTAAAGTATTATTATCCCCCATTTATAGATGGGGAAATTGAAGCAGAGTGGCAAAGAGACTTGCCAAAGGCACGTGTTGATATTGGAGTCAAACGACAGAACTAAACCTACAAGTCCAGACTCCCAGTTGGCTAGCTCTCCCTCCAGTTTTGAGACAGTCTAACAGCCACTTCCCACGACCTCTTCATAACAACCTGAATTTATTTACAACATTCAATCACTGAAGGAGCAACCCTCACCAGTGATTCTCATTTGTGATGTCCAGCTCCATCTCCCTGAGTCCTAGGTGGATGCAAAGCTCATTCCCCTTTGGCATTCATGCTTCCCCTAGATTCTACTCTCACAAAGACACTATTCTGCTTCCTGTACCATTTCAGCTCTATACACAAGTCATTGTTCCTGATAAGAAATCAGTCTCCCAGGACACAGAAAACAGACTGAAGCTAACAGGTTAAGAAGACATGCAAAGGTGGGGTGTGGGGTGGACAGGGAGGAGGACTTTCTTATCCAGTGAAAGTATCTTAAAAAACAGCAAGAAAAAGATGAGTGCTTTGTCTTTCATTTAAAGACAGTGGTTAGCAAATGAAAGACAAGACAGCCTGTGTAAATAAAGCAAGCCCAGGCAGTGCAACTGGGATTCTGCAGAAGGGCTCTCTCAGATACAAAGCAGCCCACAGTGTAGGTGGAAAGACAGCCTCGCCAGCACAGAACTGCTACAAGTGGCCAGAAGCACTAGAGGGGAAGACTGGTCTGTCCCTTCTCCATAAGTCAGTCTCCCGTATGACCATATTCCTCTGGGCCCAAGACCTACTGCTGCTAAGCTTTGGGATACGCCCCCCCAAGCCCCCCCAACACGTACTTGATGCTGTCGGTGTGGGTTTTGTATTCCATAATGGTGTTGGGAGGTAGGTTAAGCACTCGCCGAAGTGTATCCCGGATTCGGGCTGTGGTTGCTTGGTCGCTGGCAGTCTTATTCCATATTGAAATAATGTCCTCCTATAGGAGGAACAGAAGGACTCATCAAAGCAAACCGGAGGCAGTGAGGAGAGCAAAGGCAACACATGAAACCACACCTGCCCGTGGGGTGGCTTACCTGAAACCGGACAGAGACCACAGCCCCACAGATCTCCTCCCCAACCATGAACTGTTCCCCCAGCATGGCCAGGATGAGATTCTCCCAGCAACGGGATGCCAAGCCCTTCCGCAGCCGAATAATCCACTTGCCACCATTTTTATTTGCATCATCCTGTAAAAAGAGAGAAAGCATTAAAGTTAAAATATGGTTTCACAGCTCTTTCTCTTTTGCATTAAGGCAGTAAAATGCCAAGGATCCCTTGAACACTAAGAAGTGATGTCACTTTCCAGTTATTCAACTTTACAAGAAAAATGGTGATAGGACTAGGGAGAGAAGAAGGGGGGGGGGACCAAGGTGGGGATCCTTGGTACAAGCCATTATGAAAAATGGCTAAACAGACCCTTTAACAATAATCCTTTTTTTCTGGAACTACTTTAGAAATCAAAATGAAACGATGTCAAATTTCAAACACAGATCATTCCTCACTTCATTTGCTAAAAGTTTACCTAGTGTCACCATGTCCCAAATACAAAGACATGAAGCCACAGTCTCTACCCAGATCCAGTCTAGCAGAAAAGACAGACAAGAAAACCAATTGCAGCAGGAGTCTGACAAGTGCTGCTCTAACAGATATGCACAGTAAGTTAAAGAAGAACAGGACAGTCAGAAACACTCAAGAAGAGGAAATATTTAAGCTGGGTCTTAAGGGACATAGGATTTAGCCAGGTAAAGCAGGTGAAGGGCTCTGCAGGCACAGGGAAGAACGTCTCTGCGTGCAAACTCTGACCGTGAGACAGAGAGATGCGAAGAGGAAGGTCTAGCTGCACTGAAGGTAAGAGTCAGAGATGGTGGGAGATGAGGCCTGCAAGGTAAACGAGGTGCAAGATCATGTGAGCCACAGAGAACTGTCTAAGATTTTTAATGGAGGAGGTGAGGGGGGAGATGTGATCATATCTGTCTTCTGATGATATCTGATGCCCTGGCATCAGAACAGAAGATGGATCACAGCAAAGAGATCACAAAGCTCAGCTTACTGCCTGTGAGCTTGATTTTCACCCACTTTAATCATGAATACTACAGTAGTACATTACACACACACACAACCAGTACCACAGGAATAGGGGTAATTTTTAAAAAAGCACCTTTTAATGTTGTTATAATGCTGTTTTAGTGATAAAGCAATCTTTAAAAACCACCCAGACAAGCAACAGCATCGGTGCCTTTTCCTAGAAGTCCCAGTTCCAAAGATGTACCAGTGATGCAGTTTTGAGAGAAGACTTTAAAACACTTTTAAGCTTGGCAGGGATTAAAAACAAACAAAAAACTTGCTCAGAAAAGCAGTCCAAAGCCCTTAGTCCTTACCTCCCACATGGGTTTAATTCCTTCTTTGAAGAGATGGAAGTCACTGTGGCCTGTCAGGTCCCCGGGACGTACCATGTGGCTGTAAAACCTCCAGAACTGCTCCACCTGCAGAGAGAACAGCCCAGAGCATAAAGGATGTGTCTTTTTCTTTGAACGAATGTGCGATTTATTTAAGTGAAGAGCATAAACATGGAAGACACTCTGCTACAGGCTACACTTTCTGGAGGATCCATTTTCATCTAGAAGATTCTGTGGGAAGGAAGGCATGTTAGAGCAAGCATATCGTATAGGTGGATAAAAGGAAAATGTAATATTGTTGATCCAAGAATAAACTCTTTAGGTGAGAACTGCCATCCTCAACCAGGAGCCTTAGGTGGTGAAGCCACATCAATAAGTACCCTCCCACAAAGGCTGCAGGATGATCTTCCACGCTGTAAAGACCTTGCTTTACAGAATTTTAGTCTTGAGGTACATCGTAAGTGCTAAAGAACCTCAGCCTGAACCTATTTTTTAGAACCAAATCACTTCTTGATCAAAGACTATTTACTGGCACATACAGCATTAGCTACAATGAAATACATTTCAGTTCTGTTTAGTTTACTGAGCGCAAATGACAGAATTGACCACACCCACTGCTCTATCCCCTGGTGCCTTTGCTAAGGCCGGGACACTCCAAAATCAAACAGGACTTAGCTTCTCATTTGCCATGTAAGTCCCTCTTCTTAGCTAGAAAATTCATATTTCTCCTTGTCCCTCCTTCATAATCCTGTCAGAAAACCAGATTTCTATTTCTCTATCAAATGTAGGCTTGTTTATACTCATTGTGCTATTCCTGTTTCCTTCGTTAGTGCCTTGACAGGAGAGATTCCTTCCTTGCTCCTCTGTAATTCACAGAGGACACCCACAAATTACTGGCCAGCCAAGAGGCACACTTTAGGAGGAAAGAGAAAATGTGGAACAGTTTGAAGGAACAGTTGGTATTTGCTAACACACTGGTGAGGAGGCTCTAAATAAATACACAGCAAGACACTGTAATAGTGCAGCTGAAAATGGGTACTGAGCAGAGATTCAGGTCATACTTCTAGATTTGGACAGCAACCAAGGAGAAAAGACCTTACACTGTGTGAAACGGCTGCCCCATCAGTTCCTCCACAGAACAGAAACACGGGAAATGTCTCATGTTACAAAGGAGTCAGGAACGGGGCTTTGTTGCAGTGCTCCCTCTCAGCAACTGCTGTGCTTAACTGCATACAGCGATGTGGCACAGTTAGTGGTCATATGTATACAATGAGCAATAACCTTTTCCCACCCTAACTCAGTTGAAAGAAACAAAGTACACCCACTTGAAACTGTGGCTCACTGTGAATTAGGAACTGGAGGGGTTGGTGGGGAGAAAGCACACCCACCATCCCCAATTCCCCAATCAAGCACTGCTTTATTAACAGTGGTCTCCTCCAATCTCATAGACAGACTACAGAATCTTATATCTAAACCATGAAAGATGAAGTAAAGAGCTCAGGAAATATTACTAAACTTTGAAAAGATTTTTTTCCTTCTCTCTAGGCAATTTTGGTTTTTGAAAGTCCTAATTGAAACCAAAAAATAAAAGAAACGTTCAGACTCAGAATATCAGGTGCAGAAACGACCTCAGAAAACATCTCAACTCCCTTCCTCATTTTATAGTTGAGAAAATGGTTTCAGAACTTGCCCTGGCCCACAAAGCCAAGCACCAGAATAGACGAGCCTTGAGATCCCCAAGTCCAACGCTCTTTCCATTTCACGACACTGTCTTCTTAGTCACCCTGATCTCAAGAACTCTTAAATGTCAAATATGAGGATTAAGGAGCACTGGGAAATAGTGGTTTGGATTTGATAAAAGGTTTCACAATGTAATCATTTCTCTATGAGGAATTTAATACTGTAAGCCATTTCCTAATGCCTTAAATTACACGACACCAGATTTTACAAACTCTGTCACATGTCCAGTGAGTCCTGAAGAAGCGTTAACCCAAGGTGATGCGGATGATAAACTCTATCCAACATACATGTCAAAAGAAAACAAAAACTCTCTTTGCACACGTTGGGTAAATTCATATATGCTTTCCTTAAGAGGGAAGGAAAAATGCCAAAAATATTCATAATTATCCCAAAATAATGGAACAGAATCCTTAATGAAAACTACCCAGTTCAGTTTCTTCTCCGATCCTCCAAGTGCTTAACCAGTTGCCCGTCACACAATGTCTGCCACTTCACCTGTGCTGTCTAGCCTCACATAGCAGGAATCAACATGTTTGTGATGGGTTCAGGAAGGTTAGGAATACACGTATGTGGTCAAAATTTTAATTCTGTTGTTCCCTTTGCCAAGAATTCCTTTGTTTTCTTATTATATATTCAAATTCTTTAAATTCAGTCTTAAGCCCATCTCCTCCAAAGAGGCTTTCCCCACGCTGGAAGGAATTCCTTTTTTCCTCTGCACTCCAGGAGCACCATGGCCATGCCTTCCCTGCAGCACTTCTCACTGTTTCCCTGCATTAGAAATCCCAGAGCAGGTCTTATTTCCCCAGGGCAAATAAGGGCAGGGGCTTAATTCATTTTAGAACCCTATTGGTGCCTTGAATTCATTCAACAAACATTTCTTGAACCCAATAAGCACCAGTGTAAAAGCTATCTTTAATATTTCAAAAAAGCCTCGGGCCGGCCCCGTGGCTTAGCGGTTAAGTGCACGCGCTCCGCTGCTGGCGGCCCGGGTTCGGATCCCGGGCGTGCTCCGACTCACTGCTTCTCCGGCCATGCTGGGGCCGCATCCCACATACAGCAACTAGAAGGATGTGCAGCTATGACATACAACTATGTACTGGGGCTTTGGGGGAAAATAAGTAAATAAAAAAAAAAAAAAGCCTAACTTTACCAGTGATAAGGGGCCACAGGCCAACTAAAACAACATCTTTGCTTCTGGCTGAAATTACATCAACTCAGCATAGTAATCAGATTAAAAATAAATGGATAAATAAATATAGTCTGTCTAATAAGCAAACATCTCTTAAACTGGAGCCTCTCAGCATGCATTCTGGTGTATCAGAAGAGTGACATAATATGGGCTTTGGAATGTGGCTTTTATTCCAGAGTTGCAATACTGGTTGCTCCACTGAATCAAGTGAATTACGACTGACTTGAGACTTTAGAACAGATACTTAACCCAAGTCTCACTTTCCTCATTTATAAATTATGGATAACATCACTGACCTCACAGGGCTACCCGAACAATCGAAGGAAATCACTCAAAGTGCCTATTACCCTGTCCTTCCTCTGTACTAATTTAGTATTAATGTTTAATGTCTATTATAGTTTCCTTTTCCAGTGTCTGCATTTTAAACAGGACAAACACCTCACATTTCAAGAAAATAACAAATCTTGCATTTGATTCTGCCTGGAGATCGAAGGTACAGCACACATACAGTGCATAATAATCTTTGTAGAGCAGGACTGGTTTTAGTTGCAGACAGCTTCTCAGGGAACACAGACCTACCTGCCTGTGAAGGAGCTCAGACACAGCCTGGGCTCTCTCTACTGACAGTACCCACAGAAACAATGATCAGAGATTTCATTTTCTTTCTGAACACAGGAAAAAGATGCTATTTTATGCATAACCACTAACATATTCAAAACTCTAATGGGAGGTTCTTAAATACAAAAGAAACTTTTAAACTCTACTTTCGACTTTACTGTCAAGCTTCATGAGAACTATAAAACTCATGTACTATAAAATTTTGTATCTCCCATGACACTTTGCGCATAGTAAGAACTCAATAAATATCTACTAAACAGGGCCAGCCCGGTGGCGCAGGCGGTTAAGTGCGCGCGCTCCGCTGCGGCGGCCCGGGGTTCGCTGGTTCGGATCCCGGGCGCGCACCGACGCACTGCTTGGTAAGCCATGCTGTGGCGGCGTCCCATATAAAGTGGAGGAAGATAGGCACAGATGTTAGCCCAGGGCCGTCTTCCTCAGCAAAAAAAAAAAAAAAAAAGAGGAGAATTGGCGGATGTTAGCTCAGGGCTGATTTCCTCACCAAAAAAAAAAAAAATATCTACTAAACAAACTAACCTGTAATTTTGTATTGTTGCCTTCTATTGAATTCCACAATTCACATACTTGTTACTACCGATGTATGTTACCTATGAATGTCTAATGAGAAATCTAAGAATGAACAAATCTGGCCTCAGGGACTCAGCTCAGTCGACCAACGAAACCAGAATCCTAAATAGGTTACCAAGAAGGTAAACAAACACAATGATATAAACGCAGGCATGAATGTACTACCAAGGCTCACTACATTAAACCACTAAGTACTCACAGAGGCAAAGGTGCCGATCTGTTTGATATTCTGTTCGTAGCTCTGTGAGCTGGTGGGACGGCCGGGGGTTCTCCTGGAGTACCAAAAAGTGTAGTTGTACTGCAGGGGATGCTCTGCTGGTCCAGGGACAACAGCCTGTGAATTAAAGAACGTGTGTTAACCTGGGCATTTTCCACGTGCTCTGAGACTGAGAATACACGTTACAGTCTCCCTCCTTACCACCTCCACAATTAAAAAGGACATATCGTCAATTATCTGCAATGTGCCTGAGATTCCGCTTACACAGTAAACATCTTTAGCAGTTAACTGATTCTAAGTTCCTATAACATTTTATCTGTGTTCTAATGGCTTCTCTAACTTTCTACCTCCTGTCACAGGTATTTATGTTTGTATCTTATCTCAACATATTCCCAGGCCAAGTACTGCCTCCTCTGTGACACTATCACTCACTGGCTAGTGGCCTTGAGCAAGTGGCTTAACCTATTTGTCCCTCAGCCGCTTATCTGCAAAATGGGGGAAATAATAACCCTCTCACAGGGTTGCCGAGAGGATCAATCACTTAATAGATGTAAAGTGCTTAGCAGAGTGCCTGGCACACAGTGAGAGCTCAATAAATGTCAGCTACGATTATTAGTGCCACTAGTACGTGTAAGCTCCTTGATCCATACTATCATTCACCTTTGTGTCCTCTTCGTACCTAAATTGCTTGCATTTAGAGGGTACTCAATATTGTGGAATAAATGAATTAATGACTTCTTTGATATTTCAAGAAAGAAGTTGATCCATCTATCTCTTATTCTCTAAATTTTCTCTTTTCCAAGTCTTCTTCAGCTCAGACTATTACTGACTGAAGAGTCTAAAATGTCAAGGGATGTGCAGGATTTGAAATACCCAGCAGCAGCTTATGAAGCAACTAATGGCTTTGTTACACTCCAGGGTTAATCCCCCCACCTCAGGCTAGGAGAATGCTGGAAAGCAAGGCAGCATCTCTCAAGATCCTGTGGCAAGGGAAAAGTTCTAAGTCCCAAAATGAACTCCAGTGATTCAACAATCTCTTTCTGAGAGCAAAATCAGATATTCTAAACCAGGGTGCCATCAAGATAATCAGGTATCTTCCAGATAAACAAACAGATTCCACAAGATAACCAAGTCTCAAGTTCAAAGGCAACTACACCTGAGCAGCACAAAACCCACCTTCCTCTTGCTGCTGCCCTGACTCTTGTCTCGTTCCGTTTTTTCCTTCTCACCATCTTTCTGTGTGCTGTTTTCTTCATTCTGATCATGGTCCCCACTGTCATCATCTTTCAATCTGAATGGGAAGGCAAAACAACGTTATCCCATGACTGAGCTGATTCTTGCTTACCTAACAAAGCTACCGGGTCAAACAAACACCACGTAACCAACCCGAAGTCACTCAAAATACAGGCAATGAGACGCACTTGAGATGAGAGAAGGGCAAGGGAATGTAGAAAGGCAATTAGGAGGATTAAACAAAAATGAAATGCCCAGCGGCTAACTTGTCAATTCCAGAAAGCGCTGTCTTCCAGTTTCTAACAGGCAGCGCAAAGAAGCAAGATGTAAACAGTTTAAGGGATTGTTTTCCTTGCCAAAAATAGTCAATAATGAGAAGAGTTTCTGGATTAATTAACTGCTTTGGCATTTCAAATGAAGTTTAAAAACTTCCCTATCTTCCCTGCACTTCTTCCAACCATCTCTCCTAGCCTTCCCCACTGCTACTGTTTCAGTCCAGGTCCTCTTCTCCTGCCACTTCGATTATTACAATAAATGCCTAAATGGCCTTCCTGACAGAAATCATCTCCACCCTCCATACGGCCACCAGCATGATCTTCCTAAATGCAAATTTGATCATTTAATTTCCATGCTTAAAACTCTCAACTGTCCCTTGCCCTTTGACGCACATCCTGCAGGATCAAGTACACCGAAATGTAAGATCCTCTAGCATCTGACTCCTGCCTACTGACATCCTCTTTCCCTCCCTCCATCTCCCAAAGCAAGCTATATACCCACATCTGTGCTGTTTGCAAACACTATCCCTCAGCCTAAGGTGCCGTTGGTTTTTCCTACTAGATGGAGGGATCCTTTAGAACCGTCTTATTAAGCTTTGTATCTCAGCACCTAGGACAAGAAGATGCTGCCCTAACCGTAGCACAAGAAGATGTCTAATCACGTTAAATGAAAAGAAAAAGAAACGACTGAAAGAAGGCATGAACGTCTTCTTGCCTTCTAAGTCCAGTCAAGTGTACTTTAGGTTCTACCCTTTTAGAAGCAGTGCAATTACCCAAAGGCTTTCAGGTGCCCCTAAAGCTCTCTAGATTCCGACAAAAAGATAAATGGTAGGTGAGTTCACAAAGACAGGAAGAATGCTGGTTAGTCCGGAGCTGGACCATTAACTTATCATGGATATTCTCTGAAATCACCTTTCTGGCTTTAATGACTATCCAGTCAAATGGAATAATGCAATTCTCAGGAAAGGTCCTAGAAATGGTCAAATTATAACTCAGAGATTACCCTATATAGATACAGAAACACATTGTGAAGTATTTTGTATTTTGTTTTTTTGCCCATGAATCCCCACTGCCCAGCACGTAAAAAATCACTCAATGATATCAGGAGGGATGAGCTAGCTGTGTGTCGGGGCGCCCGCTCAGCCCACGTCACACCCTAGTGGCAGGATGTACTCAGGTGATCATGCACTGTGCCATGAGCATCCCCATCTCCACCCTGGCCAAGACATGACTACGAAGGGCACCTGACCAAAGGGCAGTCCAGTCTGGCCAAAACCTACACCTCAGGGCCTTGCTCAAAATGATGAGCATATTCCTCTCTCAGTTCTTCATCCAGGAGATGAACGATCACACAGATTCAGGAGCTGGGGCAGTCCCACGGGCCACGAGGGAATAAAGACAATGAGCAAAAGCAGAGAAAGCCAGCAGGGGCGAAGGCAATGGAGCAGATGAGCAGAGTGGAGAGGAGAGTGGTTTTGTCTGTGATGCTCCATCTCATCGGCTTAGTTCAGCCTCCCTGGACTTCTGGGAGACCAGTATCTGTGCTTACAATACCCTTTCCCCTTTATTAAGCTTGAGTTGGTTTGGTTTCCTTTTCAAAAAGAGCCTGTCTGGCATGCAGGTACAACATTTACCAAGCACCCACTGCGTGTATCAAATACTACAGAGTGCCTGGCCCCAAGGACCTGACCAAGGAGGTAAGGTACACGCACTCAGGCCTTAGCCTAGTACAAAGGCCCCTGCTCTGCCTACATGTGCCAATATCATCTCCTGCCTGGTCCCAACAAACTCCTTTCCCTCAAGTGGTATCAGCCTACTTGCAGTTCCCAGACATCAACCCTCTGTTATGCTCATCACATGGTCTCTCCCTGGAGAGCCCCTCTTCCCCTACTTAACTTGTCCTTTAGGACTCAGATTGGGGGCCACTTTCTCTTAGGAAATATTTCTATTTCCTACTCTCTCCCTAGGCTAAGTCAGGCTCCCCCTTTCTGAACCTCCAAATATACATGTTTGTACTTGTCCCAGCTCTACTACCACGGCCAGTTTCTGGTCTCCGATCGCGAACACCGCACAGGTTACTGCCTAAGCCCAAGACAGCTCTTAACTCTCTTCTTTAGGGCATACCCCAAGGACTCAAACCATTTCCCTCTCTTCTCAGCTCCCAACCCCCACTATATCCTTGGGGGCCCTTCCCTTTAAATCTTGAAGAGGAGCACAGTCAGCCCAGCATCTTTCACTTTGCTAGCCCCAAGCAAAGTATATAAGTGCCTTTCTTTTTTAGTGGTTTTGCTGTTAATTACTATAGAAAACAGAAAAAGAATAACAAAAATAATTATGTCAGAGAAAAACAATGCTACTGCGATCCCTGGACCACACTTCCAGACTCCCTTCTAAGACAGTAAATGGAAACCTTGATGGACCTTCATCTTGTGCTGTTATTTCTTGAGGGTGGAGCTAACCAACTATCCTGCCTTTGGAACCTACACTTAAGTCATTTGCATCCTATCTTCCAGAAGCTACTCTTCCCAGCTTGAAGCTGCTTTTGAGCCAAGATACAATCAAGACTGAAAAATCAGTGTTCCAGAGACTCAGGGGACCAATTAGCATCTCTGAGACTGTCCAGACCGAGCAACCGAGTGGCACATAACTAGCTCGCCAAGCTTCTGCCCAGGTATGTCCTCATACTCTCTGACTAGACCTATTCCTTGCAGGTAGGAATTTGGTCTAATTCATCTTTACATGTCCAGCATCAGACAGTGGCAGAAAACTAACATGTTTAATGAATGAATTTCTAAAATCAAAGCAATACAAGGCAGAATAGAATGAGTGCCAAATAAGTGGTTCAGACAATAGTTAAGAATGGGCCAAAAGCTAACAAAGACAGAACAGGGACAAAATCAAGTATGGCTTCCAGATCTGAAAACCAAGCTTACCACAGTTGGTACTGCAGTAGTGAAAGCATCTTAGGATTTCACATATAAACAGGATCAATGGTAATGGTAGCTAATGACTTGACAGATGTGTGGGGCGGGGAGCAATTACAGTCTTAGGTTTCATTTACAGAAGTCTATCTCACACAGTAAAGGAGGCTAGAGGTCCTCTTTTATCCGAGCCCATCAGATCAGACTCCAGTACTCAACTACAGGCAGTTAGGATTCCCGCAAACTGGAACATGTCCTTAGGAGCCACGTGGTGAAGAGTGCAGAAGCCAAATACATAACAATGGTCTGCAAACTGCAGATGTTTTGCATAAAAAACAAAAACAAAACTAGGGGCAGGAGTGCTGTCTTCAATTGCTAATTTCAAATAAAAGAAAGCTTTGGTTTTTTCCTGCATAGCTAGAAGTCAGATGTTAAAGAATTCTGGCTCAGCATAAGGAACAGTTAATAATTAGAACTAATTAAAAATGACCAGGTTAATTTTTGTCAAGAGGTGCTTGAACCAAGGTTAAACAACAAACCTGGGTTTGAATCCCATCATATGACCCTTCCTGTTGTTGTGGGTGTTACTTAACCTCAGAGAGTCTCATTTCTCTTAACTGCAAAAGGAGGTAACAAGATCCCCTTTGCAGGGTTATTAAAAGGAGCAGAAATAACATATGACAAGTATCTAGTAAGATGCTGTGGAAGCCATTATTACCATTCTTAAATTAGCTTACTGCGCACCTCCAAATGGTCTGGGTAGGAGTGGGCCAGATAACCCATGAAGTGTCTTCTTAAAACGAAATTTTGATTTGTTCAGTTCAGTGGAAGAAGGGGTACCAGGTTGGTGGAAAGCTCCACCCAGGTGGACCTTAGATCTGGAGCTAGGTGTTGCAGGATTTATGACGGGGGGAGGAGGTTAGTATAGGGATAGGTTCAGCTAAGCAGCAGGCTGCAGAAGGGCTCTGCCAAAGATTTTTTTCAAGTAGCAGAGCCCTCTCAGCAACCAGGAAACATTCCTGAGGAGGTGCCTGGAGTGTTGGAATCCAAGACCCCTGAATTTGCACACCAGCACTCACTGTACCATAAAAAAAAACAATTTCCCATCAGCAGCAGCAGGTCACAACCTAAACTAATATAGTAATCCCACTTTACATTTATACCTCGCTATTTACCAATTTACAAAGTACCTTTAAGCATTGCTGAACGTGATCTGATTACGCCCCGAGCCAGCAGCAGGGGTCTGGGTAACAAGGGCTCAGAGACTGGGTAACTCTTCTGCTGTCAGGTAACTGGTAACTGGTGGGTTTGGGACTGGAAATCTAGGTCTTTGGAAGAGAAGACAGATTTACTAGACTGCTAGAAAAGAGCTAAGAATATAATCTACCTCAAGATACAATCGCTGGAGGGAAATATGCAAAAATACTGTGCATTTTCTTTCTGCACCTCCCCATTGTTTGATGCTGGGACTAGTCATCAGAAAGGGTGCAGAGAAAAGTGCAGAAGGGGGCAATGACAAGTACGGGTCGGGCAGGAAACTGAGCAGCTCTTGGAGAGGGTGCTGGAAGGGAAAACGAGGGGGAGGAGAAAGGAAGCAGGAAGGAGTCTCAGGAAGACGCTGACAATTCCGTAACCGAGCCGCCGCTGTGCGGAGCGCAGCAGCCAGGTTCCCTCACTGCATCTTCACAACCCTACGAGACGGGCTCTGTGACCGTCCCCACCTTGCAGAGGAGAAAACTGAGACTCAGAGAGGAGAGGGGACCTGCCCGGGGCCAGGACGAGCGTGCGAGGAGAGCTGGTCACAAGCAGGGCGGCCAGGCTGCAGAAACCCCAAACCGCTCAGGTCTCCGCCCCCCCACGCCGCTGGCCACCCGCACTCGCCGGGGCGGGGCGTCCGAAAATTTCCGGGCGGCACGGCCACCTCTCCCCCGGCCGCCGCGCTTCGCCCTCGGTCCGGTCGGCCTGGGGTCCCCGGGAACCCTGCACGCCGCCTCCCCAGCCCCCTCCTCCCAGTGGCCGCCGGGGCCGGGGCCGGCGCGCAGCCCAGGCCCAGGAGGGCGGCCGGGGCCGCAGAGTGTGCGCCGCCGCGGGCCCTGGCGGGGGCGAGCGCGGGAAACGGTTGGGGGAAGGGGCCCCGGGGATAGCCATGCGCCACTCACGCGTCGAACTTGTTGTTCATCCTCTCGCCGCCGCCGTCGCCACTGCCTCACGGAGTGACTTCCGCTCCGCTGGGTCCCTCCGCCTAGGGCCCGGCCACTTCCGCTTGCGCGGGGCGCAGCGGAACGTCGGCGCGCGGGCCTGCTCGGGGGCGGGTATCCCGGGACACCTGCCCAGGGCGGCTGCGCGGAGGCAGCCCGCCTTGGTGGCTGCCCGGCTGCCGGGATCAACCGTGTCCTCGTTTCTGTTGCTGTCGGCCGCCCGCCTGCCCGGTGGCTCCAAGGTAGCACTCCCCGCCCCCGGGAGCGCGTCCTGACCCTGTCCCGCGGCGGGCTCTGGGCTCACACTGCTTGGGACAGATCCCGACTCCGCCCCCGGTGGGGGCTGCGCGATCCCGGACTGTCAGCCTCCCGAGGCTGTTTGCTCCTGGGTACTGGCGATGCTGTGCTGTAGCACCTGCCTCTTCAGGTTGCCGTGTGGATTGAACGAGATCATCAGTCAGGCGCTAGACACACAACCCTCAGTAAGTGGTAGCCCTTGTGAATCTTTGCTTCCTTGTGCCAGGGGCTACAGGGCTAATCTCCGCCCTCCGAGGCAGGCACAAGGGTTGACGGACTCCCCCCGCAGTGACAAAGCTGGTAAGAGGCTTACAGGAACCAGAGATGGTCCCACCATCATCAGATCGCCTCCCGGATCTGGATCCAAGTCCCTGCTGCAAATACACACACACACACATACACCCTCGCTGGAATAAAGGAAATGAACCTGCTGGTAGATCAGCCCTAAAGCCAGCGACCCTGTACGTGGGGAAGGGGCTATTTTCCGGATCCTCTCCCCTCTCCCCACCAAAGTCCCATTGTCATGTCTTTGTGCGGCACTTTGACATTTTTGAATCACCTCCATCTGCCCCTTTGATCCTGTGATGAGGGTAGATAGGAACTGATATCTGTGCCCATATTTACAGATGAGGAAACAGAGGCTCAAGGAGCACAGAGGACTTGCCTAAGTTGTCTTGTCACCAACAGAACTCAGGCCCCAGAGGTACTCTCAAAGCAGAGCCTTACCTCTCCCAGGAGGACCTCAGCTGACCCTCTTGTTTCCTAAGTGGGGCCCAGGGAGGCTGGTCAGGGTCTCCTCCTGGGAGGCAGAGCCCGGGGTTACCTGTTACATACCAGCCTCCCTGCCTAGCTCTTCCTTGTCTTAACTCTCCTTTAGGACCAGTGCACATACCCTGGCCTTTGAGAAGAGAAGGAAGAGGGGTCCATTTTCCAGGCCATAGAATTTTTTAGAGTGTCTAAGATTGAGTCAGAATTGGGAATTCTGGACTCCAAATCTTATTTAGCCCCCAGTGTTCTGGGAAGCCCCTCTTACCTGGAGCTCCAATTTGCCAATCTGAAACATGAGGGAATAGTGACTCTTGATTATCCATGATAAGATAAGGTCTTATCTTAACAATGAGAAAAGATCATAAAACTCATGAAATCTTTTGTGATCAGTGACAAAAATGCATGTGAATGGAAAGGTCACTGGAACAGGTGAGTATTGGGTGCTTACAGCACCTGGAAGGCAGGGGAGGGAGATGCCAGCTGGAGTGGGCTGCTGCTCTTTCAAGAGAGCGTTGGCTGCCACTCTTCACATCTCTCTTGACTTCCCTCCTTCAGGAGTCTGTGGGAAACTCATATAAAGGGAAGAGAGGCCCAGGCCCGGAGGGAAGGACCTCGCCTAGTTGGGGACAATATACGAAACAGAGTCCTTAGGGCTTCACAAATGATGAGGGTGATGATGCTTTACTGAAGTGAGGGGAGTGCCAGGACTAGCTAGCCAATGTCACGTGGACGCTGACCCCCCGCACACCCTGCCCACAGCCCATCGCCAACCACTCTGGGACTCCCGCTCTGTCTCTTTATTTCCCAGCTTTTCTCAGGGCCAGTTGGCTCACATGGCCTTGGAGGATGCTTCCCAAGAGCACACGCATGACCTCAGCAGCAGCAGAAAACAGCTGAGAAGACTCCGCGTGGCCAGCCGCAGTTGGTTGGCTCAATCATGGGGTGAGGGCAGGTAGGAGCGGGGGTCTCCAGGGAACGGCAGGGCGGGCACCTGGTTGTAGTGGGCCATGAGGAAGATGCCAGTGGTGCCACAGACGAAGAGTGAGAGCATGGCCAGGAAGCAGACACGGTCCAGCACACGGCCCACCAGGAACCACTCCTCGTTCCCCTGAGGGTGGGAGGCAGGGTGTGGGGTGACCAGCGGTAACGCCAAGCCTGCCCTGGATCCCTGTACCATCCTTGGCCATCCAGCAGGCCTCGGTTCTCTGTTTGCTTGGGCCCTTCTCACCTACTTCCACACCTCACCTCGCTCCTTCCACTTGGCCCTGATGCCCCTCCCCATCCCCACTCCCAACTCCACTTTTTCAATCCCATTGCACTACCATGGCCACCCCACTCATTCTGTCCGCATTGCAGGACCACGTCCCTTGCCAGGTACTCCACCCCACACCCCGCCCCTGGACTGGCTTACACTGTCAAAGTGGCTCTGCTGGCGCCGGGCGCGGGCAATGAGGTTGCAGGCTTCCACGCAGGCCTGGATGGCTGGGGCGGCCTGCTTCAGGCTGCCACACCACTCCTGGCTCTGCCCTGGCTCCGGGCCTTTCTCTGGTGAGGAGAGAGGGTAAGGTTTGGGGGTGGAATGGAGGAGAAACAGTCTGAGAATGTGGCCTCTCCTTAGAGACCCCAGTCCCCCATCCTGGACACTTGCCCAACACTCGTCTGCTGTGCCTGACACTTTGGCCAACAGACAGCCCTCCCCGTTTGGAGTCCCCGGGGAGGAGCGTCCCAGTGTTACGCTCCCCGCCTCACCTAGCTTCTCCAGTGCTGCCCTCACCAGCCCGTTGCGCTGCCGCTGCCGGAAGAGGAGTTCACTGCGGGGCAGGCAGAGGGCCGCCTCCTCCCCCGCTGTGACTGTCCACCCCGAGGAGGGGCCGTTCTGTAGCCGGGGCCGGGCGTCCTGCACAGCTGCCGGGGCCAGCGGGCGAACATGCATCCGCAACAGCTGGGGCAGGAGCTGCAGGAACACCTGGAGAGGGACGCCCTGGGTGGCTTAGTTCAGCAGCCAGCAGACCTGGGCGTTTGGGCAGCCAGGCTGGGCCTCGGAGCAGAAGGAGAAGGTTGGTACGAAGGGCTCATGCTGCTGGGGGCCCAGAGGCAGCTCATTAGGGACAGTGGCTTGGCCCCAAACTTCTGTGCACGTCAGAATCTCCAGGGCACTTGTTACAAACAGGTTCCTGGGCCCCACCCCTGCTATTCTGGCCCAGGAGGCCTGGGGCGGGCCTGGGAATCTGCATTTGTAACAGGGCCCCAGCTGACAGCTGCACATGGGCTGCAGATCACACAGACTCTGGAGCCTGACTGTCTGGACAGAAGCCTGCCTCCTCCACTTTCTAGCCATGCAACCTTGGGTAAGCTATTTAACGTCTCTGTGCCTCAGTTTCCTCATCTGTAAAATGGAGATGATAGTAATTCCCACTTCATAGGGATTTTATGAAGATTAAATGAGTTAGCATGCATAGTACACCTGCCACGTAGTAAGCACTCGATACTGTTATTAGTCCATTTGGGTGCATGCTTCAGTACACACAGGGCAGGTTTGCTGCTGAATGTGGCAGGTGAGTAATATGCCTACAGACAGGGGTGCAGAGGAAGGTGCATGTGAGTGGACCGGGCAGGAGGATGCTAGAGTGGGCAGGCAGGGGCCTTGCCTTGCGGACCCTGTGGGCCATGGAATGCGTGTGTGGGGACCGCAAGGACACGTTGAGCACGACCACAGCATTCACGACGATGAGGATGGTCACCACCAGGAGGAAGGTCAGGTACCTGCCGGGGTGGGTGGACAGGAGGTGGGGCTGGCCCTTCAGCACCCCTTCCCCAGCTGCCACCCCACCCTTAGCAGCTGCCCCCCCCCAGATCCCTTGGGGTGAGGGACTGGCGTTGAGGATGGTGGAGGTGGGAGCGGCAGGAGGGCAGTGCCTGGAGTTCCCGAGAAGGGAGAGGAGGAGACGGGCGGCAGGCGTGAGGGCCGGCCTTACTTGCTGATGAGGGGCACCGCCTGGGAGGTCTCGGGCACCTTCTTGGCCACGAGGAAGAGGAAGACGGTCTGGGCCAGGAGCACGTTGATGGCAACGGTACACTTCTGGCCACCGGCTGCACGTGACCGAGAGGCCATCAGAGCAGGTCTCAGCCTCCCCGCTGTGGGACTTACTCCCTGCCCCCCAAGGAGCCCAGTGTCCCTGGTCCTGGGTGATGGTGCCACCCTGTGCCCTCCCAGCTACCCCCTGTGCTGCCGGCTGGGGCCATGGCTCCCCTCCCACAGTCTCCAGGTACCCTTGGCAGGAAGGAAGTAGATGAGGATGGCAACGGAAGAGATGAGCACGCAGGGCGCGATGATGTTGATGACGTAGAATAGGGGCTTGCGCTGGATGAGCAGGTAGAAGACCACCTTCTGGTGGCCCGCCTCCTCGGCCGGCACTGCCACCTCGTCCAGCAGCATCTTGGCCGGCCGGTGCCGGATGGCCCACTCCCCATTCTCTGTGGGCAGCACGCCAGGGTGGGCACAGGGAGCGTGGGCAGGGCATATCCCTGCAGCCCACATGACCCAGCTGCAGGGCGGCCGACATATGCCCGAAGGAGCACCATGGAGGGAGAGACGCAGCGGGGAAGTCTTGATCCCCCTCCCCCAAAACTGGAGTAATTATCATGAGGAAAATCAGAACTTTGTTGGGCCCTTAAAAGAACATATTTTATGGTTGACAGTAGTTTTCATCTGAGTTACATGGGAGGGGCCAAGATCTTGGTCTGGCCCTGCCCTCACAGCCAGGTCCAGCAAGGGCCCTGGGTGGAGGTTACCTGTGAAGGCCTCAGGGTCAATGAAAATCCACTCAATGGTCTGACCATCTTCCTGGCTCAGGTGCAAATTGATCTCATTGGTGCTGTAGGTCTGGGACCTGGGAGATGGGGAGGGAAAGAGGATAAATCCGAGAGTGTGTAGACCCACCTGTGAGGTCACAGAGACGGTCATCTGAGGGCGACTGTGAGCAGTTTTGCTTCAAAAAAGTGCAGCCAAGATTTTCTGAGTTCTCCACAAAACCCTGGCAGTGTGATGCGAGGGAGGAACTCGGGCTCTTTGGGGTCCAGAGAAGTTTGAGTTGAAGGGCCAAGAGCCTGTGGCTCAGTGTAGCCGCCTAGTGTCAAGTGCCCAGGGCCACTGAGTTCCTTCCTCTCACTGCCTCCAGGGTAGGAAGGCCCAATGGTTAGAACAGAACAGTCTGTACCTCTGGGGTCTGTTTATGGGGAGGGTCTCCCTGCAAGGCTTCCTTGTAAAAAGACTGCTCCTCAAAAATATGGGAAAACCATCACCCAGACCTCCTTTCTGCCATTTATAGATGAGGAAACTGAGACAGCCCCACCTCTCCATGGGGGTCGTAGGGTGTAGAGGTCTCGTGCGTGGTAGCACTCGTGTGTGCGTGCATGTATGTCGTGGGTATATGTATGCCTTCTCGCCCACCCACCCTGGACATTAATTTCTCCCCTTGGGGCACAGATAGGGAAACTGAGGCAGTGAAGGAGGATGAGTGAGGGGACTGGGCTTAGCAGGGAGGGACGTAGGCTTCTTCAGGTGTCTGGGTTGAAGACGGGCACAGAGGCCCCAGAGAGAGGGAGCCAGGGCCCTGGCCAGAAGCCTCGTGTCCTACACCCAGCCAGGAAAGCTCCCCAAAGGCCCCCCCCCTCGCCCAATAAATGGCCTCACTGGAAGACGAGGGAGCAGTTCTGCCAGTCGAAGGGGAAGTAGGTGACGGAGACGGGGCAGGAGGAGCGGAAGATGGCGGGCGGCAGCCAGTAGACGCAGCCGTCAGGAGACACGAGCACGTTGCAGTAGAGGGCCACCTCGAACACGCCGTCCACGCTGCGCACAGGCCAGGCCACGGGGCTAGGGGCTCACACCCCCGACAGCCCCTGCTCGGCGGAGACCTGCACCCCAGACCACCCCGAGTGGATGGGGCCTGGGGACGCCAACCTTGCCCAGCCTGCCACACCCCTGCCTGGTCCCCACTGGCCACAGGAACCACTGCCTCCCTCAGCAGCCTTCCTGCCACGCCCAGCCCGCCAGGCTACCTTGGCCGCTTCCTAATCTCTGCTGCCTTCCCCAACTCTTCAGTGACGCTCATAAGAGTGACCAGCATCTGTTAAGCTCTTGCACAGGGCCAGAGCCGGAGCGCCGCACTTTTCCAGCCTGTCCTGTTGACTGCTGATGGCTTCTATAGGCACTGTCCTCATCCCCATGTAAGAGGGAGGGTGCTGCCCACCCAGGCAGCCCAGCCCGGAAGTAATGGAGCCAGGTCTAGAATCAGGACCCTGGGCCCACCCTCAGCACCTCCTCCGCCCAGTGCTCCCCAGGCCGCCCAGGTTGCACCCTCTGTTCACCCATCTCTTCTCAGAGCCCCCTTGTCCTGCTGGGCCCTGCCCTTGTGTCCTTTTGTCCCCCCACCCCTGCCTGCGCCCCTCCTCACTTGTTCTCCAGCACGATGTCCGGCTGCCACACCATGGTGGACGGCACCCTCAGCACCCACAGGCCTTCGTAGTCTTGTGGGTCCCAGCGCAGGCGGTAGTCACACCACTGCTGCAGGGGGAGAGGGGTGGCCAGGCCCCTCTCTTTACTGCACCACACCCCCAGGAACAGGAGCCCAGCCCAGGGGCACAGAAAGGCAGGGACGAGCGAGGGGAACAGGCAGCTCTAAGGGCCTTGGTGCCTCAGGGTGGGGGACCTGATAGAGGGTAAGAGGGTGGCACAGTGGCCTCTTACCATCTCTATCCAGACATTGGTGGTGAGGGCCTCCTCTCGCTCATTCTGGGGGTGCAGAACAGAGGGCTAAGCCCACATCGCCTGCCTTCCCCAGATGTTAGTCTCTACAGGCCACCATTGGGTCCTACAGGACCCCAGCCTCCTGGGTAGTCCCCTGGGAGTTTCCCAGCTCCCCAGCCTCTCCCCTGTGGGGCCTTCCTCTGCCGTGGCTGCTGGAGCCAGCCCCTTCCTCCCCAGCAGGTCCTCCCCCGCTGTTCTCCAGGCCTGCAGCTCACCAGGGAGATGAGGTTGGTGAGGGTGAGCTTCAGGCTGACGTTGACCACATCCGAATCGCGCTCAGCGGGCCTCAGGTGGGGGTTGTAGTTGTGCATTAAGTCCTCGAGCAGCCGCTCCTCCTGGTTCCGGCCCTCAGCTCCTGCAACAGACAGCGATGAGCCTGAGTCCAGGGGCTTTGGGGCAGAAAGGGGGAGGCCACGGAAGGGCGTGACATGGAGAGGCAGGGAGCTGGAGTTGGGGGACAGGCTCCAGTAGCCCTCCAGACCCTCCATCCCCTGAGGCCTTGGACCCCTGCTCCCCAGGCCCCGACCCGTCTGTCCACACCCAAACAGACAGCCAGCAGCGGCAGAAGGAGCAGCGGCCCCTGGCCCCTGTGCATGGTGCCACGGCTGCAGGTGGTGACGAGTGGACTGCGGCTCCCCGGGTCTGGGTCGAGAGATGCAGGCTCCGGGTCTCATGTAACAGCTCACGCTCCCACCCCGGCCAGCCCCGCCAGGCCGGCCCAGCCCCACCAGCTGTCTGACCACAGCACTGTCAGCTGTTCCAGGGTGGACACAATGCTGGGCTCAGGTTACCTGGGCTGGGGAGGCGTCAGAGGGGCCCCAACAGAGACGGTCCGGCCACCATCCCTGCTCTCAGACTCAGTCGTCCCAGCCCTCCATCTGTGTTCCAGCTAGGGGGCTGAGGATGCAGCCAGGGACAGATGGGTGTGGGGGAGAGGGCAGTGTGAGGATGGCTTCCTCCTCCTGCTCCCTCCAGTGGGTCAGGGCTGGGAAGGTGAGAAGGCTGTTGGGTTAGCATGGTTTGTACCTGAGTTCCTCTGCGCCATGGGTGAGGACCCCAAACCTCTCCCACCAGCCTGACATCTTCATGGGTTACTCCACTGGGCCAAGACACTGGAGAGTAAAATGCCTATAGAAAGATGCCTTATGTCCCTTGGGCTTTGACACCTGAATGCAAATTAGGGTGTCAGACAGGGTCCTCCCAGTCTCTGAGGCATGGGTCATAGGCCTGGTAAGCTTTGAAGGAAAGAAGGCTGAGAAAGTTCGGGAACTCGGGGATCTTGTAAATAGAATAGCACCTGAATAGGGGCTCCTCAGTGGGCCCTCAGTGTTAAGTCATCCACAGACTTATGGAGTCCCCAGTATGTGGCAGGCACAGCACTAGGCCAGGGGGACCCAGGGATAAGTCTGAGCTGCTCATGGGAACTCAGTCCTGTGGGGACAGGATCGAGATTGTGGCCCCCGGAGAGTCGGATGAGGGGACCCAGAAGGGCCGGAAAACAAGCTCCATCCACTCTGTGGTTTGTGGTCAGGGGAAGGGTGGGGCTGAGGCTGATCTAGGAGCCTAGGGCCCTGCTGCTGGCCATGGCCGCAGGCTCAGGCCACCTGTCTTCTGACCATCTGTTCCAAGCAGACAGGTCAGCATGTCCCAGTATGTGAGCAAGACAGAAACCGCAGGTTGCCATCCATGCCACCCACCCTCTGGCATCCTGGGGGCAGGGTGGTGGAGGCCTCCGAGGGCTGGAAGGAAAGCACTGTTTGAGGACATGTCTCTGCCCGCAAATGATGTCTGTGGCATTTCATTGTGTGTCAGTAAACCGGAAGTCAGCCGACGGCCCTGTCCTTGGAGGTCCAGGAGAGGCTGGCTCGGACGCTAGCTGTCCTGCAGCAGGGCCACAGGTTCCTCCTGTGGGACTGGGTGGGGGTGGGGAGTGGTAGTGGTGGCAGCTGCCTTCCTGGTCATCTACTTTCACTGTTGCACTGTGGGTGGCTGGTCCGCTGTCCTTGCATTCGGTCCTGCTCTGGGCCCACGCTCAGTTTTCCTTCATTGCACTCCCGCCCCAGCTTAACTCTCCCAGTGCATCTGGGTGTGTAGCCCACTTGCTTTGGAGTTTACAAAACCAACAGCTCCTTCTCCCCACTTTGCCCTCTGGTGCCCCCCCCGACTCAGTTCCCTCACCTGTTTTGCAGAGCAATATGTCTCCCCTTCTCTACACCCCTCCAAGACCACACTTTGCCCAAGATCATTGCTGGCTTCTGCTAAATATGGACCACCTATCCCCCCACATCCCCAGCACTGCCCCAGGCATAGGTGGTCCAGCTGATGCTCCAACATTTCTGACTTTCCTTTCCCTTCTCCCACAAGTGTCTGGGAGGGAAAAGGAAGATTATGGAGACTGACTTCCATCTGGTTTGAATTATGCCACCTCCCTTATATATGAAGATTTAAACTCCTATTCTCTTCTCTCTGCTCTGGGAGAGAGGCTGAGAACTCTTCACGGTGTTCTCAGGAGGGTGCGTCATCTTAGAGGAGTGGTGGTTTCCACCCTGGAGGGATTGGGGGGAAGTATGGGACGCATTAAGAGGAAATCTTCCGTGGAGTTGATTCCGACTCCTGGTGACCCTGTGGACATCAGAGTGGAACCCTGCCGGGTCTTTTTGCACCATCCGCTCACCTTCCGGTGCTGTATCAATCAATGCTGTGCTGCTATTCACAGGGTTTTCATGGCCAATTTTTTCAAAAGTGGGTGGCCAGGTCCTTCTTCCTATTCTATCTGAGTCTGGAAGCTCTACTGCAATTTGTCCACCACGAGTGACCTTGCTGGTATTTGAAATCTTGGTGGCATATCTTGTAGCATCACAGCAACGCGCAGTCACCACAGTATGACAACTGACAGACGGGTGGTGTGGTTCCCTGACTGGGACAGGAACCCTGGCTGCGGCAGTGAGCATGCCGAATCTTAACCAGTAGACCACCAAGGCTGGCTCCCCTGCAGACAGGCGAGGCCATGTGATAATATCTTGACCAATGGGATGTCTGCAGAAGTCGGCTGAGAGGCTTCAGGGAAAGCTTTTGCTTCCTGATAAAAGGGATCAGAAATGGCTGGCCTCTTTTCTTCCTTCAACATAGATGTGAAGTATGGAGCTGTGGCAGTCAGCTTGCAACCTGGGGCAACAAGCATGAGGACAAAGACAACGCACCAAGGAGGGAGGGCTCAGCTTTGTGGGACAGCTGAGCCAATGTGGGAACCCACCTCGCCATTCTTACGTGAAAAAGAGAAAAACTTATTTGTTTAAACCACGGTTCTGGGTTTTCCGCTCCTTGCAGTCCAGGGCATTCCTAACAGATTCATTGTCCTTTGAAAGAGGGTGGATAGCCCTGCTGGCCTGGAGAGAGTATGTAGGGACACCCTTTGGCTTCACAGGAAGCTGGTCCTTGTGGGTGTGACCTGGGGAGGAGAGGAGATAGAGTTCCATGTCACCCAGAGAGTGGACCGTCCCCAGCACCCTGGGGCTGGAGCGCTGGGGGAGTGGGTGCTGTTGGGGGACTGGCTGTGACCCTGAGAACCTGAACAGAGGCGGCCTTGGTCGGGTGTGGCATTTTGGGGTTGTCTTCTCTGGAAGGTTCACAGCCACCTGAGCATGGCCTGACCCAACTGAGGATTCACCTGGGTGGGCAGAGGGGTGGGGGTTGGACTGTGTAAGACCTGCTGCCAACAGCGCCACAGTGTGGCAGAGAGAAGCAACGACGGTGGCCGAGGGATCTGATTCAGGCCCTGTCTGTGTGTGAGACAGGGACCCTCCCCGCCTTAGTGGATGATTCCAGGGAAGGCCCGGACTTCCTGCTCATCTGATGGGTCTAAGTCTGAGGTAGTTTTTCTATTCAGGGGGAAAAAATTAAAGATTTGTACCTTGAATTTGTGGACGGTTCATATTGGAAGGCAGTTATCTAGGGTCAGTTTTGGTTTTAAATGGTTTTTTTCCCTCTGTTCCATTGAAAGACTAAAAATCTCCCCTTCTGTATACCTAGGCTCACGAGGTCCCCGATTCTCTCGAGGGGAAATGGGTTGAGCTGTGAAGACCTGAAGCCTGTACATCAGGAGGTGAATAATCGGGCCCTCTGCGTCTGCCTAATCCTCCCTCAGTCACCAGGCATGGATGCAGGAGACCCCAGTGAGGGCCCCACAGGCCCATCCTCTGTGATTCAGGCCCACAAATGAGGAAGGAGTTAAACAACCACCCCTTAAATTTGCAGGACACATGTAACTTTTACACCTACTAAGAGATTTGATTTTCACAACACCCCACGAGCGGGACTTATTATACACACATTTTGCAGATGAGAAAACTGAAGTTAAAAGATGAAGAGTGGCTCACCCAAGGTCACACTGCTAGTGTAACAAACTACCCCAAAACTTTGCCTTTTAAAACAGCAAATGTTTATTATCTCACACAGTTTCTGGGGGTCAGGAATCTAGGAGCAGCTTAGCTGGGCAGTTCTGGCTCAGGGACTTTCATGGGGCTGTGATCTCATCCGAAGGCTCTGCTGGGGCTGGAGGATTCACTTCTAAGTTCACTCACGTGGCTGTTGGCAGGAGGCCTCTGTTCCTGGCCATGTGGGCTCTCCATAGGGCTGCTCATCATGCCAGCTGGCTTCCCCCAAGTGAGAGATCCAATTGAGAGTGACAATGAGGGAGCAAGTGCAAGGGAAAGAGAGAGAGAGAGACAAGGGGTAACGTCTTTTATAACCTGATCTCGGAAGTGACATACTATCATTTCTGCCTCGTTCTCTTGGTCACACAGACCAGTCCTGGTGCAGTGTAGGAGGGCACTACACAAGGATATGAAGACCAGGAGGTGGAGATCGCTGGGGCTGTCTTGGAGGTGGGCTACCACACAGAACCACACCTCCCAGTTCCTGCAGCCTCTGCCTTTGGCCCTTGGGATAGGATTGGTGGGGGGTCCCTTTGGGGTAGAGGTGCCAAATTTAGCAAATAAAAATACAAGATGCCCAGTGAAATCTGAATTTCAGATGAATAATGAATAAGTTTTTAGTATAAGTATGTCCCAAATCTTGCCTGGCAACCCTGCTTTGGGGAGGAGGGATAGGTGCCCAAGAGGGGACACTCCTGGGGGGAGGGCTGAGTTCTGGGGACCGAGGATGGTGCGTGTGACCTGAGGTTGATGGGCTCTGGCCTCTGCAGATGCTGAGCCCAACCCTTCCACTCCAGTCCTCAGCCTCCCAGAGGGACCCAGAGAGAGCCACCAAGGCAGAAAGGGCTGGGGAAGGCCATCCTGCTACCCTGGTGCTCCCGTCCCTGCCCAAAACCTACTTCCCTAAGGGGCCTGGAGAGAGAGGCGCCCCCAACTTCAGCTCCAGGTGGGGCCTCAGAAGCCTGAGGCTGAGGGCTGGCAGGGAGAGGGTGACTGGAGGAGCTGGGAAGTGAAGGCACAGGATGCCACCTGCCCTACCCCCACCTGGGGGAGGGTGAGGCAAGAAGAAGCCTCTCTTCCGGATCCCTCACAGAGGGTCCCAAAAGGCCGGCCTGAGGGGCAGCCCCCGGCCTCCCCCCAAATTGTCCTGCCCCACCCCCAGCGGGTGTGCACTCTCAGGCCTCCTTGGGTGGCTCTGTCTTTATTTGCAAAGGGACCACTGCTGAGTGGGGCTTTTCCCTCCCTCCCTTGGTCTCAGGAGAGCCCGGCTCATCTCCGCCGCAGCCTTGCAGGACCAACTGGGCTCGAGTCTCTGGGCCAGGAGCTGGCCTCCCCATGGAGCCTCTCTTCTCTTAGACACCCCTGTCCACATGGCTCCCCCTCACCCCGCAGGCCCATCCCTTTCAGGCCAAGGGCCCCACTCAGTGCTGCCCTGGGCACTGGGTCAGGCCGGGCCAGGCAGGCCCACTCAGATGAAGCGCTTGTCCTGTTCCTTGTAGGAGAAGGGGTCCCCGGGGAAAGGCTGGGGTGGAGGCTGGTTGTAGGCGCCCTGCAGGAAGATCCAGGCCGTGCCCACCACCATGATGGGCGTCACCACAAACAGGCAGAGTCGGTCCACTGTGCGCGCCACACGGTTCCAGCAGTCCTTCTCCTGGGGGAGGGGGCAGAGAGTGTGGGGTGAGCAGGGCCCTCACAACGCACACCTGCACCCCAAGCTGGGGCCCAGTGACAGAGGCATGGCCTCACGTATCTGTGTGGCTCACCTTGGGCTTGCAGGAGATGGGATGTGCTGGCGTGTCCCCAGCCCAGGCCCCAAGCCCCAGCCCCCTCTGGCCACAGGCAGGGCTGGTCATTCTGTCTGTCCTGGAGACCAAGAGCAGAGCCACTGCCTCCCTCCCCACCCCACTGCAGGGCTCTGGGGGCTGCAGAGGAGCCAGGGCGCCAGGAGTCTCTCAGGGGGTGGAGGAAGGTAGAGCGGCCCCTCTCCTCCCTCTTCACCCCTCCCGGCCACTCAGCATGGCTATGTGAATGTGTGAATGGGAAAAAGTTCACCCCTTTCTCAAGAGAGAATTTTAAAAAGTTGTGTAATATTGAACAGTCATATAGGGCTGCCTTTTAAACGTCTGGCTGTGTCCAAATAAGGTTTGGAGTTGAGCAGGGAAAGAAAATTATTGGCAGCTGGGAGGAAGAAGGGACCCTAAGGGATGCCCAGAGTGCGACCCAGACAGGGTGGAGCTGTGAGCCTGACTGTGTGCCTGGCCCAGTGTTCTGCTGTGGGGTTCTAGGCTGGGCCTCTCACTCCCTGGGGGGCCTGAAATCTGCACGCACCGTGAACTCCTCTAAGTTGGTATGTGTCTCTGAGGGTAACTGTGCTGCCTTAAGATAGGATATGCTTGATCAGTGTACTACTTGAACATCTCTACATGACAACCCTGTGGCTACTCACCTCATTGTAATTGTTCTGGTCCCTCATGTGGTTGACAATGAAGTTGGCCCCATCCACAGCTGGCTTCAGCTCACTGAAGAGCTCCTGCTGGGCCTGCTCAGAGCCTGCTGGGGGCCGGCCTGTGGACACCAGGCCAGAGGTGGACATGAGGCGTGCCCCCCGCACCTCCCATGGCTGGGCCAAACCGCAAGCCACCAGAGACCCACGTGCAGTGGTGAGGCGCCGGGCCAGCCCGTGTCGCTCTGACTGCTTCTCGAACATAAGGTCACTTCGGGACTTGAGCGAGAAGTACTCCTCGGCCTTGGAGATGTAGCCCAGGGAGCTGCTCCTCCGGACCAGCGCCCCGGGGCTGGGCCCGTCCTCCGCTGGGCGGGACATGTGCAGGAGCTCGGGCAGGGTCTCCAGGAAGAGCTGCAGCGGGTCAGGGGAAACAGGAAGGCCATTTTACAACCGTGGGTCACCTTCACACCTCCAAACATCATGACTCCATTCCTGGCTGCCACAAAATGTTCCCCAGTCTGACCCTGTCATTATTCTCCCCATCCCCTACTGATGGACACTTAGGTTGCTTCCAACTCTCCCTCATTACTCACAGCACAGAACAGAACTCATTTGTTGAAAACAAACTATATATAAAAAAACAAAAAAGTGAGAAAAATGCCCCAAATGCTGAGCTCTCTTTTTCAAATGGTTAAAGACCAAAAAAGTCATTAAGCCACCCTTAGCTGTCCCAGAGCCAGGTGGCCCTGCAGTGGCCGAGAGGCAAGGACAGCCCCCTCCTGGGCACCCTGGCCCCACAGTCCTCACCTTTTTAATGGAGGTGTAACAAACATACAGTAGGATGAGCAAGTCTTCAGCGTACAGCTAGACGAAGTTTTACAGATGCCTTCAACTGTGTAAACACCTCCCAGATAAGATATGGAACATTATCCCAAAAAGGTTCCCTCGTGCCTCCCCCCATCAGTTCCTACCCTCCCCTGGAGGTAACCACCATCCTGACTTCTAGCACTAACAATCCGCTTTGCCCGTCCTTGAATGTCATAGGAAGGAAATGGCCAGTCTGTGCTCTTCTGGGTCTGGCTTCCTCCTGTAACCTCACGCCTGGGGGAGCCGTCTATGCGGGTGTGCGGAGCAGCAGGAGTCATACAGTACGGCCCTGTGTGAGTAGACTGCAGAGGAACGCATGGACAGTTTCCAGCTTTTGGCTGCTGAGATCGCTCACCTTCTTGACGCCCTCAGACAGCACGTGTGTGCTGGGTGTACGGAAGTGGATGTTGAGCACGATGACACACATCACCACGGCCATGGTCACCAGCACCATGCCAAAGAGCAGGAACCTGCGGGCACACACTCAGCCTGGAGCCCCCGGGCGGGGCGTGGCGGGGCATGGCGGGACGTGTGGGGCGTCACTCACTTGCCAATGAGGGGGATGGCCATGGACGTGGCCGGCAGCCGCTTGGAGATGAGCAGCAGGAAGACGGACTGGGCCAGGAGCACTGAGATGGCCATTGATGTCTTCTCGCCACCTGGGGGAGCCCGGACTTAGCTGCCACCTCTGGCCCTGCGCCCAGAGTATCCCACTGTGGCCTCTGCGCCACTGTCCACAGTGCCGTGATGCCCTGATTAACATCATGGGCTCTGGAGCCAGAGTGCCTGGGTTCAAACCCTGGCTCTGCCACTTACTGGCTAGGTGACCTTGGGCAAGTAGCCTAACCTCTCTGTGCCTCTGTTTTCTCAACTGTTAAATGTCGTGATGACAAAGTGAGAGAGTGTGGGTTAAACCTCGCCTGGCCCTGGGAACGAGCTCAGGGAACACCAGCTGTCATTGTTAGCCCATCCCCTGCCCCTCAGGCCTCCTGAATCACAGCTCTGCACAGGGAGCTCCAGGGTGCCCTCATGGCACCAGGACAACGCTCCTACTCTCAGCCCTTCACTCAGAGACCCCAGCCCAGCACTGCTCTGCTCTTCCCACCTGAGCTCCTGAGCCGGCTGTGCAGTGGCTGCTGTGGTCATGGGTCCACGGCCCTGTCCCAGCACCCCTTCTCCATCTGTGTGCCTCCCACCCCGTCTCCAGCTCAGGCACCGCCTCCTCCAGGAAACCTTCCCCTGTGCCACCACCCCCAGGCCACACTCCTGGGCCTGTAGTTTCTACCCCGTCTGCTGGGGGCTGGGTCGCTTTGTCTCTGGGACTCGCTGTGCCTGCTCATAGGAAATCTTCTGGAGCTGAGGGAGCATTGATGACATGTGCCCTTCTAGAACCAGGTGAGTGTAGACTGCATGCCCCCATGCCCTGGCTTCCTAGAGACCCTGTATCCACCCATGGGCTCAACAATTGATGGCCTCCTCTGTGCCAGGCCCACGGTCACACAGTAGTGACCATGACAGACCCCGTCTCCACCCTGACAGAGGGACAGCCTAGTGGTTCTCCCTAGGGTCCTTGGGAAGCCCATAGTGAGAGGCAGAAGTCAGGTCCAAGAGGGATGGAACCCCCGGGGCCCTGTCCATTTGGGGGATGTCGGACAGGGCCACAGAGCCCTCTCCTTGACTGGCCACTTGCCCCTCATGCCCGGACCCTGGGCAGGGAGCCCCAGGAGTGGTGACCCCCATGTGGCTCCAGGGAGGAAGTGGGGGCAGGGCTGGGGTGGCTGACGCCAGGTCCCCCCGGGGACGGGGAGCTGGGACGGGCGCCGAGGCTCACAGTCGGCCGGCAGGTAGAAGACCAGGTTGATCATGAAGGAGATGAGCACGCAGGGCACGAGGATGTTGATGACGTAGAAGAGGGGCTTGCGGCGGATGAGCAGGTAGAAGGTGACGTCCTGGCGGTGGGGACTGTCCAGCGGGGCACTGGGGTCCACGTTGATCCTGGCCGGCCGGTGCACGATCTCCCACTCCCCGTTCTCTGAGGGCGGCACACGGACGTCTTGGGGTCAGGCCGGGCAGGGGGGCTAAGGGGGCCCCTGGGGGGGCAAGGGGCTGAGTGGACGAGCTGGCCCACAGGCGCAGCCAGGCCTGCCTGCAGGGCCCTAAGACGGGTGTGCAGAGAAGGGTCAGAGTCTGTTTGTGGGTGTCCTTCCCTGGGGGCTGGGATGGAAATTTTGATCTGAAAGGGGGACTTTTCCTCTGGGACTGACGTGTTTTCCTCCGTGGAGAAGGCAGCGGCTGCGGCCGCATACGGTTCAAATAAGGAGTCTGGGGGGTGACAAGGCAGTGAGGGTAAGGCCCCTCCCAGCCATGACGCACCAGCCTGGGGACCAGCGGGACGTGGGTCTCCTCTGACGGACAAGGGGAGCAGTGGGGGCCCCGTCAAGGATCTGAGCCTGGTCACAGATAGGCGATGGGTGGCGTTGGGAGGGGGCGACATACACACCATCAGGATGACAGCCGGAGCCCCAACCACACCCCTGGGCTCTCCGAGGACAGACAGCCTGACCGCCCCCTCATCTGTTGGCCACATCCATCCCCAGAAGCGTCTTTTGGCCTGGGCAGGGGAGGGGTGGGGCACTGGCGCCCGTCTGTCTCTGCCTTGGGGACACAGTCCCCAGTGGGGCTTCTTTTCCTTTCAACATGCCGGCTCTGTGTTGGTGTGAGTGTGTGGTGAGAGTGCGTGTGGGCCGGTGTGCGTCTGCCGGTCTGTGTCTGTCTGCACGTCTGTGTCCCTATGTGTCCGTGTCCCAGGTGTGTGTGTGCACGCGTGCATCTCTGGGGGTGTCGGTGTGACTGTATTGGCGGGTGAGTGTCTGAGGAATGCCCCCCACCGGCTGCTGCTCCGGGCACCTGTGAAGCCCTCGGGGTCGATGATGATCCACTCCACGGGGTAGGAGCGGCCCTCCTCTTCGTCCTGCCTCAGGCTCAGGGTGATCTCCTTGGCCGTGTACTTGAGCGAGCTGGGGAGGGCAGTGGGCAGAGGGTGGGGGAAAGGCTAGTACAGTGGGTCACGGTGGGAGGGGCCATAGTGGGCGAGGGGGCCTCTAATCAGGATAGAGCAGGGGCCTCTGCCTGAGGATGCGTTGTTCACCTCCCTCGGGCCCTGGTGCCCTGGCGTGAGGGGTGGCCGGGGAAGTGCGTGCACCTGAACTTGAGGGAGCAGTTCTGCCAGTCAAAGGGGAAGTAGGTGACGGAGATGGGGCAGGAGGAGCGGAAGATGGCGGGCGGCAGCCAGTACACGGAGCCTGACGGGTAGATGAGCACGTTGCAGGAGTAGGAAATCTGGAAGGAGCCGTCGTTGCTGGGGGACAGAGGCCAGAGCCACCGTGAGCCCTGGCCAGCTTGGAACGGGCAGGGCAGGGGAGGCCGCGGAGGGAGGACGGTCAGAAACTTGGGGCTGGAGGGGCGGCTCCAGGCGCTTAAGAAAGGGGACAGAGTGATGGAGGGGAGGCCAGGGAGGGCTGCCGCTCAACTTGTTCTCCAGCACAATCTCCGGGAGCCACAGCATGTCAGGTGGCAGGCGCAGGACGCTGATGTTCCCAAATTCTTCGGCATCCCACTGCAGCCGGCTGTCTGTCCAGCCCTGGAAGCCCGAAAGGAATGTCAGCAGTGGGCTCTGCTGTTGTCCAGTCTCTACCACTCCCCCCACTTCCCTGGGGGAAGACTGCACAGGGTCTGGGATCTGTGACAAAAGAGGTTTGGGGGAGATAGGTACAGAACGGGGACTCAGGTCTGTCATGTACAGCGGTGTAGGATGCACACTGCACAACTAAGGGAGCACTATTTTCATAGTGGACACAGAAGATTTATGTCTATATTATTAACTTCTGACAGACAGCAGAGAGCATCTTCTAATAAAATCAGGATATTGTGACAATTTTCCCGTAGAGGAAGACTCCTAATCCACCCCAAGGCTCTATCTGAGCTGGTGCCTGCACTAGGTGGGGAGAAGGGCAGCTGGAGTTTCTACCCCAGCCTACAGTGGGGTTTCTCTGTAGGGAGGAGCCAGCCCCTCCTGGAGGACGGTGTCTGAGGCAGGTTGGGGATCCCCAAGCAGAAGCGAGCACAGGGGAGCCTGGGCCCTGCACCCTCACTCCATCCCCTGCTCTGAGTTGGGGGTTCTCCTTACGTGCTCAATCCACACGTTGGTGGTGAGGGTCTCCTCGACTTCTTTCTGTAATCACACAGGAGGGCTGTGCCCCTGGGGCCTGCATCATTCTTTCACCTGCACACGTTCCCCAGGTGCCTACTGCCGGCCGGCCGGGCCCGGGGTGGGGAACCATGGCAGCAGCCCGCCCAGACTCCTGCCCCAAGCACTCCCCGTCGGGAGAGGGTGGGCAGACCTAGAGCAGGTCGGGCACACGGCCTCTGAAGTGTGTCATGGGTATGATATGGAGGGCACCCCAGAGCTGAAGCTAGAGGGGAAGGGGCATCAGCCCAGGGCCTGTGAGCAGCAGTGGGAGTATGTTTCCTGGGGAGAGGAGCTACCACGGGCTGAGCAGGGGCTTTGAGCTTCCTCCATGGCCATCCCGGTCTGGGAGACCAGCCGGGCCTCCAGGAAGCTGTCCTTGTCTTCCCGTCCCCAGCCCAGCCACAGAGCGGTCTCTCACCAGGGAGATGAGATTAGAGAGGGTGAGGGCCAGCGAGACCTCCACACTCCCCTCTTTGGCCACGGGCCGGAGCTCCTTGTTGTAGCCCTTCTCCTCAAACAGGTGCCGGATCAGCCGCTCCTCCTCGTTCAGGCCCCAGCTGCCTGCAGGGGGACGGGGACAGGGATGGGGTGCTTGACAGGGGCTCAGGAAGGAAACTACCCTGTGGTCCTGCTGGGCCGTGGAGTGAGGGAGTCACACCACTCCCCAGTAGCAGGGTCCTGGTGGTGGCACCCTCCAGGGAGAAATCACAGAGCGGAGTGGGGAGCTGGGCCTGTTGCTGGAGGAGGGAGCACCACGTGGGAGGGAGCAGGAGGGGACCATGCAGTGGGGGACCCAGGTGGGCATCCTGAGGGACCCTCAAGCGGGGTGATGTCCACTCTTACCACACACGACCAGGGCAGCCAGCAGCCCCAGTGTTAACACTGGCGCCTCCATCCTGTCCCTCCGACTGGCTCTGGCGTCTGCCCCTCCTGTCCTCAGAGCTGGGGAATGTGGGTGGGTGGCAGGAGGGGACAGGTGCAGGGGAGGGCAAAGGGAAGAGGCAGCCGGAAACGCAATCTGACACCTCTAGCTTCTGGTGCGGGGCAGGCGATGAGGGGGTGGGGACAGGGAGGGCAGGAGCCCAAGGACGTGAGGCAGAGATCCCAGGCTGGTGCTCCCACAGCTAGCGGTGGGGGTGGGGCTGAGTGCAGACACGGTGGGGCGGGGGAAGCGCTGGTCAGCCATGGATAGGGGAGTGGAGACAGGCGTTCAGCTGCTGCCATTTCTTGGGAAGCAGACAGGGATGCTGAGATGGGGGCTTAGAAGCTCCTCTCCACGGTCTTTGTGACACTGCTTCTGGAGGCTGGGCCCTGCTTGCCACCCCCTATCCCACCCCCCAGAGATCTAAGTCCACCCACCCGGTTCCCATCCCAAGAAAGATCCATAGTTGTCTCCGCGGGTCATAAATAACGTTTATTAAAGCAGCTGTGATTTTCTGATGGCAAATCTGGGGAGACACATGGGGCCTGGGACCCCCGCCCCACCCCCCAGCCAACTGTGGCTGTGACAGTTTGTCATCATGCTCCCTGAACCCCTCCCAGCCCCTGGGAGCAGTAGGTCCTGCCCAGGGCCTGGAGGCTGAGGCATGGCTCACGGCCTCGCTGGGGGAACCCGAGGGCTGAGTGGGTGGTGCCCCTTCCTCCCCAGCCCCTGGCCCTGCTTCGAATCCATCCGGGGTCCCTCGGGCTGTGCCTCCCCCAGGGCTGCCAAGCGGAAGGCCCGCAGGGCCTGCACCAGCAACCGGGGAAGGCTGCGAGCCAGTGTGGCCGGCTCCAGGCCCACCAGGCCCCCAAAGACCACGTGCCGGCCCCCCAAGCCTGCCCGAACCCAGGCTCGGAAGAGCCCGGTCAGCGTCTTGGAGCCCAGATTGGCCAGGACCTGCGAGGGAGGAAGGAGCTCAGGGGCCCACAACCCCACTCTGGGGCCCTCTCCTCCTGGCCCCAGAAACTCTCACTCAGACCCACCCCCCTCCTTCACCCCCCTCCACAACCCTGCACACTTCCTGTTCACTCCGGACACCCCCAGAAGTCCCCCCACTCACACCTCCCCCCACACCTTCACACCCACTCAGCACCCCGGCTCACACAGCTGCCCTCTCCACCCCCTTCCCCTTGGACCCCCCCACCCTGTTGGGGAGGGTGTCCCTTCTGTCCCCTAGTCATTAGGGCTGACCCAGGTCGGCCTTCTGAGGCCACTGTGAAGGAGTCTGGGAAGCCTGGGGACCCACCTCGTGGAAGTCCATGGCCAGGCGCTCCGGGGGGACCTGCAGGATCCAGGCGTGGGTGCCCTGGATGATGGCCAGCTTCTGCCGCAGGGGCTCCAGCCCAGGGCAGCCTGCAGGAAGGGGGCGCCCAGGGAATGAGAGAGACTTGACACCAGCATGGAGCCGGGGGTAGGATTCCCACCAGTACCTCGGGACCACCTTTCAGTGGGCAGACTTCTCATGCTACAGACGGGGAGACCGAGGCTCAGAGAGGTTAAATAACACAAGCCCAGCATCTCTGTTGATACTGATGAGGGCCCAAAGCCACGAGTCCCCCCAAAGAGTCATCCGCCCTACTGCGGTGGAGGGGGATGCCTAACGTCCCATGGGGCAACTGCTTCCCAGTACAGACCCCGGGCCAATTCCCTCCCAGCCTCAGCCAGCCCTGGGCCTACACCCCTGGCGATGGCCGGCAGGGGGCGTCATTACCGTCCGCTTCCCCGCGCTGCTCGGGCCTCCGCTTTGGGAACCGCGCGCCTGCAGCCCGCGAGCCTGGGGAGACGCAGGGTTAGGGGAACGCCTCGGCCGCGCAGGGGTGGGGCCGGGGCTGGCCTGCGGGGGCCCGGGGTACCTGCGTGCAGCCGCTGCTCGCGGGCGAGGCGGCTGGGAGGCTCCTGGAGCGACGGAGCCAGGCGAGCCAGGGCCGGGGCCAGGCGCCGCATCCCCGGGCGCGGGCCGAGCAGCTCCTGGGCGCCCCGCAGCAGCTCCAGCAGGGTGTGCGCCAGCGAGCGCAGCTCTGCGGTCGGGACGAGGGTCCGAGCGGCGGTCAGACGTGGCCCAGGCCCCCTGCCTCCCTGGCCCAGCCCCGGGAACTGGACTGACCGCATCTCCGCCGGCGCTGCAGGCACTGCTGGTGCGCCGGGCGCGCACAGGCGCCGGCGGGCCCCGGGCACAGGTGGCCGTAGAAGGCACAGGGCATTGCTGCCGCGTCTGCCAGCGGCTCCTCGGGCGGCTCCCAGGCCAGAAGCTCCCTGCAGCTGGGCTCGCGACTGGAGGGGGCCGCTGCAGGGGGCAGCAGAGGCCAACTCACCCCCTGCTTTGGGCCCTAGACCCCGCAGCACTCCCCCGGAGGGAGACAGGCTTTCCCCACGCAGAAAGGGGCTGGGGTGGACGGAGTGGAAATGGGCGCGTCCAGGGCTGTTAGCGGGACACTCTGGGGGAGGGCGAATAGGAACAGGCGCTCACCACTCATCTGCTCCTGGAGCCAGTCCTTGAACACGGCCACGCGGGTGTAGACCCCGGGCTTCCCTGGCTCCCCGCATCCGTCTCCCCAGGAGGTGACTCCGTACAGGACCTCCCTGGGGCGGGGGCCAGTCTCAGAACAGGTCAGGGGTCCTCCAGAGTCACCCTGCACGCACCCGAGCCAAGAAAGAGGGCACTGCATTGACCTGCCCCCCTCATATGCCAGCCTGACACCTGGCAGGGTAAGGCAGCTCTGAGCTCTACTGGGGTTACTACTCTTGTACCCATTTTAGCGATGAGGACATAGAGGCTCAGAGAAGTTGAGTGACAGTCTGACTGTAAAAGGAAAGGAGGCTGTCTCGCTCTAGGGAGCAGCCCACCTAGCACCATCGGTCGATCAATCGGGGCTCATACCTGGCATGAGTCGATGCCTCCGGCCAGGTAGCCAGCACAGAGCATGCTGCTGGGGCGCAGCCCGGGCCCCAGGGCCCTTCTGCAGGTGTCGGCGCTGAGCAGTGGCACGCGGGCCTCCCTCACTGCCTCAGCCTCAGGTCCATCTACAGGGAAGCAATGGAGGGGGCTCAGGCCTGGGGAGCAGGGGCCCCGCTTGGAGCCCCCCCGCACCCCGCCCTCATTGATTCCTCCCCCTTTGCAAGAACGGGCAGCATTTTGCAAGGCAAGTGGGCCTAGGTCCGCTTCCTTACACCCTGGCCTTCCCAAACTCTATCACCCCAGCCCCCATTGTTCCCGGCACACGCGCGGCTCACCCAGGCCCGGCCCTGCCCTGTACCTTCGAAGAGGGCCCCCCAGCCCGCGATGGCGCAGGGGGTGCCAGTGGGGGGCTCCCGGGGCCCCTGGGGCAAGCACACGGGGCGCGCCGCCCCTGCCGGGCTCACCGGCGTCCACAGCTGCACCAGGGCCAGGTCGTTGTGGAAGGTCCGCGGGTCAAACTGGGGAGGGGTGGCGGCGTAGGGTCAACGAGGCGTGGGGTGGGGTGCTGTTCCCAGGTCTGAGGGCCTGGGGGCTGCCCTCTCACCTTGGGGTGGGGCAAGATGCGGTTCACCGGCACCTCCTCCGCTCGCTCCCCCCGGGGCCCCTCGGCCAGCGTCACCGTCCACAGAAGCTCGTTCGGGGCGCTGCAGGGCGAGTGGCGAGTGATACGCAGGACAACAGGGCAGCGAGGTCCCCCGGAGACCCTGCCTCCGCCCATGGGCATCACCCAGCGGGCCCGCACGCCAGGCTGTTTCTCCGCCTGGGGTCGGGGAGGCGGCGGTCCCGAGCGGGCCGAACGCGCCGGGCGGTGATTAGCGCCATGGCTGGGCGGCGTGGGCGCCTGGAGGCCGGGGAGTTGGGGAGGGGGGCGGCCGCCGCCAGGGGGCAGCAAAGACCGGCCCTCGCGCCTGTCGCCCGGCCGACAACCCCGGAAGAGTTGGATAGGGCGTTGGGGACCCGGGCTGGGCAGGGGTCTGGGGCCCGACGTACCCCGCGAAGCAGTGCGCCGCCGTGAGCACCCAGGACGCCGCCACCAGGACGCCGCCGCACAGAGGCTGCCCGCCGAGGAGCAGCCTCACCAGCCAGGGCCAGGCCCCGGGCGGCGCCGCGCTGCCCCCCACAATGCGGCCGTGGGCCCGCGTCACGTTGACAGTGCCCGGGCGCCTCTCGCCACACGGGCCTAGAAAGGCGGGAGCGGTGTCATGAGGGACAAGACCTGGCCCTCCCCACCATCGAGGCCTCTCCAGGGTCCACCCTGCTCTCAGCCCTGCCCCCTAGAGCCTTTCCAGCCTCACCTGGCTCAGGTGGATCCTGGAGGAGGGGGCCTTGAGGCCCGGGACGCCCAGGTCCTGCTGAGAAATAGACCTTTGAGCCTCGATGCCACCCTCCCACCCTTCCTCCACCCCAGGCTGGCCTGAGCCTTCTCTCTGCCCTAAGGCTCCCCTTCTGTTACCCCACCCCCAAGCAGCATAAATTTCTCACTGTTCACCAAGGGAGCCCGGACTGTTCCTGCCCTCCTGCCTTTGCACATGCTGTGCCCCAAGCCTGGCGTGCCTTTCCACTTGGAGAGACCTTCAGAAGCGTTGTTTTGGTTTCAGCCCCGCCCAGTCTCTGTCCCCAAGAGGGAGTCAAGTCTGAAGGGAGGGGATGCCGTGGACAGGAGAACTGGCCCAGGGTAGTCGTGCAAGCTCACCGGGGCATGCGGTGGTGTGGTTGGCACATCCTTGGCACTCGTGCAGTCTGTGCTGGATCTCCATCACCACTTGATTTACCGCCCACAGGGCGCTCCTCTGGGCGGCCTGCAGCACTTTTGTCCCCTGGGCTGACAGAGCTGCTGGTCACGGGGCACAAGTCATGCACGGTTGGGGAGGAAACTCAGGTTTGTCCTTGCCCCGGCCCCAGGCCCTGCCTTGGGACACCCATGGGGAAGCAGACTGGGCTCCAGGAGCACTGGGGCAGAATGGGGAGGAGAGAGAGCCCCAGGGCCCAGCGCTCAGAGCACACGGTCCCAGAATCTCAGCCCAAGATAGCTCTGTAATTCAACTGAGCTGGGCTGGAATCTTTGAAAAGGGCCTTTCCTTAAAAACTTTGAAGGAAAAACAGCACCCCAAAGGTACAGACATCACAGAACTCAGGCTTATTGACGCAAAATAACTGTGGCAGAGTTGCCCACCTTTGGGCCCAGATAGCCAAGGGGATACTGCCCTGGGCCCCTTCCTCCCTGCTAAACCCGAACCTTCCCGAAAGCACACCCTTTGGCAGTGTTCGCCAGCTCCCCTTCCCCTTCTGCCCTCCTCCTCCCCGTTCCTCTCCCACCTGTGTCTCCATTCCTGGCCCTTCTCCCGGCCGAGTGGGCAGAAGGGGCCAAAGGTCCTTGCGAGGGGGCTGGCAAGCTCGTGTCCCCCGCCGGGGACCCGCTTCTTCTATGCTCCTCCCCCCTCGGCCGCCCTCTCAGACCAGCCCGGCTCACCTTGCAGGGTGCTGGGGGGCAGGCGCATGTACAGCGGGTGCCCGTGGACAGACCATGAGTCTGAGAGGGGCAGCAGCAGCAGCACAGCCAGCAGCATGGCGACCAGGAGCCGGGCAGGCAACCCTGTCCTTGGAGTGCACCCTCCGGGGGCTTCTCCTTTGGTGCCTGCCTTGCGCTGCCTGTCTGCCCCTGGGCACTGGGTTCTTGTCCCTCAAATCATCTGACTCTATTCTCTTCCATCAAATTACCCGCTTCCCTTGGTTGGTGCCTCACCTGGCCCTTAACTCCTGGGAGCCCACAAGGGAATGGGGCTTTGGGGGCTATATAGAGGACAGACTGGGGGGGTACACGGGAGGTGGGGGGCCAGTGTTGGGGGAGGGAACTGGGTAGTGGGCTCGACCTTCACCTTTGAAGTCTCACCATGCCAGCTTTGAGGCCCCCCTTGCTGTCAAAGGAGCCCTTGTTTCTGCGGCTCCATCAAACGGGCCTGGACAGGCCACAAGAGCTGACGGTTGGGCTGGGGGCCAGGCAGAGGGGGGCGGGTGGGCAAGGGCTGGCCCTGTCTCCAGGGCTCTGATGAGGGGACGGGATTCCCATCTGCCTCTACTCCCTGAGGAGTTTACAGCTATGCTGGGAGCAGACACTCCCGGAGGGAGGAGGGCAGGGGGTGTCTGAGGGTCCCCTGCAGCCCCACCCCCTGAGGAGGTGCCCGAGCTCCCAGCCTCTCTGCCCCTAATTGCTTGGCAGCGTCCCTCCCCCATGTGGCCATTTCTAAAGATGATCAAAGCGTCCTAATTAGCGCCCTAATTGCCGCACTGGGGGTAGTGGGGTGGGAAGAGGCAGAGGCATGCGGACGCTGGAGTGGCCCCGGAGGAAGGCGGGAGATGAAAGGCCCACCAGTGGCCCAGTTCGGGGAAGACAGGCCCCAGCAGCTTCTGATGCTCTCCCAGACCCCCTGCCCCTGCGCAGTGCCCGCTCGGCCCGTCCAGCATTGTTCTCAGTTGCTATGACTCTGATCTGGCAGGAGGGAGTCTTCTGGAGTCTCACGGGAAGGGCCACAAATGAGCCGCTCTCCTGGGGCCGAGTTCCCACTTGGGCCCGAGAAGAGGTGCCCAGAATGTCCTGGGGCCAAAAAAAATCCTGGCACCCCAATTCACGCTGATGACCCAGGGCAGTTTTGGCAGGCCTGGTCCTTTTCTAGAGCGGATTCTGTCACGACGTCTCCTCAGTAACGTATTGTTCTCTCTTCTCCAGCCCTTGCTCCTTCTGCGCAGGTGAGTGAACCTCCAATGGGAACCTGCCTCCTTTACAAGACAGAGCCCCAGACCTGCAGAGATAGCCTGGAGCCGGGGGTCCCCAGGGGAGTGATGGGTGAGATGCAGAGAGGAGGCAGCCGAATTTAGCAGCTTCTCCAGCCTCTTCCTTCTATGCCACTGGAGAAAGAATGTGCACAACCTCTGTTTCCTCCCTGAAACTCTCTTTCCCCTTGATCGCTGCGATGCCACATCATTTTGGCTCTCCTCCATCTTTCTGGGCGCGGACCACAAAGAGGTTCCCACCCCCTGGAACTCCATTGGAGTACGCCACCCATCCAGCGGTGTGCTGGAGTCAGCTCATCCCAGCTCCTGAGAGCCAGCCATTGGCGTCTCTTCCCAAGTCTGCGTTTGGTGATATCATGTTGTTAGCTTGAAATCAACCACGGTGGGAGTATTTACACCAGGGAAATCAGCAAACACTACAAATCAGAGCTCTTTTCCCCCGGAGAGCCTGTTGCTCAACATTTACCAGCACACCACTGTACACACCGCCCTCCCCCCTCCCCAGTTACTGCCACACTTCGTAAAGATATCTCTGATTCAGAAATGCCATGAAAATACTGTGAGTGTGGATTTTCGTGAGTGAATATTGTGAAGCTGGAAATTACCTGTTTTTATCAGAACCTCTATCCATCTAGATAGCATGTATATTTAGATAGAGTATCTTTTTATCCATGATCTCCAAATTCTTGGCAGAGGAGGTGTTAGCTCCACGTGGCCTGTATTTGAAGTGTAAACAGAGGTTTGAGAAAGTGTCCAAAGGAAAATTATCTGGTTCCAAGAGAGAGCCACCAAGGTAAGGGGCCCAGAGAGCAAAGAAGGTGGGTGGAGAGGCCAATAGCTTTGACCTATCCTCCAAGCTTCTGCCCAGGGGTTCTTGCATCCAAGCAAGCCCCCCAGACGGAACCCCCAGTGGACACTTCCCCTGGGGAATTCCTTGAGGAGGAGCGCACTTTCCGCCCATTCAGCCCCCAAGTCCCTCAGCTGCTCCGATCCTGCCAAAGCCAGGAGGCCCAGGCCAGAGCACAGGCAGCCTCCCCCCGCCCGGCCTCCCTGCCTCCCTTCTGCCTCCACTGGTCTTTGAGGCAGGAGGTGGGAGGAGCAAGAAGACCAGGAGCTGCTGGTCTATGTACTGTCCCTTGGGCCACAACTTCCGCAGGGTACAAACCCAGCCACTGCCAAAGAAAAATTAGGGACCTCACAGCATGGACTGCAATTCCGCTCAAACCCCAGTTCACCCTTCTCTTGCTCCTCTGCCACTTCCCGCGCCCAGGGCTGGGTCACAAGCCCTCTCCTCTCCTCTGTATATACCTCACCCCCAAATCTGGGTCAATTTCATCCACTTCCACAGGTCACTTCTCGAGAACCGTGTCTAAATCCACGTTTCATGAAATTATTCTGTTTATTATTGGTGGTTGGTGCACTTGCTCCTGGTCTGCATCTCCTGCTGGAATGTGATGGAGAGGCCTTCCAGCCACTGTCCCCGCAGTTCTTCTCATTCTCTGTCACATCACATTCTTGTATTTTCTTCAGAGCTTTCATTTCTCTGTTGCAAGCTGTCCAGTGGGGTTCTTGCCTGCTATAAGGGGTTCGGCCTCCCACAATCTCATTGATTGGGCAGCTCCCCCCAGACCTGCTCCCCCACTGCAGGGCTCACTGCTGGACCCACACCCTCCTCACTGCCCCCCCAAGTGGATAGGGGGAGGTTGGGGGGAGTGGGAGGGGGGACCTTCTGCGGGACAGCACAGTATTGGTGGAGAGAGCATCTGCCTTCACTTCTCCAGCCAAGCTAGAAGGAGGGGGTAGTCCCAGGAGGAATCGAGGAATTCCTTGCTCAGGAATTCCCTGCTGGCAAGAGGGAGAGGCTGGCATTTCAGTGCCCAGTTGGAGGTCAACTTAGCCGGAGGATTTGCTGACCAGCCTGGACTCCTGAAGTGACGATGTGATGGGGGCTGCTGAGTGGGGAGAGGCTGATGGCCCCACGCTGAGGTTCCTGGTCCCTAAGAATTTACAGACGGTGGATGATCCCATGTGTGCCCACCGGCCTGAGAGTTGGTCCTGAGTGTGGATGAGACTGGTGGCTTCAGGCTTTTGGAGACCCCTGCAGCATGGGGGACAAAGTGCCTGGTGGTGCGAGGCTGCCAGCTGTACATTACTGCAATATACGTGTCTGGCAGGTAGGACTGGTTACATAATTTGCAGGGGCTGGGGGCAAATTGAAAATGCAGGGCCCCTTGTTCAACAATTGTTAAGAATTTCAAGACTGTGGCAGCAGACTTTTAAACCAACTGTGAGGCCTTGCTGAGCATGGGGCCCTGTGCCCGGCGGAGCCGCTCCGAGGGAACCTTCTGTCAGCGGGCATGTTGGTACTACTCTGCTCACAGAAAAGGAGCTAGAGCAGCATTAGGGCTGCGTCTGGGGTCCTGAGGCTCCCTGGCCCAGGCAAATCAGGAGCAGGTGCCCCTTTCTCTCTCCTTAGCCCAACACTGAAGAACAGGGAGCTCCACCCTCACACCTCCACTGGGACTTCTGAAGCTTGACCTGAGCTCCAGGCGGGGAGAAGAGTTTTGCATTAAATGAGAGACTGGAGCTTCAATGGATGATGTCCAGAAGGAGCAGATGCTAAGCTGGCGGGTGGAGAAGGCTCAGAATCAGTGAGAAAGGGGCCTCCAAGCAGCACAGTCGAGGGCAGTGCCTGGAAAAATGAAATCCTTTCAAATCTGTATCCTGACGAGTTGAGACTCCCCAGTAAGCTGGGTAGAGCCACTTGCAGTGGTGAGCTTGGTCCTTTGTGGTCTGTCTGCTGCAGGGGAGAAGGGCTTTCTGTCTCGTCCCCGTGGTGTCTCCAGCACCTGGAACAGAGCCTGACACACTCGTATTAGCTCAATGAATGAGGAAACGAGTGATCAGTACTGGCCCTTCTTCCTGCTCCAGGCCTGAACTCCTGCCTCCTGGCACGTCAACCTCAATCTGTCCAAAGCAGTCCTGGGGTCTCCCCGTCCCCTGTCGGCTCCCTTTCCAGGCAGGGGTAGGGCCTGGTCTGCCTCCCCTTCTCCCTTATGCCCACGTCCAGTCTGTCCATTCCTGTTCTTCTCCCCTGGAGTGTGGGTCGGGGGGAGAAGTGACATTTTCTGGGGGCCCGTGGGAACTAGCATGTCACATGGTTGTCTCCACACTCAGGGAAGAAATGCAAACCAGGGCCGTCACCTGGCCAGCAGGCCACGGAGCTGCGCTCTCCCCTTCTTCTGCTGTCCTGTGTTCTTTCCCCTTTATCTTCTCTTTTTTTGGGGGAAGGGGAGAGGCAGGATGACTGTCCAAGGTGTAGGAGAGATGCAGAAGGGACTTGAGGGACTTTGGTGACATCTGAGGCCCCTGGTTTCTCTGCCTCCCCTCTGGGCCCATCTCCTGCCTGGGAGGGGAGCTGGCTTTGTCTGTTATTTGCAGACCCCTCCCCCCCCACCCTCTGAGGCCACAGCTGCCCCACCTCCCACTTCAAGAAGAGGAGGGAGGGAACTTTGGGCCTTTTTGCTGCTATCTTTGGAAAACCCCAGCAGGCTCGTGTCAGGAGGCTCCTGTGGGCGCTGGTGCCATGAGCCAGCCCCACAGCCTCCCCGCTGACCCAGAGCCCTCCCCTGAACTCAGAGGAGGATGGTGGGGGGACCCTGGGCCTCTGAAATGTGGGAGGGGGGCCAGGCACTTGCCACCCTCGGGCAGAAGCTGCCTCTCCAGGTCTCTACATTTGTCCTGTCGCAGAGGAGCTTCCTCTTCCTACCCCCATCGAGAACCGTCCATGTCATAGATGTGCTCACCCCTCCCTCTACCCCACACCACCCTGACCTCCCAGCCCCTCCAGGGCAGTGGGCAAAAGGGCAGTGGGAGGGAGACTCACCCCAGAGCTGACCAGGCCACCTTTGGGGGCAATGTCCCTGGGCGGGATAGCAGGACCCACAGCTATGCCAGCTCTGTTGACCAAAAGTGGCCAGCTAGGCACAGAAGTGGCCACATGCCAGCTTGTGACACACTGAAGGGTGAGGGGAGGTTGGGACAAGAGGCTACTCAGGCCATGATTCAGAGCTCAGCCTGGGGTTCTGATTGTACCTCCAGGTGACCTTGGGTGAGTCACTTCCTGTTACGGGCTGAACGGTGTCCCCTGAAATATACCTTGGTGTCCTAACCCCGAGGACCTCAGAATGTGACCCTAATGGAAACAGGGTTGTTGCAGACGTAATTAGTTAAGTTGAGGTCATACTGGCATAGGGTAGGCCCTGATCCAATATGACTGGTGTCCTTACAAGAGAGGAGAAGAGACACTCAGGGAGAATGCCACATGACAGCGGGGGCAGAGAGTTATGAGCTGCAAGCCAAGAAACGCCAAGGATTGCCGGTAACGCCAGAAGCTAAAGGAAAACCATGGAGCAAATCCTCCCGTACAGCCTTTGAGAGAGCGTGACCCTGCAGACACCTTGATTTTGGACTTCCAGACTCCAGAACTGGGAGACAATAAATTTCTGTTGTTTTAAGCCGCCCAGTTTGTGGTAATTTGTGATGGCAGCCTTAGGAAACCAATACACTTCCCCATCTTCTCCTCATGTTCTCGGTTGCGGAATGGGATAATAACGCCCATCCTCCTGGGGGGATTAAAGGACACTGCTGGGCTTCCTGCAAAGGGCTGGCGGGGGTGGCACCATTGCTCTAGATCAGTAAATGTGTCAGAATCCATAGGGTGCTGTTTCTCTGCATGAACGTGGTGAAGGCAGCAAGCAGGATGTGGGAGCCCAGAGAACAAGAGAGACCTTCTTCATGGATTGCCTGTTGCCTTCAGGTTGTCAGCCTTGCTTGCTGCTCTGACCTTCCCCCTTCCTTTGGGCTGAACTTGACTTGAAGAGGGCCCTGGAAAGGCAGGAGTGCTGCCTGGCAGTGGAGGTTGTTGAGGCGGGGGCTGCCCCCTGCAGGCTCCATGGGTCTCCAAGAATATGGAGATATGGAATATGCACACAGGGCTTTCTGTGGTTGGCGAGACCCCTGGCCTCTCCCCTCACTTCCCATCCAGTATTCTGGGCAGGGGCCATAGCATGCTGCCACACAGCCACCCCCTAACACACACTCCCTTTCAGAACCCAACCTTTTGTACACATCCCACAGTCTTTTCAGACTCCACCACCCTTTCCCATCAGCCTCATCTAAAATGCTTGGGAGAAGAAGGAGGTCATCCCCAAGACCCTCCCCTCTACCAGGCTCAGTCCAGCCTTCTCCAGTGGGGCCAGCCCCCTACCTTGGACACCGGGATCCTGCAGGGGGGGGCTCTGCTTTTCCATTTTAATCAGAGACTCCAACTTCTTTTTCTCTTTATTTAATGAGAAAAGTTGGAGAGTTCAAAGGAATTTTGCTAAAAATACCAGGAAAACAGAAACAAAGAAAATACAAAAGCACCAGTCCAGATGAGTTTATGGAGCACGAAGTCTCGTTCGACTCACAACAGTGGCCAGGGAGAGCACCCACTGTGGGCTGGCTCTGGGCTGGGTGTTTCATCTCTGAGATTGAACCATATGAAATTGCCATTCTTTCCATCAAAATGGTCAGATACAGTCAAAAGAGCGCTGTAACAGCCTCATTTAAAAATGTCAATATTTACATGCCAGAAATTACATCTTTCTTACCATTTATACACAATGGAAACATTTACATAAGGAGGGCATGTCTAGACAAAATTCTTTTAAGTTGAATATGTGCGAAATTTTGAATACCACTGTTCAACCTTGTGATTAAAAGAATGCAAAGCATTTCACAATTCTGTTTCCTCTCTTTTTTTTCCTTTTTCTTTCTTTTTTGTGATCTCTCTCCATAAGTTTTCTTTCCCTTTTCTCAATCTTGCTATCAGCTGTATTTCGTTGAAACTTGCTAATTTAATGCCTTCAATTTCTACTATGATATTCACATTTCTCCTCCTCCTATATGATAGATTCTCCCGAATCAATATTTTTTAGTCTTATTGCTTTCAAATCTTTGTTAACATGAGATGATCTTTTTAGAAAACACTGTCTCTTAGATGAAGAGACGTGTACTTTCCTTCAGTGTTACTTTTGTTTATTTTCATTTTGTTAAATTAAAAGGAGATTTAATAAATTATATTTAAAATATTCAATCAGATCCCTTCTTATAGCAATATCAATTTATCTCTCTGAACTTCTATCTGCATCAACGTCAAAAGGGATTTCTGGAAATGGTGGTTATTCATTAATTATGGCTATTTCTGATAGGGAGATTTATTTTTATTTGGTTTTGCTTTTTGCTTTCTTCTTTGTGCTTTCCTGCACTGCTTGAATTCTTTAAAACCAGCAGGTAGCACTTATACAAATGCAAAACATGAAGAGATAAAAGGAAAGTTCCAGACATCAAGTAGAAACCTTATCAACGATTCAGTTTGTTAATGTGGTATTTCATCCAATAATTATGGGCAATTTCATGGGGTTCAATGTATTACAATGTATTAAACCTTTATAATAACTGTTTGAGGCAAGTGTTATCTGACCCATTTTACAGATAAGGCCACTGAGGCTCAGAGAAGTTGAATGAATCAAGACCACATCACCAGAAACTGGAGGAGCCGAGATCAAAAACAATTCTGCCCGAGGCTGAAGGCCCCTTCCTGGACCCCCACCCAGCCCTGCTTCCTGGATCCACAGATGCCTCCTGACTGGGCCGACCTGTCAGGGTTTGCTGAGGGCTCCACACAAAGGTTAAAGGTTCTTCTTGAAAGGGTCGAAGGTTTGCCTCCCCTTGGGGGAAACCAGGCTGTGCCCAGGAAGGAGGGGGCGAGGTGGAGCAGCTGTGATGGCACCTGGGGGTGGAGGTGGGGGTCTGCAAATGGCAGACAAAGCAAATAGAGGGAGACCGGGGCCAGGAGGTGTTGGAGCGAGGAGGAAGAGGAGAGACCTGGGCTAGAGATACCACCCAAGTCCTTCCAGCGTCCATCGTGCACCCCCAGGTCGGCTCTATGCCCCAGGATCCCTGAGGTCCGGGAGGGCAAGGTGGGGTTCCTCAGCCACTTTCTCTGAGTCCAGCTGCCACGTGTGGAGTAGAAGAGAGAGTGCAGGGGCCAGCCCGGTGGCATAGTGGTTAAGTTCGTGTGCTCCACTTCGGCGGCCCAGAGTTCACAGGTTCAGATCCTGGGTGTGGACCTATGCATTACTTATCAAGACACGCTGTGGTGGCGTCCCACATACAAAACAGAGGAGGATTGGCACAGATGTTAGCTCAGGGCCACTCTTCCTCACCAAAAAAAAAAAAGAAGGGAGAGTGTGCATACACCAGGGCCCCTCTGCAAGGCCTCACCACCCTCTAGCTGGGCATGTCCGGCCCCCTGCCCACAACTCCAGGCCCCACCACCTGGGGGGCCAGCAGAGGCTGGCAGCCAGAGCAGGGGACCAGAGGTGGGGGGCCGTGGAGAGTGAAGGCAATAAATCCCCCAAGGCAATTATGGCCGTGAGCGAGGCATAAACAAGACGCATTGCTTGCCGCGGCCACCCCCTCCCCTGCACACACACACACACACACACACACAGAAGCGCGGCCCATTTACAGCGTAATGGCTTTGCGACAAGCAGGAATTATCTGCAGCATTAGAGGCAGCCAGGCCAGGTGGGACAGGCCGGGGGCAGGGGCTGCAGGCTGGGCCTGAGGGATACTAAGGGAGGAAGCAGGTGCCTACGGGCTGGGACCTGCGCCCCTGGGGACGCTGCAGGGGTGGGAGGCATGGGTGGGGACTGCAAAGGGCTTGGTGAGGGCCAGGGCCAGGTGATGTCCCCTGCCTCTACTGACCACCAACCTTTTCTTCCTGCTTCCAAGGCCTGTAAGCAGGCAGATAACCCGTGGCACTGACTCAGGGCCTGAAATCACAGCCAAGCAGCCCCCTGCTCCTGTCCTGGCCTCGGGGCCGTGTCCACTTCTCAGCCCTAGGCTGCTGTATCCTGCTGACAGCCTAGAGAGGGGCCGCCGGTGACGAAGGGACCAAAGGGAACCCCATGAAGGAGCACAGGTGTTGTGGGTGTTGTGAGGCGGGTGGCAAGGCTGGCATTAGGTGATTGTTTCCCTCCGTGACTGTCATGGGAATCTGGGCCGGACTGCCCAGCAGAGCCAGGGAGGAAGGGGTTCAGGAGGGAGGCCCTCTTGCTTCCTCAGATCAGGAAACTGAAAAGCGCCACCACCCAAGTCTTCAGGAAAGGCCTCAGGGTGAGGACGTCGGGGCCTGACCTGCCCCTGTACCCCCTTAGCCGGCTAGTGCTGTACGGGCAGCAAAGCCCCAGGAAAGAAAGTGGGGTGAGCTGGACCTTCCAGGCTGCTTGGGACTCGGAGGTCGTGGTGATGTGGGGGTGGGGCTGGTCCCTGGGGTCCCTGGCGTCCCACCCAGGGCTCAGTCAGGCCTGGCATCTGACAGGAGGGTGCTGGCAAATCACGCCTGTCAGCCTGGCAGTGAAGCCGGGCTCCACGACTCTGGCAGCAGCAGAGCATCCTGCCCACCTGCGGGCACACCCAGATTGCATTTGCTGAAATAAATTGCTGGAGAAAATAAATCCTGCACACATGATTAATGGGAGGCAGGGAGGCGGGCAGCCGCCACGAAGAGCCACTGGGGAATAGAGTGACAGACGGGCACAAAGCCAGCGCAGCCGCGGGGCCTCTGGGAAGTGGCTCTGGTGACTGCACACTGCCACTGGGGTCACTGTGGCCCTGGCATGGCCACCAAGCAGTGGGCCTGAGCCTGCAGGCAGACAAGGCCCCCAGGGGCTCAGGCCAGCCCCCAGCTTGGCTGTCCATCGTTGGTGGTGTGGAGGGGGCCAGTCCTGAGCTTCGAGCACCCCTGACCTGGGCCTGATCGCTCCTGGGGATTGGGGGACCCCGTGGGCCAGAGTAGGAAAGAAGTAAAGCCGGGGTCTCGGAAGGAGGGTCGAGGCTGAGGAGAGAGGACTTCCCTACTGGCCAGCTGTGAGTCCTTAGCAAATCACTCCTGTCTGAGCCTCAGTTTCCTTGTCTGCTCAATGGAGCTAGTCCCAGTGCCTCCCTCATAAGGTAGTGGAGAGGCACAGCTGAAGCCACCTGGGCAAAGCACCTACTAGGGTGTGGGGCACACAGGGGGCCATCCCAGCCAACAAAAGGGCTATTCAGCATCTCTGATATGCCTGTGCTGTGCCAGGGACCAGTGAACAATCCCCGCTCGTGTGGACCTTATAGGCTGGAGGTAGGCAACTGTTGAAGAAATAATAATAAATCATAATAATATAATACTTAAGTTATTTCAAATGCACAAGGTGCTGTGAAGGAGGTCTTAGTGCTGGGGGAACACCTGCAGCGGGGTTACAGTTCAGGCAGGTCAAGGTCAAGGCTGGCTTCCTGCAGGCACTGAACACAAGTAAATTTGTGGCAAAAATCCAAAAGTCCGACAGTACACCCTGTTGGCAAGGCTGCTGAGAAACAGTCTCGGGACTGCTTGGGGAGCGCCCGATGGTACAAGCCCCACACAGGGCAATGGGAATACCTGCAGTGTCTACCCAAATTACAGACTCCCTCACTCTGTAACTAAGACTCCCATGCAGGGCATTTTATCCTACAGATAGGTCCAAAAGCATGTGTGTGAAGTGACGGATGGACAAGGATGTTCACTGCCATGTTGTTAAGAAAAGTGAAAAAGTCACAACAACCCAGATCCTCATCAAGAAAGGACTGAGTTAAATAAACTGTGTACAGCCACCCAATGGAATATTACACAGCTGTAAAAAAGGAACAAGGCCTGTTGTTACAGAAAGAATGTTAAGATAGATTTAGTGAAAACAAAATGCAAAACAGTGTACATAGTATGCTACCTTTTATATAAGAAAGGAGGAAAAATAGGAGCACAGATGTTTATTTTCTTTAGAAGACGGCATAAATTAATAAAAGTGGCCACCTGGGGTAACGTGGAGGGGGACCAGGTGCATGGGGACATGGTGGCAGGAAGACTTTTTACTTTGATTTTGGAATCAATTGGATGTATTATCTACTAAAAATTTTTTTAAAAATAATATTTAAGGGACTTGGCTTCTTCCTGGAGGGCAGGGGCTGCAGGGTGGGGCAGCGTAGGACTGAAGCAGCCAGAAGCGCCAGAGGAAGGAGCTCGTTAAACTTACTGATTCCAGGTCTGCCCTCCAGCGAGGGTGGCCGGGGACTAAGTACTAAGGCGCTGGCCGAATCTGAACAAACCAGGTTTGGGAACAGTTAATCCATCCAATCTTCAGGGAGGGCTCGGAGGCTCAGGGGAAGTAAGCCCGCGGCAGGCGTGGCCCCCACCAGGCCCGGGACTCCGGGCCCTGCGCTCGCAGAAGGAGGGCCGAAGACTCCGCGGGTGGGGCTGGGGGAGTGCCCGGGGCAGTGGACCACGGACGGAGCTGCAGCAGCCCCGTGGAGAGAGTGGACACCTGCCACCGAGGGGGATTCGGGAGACAGAAGGGGCGCGCGGCTTTGTGGAGGATGCGCTGGCTCCGAGGCTGCCCCGCTGGCTCTGAGCCCCGCGGTCCGCAGCCCGCAAACCACCCCGACGCGGAGGAAGCCCCTCTTCCCCGGCGACAGCCCCGCGGTCCCGGGCCTGGGGGCCAGCGTGCGTGGGGCGCCTCCTGGTGGCGGTCGTGAGAGACGCAGGCCCTGAAGGACCAGGAAGCCCTGGACCAAGTCCCAGGACCCCAGGGCGGCGTGGGTGGCTAAGTAAAACCAAAGGCTCGCACAACTGGGACAAGGGATTCGAACGCGGGCGATTCAAGGGGAGATCTTGGGGCAGTTGAAGGAAGATCTCGGTGACCGTGGCTACTCCCAGGAACCCCCCAGCCAATGGGCTGTGGGAGTCGGTTTCAGAAGCAGCCCCAAAATGGCGACAGCAGAGCGTTAAAGCCAGGGCGGCGTTTGAGCGCCGCACCCGTGAACCGGAGAGGGACTGGAGGCCAGGCTGCTGGTGAAGGCCGTGCTGGAGGGAGGGGGCGCCGGGCTGGGATTTGGGGCTCCAAGACGGCGGAGGTAGCTGAGCTCCTGACCTCTACTTCCTGGCACACGAGGCTCTGGCCTGGAATTTGGGGCCCCCCTCACCTCATCATTGTGTCTGAGCATCTCTACTCCAGGAGGCTCCCAGACCTTCCCTGTGCCCCAGCTCGTGTGCACGCATGCGCACATGCAGACATACGAGGGCTGGGGCATCTGAACCGGGGCCCTGTGGGCTTTATTAAGTTGCTACGTACCAGCTCCACTGAGCCTCACTGTGTGCCCATTTTGCAGATGAGGAAACAGGCATGGAGAGGTTGATGGCTTACCAAGGTGAGCCAGGATTCCCAAGTCTGGCAAGAACCACTGGGGAGACCCCTCTAAGGAATAAAAGCGGGTGCAGGGCCTTGTTCTAGGTGTCATTTTGCTTACACAGTCAAGGCTGGGACCTGGGGGAAATAATACAATTAAAAGTAACTTGTGAAGTTCAAAGAACCATTAGTATGTGCCAGGCTCTGTTCGGAGCATCCTACAGGTACTGACCCAGGGATCCTTCACAGAAGCTTCATGCAGCAGGGGCTATCATCACCCCACTTTACCGACAGGGACTGAGTGAGGCACAGTGAGGTCACACAACCTGCTGGGGCAGGGGGTCACACAACAGAAAGGGTGGAGCTGGGAGGATTTGAACCCAGGCAGGCAAGTTCTGCTGTCTGAGCCAGTACACAGTGTACCTCTGAGGGCACCAGGTGAGGCTGAATGTGGTGACAGAGGGACAAGCTGCCCCCGGGGTCTGTCTGGGGTCCATCTCTGCCCCATTGTGCTCTCTCTTGGCCCCACATCTCTGAGCCACACTGTCTCTAAGTCCTGCTCTGGGCCTGGCGGAATCTCCTCCTCCTCCAGAGGCCCCCCACCCCAGCAGCCCTGTATCACGGGACCCTGGCTATGGGGGACCTGGGGTTCGATGAGCAAGGGGCTCCTCCAGCAATGCAAGAGCTTAGAGCTGGAACTTACCCTCCATATTGCCCCCTCCCCCCGCCCCACCCTCATCCCAAGGGTCTGGTCCCTTCTCCTCCAAGAAACAGGCTGCCCAGGGAAGGGTGCTGTCCATGTGGCTGGAGGCCCTACCTGTCGTCAGCCTAAGCCAGTTCTGGCAGGGCCACCATCCCCACCCAGTGCCCTCCCAGCCTAGGAGGCTCAGGCTTAAGTAAGGGGACACCAAAGACCAGGGCCTGTCTTGAAGCCAGGCCTCCAGCCTGGCCCTCCCTGGAGGCTTAGTCCCCCTTGACCTGCCTAGCTTAGCCCTGGCCCCAACTAAGGCATCCTTGCCCTTTGTGAGTACAGGTTTCTCCACTCTCTGCATCCCGCCCCCTCCCTTGCCAAGTCCTTGTCTGTCTCTCTCTCTCCCTGCCAGCCCTGGCAGGGCTGAGGGGCAGATAGGGACAGAGAGAGGTCCTCCCTGTCTCTATCTCTCAGTGAGTCTGTGTGTCTCTATCTCTAGCTTTCTCTGTCTCCCTCCCTCCCTCTCCCTCTGTGTCTTTTCTGTCCCTCTTGTATCTCTGTGTCTCTTGTCCTCTCTCTCTGCACCCCCCACCCTGCTTCCAGAGCCCTCTCTGGAACTCCCCCAGTGTCCCCTGGCCTTCCCAGGGCTTGGTTCTCAGGAAGACTCCTCCTCTCCAAGTCTCTTCCCGGCCCTGCTGGGGGCGGTGGGGGAGCAGGAGCATATTTCTTGTCGTCCAGGCCTAATATCTTAATGCAAGGCCATTACTCACCCGGAGCCCAGGCAGGGCAGGCCTCTCCCCTCCTCATTTGTCATCCAGAGTGAAGCCTCCGTGTTGTTCCTCGGGGATCAGATTAAGGGACTGACAGGCCGGATGAACAAATTTAGCTGCCAGCGCAGCCTCCTCACTCCCTCCCACCCAGCCTCCCAGGCTCTTCTAGTACGTAAGGTCTGGGGCCTCAGAGAGTCCTGTTTCTTGTTTCTGCTGCTCCTCACAGCGCCCGGCAAGAGGTGAGGGGTGGCAGGAGCTTTTCTCCTGAGAGAGGGAGAGAGAGAAAGGGAGCCGGGTCCAGAGTGACTTGGAGCCCTGGGGGACCTTGAGCATTTACTATAAAAATAGAACAGCCAACACCATATATAGTCCTTAAGGCCCTGTTTGAAGCCCTTTACCTGTACTCAGTCATTTAATCCTTACAACAACCCTATGAGGTAGGTACAACTATTATCCCCATTTTACAGGGGCTCAGAGAAGCTAAGTGACTTGCTCAAGGTCACACAGCTAGTGAAATCTATGTGTCAGGCATGGTGCTTTGTGTCTGTGTTAATTTTCTCAACACAATATCTGTGGGAGAGAGGCAGTATCAACCCCCTCTTACAGATGAGAAAACTGAGGTGTTTTGCCCAGGTCTAGGGCCCCCTGGCACAGCTCTGTGCCCCACCGTGGTCCTGTCCTCCCTTCCTCTTGTTTCCCAGGGATGGTTCAGCTCTGCACTGCTATCGGCAGAGCAGGTCTGACTGCAACCAGTTTGGGGGAAGCGGGTGTCTCCCTGGCCTGGCCTGTCTGCCCCTCAGCCCCATTTCTGGGGTCACATCCCCCACCAGGGCTCTTGGTTTGCAGGGGCAGTGTCCAGGGTAACCCACCATCATCACAGCTCTCTCAGGCTTTGTCACTGAGCATCTGCCACTAGAACCCAAGATCTGGAACCCAAACCCCAGAGCTGAAAGCCAAGAGCTGCCTCCCTGGAAGGGGCTGTGGAGCCCACCTGGAGCCTTCCGGCTGCTGCCTGGACACCAACTCTTTACACTTTCCACATCAGCCCAGTTCCCATGGTAACCACTGGCTTGCTGTCTCCTAGCAACTGAGTGGTCCTCAGAAGGGGAGGCAGAACAGTGGAGAGTGGCTGATATTTGAGGCCAGAGAACCTGGGTTCAAATCCTGGCTGTGCCATGTCATGGCTGTGAAGTCTTTGGCAAGTCACTTAACCTCTCTGAACCTCTGCTTCCCCATCTGTGAGGTGGGGATGATACTGTTCAATGATGAAGCATTTAGGATTAAGTCAATAATCTGTGAAACGGCGAAGGGCTATGCAAAGGTGTGGAATTAGTGAGAGAGGGCCAGTGGGGCACTGTTGGGCCTGAGTAAGAGCAGAGGGAGGTGAAGCCTGGGTTCTGGGTGGGGGCCCTGGTGTGAGTGGGCCTCCCCATCATGAAGGACCCCAGCCTTGCCTACCTGGCAGCACCCTCAGACACCTTGGCCCTTCAGATCACCACAGTCCTCAGTGTGGTGCTTTCTCTTACCGTTAAGTGTCCAGGGACCCTTCCAGAGAAACCCACCCCCATGACAGTCCTGCCTCCCCCCTTCAAACTACAACGTATTGGCTACCAGAGTCGGGTAAGTTCTAAGCCCTTTACATATATTATTTAATTCTTCCCAATGAGATAGGTTCTTTTTATTATTTTCCAGTGTCAGATGTGGAAACAGGGGCTCAGAGAGGTCAAGTTACATGCCAAGGGCTCGCAGCTCACAAGAGGCAGAACTGGGGCTGGAGCCAGGATCTCTCTGAGAGCCTGACTTCTTAACCTCCTTCCCATGCTGTCTGTTGTGAGTTAGGAAGGAAAGAGTGGGGAGGAAGGGGTGACCTAAGGATGCAGGTGTGGGGAGAGGGAGGGAGGGAGATGCTGGGACAGACCCCAGGAGACAGGCCCAGGAGCGCCTGAGGCAGGGGACGCAGGGCCAGGGGACAGGACGGAGCGCCGAGTCAGAGCGGCAGGAAATCTCCCGGGAGCTTAACCGGTCCCGTCAAATTGCCTGGTGGCGACTCCTCATCCCGAGATGCCCCGGAACGCGCTCTGGGGATGGAGGATGGGGAAGCGGGTGGGGGACGGCCGCGCTGGCGCGCTGGGGAATCAGCTGCGTTTCTCGCCCGGCGAGGGTAGAAAGGAGGGTCAGGCACGAGGGGCAGGTGCAAGGAGGGGGGAGCCGGCGGCCCGAGAGCCCTGGGGCCCGGGCGGGCTGCAGGAGGGAGAGCCCCCCAGGCCGCGTGCTCAGGGCCCTGATTCCCAGCCAGCTCCCCAGCGCCGGCGGCGGGCGCCAGGCCCTCGGTCTCCGTCCTCACTGGGCTGGGGCGGAGGCTGAGCCGGGCATTGCCCAACATTCCTGGGAGAGCCGGGTCTCCCCGCCCGGTGCGGGTGAGCCCCCACCCCCACGCCGCCCTTCAGGCTGAGCCGCCCCGCCCCCCTTCCGGGCCAGGGCCGAGGTCGCTGCGGCAGCTCGAGCCGCTTGATTCAATTAACTAATTCCCGACAAGACAGATGTGCAATTCCCCGTCGCCTGCCATCGGGCGGTGATGGAACTCCTCGCGGGCGGGGCCGGGGCGGTGACGTCACGGCAGGCAGCTGACGTCATGGGCGCCCGGCCAGGAGTCCCGCAGCGCCCCGCCCGCCCCGGGCCTCTGCAGTGAGTGCGTGCTTGCGTGTGTGTGTGTCTGCCCATGTGTGCCTCTGCACACGTGTTCCCGTGTGCCGCCCCCATGGGGGACTCCCTGTGGGTCTCAGAGGTCTTCACTGGGTCCCCAGTTTGGTCCAACTAGGCTGACTCCCAAAGGATGAGACCTTCCCCTCCTCTCCTCTCTCTCTCCTCCTCTGTGCCCTCTGAATTTGCCACCCTCCCCCGGTCCCGCCCCCGTGTCTCTTACCTTGGTGGAGCTTTCCGGTGGGTGCATGCACAGTGAGGTCCACGCGTGTGCATACACACCCAGGCACACACACAGGTGTGTGCACAGGCCTATGTGGACACCCAGGGGTGTGCCTACAGGAGCAGACTTCCAGACACGGACACAGTGGTGCCCAGGGGCACGCACAGGGGCACAGGGAACCACAGCAGTCTCCCAGTCACATGTGCACACACAGTGCATACACACGCTGGCCTGCAGGCCCCCCAGCCGGGAAGCCCTTGGCCTCAGCCCTCCTCAGGCTCCTCTGCCTACCGCGGGGGTTGAGGAAGGGGCAGCGGAGGGGGAAGGGAGGCCTTGTCAAGGACACTAGCAAGGAAAGGGAAAAAAAAGTGAAGTGGAAGAAATAAAATCAAAAGGCTTTTAAGGCTGCTCTCCCCAAGTGGTTGATGTCTTGGCTGCGATTGCCGGCAATGAAATATGGTGCTCTCTGAACGCTTAATGCACAGAGCCGGCAGCCCCCTCCCCCTGCCTAGAGTCAGTCCCCTCCCCTCCCCCTCCCTCCTCTCCCTGTCCTCCCTGGCAGATCTGCCTCCTTGTTCCCAGAAGCGCTCAGCGTGTGTGGTGGAGGGCACAGCTGATGCCCACTTCCAGCCTGGCACTTACCGCAGGAGAGGCTCCAGAAGCCACAGCTGGCATGAGGACCCCAGCTCACAGCCTGGGCAGGAGGGGAGAGCCCAGCTCTGGGCCGGAACCCCTGCCCATGCCTGGCGGTTGTGGTGCTCAGGGCTCTCCCTGCAAAGATGCTGGGTCGGGGGGGAGTGGGGACACGACGGATGGACTTCGAGCTGAGGCATTCTTGGCCAGGGCGGGAAGGACATGAGGATCCACATCTGCCCGATAGGATCCCCAGCAGCCAGAGAGGCTGAGGCTCTTTGAGATTGCGTGTGTGTTGTGTGTGTGTTGTGGGGGAAGAGGGGTTGGATAGGTGTGGGGGGGGAGTGTCGTGGCCTAATTCTCAGCTGTTAGTTAAAAACTGAGCTCAGTAATGGCTAAAAAGCCTGGCTTTCAGCCTCAGCTCACACTACAGCTCATCACTTCCCGGCTCTGTGACCTTGGGCAAGCTCTGAGCCTCCTGTGCCTGAGTTCCATGCCAGGAAGGATGGAGCAAATAATAGAACTGGCCTCATAGGGTTATTGGAGGATTAAAAGAGAAAATATATGCAAAGTGCTTAGCACGGGGCCGTGCATGGTGGGGGGCCCATATGTGGGGCTAATTATGTCTGTAATCTCCCCGGTGGCTCTGTCCCCCTTGCCTAGACCTTGGAGGGGCCGGCTGGGAGCAGCCTGAGAGGTGGTACTGCCCAAAGCCCCCTTCCCCTTCCCATCCCCTCCTCCTCTCCCACCCTTGCTCGCGCATCCAGCCCCGCCCCCAGGCAACTGTTCACTCACTGCGCCTTTCTGTCACGGCCGCCAAATTGGCCAAATCTCTGTAATGCTAAAAAATTGGCCCATTAGCTAGCAGGGAACGTTGACAGGAGGGGAGAGTGAGCAATGTGCATTGCTGCCACAGATGTGTCAGGGGGTTGGAAGGAGGGGCCTCCAGGGGTCCCCGGGGGAGCCAGCAATGCCCAGGGAATGGGCAGCTGCCAGGGTGTGTGTGTGTGAATGTGTGTGTGTGTGTCCTTGGAGCCCCACTGTGTGCCAGATGTGCTGCTGGGGGCTTTCACAGTGTCACCTCCTATAAACCCCACAGCAGCCCTGACAGGTTGGCCCTGTAATTGTTCCCATGTTACAGAGGAGGAAACTGAGTCTCAGAGACAAGAAGGGCTCCACAAGGGGGCTCAGAGGGTGTCAGGGAGACCTGGTCCCTGGTCTGGGGTTCCATTGGTCTCCATGGAATCCCCTTTCCAGGTGTCTCAAAGACCCATCTACCCCAGAATCCTTATTCCTGAAGTCTCTGCCTTCTGTCCCACCCCCTGGCCCTGCCCCATGGGGGTTTCTCATTGCACTGGGGAGGCTGGCTGTGAATTCGTCCTGTTGGCATCAGCCGTACCCAGTTGCCTCAGTGGAGGGAAATGAGCTGTGGTGGGCTGTCCTTAGGTGCCTGGAGGAACAGGGGGGAAAGAGGCTCAGGGTTTCTGGCTGGCCCCAGCCTTCCCTCCTAGTGGGGCTTAGATGAGCAATGCCCAACTGGCCATTCTTCAGCCTGGGGCCTGGTCATGGGTCCAGGCTCTTCCCCACCTTCATCATGTATGATCTCAGATAGACATCATTGTCCCCATTTTTGGATGAGGAAACGGAGGCGTAAAGAGGCCATGTGACCTGTCCAGAGCTAGGAAATGGTGGGGCTGGGATTTCATCCAGATTAGTCTGACTCAGAGCCCGAGGTTTAATCCTTTCGCTCCAGTGTTGGGGAGCTACCTCACTGCGCATCACGTCCTATTAGGGGGCAGTTTTAATCCTGAAAATGTTTGCATTCTTTCTTTCATTCCTTAAATATTAAGTGCCTCCTACTGCCAGCACTGTGCACTGGGGACACACAGTGAATAAGACCCTTCCCTGCCCCCCAGCCGGTTGTTGCATGAGGCTGAGACCATCCTTACCTCACTCCTGCAGATCCGGGGGTCCCAGGCCGCCGTGGCCCTGCTGGGCAATCCCTGCCTCTTCCCTCCTTTGCTTCCTGGATCTACTTACCTATAGATGCCAGTGCACCGAGCTACATGGACACAGGGATCACCATGCCTGCCCTCAAGAGACTGAAGCACTTGTTAGGGGGCCTCAGGGTCCCCCTGATCCTTCCTCTGCTGTCTCCAGCCCCCCATCTCCCACTCCCATCAGACCTCAGGCAGGGCGGCAGGGACCTGGCTGGTCTCTGAGGATATGGCTGCCCTCTTGACCCCCCTGAGTGACCAATACATCAAGGCCAATGCCCTGGGCTGGGGCTGGGGCTGAAGAGAGGGAGGGTGTGGACGAGCCTTCTCTCTTGGCCACAATCTAGTCCTGTGTCCTGAGACATTGCCAAGGGTCCCACTGGGCTGCTGCATGCTCTGCCCTCCCCACCCAGGCCTGACTGTCCACCCTCAGCTTGGCCACCCTCCACAAGAGGTGAATGAGCCCCCAGAGCCAGCCATGCCCAGGAAATGAGGGGACACTGAGGGAGACGGGGTGGTCTGGCCTCTGTCGGGCCAGAGACAAAACTAGAATCTAGCTTCTCGAGTCATAATGCTCCTTCTGACCATTCCCCTACCTCCAGTCCTGGCAAAGTTCAGCCGGAGGGGAGACTTGAGGCAGGACTGCAAGGGCCCAGCAGGGCAATGAGGTGGCTGGCTGCTGCTGAGTCCTCAGGAAGCTGAGCCGGGAGGAGGGGATGCCTCTGATCGCCGCCTCTCGAGTAGACCAAGTGTCTCTCTCCCAACTCTCCTTTCCCCTTGCCTTCTGGCTTGGTTCCGGAGGCTCCTCAACTGAGAGGTGGTGGCGTGTAGTGGGTATGACTTTGGGCTCTGCTATCAGGCTTTTTAGGTCCAAGTCCTGCGTCTGCTATTGCTGGCTCTGTGACTTTGGGCAAGCTCTTCCGTTGTAAGCCCTGGTTTGTCCAAATGTAAAATGGGAGGATGAGACCAGCAGCTGCCTCTTGGGGATTGTGAGGATTCAATGAGATAAAACGCTATTGTCTTAAAACAGCGCCTGGTACAGTATGAGCCCTGATGGCAAGGATGGTGGTAGTGGTGATGAGGATGGTGATTTTGGTGGAAATGATGATGATGATGATGATGATGATGATGATTGAGAGAGTGATGGTGATGATGGTCATAACTGTGATGATGGTGGTGGTGATGATGGTGGATGGAGATGATGATGGTGAATTTGGTGAAAATGATGATGACAATAGAGAAGATGATGGTAATAATGATCATAATTGTGATGATGATTTTGGTGAAAATGAATATGATGATGATGATGGTGAATTTGGAGAAAATGGTAAAGATGACAGAGAAGGTGATGGTGATGCTGCTGATGGTGATGATGGTGGATGGTGATAGTGGTGGAGACGGGGATGATGGAAAGGATGGGGTGATGCAATTCCAGGCCCAAATAAAGGGAGAGAACAGGCAGAGGGAAAGGGGGTACAAAGCAGAGAGGTGCTGCTCAGTGACCTTTCACCTGCCCCACCCAGCGAGGCCAAGCTGCTGTTAGCCTATCTTTCCCTGCCAGCCCAGGAGAAGGAGGGGCCTTGCTCCTTCCTAGCCGGACTCTGGTCTGGCCATGGCCTCTTGGCCCCATCCAGGCCTCTGGGAAGAGTCCACAGGTCCTGAATGACAGGGCAAGCCCTGGCTCTCCTGCCCCAAGGGACCTGCCAGCAGGTGACCATGGGATCCAGAGTGGCAGGCATGGCACTGGTACATGAGCCTTGGGCAGTGGTCCCCAGGCTGTGGGTCTTCCCTCAGGGCTCTGAGGAGGGTTAGGGTGGGGCTATGGCACTCTAGCAGGCTCTGCGGGAGGGGACAATTATGTGGACTGGAGTGGGCAGGTTGACACAGCTCTTCTGAATTTGGGGAGTCAGAGCAGTTCAAATCCAATTCCACCCCTGACAAGCCAGGGTGGGGGTTGGAGGGTCTTGGCTGTTTCTTCATCTCTCTGAGTCTCAGCTTTGCACTGTCCTGACACATGGGATAATAATGGCATCTACCTGGTAGTAGTTATTTTTGCAACAATCCCATAAGATGGGAGCTCAGCAAAACACCTAGTATCTTGGAGGCACTCAGGAGACGTCGCTGACTTTGTTCTCATGGCCTTTGTTGGCTCTGATGGGCTGCACAGGTCCTGGCTGGGGCCAGACGCCGGGTACTCACGGGCTGGGCTGGGGGCTGGGCTGGGGGCTGGGCTGGGGACTCCTGCCTCTGGGCCTCCTGACAGGCGGGTTGGGCTGGCGGGCTGGGCTCAGATGCCCCACCTCCCTGTCCCCTCCTTGTGCCAGGCGGCCCGGCCCTCCATTGCCCCCACCTCTGGCCTCCCCCTGCGCCCTCTCCACAGGCTGGCAAGGGCTCTGACGTGTGAAATAAAAAGGGATTTTAATTACCTCTCAGCAAAACAGCAATTAGAGAGAATCACAGCACAACAGCGGTCCCCTCCTCCACTCCCCCCGCCAGGTCTGCCGTCCCCCCGTTTCTCTAGCCCCCACCCCAGCTCTGAGGTTGGAAGGAACAGGGAGTCCCCCCATTCAGCTCAGGCCCCCTGTGCCCCAGGAGTCAAAGGACGTGAGGTGGTGTGTGCTGGGGACAGGGCACGGGGTGCAAAGAGCTATGCAAAGATGAGCCCCTCAAAGGCTGGCTGCTCAGGTGCGACCTCCCTGTGCGTCCACGCCTTGGAGACAGTCAGGACCCCTCTTTTGGGGTCCCTGTGTGCCCTGGGACGTGCCCGTCCCCGTGTGAACACCCGTGTGTGCACGCAAGCGTGTCAGCAACCTGGGGCAGTGCAACCCTCAGGATGAGCCCGGCGCGCTGGGAAAGCAGAGCATTTCCCAACAGGCTTTTAAAATAATTGCCTGTGACCCTGAGCTGTAACTCTCTGTCCGCTGGCCGCCCCCGCCGCCGGCCCCCGCTGCCAGGGGTCACGTCTCCGTCCATCTACACAGCCTGGGGCACCGGTGCTGCATCTGGGGAGGGGGCCAAGGAGGGCGGGGTGGGGTGAGGTGTCCCCACAGGTGGCCTGAGGCTGGGGGCGGCGGGTGGTGGGTGGCTGATTGAAGCGGTAATTGCAGGCAGCAGGCCCCCGCTAATGCATGTTATGATTAAGCCCCATTACTGAGGAGGCAGCTCAAACATGGGGGCGGGGGCGGGGGGTGGGGGAGACTGACTGTTGGGGGGCCTGCGCCAGGGCTGACTGATGCTTCCTCATGGGGAAGGGGGAGCAGGCGGCCTCGGCCACCTCCATGTCCCCTCCCCCTCCAGAGCTGTAGCCCGTCCAGCTGAGTGGGGAGAGCAAGAGCTTAGGGATGCAAGAGACACCCCCCAACACACAGGCCCACCCCTGGGCAAAGATCTGAAAGCCCCTGTCGGTTCTCTAAGGGGTCCGGCCAGCTTGGATGAGGAGCAATTTCCTGGCCGTTAATCCTGGCTGTCAGGGGCCCCCTAAGTCTCCCAGCCACAGGGCCAGGGATATCATGTCATTGGGTTGCAGAAGCCAGAATGGCTGCAACTAGACGGCTGACATCAGGGACCTCAGTCCCACCCCCTCTTATTGGGTGCCATAGGTGCCTCTCAGGCTCTGCTCGTGCCCACTGCCTGTGGATGGGCCAGGCCAGAGCCCATTGCTCCCTTGACATGGGCCTTGCAGTCTGGCCTACCTGTCCATGGGGAGTGGGTGCCTCAGCACCCTTAATTTTGCAGAAGCCCAGAGAGGTTACTCAACTTTCCCAAGAACACACAGTAAGGGCTGGGTTAGACCTGGTCTTACCCTAGTATCCCAGCTTGGCCACTTACCAGCTGTGTGACTTGGTGAAAGTCACTTAACCTCTCAGGGCCTCAGTTGCTGCCTCTGTAAAATGGGAATAAGAGTAGCACCTACTCTTAGAATTGTTGTGAGGATTTAATGAGACAACTTAGCACTTAAAGCCCAGGACTTGGCCCAGAAGTCAGCTACTAGTGTTCTTAGCAAGGCCTTTGCTCTTTGATTCACATTCTCCGTGGTAGGCAGAATCCTAAGATGTCCCCCAAGATTCCTGGCCCCTGGTAGACATACTCTCTCTGTTATTCAATCAAACACAAATCTAGGTACTGTTATGAAAGGATTTTACAGAATGTAATTAAGATTCTGTGTCAGTTAACCGTAAGACAGGGAGATTTTCAGATCTAATTGCTTGGATCCTTTAAAAGTAGCGTCTCTGGCTGGTTGATGAGAGGAAGACAGATTCCAAGCATGACAAGGGTTCAGCGGGGTAGGGGTGGGGGGTGGGGAGTTTCCATTGATGACTCTGGAGATGGAGGAGGTCACAAGGCAAGGGATGCAGGCGACCTCTAGCAGCTGAGATTAGCCCCTGGTTGATAGCCAGCAAAGAATCGATACCTTGATTCTACACCTGGAAGATCTGAATTCTGCCACAACCAGTGAGCGTGGAAGAGGAGCTGGGCCCCAGGTGAGAGCCCCGCTCCAGCCGACCCTGACTTCAGCCCAGTGAGGCCCTGGGCAGAGAATCCGGCCACGCTGCACCTGGACTTCCGACCTACAGGAACTGAGAGAATAAATTTGTGTTGTTTTAAGTTGCTAAGATTGTGGTAATTTGTTACAGAACAATAGGAAACTAATAGCCCTCGTTGGTAGTTCTGATGGACGGCCCTGGGACATCCTGCCAGGAGGGGAGCTTGGGGCTGGGCTAGGGGCGGCCCCAGGTGAGGCTGGCACTCAGAGACGGGTGGATGTGTAGGCACCTCCATGAGGGGTGGAAGCAAGGGCGGAGACATGGCAGCGAGGCTTCCTCAAATCTGACCTCACGTCTGACTCATCACCACATCCAGAGGAAGTCTGTGGGAACCCCTCACCACCCCCCAGCCCAGCCCAAAACCCTGGGGCAGGCAGGCAGTAGGCAGAGGTGGCATGGATGTTCACGGTGACACACAGATGTTCGATGGCAGCTCCAAATCTGGCGCTCTTGTCCTCCATACCACAGTTCTACCTCAAGGAGTCTCTGACAATGGCCCCTCCAAAACACACAGTATGGAGGGAGGCCCCACCCAGGCCAAGGTGCTGTGCCCAGGCCCCCTGAGTCCCTTTGAGACTCTCTGTCTCTTCTCCTCTGCAGCCCTGCTCTCTCTCCTATGAGGGACAATTAGTGGCCTCAGCCTTAATTAGCTAACGGTCCCCTTCAGCTCCAATCACTTGAAATGATGATGGAGTGCTGGGGGAGGGGACCTTGGCCCAGTGACCCTGTGAGGCAAGGAGGGGTCCCACTGGCTTCTCCAGGCTCTGCCCGTCCCAAGCCCCACCCCCTCATAGACCCAGGCAATGGGCGTGGTGACTCTGACAGGAAGGGGTGCCCCGGGCTCTGGAGTCTACCTTCCTATATCCCCCAGCCCCCATGGCCCTATGCGCATCTTGCTGCAGGAGCTGAGCCGCCTTTTGTGGCCTGTCCATCAAACAGTGAGTCCAAGGCGGCTGGTAGTCACAGGTGGAGGCCCACAGGTCTCAGACTCACGACCTCCTCTCGTCCCTGCCCCCCATCATCACCACCCTGCCTTGGCTTTGTCAATCTGGCCCCCACCCCCATCCGCCTGTGGCCAAGGCCTTGCCACTCAGGCTGGGCAAGAAGAACGGACGATGGGAAAATCTGGGGTCCCAAAGGAGCTGAGGAAGATAGATGATGAAAATACCGAGTTACAAGATCACATCAGGCGGAGACGAATGCGGTACAGGAGGTACCCAGAGCAACAGGTAGAAAATGACAGGGCACTTCAGACAGGGAGACCCGGAAGGGCCCTCGGGGTGGGGATGTCTGGAAGGGAGGCCAAGGCCCGGCTGCATCCCCGAGAGTCCTCCTGAGGTCTTTGTGCAGACTCGGCCCCTGCCTGGTCCCCCGGATTCAGGCCCCCCAACACAGTTCCTGGGCTGAGATCACAGCTGGGCCCTGGGCCCTGTGTGCTTTCACTTGGGTCCTGGGTGTCCTGCCTGTCCCCTTGCAGAGCTGTCCTTTCATCTTCCAGCTCATGGTGTGCGTCTCTGAGACCCTGCACACAGCAGACACAGGTTCAAATCTCAGCCTCAGTTCTTGGGAGCTGGGTGAACTGGGGCACTTGTCTTTCCATCTCTGGGCCTCAGTTTCCTCCTGCATAGCTTGGGGCCAAGGATGTGGGCCCCCTGGTGGGGTTACAGGGAGACTCAGCGTGGTGAAGTAGGTAGAGAGCTCAGCATGGGGCGTGGCACTCAGGAGGGGCTCCACAAGTGTTATCGTGGGGCTTCCAGCAAGGCTGAGGGGGGCCCATCCAGCTTGGAGCGGGGCCTGCTCCATCCAGCCCAGGCTGTGCAGCAGGCTCCAGGCTGGGCACACAGGGGCGCACATCTCTCCCTGCAAGGAGAGGCCCTTGGGCAGGCTCCCTTGGGTGGGACCTGGGCAGCCACGGGGACAATCGGGGATTCTGGGAGCTTGAGATGAACTTAAAGAAGCACAGGAGTGCTGGGGACGGGGCACTCCTGTGCCCCGTCGAAGGCGGGTGGGATGGCTTGAACAAAGGCACAGAGGTGAGGGGACAACCCCTTGAGGAGGAGGGACACTCAGGGGACAGTGAGCCAGGAGGCTGGAAAGGGGTCTGGAGCCAGACCCAGGAGGTCTCGGAAGCCATGATGAGGGGTGACAGAGGGTGTGGGGCGGGAATGCACAGGATGCAGCAGCGCCTGGGTGGGCAAGGGGAAGAGACCCCCTTCCTCCAGGAGGGAAGGGAGCCAGAGCTGAGGGCCAGAACTGAGACAGGACAGGAGGGGAAGGAAGGGAGGAAGCCAGAGGCCTTTCTAAGGCTGAGACACGGGATCTTGACCCTGATGTACAGGACCAGGACGGAGAGGGAAAGTTAAAGAGGAACTGGGTTTGGAGTGCAGTGAGCTTCCGAGGGGCCAGAGGGCGAAGTTGGGAGCAATAGCCACCACCTGGGCACAGCCTCCAGGGGATGGAGAGGAACAGCAGCTGGGGAGGGCGGGCAGAGGTGGGCCCAGAGGGAGGTGGGAGGCAGGACGCCAGTTAAGGCTGCAGGATTTGGAGACCAGATAGGTGTGGGCAACAAGACAACCGATGTGTCCCTCAGTTGGGGACAGTGATGCTGAGGACTTCTGTGTGGGAAACGCAGAAGAGCCCACCTTGCCTTGGGGAGGGCTAGGGGGGCCAGGAATGCGTGTGAAAGGCCTACACGTTCATCGTCTACATACTCATATGGTTTAAGACTTTTAAAACAAGGATGTATTTATATATTTCTTGGATGAAATAAAAAAGTGATCTAGGTGCCCCTAGAGAGGAGTGTGTGTAATGGGGACAGAAGCCTACCCCAGGGTGAGAGAGTGGACGTGAGGGGGCGGAGTGTCGTCTGGTGGGTCCCAGAGCCACAGTGAGTGTAGGATCTGAGAGCCTGGGCAGGTTTGTAGGTGACGGTGCTGGCCGAGGCCAAGGCCTGGCCCCAGGGGATGTTTCACACAGGGGGTTCCATGAGCCGACCACAGCGGTGTGAGATGGCTCCATGTCTGTCAGATGGGTCACCTGTGCTGGGCTCTGGGCGACACAGCTGAGTAAGGTGCAGGAAGTGTAGTGAGGGCCCAGGGAGGGCACGCCCGCAGCCAGTGGAGCATCACCTGACCAGACAAGAGAGGCTGACATTCCCAGAAGGCTGAGTGGCAAGTGGCCAATGGAAGAGGTGGTGGGTGAAGGGTGTTCCAGGCAGCCAGAACAGCGAGTGCTATGGCCCCAGGGTGCGAGAGAGCCAGCTAAGTTCTGGGAAATGAAACTAGACCAGAGTGACCAGAGGGAGAGAGAGGTAGGGGTGGGGAGAGAGAGCAAGAAGGGCAGAGAAGGACGAGAAAGAGGTTACAGCCCCATGGGCCACGTTAGATGTGTCAGTTCTATCGTGAAGGGTAAGGAGGCGGCGCTGGGAGCAGGAGGCCAGTGGGGAGGCCGAGGCAGCTGTCCAGGCCGGAGTTAGGCGTACCACAGTGTCGAGACCCAGCAGAGGAGCTCAGCCGGGGGTGCGTACAGGGGAGACTCTTGAGTCCAGCCCAACAAGGGCCAGGAAGTTTGGGGAGGAGATGGACCAGGCCAGGGAGCCCAAAAGCTGCCCTCTGGGGCCAAGAATCTAAAGTAAGTGGAGTACACGGTCCAGCCCTCCCTAGGCCCCTGCCTGGCCAGGAGCAGACCCCACTGCTCAGGCAGGACTCACAGGCACCCTTCACCTCACCTGGTCAGAGCAACAGGGTAGGATGAAGTCACGGGCTGGGTGGCGGGGTAAGTGGGCCTTTCGGGTCCTCAGTCTGCCGTGGGCATCCAGCTCTCCAGCGAGAGCCTGAGTCAGCAGAGTCAGCACCGTGGCGGCCGCCCCGCGGCTCTGGCCTTCCCCGCCCCCTCCCTGACACCCTGGCCACTTGGGAGAGCCATTTCATTTCTCAAATTAAAAATCCATTTTGTGCTGTGAATAATAGATGGGATGAGCCCTGGGAGGCTGGGCGGACGACAGGAAGCTGGTTGGGGGGATGTTTCCCAGGGCACGGAAGATACTGCAGAACTGCTGGTGGTGGGGAGTGGGGGCTGGTTGGGCAGGGTGGGGGTTGGGGACATTCCCAGAGCAGACGCAGGGCGGGGGGTTCAGCTCCTGTGGGGCTCCTTGGCCTGTGGGCACGAGCGGCAGGCAGATGGGGGCCCAGTCTGTCCCCACACACGTGCAGGTGGGAGGGGAGCAGGATCACGTCTGACCACTGCTGGGCCCCAGGCTGGCTTCAGGTTGGCAGCCCCACTTGGTGAAAGCGCAGTAGATGTGAGTCATTAGCGTGAGGACTGCTGTCCCCAGCGAGTTGGGGCTGCTCTGTGCCCCCTCCCAGATCCCAGACCCAGTCATCTCCATCGGCAGAGGTAGGCTGGGATCTGGGCCATGGTAAGGGAAGAGGTGGGCTCCCAAACTCCTCACCTCTGCCCCTTGCACCCCCTCAGGTCTTCTCCCTCCAAGGTCAGCTCTAGCCGGTGCTCCCTCACGCCTGCTCCCCCACCCTCCAAGCTGGGCATCCAGCTGCCTCGCTCAGGGCTTGGCTGGGCGCTGCTGTGTCCTGTCATTCTCTTGCTCCTCAGTCAGGGGGTCACCTTGACAGTTCCGGGTGGAGCAGAGGAGCACTGGGCCTGGAAGCCTCAGAAAAAGAAAGCTGGAGGCCAGCCCCCCGTGTCCTCCACTCGCCTCCACTCAGCTCCCTTTTCTTTTTTTTTTTTTAAAGATTTTATTTATTTATTCCCCCCCGCCTCAAAGCCCCAGTAGATAGTTGTATGTCATAGCTGCACATCCTTCCAGTTGCTGTATGTGGGACACGGCCTCAGCATGGCCGGAGAAGCGGTGCATCGGTGCGCGCCCGGGATCCGAACCCGGGCCGCCAGCAGCGGAGCGCGTGCACTTAACCACTAAGCCACAGGGCCGGCCCTCAGCTCCCCTTTCTGAGCAGGGGCAGAAAAGCAAAGGAGGGGGGCCTGGTCACTCTTCATCGGTGGCTGTGGAGGGGGACGAGGCCTGAGTGTCATGGGCCCACCCCCAGTCAACTCCGGTGGGCACTGGTTGCTGCGCTCAAGGCTGGGGCCGGGCCAGGAGTCTCTGGGGCTGGCTGTGGGGGATGAGGTGTGTACAGAGTAGGTGAGACGGAGGAGGCAGGCAGGCAGGGTGGCCTGGCCGGGGGGTGGGGAGGCAGATGAATAGACCAATGGCAGCTGAGAGTCTGAGAGAGGGGATAGCCAGGAGGGGGTCCGACAGCTGACCCAGGAGGGAGGAGAGAGGGAGGAGCTGAGGGCCTGGGTCCCCACCCCCTGGTGGCTGGAGCAGTGGGGTCCCTGGGGAAGTATGTTTGCCTTTGTGCCTTTCTGTCAGAAAAGAGTCAGCTCCCTGAGACAATATCCATTTTTATATTTCTTGGAAATTTCACGGCATTCATTTCAGGGAAAATAAAAGCTGTCATTGCTGGAGAAATGATACCAATCAGGGCCTGAAAAGGCTGGAAAATTATCCTCCTGGAGATGGAACGTTGGGGGAAAAACGCAGATTAAAAGCACAAAGAGCCACTTTGCCACCGCCCTGCCCTCCCCTCCCCCCTCATGGAATCACCACATTTTACATAATTCCACCTCTCCTGCATAGAATTAATTGGACACAAGAAGAACGCATGGGGCAGAGGAGGACCCCGAGGTGGCCAGAGAGGGAGGCAGAGAGCATCCAGAACAACAGCTTAGAGATGGACAGATGGACAGGCAGAATGGGGGCAGAGGTGGCCATTCAGGGTCAGGGGTCCAGTATCAGCCCCAGGGGAGGGGACAGGACAATGGGTCTGTTGAGTTCCTTCCTTGTAGTGGTTTTTATCAGATGGGGCTCTTTGGCAGTCTTGGACTTTTTCAAACGTCCTGCAGGCTGGAACCGCCAAGCCTGGGAGTGCTGGTGCTTTGTGGGGTCCCCTGCTAGGGACTCCGGAAGCAGAGGGGCTGGGGTATGGGAGGGCAGAGACTCCAGAAACAGTAGCATCCATCCAAGAAGTCCTGAGTTCCCTGTGCCCCACTTGGGCCAAGCCCTGTGCATCCAGCTGTGAGCCAGACAGAAGTGGGCCCTGCCTCAGGGGCTGGGACCTGTGGGAGGGAGATCCCACCCTTAGAAAGCAAGTTGTACAAGAAGGTAGTGGGTGGATCAATTCCAAGTCCCCTCTACCTAGCCTGTCCTCCCACCAGTCTACATACAAGGGTCTTGAGGCCTGGGGCCTGTCTGAGGACTGGGGCTGCTAGGCAGAGGGGGCCGGCTCCCTCCCTCCCTGTCTCCAGCAGGACAATCTCTTTCATTATTCTCCATCCTTGTCTCCCTCCCTGGCCAGCGGCTTCCTGAGCAGTGGGTGCTCAGGCCAGCCAAGGTTTGGGGGAGGGGTGCAGTCTCGGCCCTGAGGTCCCCCTTCCCTGCAGCAGCCTCCACGGCTCTCCCTCCAGCAGGGGCCGGGTGAAGGTTGCAAGCCAACCAAAACCTCTGGTGGGCGTAGGCAGGGGCTAAAGGGAGGCCCAGGAAGCCCCCTTATTGAAGCCCGCTCTGCGCCAAGCGCTTTGCCACGCAGATTAAGGCACTACTTCAGCTCACTCCGCAGCTTTTCGAGGAGTCCTCCCTGCGCAGTGCTCCGGGCCTGTGGGCTCCGCTGGGATCGCCCACGCGCTTTCTTATTTCTAGCTTGAGCCCCTTTCCCGTGGGCTGGTAGGCAGCCCGAGTGGGGGCATCGGATTTAAGGAGACCCCTTCCCGGGAGTAGCAGGCGCCCTCACTCTTCCTGGGACGCAGCTGGACCTGGAATCCTCGAGCCCAGAGCCTGTGCAAGACCCTCGGGAGCCTGTCCCCGCAGCCGCCGTCCCGCCCCCGAGCTGCCACCGAGCTGACAGGTAGCCGGGATGGAAGCAGGAAGAAGGAGGGGGCGCGGGGGGCGGGCGGAGGAGGGTGGAGCCGCCGGCGCGCCCCCTCCCTCGGGGCCGGCGGGCGGCGCGGCGCGGCGGCAGAGGAGGCGGCGGGCGCTCGGGGAGAGCGGCCGCTTGCCCCGCTCCGCTCCGGCTCGGGTTCGGGCTCGGGCTCGGGCTCGGGCTCGACCTGCTCTCTTGCCGCTCTTCCCGGGCGCGCACCTGCCGGGTAAGTGGCTTCCGAGTCCGCTACCACTGCAGCCACCATCGCAGCCACCTCCGCCGCCGCCGCCGCCGCGCCGAGCCTCCAGGCTTTGTCTGCGTCCCTGGAGCTCCGGCTCGGGCTGCGGCTGCGACTCCCGGGCTCGACTCTCCGGCTCCGCGGACTGCGCGGCGCGGCGCGGGAGGCTCCGAGGCGCGCGGGGCCAGCTCGCTCCGCGCTGGGGGTGAAACTTCGCCCAAGTTTGGGCTCCGGGGAGAACCTGTTGAAGCCGGGAGTGGCCCAGCGCGGGGACCGGGGGTGGGGCGGGGTACAGAACCGGTTCCGGGTTCTTAGGGCCGTCGGGGGTTTCTCTCCGATCCTGGGCTGCACAGCGCGCGTCGCTGGCGAAAGGGGCTGGTGGGCATTCTGGCGATTGAACAGAAGGAGACGGGGCTGGGGGTGGCCCTGCGGACATCCGCGAGGACAAAGTTTGGTTCTTTAGCCGCTGTCTTGAGCGTCTGTTCTAGTGCAGGGAGCCGAAGGTGGCCTCAGGGGCCGCCTAAACGCGCCCCTGATCGCACCTCCTTTCTCCAGCTCTGCTTTTCCCCTCCCCCACTTGGCCTTGGCAAAGGCAAAGGGAAGAGAGACCGCCTTTCATTGAAGGCCTACTAAGTGCCAGGCCCCGTGCTTTACAGGGGCCTCCCAAATCTTCGGCGGGCCTAAGTGTGCAGGGAGAAAGGAGGCAGGTTAAAAGGACGCCAGTGGGCGTCCGGGAGGTGGTGGCTACTCTGAGCCTTTCCCTTCCCTCATTCTTCGAGAGGCCAGGCCCCAGGCCAGCTCGCTGTTGGGGATGCGGGGTGGCCTCCAGTCTCTGGACCTAGGCCTGCGCCCCACCTCGTCGTGCTGTGGGTCCCGTCGGGCCCCAGTGCCTCTCTGAGCCTGCATCTACCTTTCCCGCAGCTACGGCCCGGGGTGGGGGCCATGCGGAGGCCCACGAGGAGGCCGGCGGCCCAGAGCATTCTGTAGCCGAGATCGCCAAGGGCTGCGTAGCAGTGCCAGCGGCACCATGGAGACCCCGTATTCGATGACGGCGCACTACGACGAGTTCCAGGAGGTCAAGTACGTGAGCAGGTGCGGCACGGGGGGCGCGCGCGGCGCCTCGCTGCCCCCCGGCTTCCCGCTGGGTGCGGGGCGCAGCGCCACCGGGGCCCGGGCCGGGCTGCCGCGCTGGAACCGGCGCGAAGTGTGCCTGCTGTCGGGGCTGGTGTTCGCCGCCGGCCTCTGCGCCATCCTGGCCGCCATGCTGGCGCTCAAGTACCTGGGCCCCGGCGCGGCGGGCGGCGGCTGCTCCGAGGGCTGCCCCGAGCGCAAGGCCTTCGCGCGCGCCGCCCGCTTCCTGGCCGCCAACCTGGACGCCAGCATAGACCCGTGCCAGGACTTCTACTCCTTCGCGTGCGGCGGCTGGCTGCGGCGCCACGCCATCCCCGACGACAAGCTCACCTACGGCACCATCGCGGCCATCGGCGAGCAGAACGAAGAGCGCCTGCGGCGCCTGCTGGCGCGGCCCGGGGGTGGGCCGGGCGGCGCGGCCCAGCGCAAGGTGCGCGCCTTCTTCCGCTCGTGCCTCGACATGCGCGAGATCGAGCGGCTCGGCCCGCGGCCCATGCTCGAGGTCATCGAGGACTGCGGGGGCTGGGACCTGGGCGGCGCCGCCGAGCGCCCAGGGGCCGCGGCGCGCTGGGACCTCAACCGGCTGCTGTACAAGGCGCAGGGCGTGTACAGCGCCGCCGCACTCTTCTCGCTCACGGTCAGCCTGGACGACAGGAACTCCTCGCGCTACGTCATCCGCGTGAGTGCGTACCCCCCCAGGCACCCGGCTCGCGGCCAGGGACCCGCGGCGCCGCGGTCCGGCACGCTCGGCCCCCGCGCCCGGGTGACCGGTGCAGAAGGGGAGAGGAGAGGGGAGGAGGAGAGCGCGCACGGCAGAGCGCGGGAGGAGGGCGCGAGTAATTTCCCTCGAGTAATTGCGGTGTTTAGCGGCGCCGCGGGAGTCGCAATTTCCCAGCCCTCTGGCAGGCGGTGAGAGCACGGAGCCGATGGGTCTGTGGCTGGCTTGAATGCCGAGAGCACAACTCTCAGTGCGGGTCCCGCAAGTGCCCTTCACCGGTGGGGAAAGTGAAGGCTTACTGGAGGAAAGATGGTGGGGAGGGGGCGGTGCACGGGGGAGTGCTGGCGTCCTCAGGCTAGGCTGGTCAGGGGTGGGAGCTCCCTGCAGCTTCTCTGGATGGACGGAGGGGCTGGTGTCTTTGTGCTCCTGGGGCTTGTGACAGAGATGTCTGGCATGTCCTCTGGGCGTTTGGGTGGGAATTCAGTCTGTTTGCAGGAACCTGGTATATTGACCTCTGACCTCTGATCTCCGTCTCTCTTCCCAGATTGACCAGGACGGGCTCACCCTGCCGGAGAGGACCCTGTACTTAGCTCAAGATGAGGAGAGCGAGAAGGTGTGGGCGCACAGGACGGGGTTGCAGGGAAGGCCTGGGACTCTGGGAGGGCTAGACCAGGGCCTCGCACTGACCCCTACCCTTGCCTTGGCCCTCCTGGTGCAGATCCTGGCAGCATACCGGGTGTTCATGGAGCGCCTGCTCAGCCTGTTGGGGGCCGACGCTGTGGAGCAGAAGGCCCAGGAGATTCTGCAGCTGGAGCAGCGGCTGGCCAACGTGAGCAGGGAGGCTGCCGTGGGCTGCAGGGAGGGGACCGCCGGGCAGGGCTGGGTCAACTCTGTTCTCCACCCCCAGATCACAGTGTCAGAGTATGATGACCTCCGGCGGGACGTCAGCTCCATGTACAACAAGGTGACCCTGGGGCAGCTGCAGAAGATCACCCCCCATGTGAGTGCAGCCCGGCCCTGGGGGGAGGCGTTGACCCTGGGACTCTTGGGTGGTCTCTCCCCAGGGACGGGCCAGGCCTTCCATGGCCATGGACTCCCGTGTCCTCTTGTTGCCTCTCCCTGACCCCTTCGTGTTCTCTGTGGCCCCTGCCACACCCAGCCCCACTGTCCCTGCCCATGGCCCCACAGCTGCGGTGGAAGTGGCTGCTGGACCAGATCTTCCAGGAGGACTTCTCGGAGGATGAGGAGGTGGTGCTGCTGGCCACGGACTATATGCAGCAGGTGTCCCAGCTCATCCGCTCCACACCTCACAGGTGCAGCTGTCAGTCACCCGCTCCTGCCCACCTGCCCCTCCAGGCCCCTCCCCTGTGCCCCAGACCTGTCTGCTTGGTGAGCTGTGAATTCCCACTTGCACCTGGTCCTGTAGCCATCCTGGGCAGGCAAGTGAAGAGCACTGGGAGAGGAGTCCAGATCCCTAGGCTCAGACTTGGCTCTCCCACCTACTCTGTGGGACCCTGGGCAGAGCCGTGAGCTTCCTGAGCTGCGGTTCCCTCATCTGGGGATGGTGAGGCTTGAGTGAGTCTGGACATCAGAAAAGGAAAGTGTGGCTGCAGCTCTGCCGCCCCAGGAGAGGCGCCACCTCCGGGAGAGCCTCCCTGGTCTCCGCCCACCTTGGGGAGGAGCAGAGGCCTCTCAAGCCCAGCCCAGAGGCAGACAGTTACCCCAAGTGCCCACTCTCCCACTCCATAGTAAGTCAGAAAATGACGCTGGCTTGGGACCCATCAGCATCAGGCGCTTTGCTCAGTGGTTGGAGGTGTGTCCTGCTGGGTGTGGACCCCGTCCTTTTTCCTGACTTGGGCCACTCCAGGTTCTGCCTCCGAGTACCTGGAATGACTCTCACTCCTGTGCGGGTGATAGGTCCGACCCCAGGCTGGGGGGCGGGGGCGGGATGGTGCCCTGGATGGCTTGTGCACAAGACCCTGTCCGGACACCCCGCTGCTTCACCTGGCCCTCAGGATCCTGCACAACTACCTGGTGTGGCGCGTGGTGGTGGTCTTGAGCGAGCACCTGTCATCACCCTTCCGAGAGGCGCTGCACGAGCTGGCCCGCGAGATGGAGGGCAGTGACAAGCCGCAGGAGCTGGCCCGGGTCTGCCTGGGCCAGGCCAACCGCCACTTTGGCATGGCGCTTGGCGCCCTCTTTGTACATGAGCACTTCTCGGCCGCCAGCAAGGCCAAGGTCGGGCTGCCCCGGGCTGGGAGGTGGGGGTGCGGGAGGGGCTGGGCACGAAGTCCTCACACGGCCTTGGTCGGAGGATGGGGAGCCCCGCACATCCCCCTGCAGCCAGGGGCACTGGGCCCTGTTTAGGGCCCTACCCTCTTTGAGGCCCAGGCCACTTCTCACGAGGCTTCCTCCTCCAGGAAGCCTGCCTCCCCATCCATCTCCTGCCCACCTTCTCTGCCATGCTCAGTAGGCGTGGCCTTAGGAACGTACGTGATCGTTGCTGGGGCAGTTTGCCCCCTTCCAGACTGCGAGCTTTTTGTTGGGGTGCAGGGCCTGACCCTTGACCCCTGACCCCTGACCCTGCAGGTGCAGCAGCTGGTGGAAGACATCAAGTACATCTTGGGCCAGCGCCTGGAGGAGCTGGACTGGATGGACGCCGAGACCAAGGCAGCCGCGCAGGCCAAGGTGAAGTGGGACCCTATCCCATTGGTTGGTTCCACAAACACTTGTTGAGTGCCTACTGTATGCCAGGTACTGGGGATAACAAAAGAGACAAAGATGCCTCTTGTGGAGCTGGCATCACCTGGCCCGTCTCCCCCTTGAGCCCCATGCTAGGCTGGCCCGGGAGCGTTTTCCCGTGGCAGTCGGGGGCTGTCTCCTGAGGCCCTGGCCCGCCGGCCGCCCTCTCGCCCGCAGCTGCAGTACATGATGGTGATGGTGGGCTACCCGGACTTCCTGCTCAAACCCGAGGCCGTGGACAAAGAGTATGAGGTGGGTCTGCCCCCGGCCCTGGCCTGCCCCGCCTGAGCGGCCGGCTTCTCCAAGCCCCTGACCAAGACCTTGAGGGAGGCCCACCACCGCCGCAGAGAAGGAGCCACAGCCCTCGGCTGACGGACCCTAGGAGGGCCCGGGACCCACATGGTGCCGGTCTGGCCCTGCCCCTGGCCTGCCGCTGAGCGCTGCCCATCCCCTGTGCAGTTTGATGTCCACGAGAAGACATACTTCAAGAACATCTTGAACAGCATCCGCTTCAGCATCCAGCTGTCAGTCAAGAAGATCCGGCAGGAGGTGGACAAGTCCACGTGGGTGCCTGGCCCAGAGCTTGAGGGGTCGGGGGGGTGCCATGGGGAGAGGGCTCCTAACCAAGGCCAGGAGGCTGGCAGGGCAAACTGCCTCACAGCCATCCCGGTGTGGGGGGCACAGGGCCTGCATAGGTCATGGGTGGGGGCCAGTAGCGTGGGGGCTCAGCCTAGGGGAGGCCCATGACATGCCTGTAGGCTGGGTCAGCAAGGCAGCCGTTGAGGAGGCTAGGAGGTGGGAGTAGTGAGGGAAGGACTGTGGGCCCCTCCAGCTGACCGCAGCCTCCCTCCACAGGTGGCTGCTCCCACCACAGGCGCTCAATGCTTACTATCTACCCAACAAGAACCAGATGGGTAAGGGGGCGTATGCCAGTGGGGTGACGGGGGAGGTGGGCAAGTTGGGCTGGTCTTTTGCTGACCGCACCCTTCCTGTAGTGTTCCCCGCTGGTATCCTGCAGCCCACGCTGTACGACCCTGACTTCCCACAGTGAGTACCGAACCTGGTGTGACCCGGCCAGGGCCTTGTGTGTGGGGTGCGTGGGGGCTTCTCAGACTGCCCCGCACCCCAGCTGCGCCCAAGGGTCACGACAGCCGCAGACCCTGGCTCCTCATAGTCTCACCTCGTTCTTGGTTATTTAGGAAAATGTGTAGGGTTTTTGTTACCTTTGCTTCAAATGTCCTGAGTGCCCCCTTACCGGGTTTGAGGCTTCTTCAGGTGTTTCAAAAGTGGAGCGACCTTAGTGATGAGGAAGAAGGCCAAATGCCATGTGGGGTGACTCAGTTTCCCTCCTGTCTCCCTCCAACTCTGTCTCCTCCCCCATCCCAGATCTGTTAGATGTTATTTCCTAAAAGGCAGCTGCACAGGAATCCTTGGCCCCTCTTACTATCCCACGAGGAAGCTGAGGCCCCTGTGCCCCAGGATGTGCAGACGCCACTACGGCCTCCCTCGGCTACCCCCCAGCCTCCCCCGGCGTCCCAGGGCCTGGGCAGCAGTGCAGGGCTCTCAGAGGGTGGGTGAGGCTGCGTCCTGATGCTGCTGCTGTGGGCCCAGGTCTCTGAACTACGGGGGCATTGGCACCATCATTGGTCACGAGCTGACCCATGGCTACGACGACTGGGGTGAGGCCTGTGGGCGGCCTGGGGGGATGGCGGGGGAGGGGGAGGACAGGCAGTGGGGGGCAGGGTGGTGATGGGCTGGTTGAGGCCCCACGGCCCCTCTGTCCCCATTGGCTGGTGGGTGGGTGGGAGAGAGGTTGGTGCCCAGCCTGGGCTCTGGGGGGGAGGGTCAGTCTCAGGCGGCCCCGCCCACTGCGCACAGGGGGCCAGTATGACCGCTCCGGCAACCTGCTGCACTGGTGGACGGAGGCCTCCTACAGCCGCTTCCTGCGCAAGGCCGAGTGCATCGTCCACCTCTACGACAACTTCACCGTCTACAACCAGCGGGTGAGCCCCCTCGCTGCCCCTCCAGCCCATCAGGCCCGGTCAAGCTCGCACTAGGAGCGTGCATACCCACACGTGTGCCTGCACAAACCCCGTGCCCAAGTCCCTGCACGCACACCCAGGGTCTGCGTGCACACTCCCTCGGGACGTGAATGAGTTCACACAGAACCACACAGCACATGGGGCACAAAGAGGGTGGACCCAAACCCTCTGGGAAAGGGAAAAGGGGGGCGAGGAGGGAGGCAGGGGGCCAGGGGAGCAAGGCCTGAGGGAGGCCAGTGGGCCCCAGGCAGCCCCCGGCCTCTTGCCTTCTCGGCAGGTGAATGGGAAGCACACGCTTGGCGAGAACATCGCGGACATGGGCGGCCTCAAGCTGGCCTACTATGTGAGCTGCCCCTGCCTGGCCCTTCATCCCTGCGGGGGGGGATGGTGAGGGGGCTGATGAGGAGTCCACTAGACAGAGGCTCCCCTCCCTCCCCATCCTGCTGAGCTCTGGCCTAGGACAGGGGCCTGTGCCAGCGACAGGATCCATGGGAAAAGGAGGGATTTGCAGGCCCCACCTTCAGGGAAAGTAAGGAGGGCTGCCTGGAGGGGGTGGCACCTGTCTAGGGTTAGCCTTCCCAAGAGGGAGCACGGCTCGGGGAGGGTGGAAGGCAGGGAGCCTGGGGCTCAGCACGGTGGGTGGTGTGCAGAGCTGGGGCCAGTGAGGGGCTGACTGGGTGGAGCGCGGTCAGGTCACCCCATTGGGGGCACCGCAGCTCCACGTTCTGCACCCCCAGGCCTATCAGAAGTGGGTGCGGGAGCATGGCCCCGAGCACCCGCTGCACCGGCTCAAGTACACACACAACCAGCTCTTCTTCATTGCTTTTGCGCAGGTGGGCCGGGGGCAGGGTTGGGGGTGGGGCACAGCTTCCAGCCCGTGTCCCATCAGCTGACCCTCAGAGGCAGGGGCCCTGTGGGACGCCTGGTCTCATATCTGCCTCTCCTCCCCTCCTCCCGTGTCGGGGCGCAGAACTGGTGCATCAAGCGGCGGTCGCAGTCTATCTACCTGCAGGTGCTAACCGACAAGCACGCGCCTGAGCATTACAGGTACACCCACCCACCTACCTGGGCCTCGTCCCCTCCTTGTGGCTGCGGCAGGAGCAGGTGGGGCTGGGAAGGGACGGCCGGGTGCAGTGGCCGCCAGGACCCACAGTTTGTGAGTCTCTCCCCTTATCCCAGGGTGCTGGGCAGCGTGTCCCAGTTCGAGGAGTTCGGCCGGGCCTTCCATTGCCCCAAGGACTCGCCCATGAACCCTGCCCACAAGTGCTCTGTGTGGTGAGCCTGGCCGGCCGCCCCCACACCCCCGCCACCCTGCACGAATGGCCTCCCCTGGCTGCCGGGGCAGGCATGGACCCGGCGCTGGCCCCGCCCTGGGCACCACCCGCCTTCCCAGCCCCTCCAGGACCTGGCCCCCCGCTGTCCCTCACTTCAGGAGGGGTCCGGAGCAGGGACCGAGTTGGGCTTCAGGAGCGCATGTGGGAGAGACGCTGGGGTCCCCAGACTTGCCTCTAAGGAGCCAGACCCCTGGCCAGGCTGGACTGTACAGGCCCCACCTCCGCTGTGTTCTTGCTGCTAAGTTTGGACAATAAAGCTGCTGTACTGTCACCTCGGCCTATTCAGGGGCCCCCAGAGCAGGTGGGTTTGGAAAGACCCCTCCGGGGCGAGGCTCAGTCCCTTAGCACCACCAGGACCCCGGAGAAGACCTCTTTGTCCCCTCCTGGTGGCCTTGGCTAGATTGCCTCTGTCCCGCCTCCCCAGGCTCTTCTGTCTTTTCCACCCGCCACCCATTCCTCCGTCCCCCATGTCCTGCCTAGGCTCCTGCCCAGTTCTGGGGGTGCCCCCAGACCAGCCTCTTGGGTGTCAGAACACCAAGCCCACACGCCAGCACGATGGGACCCACATGCCAGCATGATGCTGGGACGTACTCCCGCTGAAAGCCTAAAGTGGAGCCCCACCCTCACCCCTGCAGGAGGAGTTTCTGCAGTGTCCCTTAGCCAGTCCGGGAGCCCAGGCTAGGCTTTGGGCTCAGCTTCTCTGAGAAAGGGGAACCCCGACGACACTTACATAGAGGTGGGGGCCCGCCTGGAGGGGTTGGGGAAGGAGGAAGTGCTGTCCGTCATGGACGGGACGGCAGGTGTGGAAGGGCCGCCGTGGGGCAGCCCCATGGGGGGATCCCCGGCATCTGCAGTGTTGGGGGACCAGCGGTCCTCCTGCTCCGGTCTCTCTCTCTTACCTCAGGGCCGGCCCTCAGGTGTCAGCGCCTCCCAGAGCACTGCCCCGTGTGCCTGTCCCCACCTCCCACGGCAGGGCTGACTCTCTCACCAGCCCAGCTCCTTTCATTATTCTTAGAGAACGTCTGTTCCCCTCCCGGCCTGGAGTGACATTTAAAAAGTCCCTGTCATCTGAGCCTCAGGCACACCAACCTTGGGGAGTGAGAGAAAACACACCTGCCACGGCCGATGAGCCAGAGTGGAGGGTGGGCCATTGCGTAGCCCTGGAAGGGCTTCCCGGAGAAGAGGCAGGAACAGAGAAGGACCCCACGGAGCAGCCGAGTTCCCCGAGGGGCGGGGGCTCTTCCTCAGGAGGAAGTGCAGAGCCCACAGTAATCAGTCCAGGGTGCAGAGCCCTGCTCAGAGCTGCTGTCCAGGGTCGGGGCCCCGTGGCAGGGCTGTGTTTATGGACCCGCCTTGCTTTCCCCTCCAAGCCCCTTTCCGCCTGGGCTGGGCGCATATATAGCGTGTCCCTTGAGCAGCTGGCGCAAAAAGACTATCCTCGATCTGCCACCCACGTGGGTGAGGCCTGGTGTCCGGGGCCCTCTGGACCCCACAACCCGCTCTGTCCCTCTGTCCTGGGATCCTGGCTGGAGTCAGAATCCCCTGACCCAGCCCTCTTGCCCCTGCCCCGGCTCCCCAACTTCCCCAGCTCCACCCAAGACCAATCCCTCCTGTCTCCTTGCCAGCTTAGGGGAGGCCACAGGGTGGGGGAGCCCGTGGGGTGAGCCTCCAGCAGGCAGACGGGGTCCCTTCTGCTCCCCTGCGGGAAGTGCGGTGAAGCCCTGACGCTCCTGCGGCCGACTCCTCCCCTTCTGTCTGTGCCCAGTGGAGGGGGCCAGTGGGATTGGGCATGGGAGGAAGGTGGGCCCAGGGGCCCTGGGAGAGGACACGAGGTTCCTGGCCTGGAGGCTGATCCAGAGCCGGAGGCCGGGAAGCCCAGTGGTTTCTCAGCTGTTGGTCGGGGCCTGATGACCAGCATGTGGCCCGGCCGGGAAGCACCCTCCTTGCTGGCAGGGTTTGCCCAACAGGATGTGAGACCACCAGAGACCCCTCAGCCTGACAGATTCCCACGGGGCTCATAGCAGCGGTGTCGCTGCTGCCCAGGGCTGCGGGGCTCCGCATGATCCTTGGGGAGAACCGAGGGAGACCAACAGGTTAGAGGGAGCGTGAGCCAAGGGCAGCCCGAGGACCGAGTCCCGGTGCTGAGACAGGGCCCACAAAGTTCAGCCTTGGCCTTGGAACCTGAGCCATGGCGTGGCCCAGCGGGGCACAATAGTGGCATTGTGTGTCACCCACTGGTTCCCGGATTGCTTTTGCAGAGAGACCCTGACAGCATCCTCACTGCAATGCAGTGAGGTGGGCAGAGTGACAGGGGCAGCCCCTTTAACAGATGGGGAAACGGGGGTCTTGTGCCCGCCTAAGGTCACACTGCTCCCATCAGCTCCTTGGCTGCTGAGTCCTTTCTGGTTCTGGGTGTCCGTGCTACACTCAGGTCAGCTGTCGATGTGTTCTGTTAGGAAACCGAGCATGTGGCCTAGACACCTGCGAATTGTCTGCTGGGCCCTGTACCAGCAGCCGCCCTGGGGATGAGCTGCCTCTGATTCTGCCGGAGTGGAGGGAGTGCACAGACTCAGCACAGCTGCCTGCTTGGCCTCAGTTTCTCTTGTGTTGAGTGAGGGGCATGAGCTTGGCGGTGAAGGTCCTTCTTGCGGCGGAGATGCAGTGATTCCAGAAGCAGCCCCTGGGGCTCCAGTGATTCTAGAACCAGCCAAGGGGAGGGTTTTTGGGTCTGGCTCCATCCATCCCCCAAGGGCCGGCTCCCCAACGCAGCAGGCGTCCTCTGAGGGCAGCTCATCGGGATGACAGACAGCCATCTTCAGAGAAGCGGCTCATAGCAGGGAACTGAAGGAGCTCGGGATGGTTTACAACTGCACTCAGGCTTCCAGGCGTCACCTGTGTGCCCACGTGCAGAGGGCCTCCCGGTTCCCTGCCTCTGCAGCGGGCCCTGGTGCTGCCATCCACAGCTTTATGACCCGGCCTTGAGTCCAGGGGTCACTGCTGGGTGACCTTGGCAAGTGAACACCCTCTCTGGGCGCCAGGAGCATCATTGGCAGACCCTGGAGGGGGGCATGTGAGGGGTGCAGCCACCTGGGCTAGATCCACGTGACCACCCCTGTCCTTCCCCTCTCCAGCCCCCGGGACTGCACCGCGGCTGCCTCAGCAGTGTGAGCCTGGCTCCGAGTCCTCAGGGCCCAGGATGCCAGTGGGGGGCAGTGGGACGTTGCGGGGCGGGTGGGGACTAGCTCTGTAGAGAATCGGGAAGGATTTGAGGCCAGCTGGACAGGTGGGCTTGTGACCAAGCTTCTCTGCCTCGGGTCTCAGAGGGCACATGGGTGTTGGTGGCCCCGGGATTTCTGGGTCCCCCAGGAGGGGACACAGGGTGACTGGTGCCACTGAGCAGCCATGAGCCCAGACCTTTCTAACCAGTTCAGGGACCCAGATTCGAGTTTCTGCCACCCATGGGGTGGCTTCTATGCTGACCCGGTGGCCAGCGCCCTGGGGGCCCACGTGGCCCAGCTTGTGAGGTGTCCTAGATGCAATGTTTGTAAATGGCTGAGCCCCCATTCCACATATGTTGGGCAGCCCTGCGTCCTCTATATGCAAATACCTCTAGGGGTGGGATCTTGGGCTTGGGTTTCTCCCCATGCCCCCTGGGTGGGCTGGCCCTTTTCTACCCCATGCTCCCCATGCTGGGCAGCACCCCGATTCCTTCCCTCCCCAGGGACCACCTGCACAAGACTGGGGGGCACTCACAGGCTTTGCAGGTTCAGGGTGGCGCAGGGGGCATGGCCCTGCCTCCTTCTCTCCTTTGCCCCCTTCTGGGCTCCTCACCTCTCCCCCAAACTGGCTTAAGAAACCGCCTTTCCCTCGATTTAGTTAAAAGAGCCACTTCCCCTTCCCCTGCCGCATCCAGCCTTGTCCAGAGGCTGAGCGTGTCTGTCCGCCAAGGCTGCCCCCGGGGCCACCCTGCGGCGGGACAGGGCAGCCGGCAGAGCCTGAGCCCAGCTTCCTTTGCCCGGCCCCACAGCCTCCAGAGGAGCGAGCCCGCGGGGGGCATGGTTTTTGCAGACGTGAATCACGCCGTCTCCACCCCTAAGCAGAAGGGACTCGCCCCGCGTTGGTTGAAATGGCGGTTTCCCTCCTGCTCCCCTTGCTGGGGCCCGGCACACTCCTGTCACCGCTCAGCCGCTGGAGGGTTGAGGCGGGCTCCTGGGGCAACCGAGACCCTTCAGGCTTTGGAGCCAGGCAGCCCTCCTGGACTGCACAGCAGTGACCACGCCAGGTGGTCGTTGGGAGCGTTTTATAGAGAAGCACAGGCTGCCGAGCACGCCGTTTATAACTCCTCCCGACGCTCATTGGAGTTTCAGAACAACATGCACCAGCTCAGCCCACCCTCCGGCGGGAGTCCTTGCTCTGTACCTCACTCTTCTCCTGAGGAGACCAGGAGTTCGGAGGGCACGTCGGCGAGCGGGACCTTGGCAGGCGAGTCCTCCACCCCGCGTCTCGGGAGAGCAGCTGTTCCTCTGCAGCCTGGAACACTGCCAGGGGCGGGGACTCCCACGTTCCGTGCCTCCTTCCCTTCTGGAAAGCTGGCCGTGGCCTGGCCTGGCCTGGCCTGCGGAGCCCTTACACTGAGCTGGACTCACCGCTGGTGTCCTGCTGGGGTCCCTGCCCCTGACCCCTCTTCCTGTGGTCTGGGGCTGACCGCAGGCTCCCGTCCCTGTGGACATTTTCTCCCTCCACTCCCGTCACCCGCCTTTGTCCCACCTGCTGTTCACGTGACGTGTTGTGGCTCATCTCGGGGCCTCCTTCTCGTTGGCCTGGAGTTGGGTTCTCACCCAGCTTGATGACACCCCGCCCCGCAGGTTCCGCTGGCCATGGTCTCCCCTCTGCTGTAGGGAGGTGGCTGGCTCAGTTCACCCTTATGTGTCCTGCTGTGGCAGACATAAGGTGACCCCCTCCATCCCCCTGGCTGCCTCCTCCACCCCCGCTCCCTGCCCCTCCCGCAGGGTTGAAAGTGCCCAGAGGCCTGCAGGGGCACACCGTCCATCCCTCGGATCCGGGTCCCTTTGAGCGACCCCTGCGAGCCTGGCCGGTGTCCAGCATGAGCTCATCAGGTCGGAGGGGATGAGGCGGCGCCTGGCTCCCCCGACCTCTGCTGCTGCCCAGGATCCAGGAGCCTCTGGCAGCAGCTCAGGCTGATTCATTGTGTGCTAGGCAGCTCAGATCCCCAAGCCACTGTCACATGGTGCTGTTAAGTGGCATCTCTCCTTGTCTATACTTTGCATTAAAAAAACACAAAATCCCTCCCACCTTCCTGCAGGACCAAACCCGCTGCTGATGGGGATCTGGGTAGAGAGGTCCGAATGTGGCTATTTCCTCTCCCCAGGAGCCCTGGCCAGGGCCGGGGGAGTGGGGTGGGGCATGCTGGCTGATAATGAGGAACTTGCAAATCTGGTGAGCACAGAAAGGGCCAGAAAAGGACACCAGGGCCTGGACGCCTCCCCGTTGAGAGCAGACTCTGGGCTTACTGTTTGGGACAGGGGGCAGCTGTTTCCTCCTTGAGGGGCAGCTCAGGAGACAGGAGACTGGTACCTGGGCCCCGAGCCAAGCGCATTGGCACAGACTGGGCATCCTCAGTGGCAAGGTGACGCATCAAGGGGAACTCGGGCTGCTCGTTGCCGGGCTGCAGCCTGTGTGCACTGGGAGCACACCCTGAAGCTCTGATCAGCTGGAGTAAGCAGGCCCTGGGCCCCCTTAGATCAGGGGGTGCAATTTACAACACTGCCCAGCTCCCCGCAGGCTTCTGGAGCCTCCGCCCACCGGGAGGCAGGGATTTGGGGACGCTTCATGGAAGGGGCAAAGGCCTGTCACGCAGAGGCTGACCAGGTGGGGACACCTGTTTCTGGAACCAGGGGGGCTGATGGCATCAAATGGTAACATCAGCCCCAAAGTCGGGACAAGGGCACGTGTGGCATCGCGTCGTCCCGGGGGGCTGCAAGGCAGCTGCCTGCTTTCACCCATCATGATGCTGCCTGTGTCAGCCACCTGATCATGCTGGGCTTGGTGCAGGGACAGGGGCTCAAGGGGGCTCCATGAGCAGGGGGGCTCCGGGTCTGGCTGGGACTGGACCTGTGGTGTCCTCCAGGCCCCTGTGTGAGCTCTGCTGGGAGTAACCCACGCAGGGTCACAGGCAGTTGTTACGGCTGAGAGTCTCGTCAGGGCCCAGGAAGGCCTGGTCCCCATCTGGATCTCAGGGCGTTTGGTTCCAGGGACTTTGGGCCTTCTGAGTGCTACTGTGTAGAGAGCTGGGCTCTCCTATGCTTTTTCTCCTTTGCAGCCTTGCTACATTCCTAGGCAGGGGGCACCCTAAGACAGCAATCAGCGCTGTTCATATTTAAAATGGAGCTCCATGCTGGTGCCTTCACCCTATCAGCCAGGCACCCACCCCACCTAGGGGAGGAGAATGTGGTGCCCCAGGCAAGAGGTTGGCACATCCTCCCTGCCCCCATTCTCTCACTTTCCGTGGATTGTGATGTGTTAGAGTTTAGTGTGTCTGGCTAAGTGGATTTACGGGTTATATGATCTAGTTTTAAACAAAGTAATCCTCCAAAACAATCAAGTGCTTATGAAAGATTCCTGTACAGAAACAGCAAATAATACCAATAATCCACACCCAGGTGAAGAACCACAGAGGTGGCAGCTCCAACACTAAGCCCCTTCTGATAATGCTCGTCGTCACCCACGGGACAGACCTGTCAGGATGTTAGCCCCAAATATAAAAAAATAGCCAAACTAAGTTGTGCGAAGTGCCCCCACCCTGTCAGTGGATAACAGCAGCAAATCCTCATGGGTAGCAAGGCATTTCAAGACTAAGCTTTCAGAACATGAAGGCAAACTCCTGCAATTTTTTCCCAGCAATGGTTAAGTTATGTGCTGTTCAAGCCAGTACCTTTTGATATTTCCCTAAGCAACAATAAATATTTAGAAACCTCTTTTAAAGTATTTTGCATGATTGCATAAGACAGAAAACACCTACCACAAGGCAAACACTTCTTTCTGCTGCACTAAAAATGGCAGAAACAATGAACAGAATGATCTGTCGACACACCGAGAGGCATTTCTTTGTCAGCAAATACTGTTGGAAGATGTAGAGAAAACACTGCAGTAGATTGGAAGGAAGTGTTCGAGCAAATTGCCCAGTGTGGGAGGTTGGCTAGACAGTGGCTAAAAGTACAGATGTTCTAGCACATCTCAGCTTAAGGTATTTGCTGGATTCTCTTCCAATGATGGAACACACAAACCACTTTGTGTGTGTGTGTGTGTGAGAGAGAGAGAGGGAGAGAGAGGGAAAGAGAAAGAGAGAGAGAGTCTTTAAAGGAAAGATATAGCAGAGAAGATATATTCCCAACAGTAAATGCCTTGTTTCATAAAAACAATGTCATGTGGGAAAAACAGTGTCAGTGCACCCATTGATGGAACGACTACTCGGAAGGGATATTTTTTAAAGGATCCTGGATGAGGAAAAGGTGCAGAGATAGTAACAGCCGCAAAACTCACTCATTGGCCCATCCACAGTCAAACCATTGCAGGAAAGAACTAGAAGCCTCGAGGGCACACAAAATGTTATAGGAGCCATTGGTGGTGTTAACCCTATAAAACCAAGATCGCACTAGTAGAGTAGATGCTTCATGATGCTTAGTAATAAGATTGGGTGGGACCATGAAAACTCTCCAGACCACACAGAAGGAGTCGTCTTTATGGGAAGTATTTCAGGGCTGTCCTGAGTCCTCCTTCCCTCTCTTTCTTCCTAACTTCCCCTCCTTCTTAAATACCAAGGTGCTGACAGTTCTTAAGGTGACAAGAGCCGTCATTCATTGGCTCCCAATAAAAACCTTGGAAAAATAAATGCCTTTTCATGCATCAGCCCCTTCAAAGGAAAGATGTTAAAACAGATGTTTGAAAATGTTTCCATGAACACTGGATTTTGTAGCCAACAATGTGTTTGATAAAACCCCTCATACCTACACACTTTAGAAAAACTTGGGTGGCCGGCCCTGTGGCTTAGCGGTTAAGTGCGCGCACTCCGCTGCTGGCGGCCGGGGTTTGGATCCCGGGCGTGCACCGAGGCACCGCTTCTCCGGCCATGCTGAGGCCACGTCCCACATACAGCAACTAGAAGGATGTGCAGCTATGACATGTAACTATCCACTGGGGCTTTGGGGGGAAAAAAAGGAGGAGGATTGGCAATAGATGTTAGCTCAGAGCCAGTCTGCCTCAGCAAAACGAGGAGGATTAGCATGGATGTTAGCTCAGGGCCGATCTTCCTCACAAAAAAAATAAAAATAAATAAATAAATAAATAAAATGCGAAGAAAAACTTGGGAGCAAAAACTGTGCTTTTTGAAATTTAGATATAATTTACATACCATAATATTTACCCTTTTAGTGTGTACAATTATGCGATTTTTAGAATTTTCCAAGTTGTGCACCCATCACCACTAATTTCAGAATCATCTGTTTTTAAAACCTGTAGAGTTTAAAACGTAGCATTTCCTTGGGTTTTGAACCCATTTATGAAACGTAAACAAGCGGCACCTTCCCATTGGTTTGTAAGAGCAACTAACTGACAACAAGGAAGACAGAAGTGTAGCAGCTGGATTATACAAAAGCCTTTGCGTAATTGGTGGACGGAGTTAATAACGAGGATGATGGTTTATCCACCAGCTAATGATGCCCTTCTTCCGTCAGCTCCCATAGTTTTGTGATGGCCACTAAAATCTAGAATTGAAATAAAATCCCTGAGAGCCAGGCCTTCAGATTGGTGTTAAGTCAATTTTTTGGGTTAAATCAAGATTTTAGTGATTAAGAAAGCAAATTCAATCATATTAATATTTCTAGTGAGAGCAAGTACTTTTTTGCACCTTTGTAATTGTAGAAATAAATCGGTAACTTTGAAAAAATTTATTGAGAAATGTGGTTGATTTCACCCTCCTAGAGTTCTTTTAAATGTTCCCTTTGGGATGGGTGAGATCTTCAATGAGTGTAGCTATACTGGAGTGGGTGTTCCAGAATGTTTCCGGATGGAGGTCAGAAATGTGTGGTGTCTGCACCTGCCCCCTGGTTTCCCAGCTCCCACCTCTGCCCCCTCTGTCGATCAAATCACAACAGAATAGACTCTTCTCCACACAGTGGCCAGAGTGATATTTTCCAAGAGTCAGGTCATGTCAGGCCCCTGCTCAAAGCCTTCTCATCACATTCCACTCTGGAAAAGTCCAAGCTCTGCCCCCCGTCTGCTCCCACCCCTCCTTATCCCTCACGTTTGCCTCCTGTACCCTCTCCACCTCTGATCCAGCTACTGGCCTGAAACAGCAGGTGTTGATTGCTGCCTCAGGGCCCTTGCATGGCTGTTCCTCCTGCATTGTCTGCCCTCACTTCCTTCACTCTTTGCTCAACTGTCTGCTTCCCAGGCTGCCCCTCCCTGACCTCCTGATCTGAGTTATCTGCCCCATCCCCTCACTCACAGACACACACTCTGTGCCCCCACAACTGAATGACTTTTCTTCTAGAACATATCACTGGTATTACAGTGTAGAATAGCTTATTTGATTATTGCTTGGTCCCTCTCAGAAGATCAGAGGCTCTGGGAGGGCAGGGAAGCTCCTGAGTTCACAGATCTGTGCCCAGCGCCCAGATGGCCGCAGAGAAGGTCAAGGGCTGCCTGCCTGTCCCCATTGCTTCTCCAGATGCTCCTTGGATCTCCAGTCTGGAATGGGCATGGGGGGGGCAGTGACCATCTCAGTAGCTGAGTGACTGGGCACAAGTCTCCTCTCCTTTCTGAGTTGCTGTCTCCTCTCTGTTTAGTGGTACCGCTGGCCCCCTAGGAGGGGCAGCCCAGGGCTTGTGTCAACACACACACACACACACACACACACACACACACACACACACACAGCATCCTGGCCAGAGCAGCCTCCTTGGCCAGCAAGGTGGTCCAGGCCAGATGCAGGGTGACAAGAAGCCACCACTCTCCGAAGCTTCCAGGTGCCCGAGGTCTCAGATCCCAAAGAGCAACGTAAGCTTTTCCTGGCCGCCGAGGTTGGGGCCAGGGAGTGGAGGACAGCAGGGAGGACCCCGGCCACCGGAAGAAAGCCGCCGCCTCAGCCTCCAGGGCTGCGCCGGTTGAGGCGGGTTTCTTGTCAGCAGGGTAAGGTCAGGCGGTGGGGCTCCGGGGTGGAAGCTCTGGGCGGGTCCTGGGGCTGGAGGCTCGGGGGCGCGGGCTGGGGGATCAAGAGTCCCAGCGACAGGGTGGGGGGGACGGTCAGTGGGTGGCGGACACCAGCAGCGGCAGCGCCGGCACCATGCCCGGCCTCGGTGGCCCGCGATTCGCGCTCTGGGTGAGCCTGGATTCGCGCTTTCGGTGGGGGTGGCGGGGGGCGACAGGTCGCAGGCCGTGTAGGGCTCCAGGCAGGCGGCGAAGGCCATGACGTGCGCCACGAAGGTCTGCTCCTGCACGCCGTGCACCAGGTGCGCCTGCGGGCCGCGCGCGAACACCGCCACGTCCTCGCCGCCGTGGGTCTCCGACGACAGGGGCACAGCTGCCTGCTGCCTGTACGTGGCGCTCACTGGACGGAGGGTGGGGCTTAGGGCGGGCGGGGCCGGCGCCTCCCCCCTCCCGCGAGTTCCCCACAGTGGTCCAGCCAGACCGCAGCCCCGCTGCACTCACTGCTCTCGCTCTCGTTGACATCCGGCCGGGAGCCCCCGCTGAGCGCGAAGCCTGGGCCATTGCCATAAAGGATAGAGGTGTAGGCCTTGCCGTCGGAGGCCTTGCTGGGGGCCAGCCCTGCGGGACAGGGGACCTGTGATGGCACTCACCACAGCTTATGCAGCGCCCCCTGTGTGCTAAGCCCGGTACTTCTTGCCTGTTCACTGACTTAAGCCTCTCAAGAACCCTACCAGGCGGTTGCTGTGATTACCCCATTTGACAGATGAGGAAACTGAGGCTCAGAACCATTTCTGCCATATAATTTAGGAAACAGCAACTGTCACTCTCCCTGGACCCACCTAAAATGGGGCTCCCACGCAGGGTGTAGCCACCAAAGGAGAAGACGTGCGAGTGGTCAGCGGTGACAAGGGTCAGTGTGTCCGTCTCGCTCGTGAGCTGGCTGGCTTTCTCAATGGCGTCATCAAACATGATGGCCTCAGTCAGCGCCAGGTAAGCTCCGCCCGCATGGTGACCGTGGTCGATGCGGCCCCCTGCAGGAAGGCCACGTGGGAGGTGGGTGATGCCCCACCTGCCCTGACCCCCTCCTCCCTGCTCAGCGAGGGGCTGCCACTCACTCACCCTCCACGAAGAGGTAGAAGCCACTGGGGTTCCTGCTCAGCACGCTCAGGGCCGCCTCCGTCATCTCCGTCAGGGACGGGTCCAGGGCGAGGTCTCGTTGGGCCTCATATTTCATGTCTGCTGGCTCGAAGAGGCCTGTGGGAAAGGGGCTTCCGGTGACGGGTAGCTGGACAGTGGGGAGGCTCAGTGGCAGCCACGTCTCTGCACGTGCTGGGCCATCTGAGGACCCGGGTGGCCAGGGCAGGGTGGTGGGGTGGGTGGGGTCGTTACCCATGAGGTGTGTTACAGAGGGGTCCTGGGACGCCTGATGGAGCGCCGTGCGGTTCCACACGTACTGGGCACCCTGGGAGGGGCAGAAGCAGACCTCAGCCCATGGCCCTACGACCTGCAGCCCCTGCCCTTGTCCCCGCTGTACGCCCACACCCACGAGCCCCGTCACCTCGTGCTTGTCCAGCCACTCCTGCACCAGGTTCTTCTCGTCCACCCTGGTTCCGTTCTGGCTGCCATCATCCGGGTACTCAGGGTCTGGGGTCCCCTTGGGAAACATGTACATGCGGCCTCCACCCAGAATCACCTGGGGCCAGAGGATTAGGGCAGGTGGGCTAGGGGCCTGGCTGCCCCTTGATCCCCTCCTCAGACAGCCCCCAGTGCCCCCACCAGGTCTGTGGGAATGGTGTGTCCTTGGCTATACCCTCTACACCCCCCACAAGTCCGTGGAGTCCCTGCCAGGCCCAGGGCTCAGGCTGTGGGTTGCCAGGGACTGTGTCCAGTGCGGGCCCGCCCCCTCTGCCCAGCCCCTCCCCCTTGCCCTTCGTGTCACACATCAATGTCCATGTTGGAGATGAGCTGCGTGGCGATGTCCTGGCAGCCCTCCTCCAGCGCCTCGGCAGGCATGTGGGCACCCCCATCCCTGAAGGAGCCCCTTGTGTCAGGCCTGATTCCCCAAGGCTGCCCTGTGTCCACAGGCAGCATTGGTGGCAGGGTTCTGGGAGTTATGGAGGGTGGGACAGACCTTGCACACTCACCGTCTCCCAAGAAGATAATGAGGTTCTTGGTAGCCGTTTGGATGGGCTGCACCTTCTTAGCAGTGTCCAGGGCCTGGGCTGCCTGGAGGTTCCAGAAGTCTGGGTCCTCCTCCTCAACTGACCAAAGAGAGAGTGGAGGCTGGGTCAGCCTTGGGGGAGCACCTGTGTTTACGGGGAGGCAGACAGGTCCCTGATTACCTGGGATGACACCAAGGGAGAGCCGTAGCCTCAGGCCCAGCAGCAGCAACAGTACCCAGGCTCCCTGCATGCCTGTGGGATGGCAGGAAGATGGCGAGGTTGGGACTCCGGAGACCCTGGGACACCAGGGTACCAGCTGCGCTACAAGTTACCTGGGCTTAAATCAGGGGAGGACTTTGTCCCTAGCTGTAAAAGGCTCCATGTCCCTCCCAGTGCCCCACACAGCTCCCTGACCCCACCCCGCCTTGTGACTTGAAGCTATGCTGGCAGAAGGGAAGTGGCAGGGTGTGGCTGAGCGAGCTTAGGGGCAGGGGTACTGAAAAAGTCAGGTCCATCCCTCACAGGATAGTCTTCAGCTGTCTCCCCAGGGGAGGGTGGGGAGTAGGGGGCACATGCCCTTGGGTGAGGAGCGTTTGGAGTGTCCTGATGGAGGCCACTCCCAACCCTCTGCTCTTGCAGTTGTGGGAGACCCCTCATTCCTCGCCTGATTTGTTCAGTATTTCCTGAGAGCCAGTAGTGGCCAGGCTCGGTTCTGGAGGCTGAGGGAGGTGGGGTGCGAAGCACATGGCCTGGGCCGGGGCCTGGGTCTGGACTCTTGATGCAGCCCCGCCACCCACGTGACTTCTCACCAGGCTTGGCCTGGGCAGGTGGGCCGGGCGCTGGGCTGGAGTGGGTGCCCAGGAGCCTGGCCCAGGGTTCTTGTGCTGTGGAAATGGGTGGGGCTAGTGGTGACAACAGAGTGGGGGCCTTGTCTGTGTCTCCAATTACAGAGGGCTGGGCTGGGCCAGCCTTGCGTGTGCGTGTGTGTGTGTGTGTGCGTGTGTGTGTGTAGGGGGATATGCCCGCCTGCAGGGGCTGGTAGGGGTGGGGCCCAGTGCCTTGTACATGAGGTTGACCTCTGCTCCCTTGGACTGGCAGATGGAACCCAGAGGTGAGTCTGTTCTCTCCACAGGCCACATACACTCCCCAGTATGGCTCCTGATAAGGAGCTGAGAGGTTTCTGTAGCCCCAGGCTGGATTCAAAAGCATAAATTCTTTTTTTAAATTTTATTTATTTATTTTTTTCCCTCCAAAGCCCAGGTGGATAGTTATATGTCATAGCTGCACATCCTTCTAGTTGCTGTATGTGGGACGCGGCCTCAGCATGGCGGGAGAAGTGGTGCGTCGGTGCGCACCTGGGATCCGAACCTGGGCTGCCAGCAGCGGAGCGCTCGCACTTAACCGCTAAGCCACGGGGCCGCCCCAGCATAAACTTTGTTTATCCATTCCTCTGGATTCGTTGAGTTCAACAGACGAATGGATAAACAAAGTGAGGTATATCTGTACAATGGAATATTATTCAGCCTTAAAAAGAAAGGAAATTGTGACACATGCCACAACCTGGATGAGCCTTGAGGATGTGATGCTGAGTGAAATAAGCCAGTCCCCCAAACACAAACACTGATTCTATTTATACGAGGTATCTAAAGTGGTGAAATGCGTAGAAAATAGAAAGTAGAATCGTGGTTGCCAGGTTCTGGAAGGAGGGTGATGGAGAGTTGTTCTTCTCAGGTGGGTATAGAGTTTCAGTTTTACCAGGTGAAAAAGCTTGGAGATCTGTCGTACAATAATGCGAATATACTTAGCACTACTACAGTGAACTGTACACTTGAAAATCGTTAAGATGGTCAATTTTATCTTGCGCTTTTGACCACAATTTAAAATTTTTTTCAAATAAAAGAGTGCTTGCTCCCTGCTCTGTCCACCCCAGTGGACCATGGTAGCCCCTTCTGTGCTCAGGCCTCCTCACCACCTGAGCCAAGGGCTTGGTCTCCCAAACCAGGGTGACTGCACCGGCCACCAGCATCTCCCTGAGCAGCCTCACTTCCCACCATGCCATCCCCTCAGGCGGAGCGTTCCCGGGTCCTCCTCCCTCTAACATATCCCCTCCAGGAATCCTTTCTGGCCTCTGTCAAATGTCCCCATAGCTCCCTCTACCGGCTGCATTGTCTTGCTGTGCAAGGGAAATTTTTGGCTGAAGATCTGGGGAGACTAATTTCCTGGCAGTCCCTTAATTAACTAAGGAGCAGGAAGACCCTCAGGGAAAGTGGGTTCCAGTGGGATCCCGGGGGGAGAGAAGCCTGGATGTAACTCCCCCTGACAGGGTTGCAGGATGAGTGCTGGGCTGTGCTTCAGGCGGCAGAGAGGGGGGATGAAGGGGGGTGGGATTCTGGCTGTGGAGGTCAGCCTCCAAGATGCTGACGGAGCGAGTGCTGGGGGAGGAGGGGGGGGAGCTCACACAGGCAGATCGGGGAGTTGCTGGCAGAGCAAGGTGACGGCTGTGGAAGAGGGATTTGGGACACTATGTGGCACTTTCTGTGCTCTGGCCCTCAGGATCTGCCCCTTCCTTGGGCCCTGCCCTCCTTGCTGGCTCCCTCCCTACAGTGCCCCTCAAAACAGCTGCTCCCCCAAATCCTCTTCTGCAGCTGCTGTTTCTCTGCCAACCACTCTCCAGTCTGCCTCCACCTGAGCTCTCTTTCCTCCTCCTACTGGACAGCTTCTTCACATAGGAGGATGTTGAAAAGGTGTTTGACTGAGGCAGAATAAACCACATGGTGGTATCACAGACCTCCAGGATGGCCAAGACCAAAAAGCCCAACTGCGACGTGCACTGGAGAGGAAGTGGAGGAAGGGGAGCTGCACACACTGCAGACACGAGCATTCTCCAGTGACATTAAGATGTGCCTATCCGATGATGTAGTGATTCTACTCCTGGGTAAATATCCTGGAGAATCCATGGTCCCAGGACGCATGTGCCAACACATTTAAAGCAGCAGCATCTAAGTGGCAAAAAGTTAGAAACAGCCCAAATGTTTATAAGGGCGGAAAAAGGATAAAAATTGGTTGTTTTCATAAATGGAATACTATACAGCAATGAAAATGCTGAGACATTTGTTTACATGCGTCAGATTAGCTGAATTTCGCTGGCAATGTTGAGTGAAAGACGCTAATCATAAAAGAATGCACAGGGGCTGGCCCAGTGGCATAGCAGTTAAGTTCATATGTCCGCTTCATTGGCCTGGGGTTCGAGGGTTCAGATCCCGTGCACAGACCCACATACTGCTTGTCAAGCCATGCTGTGGTAGCAACCCATATAAAGTAGAGGAAGATGGGCATGGATGTTAGCCCAGGGCCAATCTTCCTCAGCAAAAAAAGAGAAAGATTGGCATCGAATGTTAGCTCAGGGCTAATCTTCCTCACAGAAAAAAAAAGAATGCATAGAGTAGAGCACATCTTCCCTTTACATGAAGTTCAAAAACAGGCAAAACTAAACCATATTGCAGATAAAACTAGGATAAGAAAATGATTTTCAAAGAATTCAGTGGTTCCCTTTGGTGGGGAAGGAAGAGATGGGTTGTGAAGGGGAAGGGCACAGGGTGGGGTGGGGGCACCCTGGCCCCATTCTATTTCTTAACTTAGGTGGTGGTGAATTCAGTGTTTAACTCTACAATTATTTGTTAAACCATACTGTCATGTTTTAGGCACTATTCTGAATGTTTGATATATTGAAGGAAGGAGGGAAGAATCTTGACATTGGATGAAGATTAGGTGCCCCGGTCGCTGCTATGTTTCCTATTTTCGCTTCAACCAGCATTTTCTCAAATGTGGGATACACCTATTTCCAAAGTGTGGTCCTCCAGACTGTTTTAGGTGGAATGGGGGACGTTTGAGCTGATATCCAGACAAGACATTGACTAGCACTGAACTTCAAAATGAAAGTTATTACCTTTTCGATTCTCTTCCAACCTTTGTGATAATGTCAAGGAGAGACTCTGCGTTGGTTCTGGAATGTCTTTAACAGGGCCCCAGTCTGTCATCTCCCTTCTAACACAGATAGAGCATGCCTTAGACCTAGAGCCCTGGCAGGCACGGGATCCAAGGAGAATTTAACAACATCGCTTCTTTTGTTTGTTTGAAATACACAGACGCCTTCTATTTATGGCAAGTGACGGTGGTCTTCCATTTCCACTAGTTAGAAGCTTCCTTTTCTAATAAACTCAAGGAAAAACTGAGCTCCTTTAAAGAAAAATGTTAAGTAAATCAATTAAATAATAATAGTGCAGGCAGCTGTGGCTATGGCAAACCCTCATCAGGGTGATGTGGGAATAGTTGTGAGAAACACTGATCTGAAAGCAAGAAACAGACTTGGACTTGGGCTCGGATTCAGTCTCCACCACTTGCTGGGTGTCCTTCGGTACTTCCCCTCTCCAAGCCTTAATTCCCTCGTCTGGGAAATGGGAAAATTAACAGTATCTGTGTCACAGGGCTGTTGTGGGGACTTAATTAGCACAGGGCCAGTGGCAGAGGCAGTTCTGGGGGCGGGGGGGCAGTGGGGGGAAGGGGAGGAGGCGAAACACTAACTTTGAAAGAGCCAGGTCCGGAACAGTCTGAGTGCCTGTTCATAGGCTGAGTGTTTGAAAGCCAAACTGGCCAAATGCTAAACACAGTGGCTCATTCCCCGAAAACAAATATTAAAAATTCCTAATTGAGGTCTGTGTAGGCAGAGCCTCCCTCTGGCGCTTTCCACCCACCAGAGAGCAGCATACAGGCGCTGCCCTTCCACGGCGAACTAGGGATAGGTACCTGGGGTGGGGACAGGAAAGGGGACCTTCCCACCACCAAGGCAGGAGACACCCCCGTCCCCCCTTCCACAAAGTTCCTGGAGAGGACTCTCAATGGCAGTGGAGCCCCCCACTGAGCCAGGGGGCTCAGCCTGCCCGAGGTGGGGGTGCAGGAGTGGAAGGGACGCCCAGCCCGGCAGGGCCTGAACCCTGGTGAGTTGACAGAGGCCAGGCCTCCCCTCTTCCTGGCAGTGGTAGCAGGGGCAGGGGCCGGGGCGGCTGGCGGGCAGCTTTCCAGCAAGCCACAGCTCCAAGTCCCCTTTCCGAGGGTGACGTACGAGGGACAACTCCACCGCTGAAAGGCGTTGTGGGCATCGATGCACAACATGTGGCAGTGGAAGCCGCGGAAAGTCGAGGGCCTCCTGTAACTGCACTCAGGAATTTAACTTTGATCTTGTATCATGAGAACCAGGAGGACAATTTTATTCCAATAGCACCTTCGTTAGTTTGAAAACCTATTACGGTGAAATATGCTCAGGAGAGTTTCTGTTTCACGTTCTGTGTTGCACTTGAGTTTCTGTTGCTTTGTCAGTATTTGGCAACTGCTTTCCAGAACTGAGCAGCGTACAATTTATAAACATGAAAGAACACAACACAGTTCATGAACCTGCTTGAGTAAAACTACTGTAAGGAAAATAAATTATTTAAATAAATTTCCCCCCTAAAACGGCTTTCTGTATAGTCATGCACCGAATAACGACGTTTCTGTCAACGATGGACTGCATATACGAAGGTGGCCCCATCAGATTGGTACCATGTAGCGTACCTATGTAATAGGCCATGCCATCCAGGTTTGTGTAAGTATGCTCTGTGATGTTCACACAACGACGAAATCGCCTAACGACGCATTTCTCAGAACATGTCCCCGTCGTTAAGCGATGAATGACTATATCAAAAACACAATCGCCCCCAAATCATAACCACCTATATAAAGATAGAGAAGGCTCATCCCCTTTGCAACAACGTGGATGCACCTGGAGAGTATTATGTTACGCGAAATAAACCAGAAAGAGAAAGGCAAACACTGCATGATCTCACTCATATGTGGAAGATAAACAAACACATGGACAGATAGAACTGTTTAGTGGTTACCAAGAGCAAGGGGGGTGGGGGGTGGGCACAAGGGGTGGAGGGATGCGTTTATATGGTGACTGACAAACAATAATGTACAACTAAATTTTACAATAAAAAAACAAAAGAGAAGGTTTAGAGCGAACATCTTACCATAAGGTTTTAAATTCATAACCTAACTCAGTTACATGCAAATTCAAACTCATCATTCGCCAGGGCTCAAATCTTTGATCTACTTCAACACCACTCCCAACTCCAATTACCCTGATCTGTGATTCCAACCCATGAATGCCTCTGTGCTCCGGGCCCAGCAAGGGCCTGAGGCACAGCCCTTCTGCAGAGCAGCCACAGCTGGGCCAGCAGCCTTATCTGCAGTCCGGCCCTCCCCCAGGTCAGGGGGCTGCTTCCCAGCTGGCCAGCTGCCCAGGGGCAAAGCCCTCACCCTGGACTCCCTGGCCGTGGCTCAGACACAGAAGAAACACGGCCCCAGGGGCTCCACTGAGACACCAGGAGTTGTCCCCTCAAGACTGCTACCTGAGTCTGTAAGGAGAAGACCTTAGGCAGTGTTTTAACTGAGGGCGAGGATCCTGTGTCAGCAGGAATTTTATCTTCATTTCTGGAATAGTGGCCTCTTTAATACACCCGTTGCTGAATGTACAAGAAGCCTTTTAAGCCAATTGTAGATCCATTCCTCCTAAGGGAAAGATTTGTTTTGGTTTTAATTTTGGGTTTATTTTTTATCCAACTTATACATGAAAGTAGTTTAAAGTATCAAATAGATCCATAAGGTTTGTTACAACAAAACAAAACAGCAATTTCCTGTTTCCCTACCTGCATTTTCCCATCTCAGAGGCAATCACTTTCCCCTCTCTTGGCTTTTTATTTTGATATATACCAGTTCCTAAATTACATATTTCTTCATTTGACAACTTTAAGCTCTATCTATTGATAGCCTGTTCTTGGCATCTATGGTTGTGTAACGAACCATCCCCAAACAACCTTAAACAACCACAGATTTGATCCCAAATCTGCAATTTGGGCAGGGCTTGAGGGAGAGCTTGTGTCTGCTCTGTGATGTCTCAGCTGGGGTGGCTGGATAGGAGCTAAGGTCCCCACTTCCAGGATGGCTCAGTCACATGGCTGACGAGCTGGCTCCTCCCTGCGGGGGCTTCTCCTCAGAGTCCCTGAGCTTCCTCACAACATGGCAGCTGGACTCCAAGAGACGGGAAGTAGCTGCCGATTTCCTAAGGCCTGGGCCTGGACACTGGCACTGTGTCACTTCTGCCACATTCCTGCCTATTAGGAGGCACGGAGCCTTGTCCAGATTCAAGGGGAGGGGCATAGACTCCATTTCTGTTAGTTTAGCAGCTTCTTTGATGTATAAGAGACAAATAGGAATTGTTGGTATTTAAGGTGTGCAACTGGCTGTTTTGAGATTCATATACATTGTGAAATCATCACCACAATCAAGTTAATGAACACATCCATCACCTCTCAGTTACCATTTTCTTTTTGTGGTGAGAACACTTAAGATCTACCCTCTTAGCAACCTTAAAGTATCCAACACAGTAGTAACTATAGTCACCATGCTTATAACTGAAAACTTTGTACCCTTGATCATCTCCCCATTCTTTTTCCCCTGCTCAACTCCTGGAAACCACCACTCTCCTCTCTGCTTTTATTTGAGATTCCACATAGAAGTGAGAACGTGCAGCGTTTGTCTTTCTGTGCCTGGCTTATTTCACCGACCATAATGTCGGCCAGAGACCTGCCTACCTTCTGGGCGCAGTTTCCAGTCCTGTCAAGTGGGATGGAGTTGGCTGGGGCTGCTGTGGCCCCCATGATCTAGGGGCATCAGGGGGAGGCCAGCCTCTGCCTCCCCAGCAAGGCCAGGCAGCAAAGATCTTCCTTGCTGACCAAGCTGGCTATGCTTCACCACCGGGGTCGTGTGGATGCTGGGGCAGTAAGGAGGGGCTCCGGCCTGGGTCCATGCTGCCCCAGAGGGAGCCCCCACTCTGACCCACCGCCCTGCTAAAGGCACCACTCCATGGGGGGTCTGCTCTGCCCTCAGCTCCCAGGTGCTGGTGGAGGCCCTTGGGGACAGTGCCCGAGGAGAAAGGGGCTGCTCCTCCTCTGAGGGTGGGGCAGTTGAGGGCATGGGAACAAGGTTGAGATGTCTCACCCTTGGTCTCCCACTGTCAGGCTGCCCAGGCCAGGGAAGCACCCAGAAACCTCCTCATCCAAACACCAAACCACCAGACCCTCACCTGTCTTCCCTTCCAGATACGTGGTTCAGGAGAAGGCTGTGGGGACAGAAGCAGAGAGGGGACGGTGGTCTCTGGGACATCTTGTGGGTGGCAGGATAGACAGACTGAAGGAGAGAAAGGAATCCCGTGCAGGTACAATGACGTGTCCTTTGTTCCCCTCTGGCCCCCAGCCCAGTGCTGGGTGGACGATGCAGCACGGCCAGCCGGGGGCAGACAAAAGCAGCCCGGCCCTGTCACTGCTCCAGGGACTGTGCAGCCCTCCCAAGAGGTACTGTGTTGAATTGTTCTTTGAAGAAAATTCTCTGTGATCAGATCAAACGAGCTTGTGAATACCAACAGCCCAGGAAATGGCTGGTGGGACCTAGGTCACTGTGGTTTTCACCCGATTTTCTGGCAGCCACGGGGAAGCCAACCTGTGCTTCCCCAATTTGGTGGAGAAACTCGGAGCACAGGCTGAGATCAGGCCATGGGGAGCGAGCAGGGCTCGGTGGCTTGTCATGTCTGTCCCCTGGTCCCCGAGGATGGTGGGATCAGTGGGTGCTCAGGATGAAACCAGGCCAGGCCGGGGCCACCAAGAGCCCATTGTCCCATCTCTGGTCAGGAAGGGCCATCTGAGGGCCCTCCTCCCCTCCGTCAGACCCAGGCCTCACCCTGTCCCCAGGCTCCCTCAGTGCTGCCAGGGCGCAGAATTGGGACTGCAGGTGCTGAGGCACCGGCTCCCAACAAGGGGTGTGGACAGGGCCACTCAGCTCTAGCCTAGGAACCGGGGTCCGGGGGGGGAGATGTCACAGGTCCCACACTTCCCCTCCAGAGGCCACGTGGGGCTGGTGGGCAGAGAGGAAGTGGTGGGGGCGGGGACAGACACAGCCACATATGGCAGGGTGAAGGGTGAGCTTGCCGTCTTGCATACTAATCACGTCTCTAATCAGCCAGAATGAGGCGCTGGCATCAATCTGCCAGGCGGCCAGCTCTGTGAATCTTCCTGGAACTGACAGGAAGGTTCTGGAGAGTGGTGAGCCCAGCTCACCTGTGAGGGGTGAAGCCTGAGTCAGGTCCCTTGTCCTGGGTTCAAGGGGCACCCTGCCACCCCTGCCTCCCAGCGGTGCTCCACACACCAGGCAGCGCTTCACACTCGATTTTATTCCGTGACACTGATTTGCTGAAAACCCTCGGTTTCCTGGGCAGGGGAAGGCAGTGGTGGCCTGGCAGCAGTGGGGCTGGCCTCCCAGGAGCACTGGCCAGGCCTCGGCCTTCCGTCCAGCCCCACCCTCTCCCCTCCAGTTTGTTAAAAACTGAGCAGCCAAAATAAAATAAAAGGAAAAAAATGAAAACAAAACCCTGAGTTGTTAAAAACCAAATTAAAAATCCCCTTTGGTGTCAAAAGGTCTTATTCCTAAAAGCCAGTGGGTGGGGCTGGTGGGTAGGTGGGTGGGGTGCGGCTGGGCTGGCGGTCTCAGTCCTCCTGTGGGTCGTGGTCACCCTCCTCCTTGTCCTGCAGGCCCATGAGGCCCTCGGTGCCCGGCCGCTTCAAGATGGCGCTGTACTTGAGGGCCGTGTCCTCCGCCCGCAGCACCACCTCCACCAGGCTGAAGATGGTGACGACCTGGGGCAGAGCAGAGCCAGGCACAGTGACACGGGCACGTCCTGAGGGGTTGGCCCAGGGGGACGGGGGGAGGTGCCTGCGGGCAAAGCCCAGCCCTGCCACTGTCCATCCAGCTGGGCCGCCGGGACCACTGGCTCTGCCTCTCTCAGCCTCCGTCTGTAAGCCGAGCCTGCTCACGTCCTGAGGACGGGGAGCAGGACCCACTGAGGCAGGTCAGATCCCGGGAGTGGGGCAGCTTTTCCAGAACACTCCTATGTCCCCATCCTCCCCCAGCTCTTGGTGCACGCTCCTCCTGCCTCCTGGGGTGCACTCCGCTGGTCTCCCCACATGTCCCTCCTGGGCTGCCCCAGCGCTCAGGCTCCCCTCCCTGCCTTGGCTCACCTCTGACTGGCCTCGAGGCAGCCCCCTGTCCTCCCACCCGGCAGCCGCTTGACCTTTCCCTGGGGACCACCCCACCCTCGCCTCTGGCCAGCTTCAGGGAGGCCCTGCCAGGCCATCCTGGGCTGAGGCAGCACCTGAGGGTGACAAGTGCTGAGGGGCGGGGCTGGGCGGGGCCAGTGGCTCTGTGTGTTATTTGGGGGAGGGCGTGGGTCTGTCCTGGCTGATCAGGGACTGCCCACGCGGGGCCCAGGTGGACCTGGCACCTGAGGCTGGACGGCTGCCGCCCCCTGCTGGCGCTGGGTCTGTTAGCACAGACTGAGGGCTGGGTTGTCCATAGAGATGACCTAGACCTGAACTTCCGTCCTGCTCAAGGAACTTCAGGACAACAGCCCTGATGATTCCAGCTGGACTCCACTCTGTGTCTCCTGCTTTCCTCCATCTCATTAATACCATGTTATTCCACACTCTGAGCTGGACTCGGCACTCCCCAGTGTTTTGGATGTTAGGAAATTCTAGCCAGTTGGTCATCTGCTAATCACAGGGTCAGCTGAAACAGGTCCCTCAGGTGGTGTTAGGTCAGGTGTTGGAAAGACCCTGGAATAAACAGCCACCCGGGGCAGGACCCAAGACAAGCTCTGGTCTCCTTCTCTTCAGGGGACACAGCCTCCAGGTGGCCATGGACCATTCTCCCTGGTCCTTCCTTCCCTCATGTTCCTATAAAACAATCTCCCAAAGCCTGCACACCCTGCCGTCCTGTACTGGTTATGGAAGGACCTGGTCTCTGGCTGCCTGTGTCCCTGGGGACGAGGCCCACGCCTGACGCTTGGCCTGGATTCCCATCCCAGAGATGTGCAGTGGGATGTGTTGGGAATATCCCCTGTCTTCCCTTCTTGTTTTCTTATGGCTGGACTAATAATAAAATTGACACAAGACCAGATTAGCAGGGGAAAAACCCAGTTTAATACGTATGTATCAGAGACCATAAAGAAATGATGCTCACGTGCCGACCTGGTGGCGTAGTGGTTAAGTTTGCACACTCTGCTTTGGTGGCCCAGGCTTCACGGGTTCAGATCCCAGGTGTGGACCTACACACCACTCATCAAGCCATGCTGCGGTGGCAACCTACATACAAAATAGAGGAATATTGGCACAGATGTTAGCCCAGGGACAATCTTCCTCACACACACACAAAAAAAGAAATGATGCTCTGAGAGTGAACAAAGCAGGCAGTATATATATCTTTTACACAAAGAAACATAAATTTGTGAGGAGCGACAGGACAAAGAAACTTAGGTTTGAGGTACATAGTTAGGGATGAATTTAAGCAGAGTTTAGCCTGGAGGTAGTTAATTAGCAAGGTTTGTTTATGCAGGTTTCTTGGCCCCGAATTCCCCAGCTCTGGTGATAAGGATGCAGAGAGCACCTCTCACAGGGGAGATTTATTTCCTGCTTTCAGGGGGAGCAGAGAAAGGAGGGTCAGAATGCCCTTTTTGCTTCTCAAGTAACTTTAATTCAAGATCGTCAATATGCTATTGGGGGATATTTTGGGGTGGCCTGCTCTGGGCCCCAACAGTTTCTTCCTCTAAAACTTCTTTGCAAGTTTCATGTATTAAAAGTTGAGCTGGTTGAATGTTCCATTATTTCACTGAATTAATCTTTTAGTCTTCAAAATAGGTCAGTTCAATTAAATAGTTGTGTCTCAATGCAGGAGGCGGTGATGCAAGTGGCCTCCTAAAGTTAGGTCTACGGAGCAAACAATCAGGTATTTCATAAGAGGCATTTCTATGGAAACAAAGAAAAACAATGGTTAATGGCGGGAGCAAATTATAAACCAGTTCCTGAGCTTTGGGGGCAGCCAGTCAAGAAGATTTCTAGATGTCAGGGTTGAAGCATCTTTTGCAGGCTGAAATGTCTCTGATGATGTCATCGGGTGCTCAGGTAAACTTTCTGAGTCGCTTACACAGCAGCAGGCACAAAGGTTGTTTAAACAACGGCTGTTGTGGCGACCTCTCTTAAGTGTATATCAAGTTGTTCAGCTTTAGTTTGCAGGACTTCAGGGAAAAAGGGCAGCTTTAGTTCTTAATGATTCCAACTCAAAAGTGGGAGAAAAATTGGAAATGTTAGTTTGGAGAGTTGTAGCCAAATATCTGAGGAAATTAGAAGAATTTAGGATCCAGTCTAGTTTTTAGGTAAATAACAAAACTTTAAGAAATATTAATAGCACTAGAATCTAATAGTCACAAGTGTGTATTATAGTTTTTATTGAAACATAATTTTCCTCTCTAAAATCACCCTTATTTTATCAAAGATAGTCAATTAAGACTAATTTGTTTGCAAAATAAATCTAGTTTCAATAAACGTGGCTTATTTACATACATACAGCAAGAATAGCGATTGATCATATAAGCTCTTTTAAATTTGCTTTGCTGGAACTTTTTATAAAGAATCTCCAGATTGAACTTTTAATAGCCCCTTGAGGCTAAGAATTAGCCAAGCCAAATATTTTGCCTGCAATACTTAAAGATTTGGTGAATTCCTCTCTTTTTGAGACTCCCAACATATCTTGACGTTCTTGCACCTGCCAGAGAGTGACCTTTACTCATCTGGTTAGGCTGTAAGGAACCCTATAAGTAAGGTACCAGGCTGTTTCTCCAAGGGGCTTTGGCTTCGTAGAGTCGACCTTAATTCCTTAGAGTTGTTTAGTCATCTCTGAGTTTATGTATGTCTCTCTCTCTCTTTTTTTTTTTTTTTGTGAGGAAGATCAGCCCTGAGCTAACATCCATGCTAATCCTCCTCTTTTTGCTGAGGAAGACCAGCTCTGAGCTAACACCTATTGCCAATCCTCCTCCTTTTTTTTTTTTTCCCCAAAGCCCCAGTAGATAGTGTATGTCATAGTTGCACATCCTTCTAGTTGCTGTATGTGGGATGAGGCCTCAGCATGGCTGGAGAAGCAGTGCGTTGGTGTGCGCCCAGGATCCGAACCTAAGCTACAGAGCCGGCCAATGTATGTCTCTCTCAAACATGACATTCCAGTCAAAACCTTGGCAATATAATCAATGTTTCCAACTGTGTCTTGTTACAAGGGAGAACAGAGTCTTATTGAACTTATGCAAATAAATATATACTCATCAAAACAAGAATACTCACAGTGCTGACTGAGGTGGAAGAGGCAGAGATTCCTTTTTGGAGAGGAAAAAGCCACATCCTACCTGCAACACTTCACAGCCAGCAAGGAGCAATCTTAAGATATCAAGGAGCAGGGGATCTGAGTGGGAGAGCTTTGCCACAATAAGCAGCTTTTGGACTCAGCAGAACCGAGATGAGCATCATAATATCTGGCTTTGTTGGCTATTAACAACAAGGGGGAATACCCCTCAGAAAAGCTATCAAATATAAGGGAAAGAAAAAGCCTGCTCTTAAAGGGCCCATGCACAAATTCACCCCTTTCAGAAAGCAACCTAAAATCACCAGAAAGAAAGGTGCACAGTCCTTTGGTAAAAAGATCCTCACTTGATAGACTCTGGGTGCACCTTGGTGAGAGATGAGACCTCCTCAGACTGGGACCACCTCCCCAGGGACTGAGACATTGGCGGCAGCCACTATTGTGACCTAGTACAGGCTGGCAGATGCCATTGGAGTTCTTCCCCTGGCCTGTTAGCACAGGGGTCTGCCCCACCCACTAGAGCACCAATTTAATCTAGCTCAGCCAGGGCAGGCAGCCCATCCCAGGGACTGGCCTCACCCAACAGCAAGCCCTCAGGCAACTGGTGGGCCTGCATAGGTGGGGCGTGGGGGACCTCTGCAGCAGGGCAAGTGGGTCCACTTCAGTGGGTCAGGGCATGCTCATGGGGCAGAACTGTGTTGACGGGGTGTGTGGGCCTGCAGGTGGTGGGGCTTATCAGCTGCAGCAGACTTGGGCTTCTCAAACAGCGACATAGGGGATTGGCCCCACCTTCCAATGCCTGAAACAATTGTGTGTGGCACACCCAGGGCCAGCCCCACCCAACCGCACTACTGAGAGAGCTGACAACAGCCTTGCAGGCCAGAGACCCACAGCAATTGTAAGCCCCTGAGCTTAGCAACCAGCCATGCTGGGGGCCTACTCACTTAACAGAAAAACTGCAACAGGAATGTGCTATTAGACCTTGCAGTGCTTGGCTCCCCACACCTGATAAAGTGACTGAAGGAACCAGAGCAGCCACGTGCAGCTGAGCATTACAACCAGCCGGCCAGGGTGACAGCCTCACCTCCCTGTGTGCCTACAGCAAGAGCAACCCTGCCACAACAGAAAGACACATGTAGCCCACACAGGGGGAACTCCTGGAACATTTGCAGCTGGTGACAAGAGGGAAGCACGCTGCTGGGCCTCATAAGGCATCTCTTACATAAAGCCACCTCTCCAAGATCAGGAGATGTAGCTGATCTACCTACTACATAGATATATACACAGAGAAAGAGGCAAAATAAGGAGGCAAAGGAATACATTCCACATAAGGGAAGAAGACAAATCCTCAGAGAAAGAACTAAATGAAACAGAGATAAACAATCTACCTGATAAAGAGTACAGACTAATAGTCATATGGTTGCTCACTGATCTTGGGAGAAGAATGGATGAACTCAATGAGAACTTCAACAAAGAATTGGAAAATATAAAAAAGAACCAATCAGAAATGAAAAATACAATAATGGAAGTGAAAAATTCACTAGAGAGAATCGATAGCAGAGTAGAGGATACAGAAGAACAGATCAGCAAGCTGGATGAAAGACTAGCGGAAAACACCCAAGCAGAACAGATAAAAGAAAAAAGAATTAAAAAGAGTGAGGACAGTTTAAGGGATCTCTGGGACAACATCAAGCACACTAACATCTGTATTATAGGTGTCCCAGAAGGAGAAGAGAGAGACACAGGGGCAGAGAATCTATTCAAAGAAATAATAGCTGAAAAGTTTCCTAACCTAAGGAATGAAACAGACATCGAGGTACAGGAAGCACAGAGAGCACCAAACAAGATGAACCCAAAGAGGCCCACACCAAGACATATTTTAATTAAAATATCAAGAATTAAAGACAAAGAGAGAATCCTAAAAGCTGCAAGAGAAAGGCAAGAAGTTAAATACAAAGGAAACCCTATAAGGCTATCAGGTGACTTCTTGGCAGAAACCTTACAGGCTAGAAGGGAATGCATGATATATTCAAAGTGCTGAAAGGAAAAAACCTAAAGCCAAAAATACTCTACTCAGCAAGGTTATCATTCAGAATGGAAGGAGAGATAAAGAGTTTTCCAGATGAGCAATAACTAAAGGAGTTTATCACCAATAAACCAGCCTTACAAGAAATGCTAAAGAAAAAAAAAGAGGGAAAGAGAGGAAGACTGACAACAGATGTTAGCTCAGGGCAAATCTTTCCCAGGAAAAAAAAAAAATCATTCCTTTAAAAAAATAAAAAGAAATGCTAAAAGGACTTATTTAATTGGAAAAGATCACAAATAGGCATAAGAAAATTACAAAAAACAATAATAACAACAACAACAACAACAATAAAATCACTGGTAAAGGCAAATATACAGTAAAGGTAGCAGATCAACCACCTATGAATCTAATATGAAGGTCAAAAGCCAAAAGTACTAAAATGATCTATTTCCACGATAAGAGTGTAAACAGATACACATGCACAAAAAAGAGGTTAAATATGATATTAAAAACATAAAATGTGGGAGGAGAGGAGTAAAAGAGTAGAGCTTTTAGCAAGAAGTCAAACTTAAGAGACCATCAAATTAATATAGATTGCTATATATGTAAGTTATTATATATAAACCTCATGGTAGTCGCAAACCACAAACCTATCATAAATACACAAAAAATTAAGAGAAAGGAACCCAAACATAATATTAAAGAAAGCCATCAAACTACAAGGGAAGAGAGCAAGAGAAGTAGAAAGGAACAGAGAAGAACTACTAAAACACCCAGAAAAGAAGTAACAAAATGGCAATAAGTACTAACTTATCAATAGCTATTTTAAATGTCAATGGACTAAAAGCTCCAATCAAAAGACATAGGGTGGCTGATTGGATAAAAAAATCAAAACTCATATATATGCTGCATACGAGAGACACACTTCAGACCTAAAGACACTCACAAACTGAAAGTGAAGGATGGAGAAAGATACTCCATGCAAATGGCAATGACAAGAAATCTGGGGTAGCAATACTTGGACAAAATAGACTTTAAAACAAAAATAGTAACAAGAGACGAAGAAGGGCACTACATAATGATAAAGGGAACAATCCAACAAGAGGATATAACACTTGTAAATATATATGCACCCAACATAGGAGCAACTAAATATATAAAGCAATTATTAACAGACATAAAAGGAGAAACAGCAACACAATAATAGTAGAGGAATTTAACACTCCACTTACACCAATGGATAGATCATCCAACCAGAAGGTCAATAAGGAAACATTGGCCTTAAATGACATGTTAGACCAGATGGACTCAGTAGATATATAAAGAACATTCCATCCAAAAACTGCAGGATACACATTCTTTTCAAATGCACACAGAACATTCTCCCAGATAGATCACATATTAGGCCACAAAACAAGTCTCAACAAATTTGAGAAGACTGAAATAATACCAAACATCTTTTCTGACTACAATGGTATGAAACTTGAAATCAACTACAGGAAGAAAATCAGAAAACCCACAAATATGTGGAGATTAAACAGAATGCTATTGAACAATGATTAGGTCAACAAAGAAACCAAAGGAAAATTTAAAAAAGACTTGGAGACAAATGAAAATGAAAATACAACATGCCAAAATTTATGGGATACAGCAAAAGTGGTTCTAAGAGAGAAGTTTATAGCAATACAGGCCTACCTCAACAAACAAGAAAAACTTCGAAGAATCTAACAGTGCATCTAAAGGAACTAGAAAAAGAAGAAAAACAAAGCCAAAAATCAGTACAAGGAAGGAAATAATAAAAATCAGAGCAGAAATAATGAAACAGAGACTAAAAAAACAATAGAAAAACTTGATGAAACTAAGAGCTGGTCCTTTGAAAAGATAAATAAAATTGATGAATCTTTAGCTAGACTCACCAAGAAAAAAAGAGAGAAAGCTCAAATAAATAAAATCAGAAATGAAAAAGGAGAAATTACAACAAACACATAAGAAATACAAAAAAGAGAATATTACGAAAAGATATACACCAACAAATTGGATAATCTAGAAGAAACGGATAAATTATTAGAATCACACAACCTCCAAAACCAAATCAAGAAGAAATAGAGAATTTGAATAGACCAATGACCAGTAAGGAGATCGAAACAATAATCAAAAACCTCCCAAAAAATAAAAGTCTAGGACCAGACAGCTTTCCCTGGTGAATTCTACCAAACATTCAAAGAAGACTTAATACCTATTCTTCTCAAACTCTTCCAAAAAATTGAAGAGGAGGGGAAGCTTCCTAATTCATCATATGAGGCCAACATTACCCTGATACCAAAACCAGACAAGGACAACACGAGAAAAGAAAACTACAGGCCAATATTACTGATGAACCATTTTTACCATGCAAAAATCCTCAACAAAATACTAGCAAATCGAATACAACAATACATTAAAAAGATCATACACCATGATCAAGTGGGATTTATTCCAGGGACACAGGGATGGTTCAACACACACAAATCAATCAACGTGACACACCACATTAACAAAATGAGGAATAAAAATCACATGATCTTCTCAATAGATGCAGAGAAAGCATTGGACAAGATACAGCATCCATTTATGATAAAAACTTTGAATAAAACAGGTATAGACAGAAAGTACCTCAACATAATGAAGGCCATATATAACAAACCCATAGCTAATATCACACTCAGTGGAGAAACTGAAAGCTATTCCTCTAAGAACAAGAACCAGACAAGGATGCCCACTTTCACCACTCTTATTTAACATAGTATTGGAAGTCCTAGCCAGAGCAATCAGGCAAGAAAAAGAAATAAAAGGGATCCAAATTGGAAAGGAAGAAGTGAAACTGTCACTATTCACAGATGATGTGATTCTACATATAGAAAACCCTAAACAATCCACCAAAAAACTTTAAGAAATCATAAATGAATACAGTAAAGTTGAGGATACAAAATCAACATACAGGGCCAGCCTGGTGGCTTAGTGATTAAGTGCGTGCGCTCCGCTACTGGTGGCCCAGGTTCGGATCCCGAGCGCACACCGACGCACTACTTCTCCAACCATGCTGAGGCCGCATCCCACATACAGCAACTAGAAGGATGTGCAACTATGACATACAACTATCTACTGGGGCTTTGGGGAAAAAAAAGGAGGAGGATTGGCAATAGATGTTAGCTCAGAGCCAGTCTTCCTCAGCTAAAAGAGGAGGATTAGCATGGATGTTAGCTCAGGGCTGATCTTCCTCACAAAAAACAAAACAAAACAAAATCAACATACAAAAATTAGTTGCATTTCTAGACACTAACAACGAAGTAGCAGAAAGAGAACTCTTGGATTGGAAGAATTAACATACTTAAAATGTCCATACTTCCTGAAGCAATGTATAGATTCAACACAATCTCTATCAAAGTTCCAACGATATTTTTCACAGAAATAGAACACACAATCCTAAAATTTATATGGAACAACAAAAGACCCTGAGTAGCCAAAGGAATCCTGAGAAAAAAGAACAAAGCTAGAGGTATCACACTCCCTGATTTCAAAATACACTACAAACCTATGGGAATAAAAACAGCATGGTACTGGCACAAAAACAGACACACAGATCACTGGAACAGAATCAAGAGCCCAGAAATAAACCCACATGTCTATGGATAGCTAATTTTCGACAAGGGACCAAGAACATAACAATGGAGAATGGAAAGTCTCTTCAATAAATGGTGTTGGGAACACTGGACAGCCGGGTGCAAAGGAATGAAAGTAGACCATTATCTTACACCATACATAAAAATTAACTCAAAGTGGATTAAAGACTTGAATGTAAGACTTGAAACCATAAAACTCCGAGAAGAAAACATAGGCAGTACACTCTTTGACATCGGTCTTAGCAGCATCTTTTCAAATACCTTGTCTACTCAGGCAAGGGAAACAAAAGAAAAAATTAACAAATGGGACTATATCAGACTAAAAAGCTTCTGCAAGGCAAAGGAAACCATGAACAAAACGAAAAGACAACTGACCAACTGGCAGAAAATATTTGCAAATCATATATCTGACAAGGGGTTAATTTCCAAAATATATAAAGAACACACAACTCAACAAGAAAAAGACAAACAACCTGATCGAAAACTGGGCAAAGGATATGAACAGACATTTTTCCAAAGATATACAGATGGCCCACAGGCTCATGAAAAGATGTTCAACATCACTAAGTATTAGGGAAATGCAAGTCAAAACTACAATGAGATATCACCTCACACTGTCAGAATGGCTATAATTAACAAGAGAAGAAATAGCAAGTGTTGGAGTGGGTGTGGAGAAAAGGGAACCCTCATGCACTTCTGGTGGGAATGCAAACTGGTGCAGCCACTATGGGAAATAGTATGGAGATTTCTCAAAAAATTAAAAATAGAAATACCATATGATCCAGCTATCCCACTACTGGGTATTTAACCCAAGAACATGAAATCAACAATACAAAGAGATTTATGCACTCCTATCTTCGTTGCAGCATTATTCACAATAGCCAAGATGTGGAACCAACCCAAGTGCCCATCAACTGATGAATGGATAAAGAAGATGTGGTATATATACACAATGGAATACTACTCAGCCATAAAAAGGACAAAATCGTCCCATTTGCAACAACATGGATGGACCTTGAGGGCATTATATTAAGCAAAATAATCCAGACAGAGAAAGATAAACGCCCTATGATTTCACTCACATGTGGAAGATAAAGAAACATATGGATAAAGAGAACAGATTCGTGGTTACCAGAGGGGAAGGAGGTGGAGAGTGGGCGAAAGGGGTAAAGGGGCACATGTGTACAGTGACGGATAAAAGCTGGTCTGTGGGTGGTGAGCACCAAGCAGTCTATACAGAAACTGATATGTAAAGTACACCTGAAATTACATAACGTTATAAACCAATATGATCTCAAAAAAATTTTTAAAAAACCAATAAAAAAATTCTTAACCCTTAGAAACCTTAATTTCTAGTGAAAACTAAAAAGTAAGCAATTGTGAACCGTATGTTATATCCATGTCTATCAGATTGGCAAATTTATGAATACATTTTATTATTTTTAGAAACATTTTTTTCATAGTGTAATCTTTTAATAAAGCACAAAACATGTTTATTAATAGACTCAAATTTATCTTTTAGTTTTTGTGTAATAAGAAGCCAAAAGAAGATAAACCCCTATACAGTAATTAATATTTTATCTTATCTGGAGATGATATAGATATTTAATGAACTTTTTATCATTTAAGCTTACTTAGCAAAACTTGAAAGTTTTAAGCCATCAAAAAGACTTGGAGGGGCCACCCAGTGGCACAGGGGTTAAGTTTGCCCATTCTGCTTCGATGGCCCGGGGTGCAGCAGTTCGGATTCGGGGCGAGTACCTACTCACCGCTCATGAAGCCACGCTGAGGCAGCGCCCCACATAGAAGAGCTACAACTCTACAACTATGATACACAACTATGTACTGGGGGTGTGGGGAGAAAAAAGAAAAAGAAAAAGAGGAAGATTGGCAACAGATGTTAACGCAGGGTCACTCTTCCTCAAAAAAAAAAATCACAAAAAAGAGCTGTATTTCTGTGATGTAATGACTTTCCTGTACTCTAATAGTGTGAAAATGGCAGAAAAACTTCACACAATTAGATGCTCGATATGGAAAAAAAAAAAAAAAGACTTGGAGAAGTCATTTTAAGTACACATACCATAAAACATAATGATTGTACCTTTATTATATTAATATTCATATAATTTATTTGTTTCTAACAATTATACTTAGATTATTCAGGAAAATTTTATGAGACATTAAAGCAGTTAGTCACTATTTTAAGTTATTATTACTATATTTTTGCTGACCGATTTTAAAACAGAGATGACATGAGCTATTAGATTAATAACCCAGGTAGGAAAGAAGTTGTATGTTTGCATTATATCCACTGTTGATACTCTGAGGACACGTCTATTTTAATTAAGCCAACAATCTTAAGCAAACTTTTAATTACCAAAGATTATTTTATGTTACGTTAACTTGAAAAACATTTGGGTTGGTTTTTATTATATTTAGAAATAATTTACACAAGTGCTTACTGTAAGTTAATTAAATAGTGCTCTTTAGAAATGAATTTTGCTAAACCATCCAGAGGTAGAAAAATACCACATCTATAACATACATACCTATATATAGACAGACACAAACAGAGATCTTATAGCTTTTAATTTTAAAATTTCAGCCATGAATCAGGTACAATATAAAACTCACTAATTTATAAATAATTGTGTCACTAGAAGATGGAACAAGTTAGGGCTATCTATTTAAAAGTTTTTGCTGTTGTTAATATTTGTGGAGAAGGGCCGGCCTCGTGGCTTAGCGGTTAAGTGCGCGCGCTCCACTACTAGCGGCCCGGGTTCGGATCCCGGGCGCACACCGACGCACCGCTTCTCCGGCCATGCTGAGGCCGCGTCCCACGTACAGCAACTAGAAGGATGTGCAACTGTGACACACAACTATCTACTGGGGCTTTGGGGAAAAAAAGGAGGAGGATTGGCAATAGATGTTAGCTCAGAGCCGGTCTTCCTCAACAAAAAGAGGAGGATTAGCATGGATGTTAGCTCAGGGCTGATCTTCCTCACACACACAAAAAAAATTTGTGGAGAAGACTATTAAGATTTGTATTTACCTTAGACAAGGAGGCTGTGAATTAGATTTGGAGCAAAAGAGCCTCTTCAGCAGCCTGCAGTTAAAACAAATATTTTGTTCTTTCTTTAACATCCGGCTTTGCCAATTGAGTTAGCCAGGTTTAGCCTAGGCAATGGCGGGCTGTATTTTTTGGGGGGTTTACATTGTAAAGATATGGTAAAATTTATAACTTCAAAGGACAGAGGGAAAAAAAGGCATTTTTTTTTTTGGTAGGAGTGTTGGGGTAATTGTGATATAAAATTTTCCTTCAGTCCTAGGAATTGGGAATGGTCTAAATAAGGAGAGGTTACAAGCCTTTCGAGATAAATAAGGGAGGTTTGGGGATTGCTGAAAGGGAAGGGGTGGAATCCGAACTGGCTTTACAGCTGCGTTTTCAGTTCTGTAAAGATGTGTAAGATAAGGACATTTGCTCTCAATTTCTCAGAAATTGGGTTGTAACTTAAGTGACATCACAGGTTGATCTAGCCATCCAATTACATTTCTTTTAATTTGCTTCTTTCTTCGAGGTACATACTTTTATTTTAACTTAGGGAAGAAGGCCTATAAAAAAATTTCTATCAGGGGCCGGCCCAGTGCCGCAGTGGTTAGGTTCACGCGTTCCGCTTCAGCGGCCCGGGGTCCGCTGGTTTGGATCCTGGGCACGGAACCTACTCCAGCTCATCAAGACATGCTGAGGCGGCGTCCCACATAGAAGAGCTACAACTCTACAACTATGATACACCACTAAGTACTGGGGTTTGGGGGAGAAAAAAGAAAAAAAAGGAAGATTGGCAACAGATGTTAGCACAGGGCCAATCTTCCTCAAAAAAAAAAAAAAACTTCTATCAGGCTCTGAATATCAGTTTTCAAATTGGCCAATTTTTGACCATCGAGCTACTCTAAAAAATCCTTCCAAATATCTTGTCAGTTTTCAGCTGAGACAAACAGTAGATATTTCTGGCAGTATTAAATAACTCCACGGGCCCAAGAGGTGTCCTCAAATGTTCTGACCTTCCCAAGGTCCAGAGTCGGTCCTGAAGACAGCCAAAAGGAAGAACTGACAGCCTGCATGCATGCCCCAGGCAGGCAAAGTTAAGCCAAGCCCTTGGGACACAAAACGAGACAAACCAGAAGGTAACAGCTACCCCTGGAGAGAAAGGGTCAATAACCAGTGGGTCTGGATTTGGAAAGGGAGTGACAATGCGGTATTTTTTTTCTCTTGACCAGGCATTACAGAATGGCCATTGAGTGGAGGTAAAAGAGTTGTTGTCCAGGGGACATGAATTCCTTGGGAGGGGGTTCTAGAATAAATCTGCAAAGGGTACTGCATAGGAAGGCCTGAAATTGGCAGAGCCTGATTATAGAGCCAGCAAAGAGAGCTTTACTGCCTATCCTAGGTGTGACTGCTGAATTTATTTTCTGGCTTTCAGCGTTTACATGACTAACCCGTATACTCTTAGATATTAGGCTGGAATGTTCTCCGTAAATCTTGTAGGAAAAGGAAGCTAAAACAGGCAGATGTGGCTGGATTTTAAAAATGGGGTTTTACATTGGATGTGTGTGTTAAGTCTAAATTTTTGTTCTCTCATCTTGTTAGGGAGCTCCTAAGTGTAGCTGTTATATTATTTTTTTCCTTTTCCTTCTTAAGTGCCAGACAATTGTACTTTCAATGTCCTGATTTTTTTTTTTATACAATATCTGTAAATGTCTGAAGGCAAATAAGAAGGGGTCTGGGTAGACATGATTTTTGTTCTAATTTTTGTCTTTCCATCTTATTAAGGAATCTTAACGGCCAGCTGTTATACCAATATGAGAGCTCTCTAAAAATCCGTTGTTTCCAATTTAGAAGTTTTTCCAATTTAAAGGCTCCATAGTCTGGCCATTGACGAGTAGGATCTTAATAGCGACTCAAACCAATAAGCCTTTTTATGGCTTAACAATGGATGCAAGAGGCGTCCCCAAAAGAGAGTGCATAAGAAGCAGCCCTCACGAGATCCAGAAGTTCACTCCCGAAAATAGTCTAGAAAGGAAAGAGCTTCGTTGCACAGGCAGTGAGGGTGGTGTAGTGAAAATCGTGTCTCCAATCTCCCACAAGAGCGTGGGACGCCTCCCGTCACACCCGCTAATCTGTGACACCAGGCAGGTGCTACTGGCATGGGGTTTTTCCAGCACTAACAAGCAACAAAGGTTGAGATGACAAAGGACCTTATGGACTAGACCCCTATGACAAACTCCCCTGAGAGCTGGCACGGCTGGACCAAGAGATGCTGCTTGTGACTGCGTGTCTCGGAACCCCAGTCTTTTGACTGGCCACCAGGTGCGTCATGGTAAACGCACCTTCTGGATGGCGGAGTCCAGAGAAACTATTTTCACCGCTCACAAAGCCAAGCTCTCGGGACACAGAACAAGACAGAAAGAAAAACCTCATCTGGTTTTTACGGAGGGGACCCACGGCAAAGTCTGTCTAAGTAGATGTGGGTCTGGTGAGAACCATAAAACTCCCCAGTCTGTGAGGGCGGCTCCAACAGCAGGCTCATCAAGGGCCTGTACCTGCTGTTCTGCCCTCTGGTTCTTCCTCCTTCTGACAAATGCCACAACAGACAGAGACCAAGAAAAGCCAAGACCTTCTCTGGGAGGAAAGGATCAACAAAACCAGAGTACTCGTTTACCAAACGCCAAAGTCGCTAAGTCCAAGAAACTAGTTTCACCAATATTTTCTCTTGCTAATTTAAATTCAGAGAGAGAAAAAGAAACTCTCACCACTATCGTTCCCACTGGCCTCTGCAGACGGAGATCTGGGAGGTGGGCGTGTAAGAAGGCTTCCCTTTCGGCAGACTTCCGCGTCAGATGTCCCAGGGTCCCTTAGCTGCAGCAGCCTCAGGGAGAAAGCAGTTTCCCAGCCAGCAAAGTCTCCTGGCCGGCTCGCCAAAACTCTAGGGCCGGGAAAATCCCGTTTCATCCCTTCTTGTGTTCTTATGGCTGGACTAATACTAAATTGACACAAGACCAGATTAACGGAGAAAAATCCAGTTTAATACATACGTATTGGAGATCATAGAGAAATGATGCTTGGAGAGTGAACAAAGCAGGCAGTGTACATATCTTTTACACAGAGAAACATAAATTTGTGAGGAATGACAGGGCCAAGAAACTTAGGTTTGGGGTATGTAGTTAGTGAGTAATTTAAGCAGAGTTTAGGCTTAAAGTAGTAAATTAGCAAGGTTTGTTTATGCACCCTCCTCAGCCCTGACTTCCCCAGCTCTGGTGATAAGGATGCAGGGAGAGCACCTCTCACAGGGAGATTGATTTCCTGCTTTCAGGGGAACAGAGAGGAGGGTCAGAATGACCTCTGTGCTTCTCAAGTAACTTTAATTCAAAATAATCAATATGCTCTTGTGGGATATTTTGGGGTGGCCTGCCGTGGGCCCCAACAGGTGTCTGGGCAGGGCCCATTGGGTAGGCTTGGTGCTGGGTGGGGGGAGCAAGGTCAGGGGCTCCAACCCTCTGCCACCGTGTGCCCAGCACGGCCCACGGCCGAGTGATGGACACAGTGTCACCACCACAGCTCATCTCTCCCAGTGTGGATGGGAGAGCAGGGTCCCTGGCCTGTGTTCCCATCCTCCACGCCTGTGTGTCTATAAGGGCTGTCCCTGATCCAGGACTCCACCAGATGCTAGGGACATACAGAGGAGACCCCAGCAGAGGGAATGGGGACAGGCAGGTAGAAATAGAGTGTGATAAGTGAATGCAGCTCTGTGTGACTGTGCGAGGAGAACCTAGAGAGACCAGTGAGTCAGAGGGAGCAGCTCATCGGGATGACAGACAGCCATCTTCAGAGAAGCGGCTCATAGCAGGGAACTGAAGGAGCTCGGGATGGTTTACAACTGCACTCAGGCTTCCAGGCGTCACCTGTGTGCCCACGTGCAGAGGGCCTCCCGGTTCCCTGCCTCTGCAGCGGGCCCTGGTGCTGCCATCCACAGCTTTATGACCCGGCCTTGAGTCCAGGGGTCACTGCTGGGTGACCTTGGCAAGTGAACACCCTCTCTGGGCGCCAGGAGCATCATTGGCAGACCCTGGAGGGGGGCATGTGAGGGGTGCAGCCACCTGGGCTAGATCCACGTGACCACCCCTGTCCTTCCCCTCTCCAGCCCCCGGGACTGCACCGCGGCTGCCTCAGCAGTGTGAGCCTGGCTCCGAGTCCTCAGGGCCCAGGATGCCGGTGGGGGGCAGTGGGACGTTGCGGGGCGGGTGGGGACTAGCTCTGTAGAGAATCGGGAAGGATTTGAGGCCAGCTGGACAGGTGGGCTTGTGACCAAGCTTCCCTGCCTCGGGTCTCAGAGGGCACATGGGTGTTGGTGGCCCCGGGATTTCTGGGTCCCCCAGGAGGGGACACAGGGTGACTGGTGCCTCTGAGCAGCCATGAGCCCAGACCTTTCTAACCAGTTCAGGGACCCAGATTCGAGTTTCTGCCACCCATGGGGTGGCTTCTATGCTGACCCGGTGGCCACCGCCCTGGGGGCCCACGTGGCCCAGCTTGTGAGGTGTCCTAGATGCAATGTTTGTAAATGGCTGAGCCCCCATTCCACATATGTTGGGCAGCCCTGCGTCCTCTATATGCAAATATCTCTGGGGGTGGGATCTTGGGCTTGGGTTTCTCCCCATGCCCCCTGGGTGGGCTGGCCCTTTTCTACCCCATGCTCCCCATGCTGGGCAGCACCCCGATTCCTTCCCTCCCCAGGGACCACCTGCACAAGACTGGGGGGCACTCACAGGCTTTGCAGGTTCAGGGTGGCGCAGGGGGCATGGCCCTGCCTCCTTCTCTCCTTTGCCCCCTTCTGGGCTCCTCACCTCTCCCCCAAATTGGCTTAAGAAACCGCCTTTCCCTCGATTTAGTTAAAAGAGCCACTTCCCCTTCCCCTGCCGCATCCAGCCTTGTCCAGAGGCTGAGCGTGTCTGTCCGCCAAGGCTGCCCCCGGGGCCACCCTGCGGCGGGACAGGGCAGCCGGCAGAGCCTGAACCCAGCTTCCTTTGCCCGGCCCCACAGCCTCCAGAGGAGCGAGCCCGCGGGGGGCATGGTTTTTGCAGACGTGAATCACGCCGTCTCCACCCCTAAGCAGAAGGGACTCGCCCCGCGTTGGTTGAAATGACGGTTTCCCTCCTGCTCCCCTTGCTGGGGCCCGGCACACTCCCGTCACCGCCCAGCCGCTGGAGGGTTGAGGCGGGCTCCTGGGGCAACCGAGACCCTTCAGGCTTTGGAGCCAGGCAGCCCTCCTGGACTGCACAGCAGTGACCACACCAGGTGCTCCTTGGGAGCGTTTTATAGAGAAGCGCAGGCTGCCGAGCACGCCGTTTATAACTCCTCCCGACGCTCATTGGAGTTTCAGAACAACATGCACCAGCTCAGCCCACCCTCCGGCGGGAGTCCTTGCTCTGTACCTCACTCTTCTCCTGAGGAGACCAGGAGTTCGGAGGGCACGTCGGCGAGCGGGACCTTGGCAGGCGAGTCCTCCACCCCGCGTCTCGGGAGAGCAGCTGTTCCTCTGCAGCCTGGAACACTGCCAGGGGCGGGGACTCCCACGTTCGTGCCTCCTTCCCTTCTGGAAAGCTGGCCGTGGCCTGGCCTGGCCTGGCCTGCGGAGCCCTTACACTGAGCTGGACTCACCGCTGGTGTCCTGCTGGGGTCCCTGCCCCTGACCCCTCTTCCTGTGGTCTGGGGCTGACCGCAGGCTCCCGTCCCTGTGGACATTTTCTCCCTCCACGCCCGTCACCCGCCTTTGTCCCACCTGCTGTTCACGTGACGTGTTGTGGCTCATCTCGGGGCCTCCTTCTCGTTGGCCTGGAGTTGGGTTCTCACCCAGCTTGATGACACCCCGCCCCGCAGGTTCCGCGGGCCATGGTCTCCCCTCTGCTGTAGGGAGGTGGCTGGCTCAGTTCACCCTTATGTGTCCTGCTGTGGCAGACATAAGGGGACCCCCTCCATCCCCCTGGCTGCCTCCTCCTCCCCCGCTCCCTGCCCCTCCCGCAGGATTGGAAGTGCCCAGGGGCCTGCAGGGGCACACCGTCCATCCCTCGGATCCGGGTCCCTTTGAGCGACCCCTGCGAGCCTGGCCGGTGTCCAGCATGAGCTCATCAGGTCGGAGGGGATGAGGCGGCGCCTGGCTCCCCCGACCTCTGCTGCTGCCCAGGATCCAGGAGTCTCTGGCAGCAGCTCAGGCTGATTCATTGTGTGCTAGGCAGCTCAGATCCCTAAGCCACTGTCACATGGTGCTTTTAAAGTGCATCTCTCCTTGTCTATCATTTGCAAAAATAATAATAAAAAAACGCTCCCACCTTCCTGCAGGACCAAACTCACTGCTGACAGTGATCTGGGTGGAGAGGTCTGAATGGGGCTATTTCCTCTCCCCTAGGAGCCCAGGAGTGTCCCTGTTTGCTCACTTGCAGTGGACTGTGATGTGTTAGAGTTTAGTGTGTCTGGCTAAGTAGATCTACACATTATATGGTCTAGTTTTAAACAAAGTAATCCTCCAAAACAATCAAGTGCTTATGAAAGATTCCTGTAAAGAAACTGCAAATAATACCAATAATCCACACCCAGGTGAAGAACCACAGAAGTGGCAGCTCTGACACTAACTCCCTCTTGGTAATGCTCGTCATCAACCATGGGACAGACCTGTCAAGACATTAGCCTCAAATATAAAAAACTAAACCCCCACCCCATGGTTGCTGGTGAAGCCTGTCCTGGGTGCTGTGGGCCTTGAGATATCAGTCAATAACAGCAGGGAATCCTCACGGGGAGCAAGGCATTTCAAAACTAAGCTTTCAGAACATGAAGACAAACCCCTGCAATTTTTTCCCAGCAATGCTTAAGTTATGTGCTGTTCAACCCAGTACCTTTTGATATTTCCCTAAGCAACAATAAATATTTGGAAGGCTCTTTTAGAGTTTCTGCATGATTGCATAAGAGAAACACACCTACCACCAGGCAAACACTTGTTCTTTCTGCTGCAGTAAAAATGGCAGAAACAATGAACAGAATGATCTGTCGACACACCGAGAGGCATTTCTTTGTCAGCAAATACTGTTGGAAGATGTAGAGAAAACCCTGCCGAAGACTGGAAGGAAGTGTTAGAGCAAATTGCCCAGTGTGGGAGGCAAAACTCACTCATTGGCCCATCCACAGTCAAACCACTGCAGGAAGGAACGAGAAGACTCGAGGGCACATAAAATACTGTAGGAGCCATAGGTGGTGTCAACCTTATAAAACCAAGATTGTCCTAGTAGAGTAGATGCTTTATGATGTTTAGTAACAAGATTGGGTGGGGCCATGAAAACTCTCCAGACCACACAGAAGGAGTCGTCTTTATGGGAAGTATTTCAGGGCTGTCCTGAGTCCTCCTTCCCTCTCTTTCTTCCTGACTTCCCCTCCTTAAAGACCAAGGTGCTGACAGTTCTTAAGGTGACAAGAGCGGTCATTCATTGGCTCCCAATAAAAAGCTTGAAACAATAAATGCCTTTTCATGCATCAGCCCCTTCAAAGGAAAGATGTTAAAACAGATGTTTGAAAATGTTTCCATGAACACGTGATTTTGTAGCCAACAATGTGTTTGACCTATAAAACCTCTCATACCTACACATTTAAAAAACTTGTGAGCCAGCCCTGAAGGCCTAGTGGTTAAAGTTTGGCGCTCATGGCTTCAGTGGCCAGGGTTTGCTTCCCAGGCACAGAACCACACCGCCCGGCTGTCAGTGGCCATGCTGTGGCGGCGGCTCACATAGAAGACCTAGAACAACTTATAACTAGGACACACAATTATGTACTGGGGCCTTGGGGAGGAAAAAACTTGGAAGCAAAACTCTCTCGTTTTTAAAATTTAGACATAATTTACATACCATAAAATTTACCCTTTCAAAGTGTACAATTCAGTGTCTTTTAGAATATTTAAAGTTGTGCAACCTTCACCACTAATTCCAGAATCATCTGTTTTTAAAACCTGTAGAGTTTAAAACGTAGCATTTCCTTGGGTTTTGAACCCATTTACCAAACATAAACAAGCGGCACCTTCCCATTGGTTTGTAAGAGCAACTAACTGACAACAAGGAAGACAGAAGTGTAGCAGCTGGATTATACAAAAGCCTTTGCGTAATTGGTGGACGGAGTTAATAACGAGGATGATGGTTTATCCACCAGCTAATGATGCCCTTCTTCCATCAGCTCCCATAGTTTTGTGACGGCCACTAAAATCCAGAATTGAAACAAACTGTCCTGAGAGCCAGGCCTTCAGATTGATGTTTTACAGTGTTAAATCAAGGTTTTAGTGAATAAGAAAGCATACTAAAATCATATTAATACTTCTAGTGAGAGCAAAGTGCTTTTTTGCAGCTTTGTATGTATACAAGTAAATTTGTAATTTTATAAAAAATTTATTGAAAAATGTGGTTGATTTCACCTTCCTAGAGTTCTTTTAAATGTTCCCTTTGGGGTGGGTGAGATCCTCAATAAGTGTAGCTATCCTGGAGTGGGTGCTGCAGAATGTTTCCGGATGGAGGTCAGAAATGTGTGGCATCTGCACCTCCCCCCTGGTTTTCCAGCTCCCACCTCAGCCCCCTCCCTCCATCAAAACAAAACAGAATAGGGGCCGGCCGGTGGCATAGTGGTTAACTTCATGGGCTCCGCTTCGAGAGCCCAGGGTTCACAGTTTCGGATCTTGGGCGCAGACCTACGCACCACTCATCAAGCCATGCTGTGGCAGCATCCCATATGCAAAGTAGAGAAAGATGGGCACAGATGTTAGCTCTGCGCTAATCTTCCTCAGTAAAAAGAGGAAGATTGGCAACGGAAGTTAGCTGAGGGTCAATCTTCCTCACCAAAAAAAAAAAAAAAAAAAACCAGAATAGACTCTTCTCCCCACAGTGGCCAGAGTGATATTTTCCAAGAGTCAGGTCATGTCAGGCCCCTGCTCAAAGCCTTCTCATCACATTCTACACTCTGGAAAAGTCCAAGCTCCTCCCCGATCTACTCCCATCCCTCCTTATCCCTCAGGTTTACCTCCTGTACCCTCTCCACCTCTGATCCAGCTACTGGACTGGAACAGCACTTAGTGATCGCTGCCTCAGGGCCCTTGTGTGGCTGTTCCTTCTGCATTGTCAAACCCTCAGGGAGCGGGCAAGGGCTGCTCTGGGGCTGCCTGCCTGTCCACAGAGCTTCTCCAGATGCTCCTTGGATCTCCAGCCTGGAATGGGCATGGGGGGGAGGGGGGGCGGTGATCACCTCAGTAGCTGAGTGACTGGGCACAAGTCTCCTCTCCTTTCTATGCCACGCTGCCCTCTTTTTAGTGGTACTGCTGGGCCTCTAGGAGGGGCGGCCGAGGGCTTGTGTCAAAGCCCTGTTGGGGCCCAGGGCTGGCTGCCCCCAAATATGCCTCAGTGGCATATGGATCATTTGGAATGAAAGTCTTGAAAAGCAGCTGGTGCAAGGACCGTCTGACCCTCCTTTTCCCTTGAATGCAGGGAATGAATCTCCTCCCTGCCCCTGGAGCCTGAGGGAGACAGACACCCTTATCACCAGCCTCAGGGAATTCAGGGCTGGGAAGTCTGTGTAAACTCACCTTGTTCCTTTTTTTGCTAATTGCTTACTCCAAAGGCAACTCTGCTTAAATTCCTTACTAATTGAGAACCCAAAACCAAATTTCTTTGTCAAATCCTCACATTTATTCTTTCGTGTAAAAAGATATAAAATTTGCCTACTTTTTGGTCACTCTCCTGTGCATACAAATTGTTTTTCCTCCTGTTCATCTGTTTTGCGTTAATTTCATTATAATTTCAGCTGCAAGAACTGAAGAAGGTTAAGGGGAAAATTCCCCCTCCTGGACATCCACCCTGGCCCTCCTGGTCCCAGCAGCCTCCTGGGCCAGCAATGTGCCCACAGGGCCGGCTGCAGAGGAACAGGGAGCTGCGCCCCCACGGTGCCCTCAGGTCCAAGTGCTGTGAAGACTGAAGCCAAGGAAAGCACAGCAGGTGTTCTGGGTGGGTGGTGGCCCCATGGGAGCCGCCTCTGTGATGGTGCCCGCCTGGTCCTGGGGTAGTGCCCACTGCAGGGTGGAGACTGGGGAGTCCGAGGCCCCTTTTTTCCTGGGATGCGGGTTGGTGGCGCGGCACAAAATCTCCCGCCGCCGAAGTTGGAGAGCAGCTGCCCTGAGGACCATGGTTGTCGCAGAAACCCGCCGCCTCAGCCTCCAGGGCGCCGTTTAGTTAGGCTCCGAGGAGGAGCCACGGGCTGAGGCTCATTGAATGCCACATTTTCACCTGCGGTCCCAGGGTGGATGCTCCGGGGATGGCAGCTGAGATGGGACTCCGGGCTGGTGAAGCAGGAGACCCGGCGATGGGGTCCCGGGCCCCGGGGTGGGTGAGACGGTCAGAGCGTGGCGGACAGCAGCAGCAGAAGCAGCGCCCCGGCCAGCAGCGGCAGCGACGGCGGGCCAGCGGCGGGCCCAGGGAGCCCGGCGTCGGTGGGGGTGGCGGGGGGCGACAGGTCGCAGGCCGTGTAGGGCTCCAGGCAGGCGGCGAAGGCCATGACGTGCGCCACGAAGGTCTGCTCCTGCACGCCGTGCACCAGGTGCGCCTGCGGGCCGCGCGCGAACACCGCCACGTCCTCGCCGCCGTGGGTCTCCGACGACAGGGGCACAGCTGCCTGCTGCCTGTACGTGGCGCTCACTGGACGGAGGGTGGGGCTTAGGGCGGGCGGGGCCGGCGCCTCCCCCCTCCCGCGAGTTCCCCACAGTGGTCCACCCAGACCGCAGCCCCGCTGCACTCACTGCTCTCGCTCTCGTTGACATCCGGCCGGGAGCCCCCGCTGAGCGCGAAGCCTGGGCCATTGCCATAAAGGATGGAGGTGTAGGCCTTGCCGTCGGAGGCCTTGCTGGGGGCCAGCCCTGCGGGACAGGGGACCTGTGATGGCACTCACCACAGCTTATGCAGCGCCCCCTGTGTGCTAAGCCCGGTACTTCTTGCCTGTTCACTGACTTAAGCCTCTCAAGAACCCTACCAGGCGGTTGCTGTGATTACCCCATTTGACAGATGAGGAAACTGAGGCTCAGAACCATTTCTGCCATATAATTTAGGAAACAGCAACTGTCACTCTCCCTGGACCCACCTAAAATGGGGCTCCCACGCAGGGTGTAGCCACCAAAGGAGAAGACGTGCGAGTGGTCAGCGGTGACAAGGGTCAGTGTGTCCGTCTCGCTCGTGAGCTGGCTGGCTTTCTCAATGGCGTCATCAAACATGATGGCCTCAGTCAGCGCCAGATAAGCTCTGCCCTCATGGTGACCGTGGTCGATGCGGCCCCCCTGCAGGAAGGCCACGTGGGAGGTGGGTGATGCCCCACCTGCCCTGACCCCCTCCTCCCTGCTCAGCGAGGGGCTGCCACTCACTCACCCTCCACGAAGAGGTAGAAGCCACTGGGGTTCCTGCTCAGCACGCTCAGGGCCGCCTCCGTCATCTCCGTCAGGGACGGGTCCAGGGCGAGGTCTCGTTGGGCCTCATATTTCATGTCTGCTGGCTCGAAGAGGCCTGTGGGAAAGGGGCTTCCGGTGACGGGTAGCTGGACAGTGGGGAGGCTCAGTGGCAGCCACGTCTCTGCACGTGCTGGGCCATCTGAGGACCCGGGTGGCCAGGGCAGGGTGGTGGGGTGGGTGGGGTCGTTACCCATGAGGTGTGTTACAGAGGGGTCCTGGGACGCCTGATGGAGCGCCGTGCGGTTCCACACGTACTGGGCACCCTGGGAGGGGCAGAAGTAGACCTCAGCCCATGGCCCTACGACCTGCAGCCCCTGCCCTTGTCCCCGCTGTACGCCCACACCCACGAGCCCCGTCACCTCGTGCTTGTCCAGCCACTCCTGCACCAGGTTCTTCTCGTCCACCCTGGTTCCGTTCTGGCTGCCATCATCCGGGTACTCAGGGTCTGGGGTCCCCTTGGGAAACATGTACATGCGGCCTCCACCCAGAATCACCTGGGGCCAGAGGATTAGGGCAGGTGGGCTAGGGGCCTGGCTGCCCCTTGGTCCCCTCCTCAGACAGCCCCCAGTGCCCCCACCAGGTCTGTGGGAATGGTGTGTCCTTGGCTATACCCTCTACACCCCCCACAAGTCCGTGGAGTCCCTGCCAGGCCCAGGGCTCAGGCTGTGGGTTGCCAGGGACTGTGTCCAGTGCGGGCCCGCCCCCTCTGCCCAGCCCCTCCCCCTTGCCCTTCGTGTCACACATCAATGTCCATGTTGGAGATGAGCTGCGTGGCGATGTCCTGGCAGCCCTCCTCTAGCGCCTCGGCAGGCATGTCGGCATCCGAGTACCAGTTGCGGTTCACCGTGTGCGCGTACGTGCCGGCGGGCGAGGCGTGCTGCACCCTGGTGGTGGTCACCACCCCCACTGACTTCCCTGCGGGTGGCAGAGGTCAGGGTGGGCCCCTGAGGTCTCTGAGCTGGCCCCTGCCCCATAAGCTGGCCCCAAGCCCACCTGCTTTCTTGGCCCGGTTCATCACGGAGGTAACCTCATTGCCACGGGTCGTGTTGCACTGGTTGTAGCGGGCGGCTGCACTCACACCGATGGTCTGATAGTTGGTCTTGACCCCACACAGGTAGGCCGTGGCCGTGCCTGCGCTGTCGGGCACCTGCCTGTCCACGTTGTATGTCTGGGGACAGAGACGTCCTCAGCTGCAGTCTGGGGCAGACACCTACATCGTAACTCTGGCCCCAACCCTCCTGGGGCCTTCCCTCCTGCCAGGCTCCCTAGCCCACCCCACCCTTCTGGTGTGGAGCACCCTGAGGCCGCCCAGCCCTTACCTTCGACAGAGCCAGGTAGGGGAAGTTGTCCATGGCCAGGGGCGTCTCAGGTCCCAGCTTGCCATCCATCTGAGCCTTTAGAATCCGAGTGGCTGTCACCGTGGGCACTCCCATCCCTGAAGGAGCACCTCATGTCAGGCCTGAGTCCCCAAGGCTGACCTGTGTCCACCAGCAGCCTTGGGTACCAGGGTTGTAGGGGTTCCAGGGGGCCGGGGGGACAGACCTTGCACACTCACCGTCTCCCAAGAAGATAATGAGGTTCTTGGCAGCCGTTTGGATGGGCTGCACTTTCTTAGCAGTGTCCAGGGCCTGGGCTGCCTGGCGGTTCCAGAAGTCTGGGTCCTCCTCCTCAACTGACCAAAGAGAGAGTGGAGGCTGGGTCAGCCTTGGGGGAGCACCTGTGTTTACGGGGAGGCTGACAGGTCCCTGATTACCTGGGATGACACCAAGGGAGAGCCGTAGCCTCAGGCCCAGCAGCAGCAACAGTACCCAGGCTCCCTGCATGCCTGTGGGATGGCAGGAGGATGGCGAGGCTGGGACCCCAGAGGCTCTGTGACACCGGGGGACCAGCAGCCGTATAGGCTGGCTTAAATCAGAGAGGAGTTGTCCCTGGCTGTAAAAGGCTCCATGTCCCTCCCAGTGCCTCAGGCAACCACCCTGACCCCACCCCCGCCTTGTGACTTTAAGCTATGCTGACAGAGGGGAAGTGGCAGGTTGTGGCTGAGTGAGTCTCAGGCTAGGAGTCCTGAAAAAGTCTGGTCTGTCTCTCAAGGATAGTCCCCAGCTGTCTCCCTAGGGGAGGGTGGGGATTAGGGGGCACATGCCCTTGGGTGAGGAGCATTTGGAGTGTCCTGATGGAGGCCACTCCCAACCCTCTGCTCTTGCAGTTGTGGGAGACCCCTCACTCCTCACCTGGTTGTTCAGTATTTCCTGAGAGCCAGTAGTGGCCAGGCTCGGTTCTGGGTGCTGAGGGACGTGGGGTGCGAAGCACATGGCCTGGGCCAGGGGCCTAGGTTTGAAGCCACATGGCTTCTCACAAGGCTTGGCCTGGGCAGGTAGGTTGGGCGCTGAGCTGGAGTGGGTGCCCAGGAGCCTGGCCCAGGGTTCTTGTGCTGTGGAAATGGGTGGGGCTCGTAGTGACAACAGAGTGAGGGCCTTGTCTGTGTCTCTAATTACACAGGCCTGGGTTGGGCCAGCCTTGCGTGTGCCTGTGTGTGTGTGTGTGTGTGTGTGTGTCTGTGTCTGTGTCTGTGTCTGTGTGTAGGGGGATATTCCCGCCTGCAGGGGCTGGTAGGGGTGGGGTCCAGTACCTTGCACATGAGGTTGACCTCTGCTCCCTTGGACAGGCAGATGGAACCCAGGGGTGAGTCTGTTCTCTCCACAGGCCACACACAATCCCCAGTATGTCTCCTGATAAGGAGCTGAGAGGTTTCAGTAGCCCCAGATTGGGTTCAGAAGCATTCCTCCAATCCAGCCATAGCATTTCTGGATATATACCCAAAAGAAATGAAGCAGGGTCTCAAAGTGATATTTGCACACCTACATCCATAGCAGCATTATTCACAATAGTCAAATGTTGGGAGCAATTCAAGTGTCCATCAACAGACAAATGAATAAACAAAGTGAGGTATATCTGTACAATGGAATATTATTCAGCCTTAAAAAGGAAGGAAATTGTGACACATGCCACAACATGGATGAGCCTTGAGGACATGATGCTGAGTGAAATAAGCCAGTCCCCAAAACTGATTCTATTATATGAGGTATGTAAAGTAGTCAAATGCGTAGAAATAGAAAGTAGAATGGCCGTTCCCAGGTCCTGGGAGGAGGGTGATGGGGAGTTGTCTTCGGGTGGGTATAGAGTTTTGTTTTACCAGGTGAAAAAGCTTTGGAGATCTGTCGTGCACTAATGCGAATATACTTAGCACTACTACAGTGAACTGTACACTTAAAAATCGTTAAGATGGTCAATTTTATCTTGCGCTTTTGACCATAATTTAAAATTTTTTTCAAAGAAAAGAAGCCTTGCTCCCTGCTCTGTCCACCCCAGTGGACCATGGTAGCCCCTTCTGTGCTCAGGCCTCCTCACCACCTGAGTCAAGGGCTTGGTCTCCCAAACCAGGGGGACTGCAGGGCGACTGGTGACCAGGGCCACCAACATCTCCCTCACTCCCCACCATGCCATCTCCTCAGAAGGAGCGTTCCTGGGTCCTCCTCCCTCTACGGAAAACATATCCCCTCCAGGAATCCTTCCTGGCCTCTGTCAAATGCCCCCGTAGCGCTCTCTACTGGCTGCATTGTCTTGCTGTGCAAGGGAAATACTTGGCTAAAGGTCAGGGAGACTAATAACCTGGCATTCCCTTAATTAATTAATTAATTCTTTTTACCAGGTTGTAGGACAAAGGTTTCTTACTCCAAAATCAGTCTTCAGTCCAGTAAATACCCAGTCCTTCTTTTTAATTGTCTCAGAATCCACCATAGTGGAGCTTTTTAAAAATGGAATCAGAGCTTCCTTTCCGAGAAACTGCTTTTCTCTCTTGAACCTGGGATAGAGAGGGACATGCCATACTGGCTGATAAGAAGAAACGTGCAAATCTGGTGAGCAAAGGAAGGCTGTTTCCTCTCACCTAGGAGCTTGGGCCAGGATGGCGGGGCGGGGTGCCATGCTGGCTGCATATCTGGTGAGCAAAGAAAGGGCCAGAACAGGACACCAGGGCCTGGACGCCTCCCTGTTGAGAGCAGACTCTGGCCTCATGGTTTGGGACAGGGGGCAGCTGTTTCCTCCCTGAGGGGCAGCTCAGGAGACAGGAGACTGGTACCTGGGCCCCGAGCCAAGCGCATTGGCACAGACTGGGCATCCTCAGTGGCAAGGTGACGCATCAAGGGGAACTCGGGCTGCTCGTTGCCGGGCTGCAGCCTGTGTGCACTGGGAGCACACCCTGAAGCTCTGATCAGCTGGAGTAAGCAGGCCGTGGGCCCCCTTAGATCAGGGGGTGCAATTTATAACACTGCCCAGCTCCCCGCAGGCTTCTGGAGGTTCCACCCACCGGAAGGCAGGGATTTGGAGACGCTTCATGGAAGGGGCAAAGGCCTGTCACGCAGAGGCTGACCAGGTGGGGACACCTGTTTCTGGAACCAGGGGGGCTGATGGCATGAAATGGTAACATCAGCCCCAAAGTCGGGACAAGGGCACGTGTGGCATCGTGTCGTCCCGGGGGGCTGCAAGGCAGCTGCCTGCTTTCACCCATCATGATGCTGCCTGTGTCAGCCACCTGATCATGCTGGGCTTGGTGCAGGGACAGGGGCTCAAGGGGGCTCCATGAGCAGGGGGCTCTGGGTGTGGCTGGAACTGGACCTGTGGTGTCCTCCAGGCCCCTGTGTGAGCTCTGCTGGGAGTAACCCACGCAGGGTCACAGGCAGTTGTTACGGCTGAGAGTCTCATCAGGGCCCAGGGAGGCCTGGTCCCCATCTGGATCTCAGGGCGTTTGGTTCCAGGGACTTTGGGCCTTCTGAGTGCTACTGTGTAGAGAGCTGGGCTCTCCTATGCTTTTTCTCCTTTGCAGCCTTGCTACATTCCTAGGCAGGGGGCACCCTAAGACAGCAATCAGCGCTGTTCATATTTAAAATGGAGCTCCATGCTGGTGCCTTCACCCTATCAGCCAGGCACCCACCCCACCTAGGGGAGGAGAATGTGGTGCCCCAGGCAAGAGGTTGGCACATCCTCCCTGCCCCCATTCTCTCACTTTCCGTGGATTGTGATGCGTTAGAGTTTAGTGTGTCTGGCTAAGGGGATTTATGGATTATAGGATCTAATTTTAAACAAAGTAATCCTCCACAACGATCGGTGCTTACAAAAGATCCTGTACAGAAACAGCAAATAATACCAATAATCCACACCCAGGTGAAGAACCACAGAAGTGGCAGCTCTGACGCTAACTCCCTCTTGGTAATGCTCGTCATTACCCATGGGACAGATCTGTCAAGACATTAGCCTCAAATATAAAAAAATAAACTAAACCCCCACCCCCAAGGTTACTGGTGAAGCCTGTCCTGGGTGCTGTGGGCCTTGAGATATCAGTCAATAACAGCAGGAAATCCTCATGGGGAACAAGGCATTTCAAAACTAAGCTTTCAGAACATGAAGACACACCCCTACAATTTTTTCCCAGCAAGGCTTAAGTTATATGCTGTTCAACCCAGTACCTTTTGATATTTCCGTAAGCAACCATAAATATTTGGAAAGCTCTTAGAGTTTCTTGTATGATTGCATAAGAGAAACACACCTACCACCAGGCAAACACTTGTTCTTTCTGCTGCAGTAAAAATGGCAGAAACAATGAACAGAATGATCTGTTGACACATCGAGAGGCATTACTTTGTCAGCAAATACTGTTGGAAGATGTAGAGAAAACCCTGCCGAAGACTGGAAGGAAGTGTTAGAGCAAATTGCCCAGTGTGGGAGGCAAAACTCACTCATTGGCTCATCCACAGTCAAACCATTGCAGGAAGGAACGAGAAGACTCGAGGGCACATAAAATACCATAGGAGCCATAGGTGGTGTCAACCTTATAAAACCAAGATTGTCCTAGCAGAGTAGATGCTTTATGATGTTTAGTAACAAGATTGGGTGGGGCCATGAAAACTCTCCAGACCACACAGAAGGAGTCGTCTTTATGGGAAGTATTTCAGGGCTGTCCTGAGTCCTCCTTCCCTCTCTTTCTTTCTAACACTCCCTCCTTCTTAAAGACCAAGGTGCTGACAGTTCTTAAGGTGACAAGAGTAGTCATTCATCAGTTCCCAATAAAAAGCTTGAAAAAATAAATGCTTTTTCATGCATCAGCCCTGTGGGAGATCAAAAATTGGCCACCCTGAAATATATCTCCTTACCATGATTATTTTCTCTGATGGACATTTGACCCCCCCGACCTACTGCCTAAAGGAATTTAACTCTGGGTATGGACAGACTGCCAGGGTCCTAGCTAAGCCCATTCTTAACAAAGTTCTGTTTACCAAATATGTATATTTGTAAATGTATCTCCCTCTGTGTACTGGGAAGTGGGGGATGGCCTTATCTGTAGAAACTCTTATCAGGATAGAAGGAGAGGACTTAAATCTACCTACTCTTGTTTACTGTGATTTCTGTCTCTCCGGCCACATTCTCTATAGGTGGCCCTATAAAGAATTGTCTGACAGGGGCTGGCCCCGTGGCTTAGCAGTTAAGTGCACACGCCCCGCTACTGGCGGCCCAGGTTCGGATCCCGGGCGCACACCGACACACCACTTGTCCAGCCATGCTGAGGCAGCGTCTCACATACAGCAACTAGAAGGATGTGCAACTATGACATACAGCTATCTGCTGGGGCCTTAAGGAGAAAAAGGGAAAAAAAGGAGGAGGCTTGGCAATAGATGTTAGCTCAGGCCCGGTCTTCCTCAGCAAAAAGAGGAGGATTGGCATGGATGTTAGCTTAGGGCTGATCTTCCTCAAAAGAAAAAAACAACAACAACAAAAAAAGAATTGTCTGACAAACATTTACATTTCCCTCTTCATGTGAATTGTCTTCTTCCCCTCTGAAATCCCAAACCCCCCACCCCCAACATCCTCCTTTGTCTTTAGCTGAAGATAGTATTTAAGATGAGAATCTCTGCCATTTTGTTGAGAAACTCAGTTTCCCTGGTTTCTCCCATGTATACATGCTATTAAACTTGGTCTTATTTTCTCCTGCTAACCTGCCTTTTTTTTTTTTTTTAATTTTAGAGAGTTTACTTTATTTTATTTTTTGTGTGTGTGTGTGAGGGAGACCAGCCCTGAGCTAACATCTGATGCCAATCCTCCTCTTTTTTGCTGAGGAAGACTGGCCCTGGGCTAACATCCGTGCCCATCTTCCTCTACTTTTTTATATGGGACACTGCCACAGCATGGCTTGCCAAGTGGTGTGTCAGTGTGCACCCAGGATCCAAACCGGTGAACCCCGGGCCGCTGCAGCACAGTGCGTGCACTTAACCGCTTGCGCCACCGGGCCGGCCCCTAACCTGCCTTTTAATTATTTGGCCAGCCATAAGAACCTTAAGGGAAAGGGCGGAGGGGGATTCTCCCTCTCCCCCGACAGCCCCTTCAAAGTAAGATGTTAAAACAGATGTTTGAAAATGTTTCCATGGACGCGTGATTTTATGGCCAACACTGTCTGACCCATAAAACACTTCATACCTACACATTTATTTATTTATTTATTTAGTGAGGAAGATCAGCTCTGAGCTAACATCCACGCTAATCCTGCTCTTTTTGCTGAGGAAGACCGGCTCTGAGCTAACATCTATTGCCAATCCTCCTCCTTTTTTTTTTCCCCAAAGCCCCACTGGATAGTTGTATGTCATAGTTGCACATCCTTCTAGTTGCTGTATGTGGGATGCGGCCTCAGCATGGCTGGAGAAGTGGTGCGTTGGTGCGCGCCCGGGATCCGAACCCGGGCCACCAGTAGCGGAGAGTGTGCACTTAACCGCTAAGCCACGGGGCCAGCCCCTTCATACCTACACATTTCAAAAAGCTGGGGGGGCTGGCCCAGTGGCACAGTGGTTAAGTGCACACACTCTGCTTCAGCGGCCTGGGGTTCACAGGTTCAGATCCCGGGCATGCACCGATGCACCACTTGTCAAGCCATGCTGTGGCAGCACCCCATATACAGTAGAGGAAGATGGCCACGGATGTTAGCCCAAGACCAATCTTCCTTAGCAAAGAGAGGAGGATTGGTGACAGATGTTAGCTCAGGGCTGATCTTCCTCACACACAAAAAACTCGGAAGCAAAACTGTCTGTTTTTTAAAATTTAGATATAATTTACATACATTTAAATTAAAATTTACCCTTTCAAAGTGTACAATTCAGTGTCTTAGAACATTCAAAGTTGTGTAACCATCACCACTAATTCCAGAATAATCTGTTTTTAAAACCTGTAGAGTTTAAAATGTAGCATTTCCTTGGGGTTTGAACCCATTTATGAAACGTAAACAAGCAGCACCTACCCACTGGTTTGTAAGAGCAACTAAGTGACAACAGAGAAGACAGAAATGTGGTAGCTGGATTTTAACAAAAGCCTTTGCATAATTGGTAGATGGAGTTGTCGATGCAAATAATCCATAACCAATCTATAAATCAAAATTGGGGTGAGTTTATTGTGAGCTAACTTTTGAGGACCATATAGCCCGAGGCCTTCCTTCCCCAAGGAAGGAAGGGCACGAAAGAAGTGGGGTGTACAGAGTGGTTATATACCATCAAAGAGCATGTATCACATATGATTGCAATGTCACAATGATGATAGTCACAAGATCACCCTGTCAGATTGCCCTGTCAGCACAGCTATTGATGGACACAGAGGGGAGCAGGTCTGCTGTATCAATGGGCCTGGCTGGTGCCAAGTCTGTTGTCTCGAGTTGGGTGGTCACAGGATGAGCACAGCAATCAAATCCTAGCCTAGGGAGAAACAGTTATCCTTATCTCAGGGGCATTTGTTCTTCTCTTTGGGACATGTTAATTGCTTAAAGCAGATCTATAATGAATGTTTAGAGGCCACAGGCCCTTTTTGGAAAAACAAACTCAGGCTGAATTAGTTTTACACCAAATGGCTTCCTCATATGCTCCAATATATCCTATTGCTTGCCATTTATTTATCAGAGTTAATGAGGGTGATGGTTTTTCAAGCCCAACTAATGATGCCCTTCTTCCATTAGCTCTCATAGTTTTGTGAAGCCACTAAAATCTAGAAGGTAAATAAACGCCCTGAGAGCTAGGCCTTCAAATTGATGTTTTACAGTGTTAAATCAAGATTTTAGTAAATAAGAAACCATACTCAATCATATTAATATTTCTAGTGAAAGCAAAGTACTTTTTTGCACCTTTGTAATTTGAAACATATGGTTGATTTCACCCTCCTAGAATTGTTTTAAATGTTCCCTTTGTGGTGGGTGAGATCCTCAATAAGTGTAGCTATGTTGGAGTGGGTGTTCCAGAATGTTTCTGGATGGAGGTCAGAAATGTGTGGCCTCTGCACCTCCCCCCTGGTTTCCCAGCTCTCACCTGTGCCCCCTCTCTCCATCACAACAGAATAGACTCTTCTCCCCACAGTAGCCAGAGTGATATTTTCCAAGAGTCAGGTCATGTCAGGCCCCTGCTCAAAGCCTTCTCATCACATTCTACACTCTGGAAAAGTCCAAGCTCCTCCCCCATCTACTCCCATCCCTCCTTATCCCTCAGGTTTACCTCCTGTACCCTCTCCACCTCTGATCCAGCTACTGGACTGGAACAGCACTTACTGATCGCTGCCTCAGGGCCCTTGTGTGGCTGTTCCTTCTGCATTGTCAAGCCCTCAGGGGGCAGGCAAGGGCTGCTCTGGGGCTGCCTGCCTGTCCACACAGCTTCTCCAGATGCTCCTTGGATCAGCAGCCTGGAATGGGCATGGGGGGGAGGGGGGGCGGTGATCACCTCAGTAGCTGAGTGACTGGGCACAAGTCTCCTCTCCTTTCTATGCCACGCTGCCCTCTTTTTAGTGGTACTGCTGGGCCTCTAGGAGGGGCGGCCGAGGGCTTGTGTCAAAGCCCTGTTGGGGCCCAGGGCTGGCTGCCCCCAAATATGCCTCAGTGGCATATGGATCATTTGGAATGAAAGTCTTGAAAAGCAGCTGGTGCAAGGACCGTCTGACCCTCCTTTTCCCTTGAATGCAGGGAATGAATCTCCTCCCTGCCCCTGGAGCCTGAGGGAGACAGACACCCTTATCACCAGCCTCAGGGAATTCAGGGCTGGGAAGTCTGTGTAAACTCACCTTGTTCCTTTTTTTTTGCTAATTGCTTACTCCAAAGGCAACTCTGCTTAAATTCCTTACTAATTGAGAACCCAAAACCAAATTTCTTTGTCAAATCCTCACATTTATTCTTTCGTGTAAAAAGATATAAAATTTGCCTACTTTTTGGTCACTCTCCTGTGCATACAAATTGTTTTTCCTCCTGTTCATCTGTTTTGCGTTAATTTCATCATAATTTCAGCTGCAAGAACTGAAGAAGGTTAAGGGGAAAATTCCCCCTCCTGGACATCCACCCTGGCCCTCCTGGTCCCAGCAGCCTCCTGGGCCAGCAATGTGCCCACAGGGCCGGCTGCAGAGCAACAGGGGCCCCCACGGTGCCCTCAGGTCCAAGTGCTGTGAAGACTGAAGCCAAGGAAAGCACAGCAGGTGTTCTGGGTGGGTGGTGGCCCCATGGGAGCCGTTTGGGATGGTGCCTGCCAGGTACTGGGGCAGTGCAGTCTGTGGGGCGAAGACTGCAGGATGGGCACAGCACAAAATCTGGGGCCACCGAGGTTGCGAGCAGGGAGTTGAGAGCACCTGGGAGGACCATGTGTTTTGAAGAAAAGCCACCTCCTCAGCCTCCAGGGCGCCCTACAGTCAGATCCCAAAGAGGGGCCCTGGGGCTCAGGCTCATTTAATGCCAGGATGTCTTCGCATAGGGTCCCAAGGGTGGCGGCTGGTATGGGACCTGGGCTGGGGGAGCAAGAATCCCAGCGATGGGGCCCCGGGCACTGGGGTGGGTGCGCGGTCAGTGAGTGGCAGACACCAGCAGCAGAAGCAGCGCCCCGGCCAGCCCTGGCAAAGACAGAGGGCCAGAGGCCGGCCCGGGGTGCGCGGCGGCCGTGGGGTTAGCGTGAGGGGCGTCGGTGGCGTTGGAGTCTGGGTCATCAGTGGAGGTGGCAGGGGGCGACAGGTCACAGGCCGTGTAGGGCTCCAGGCAGGCGGCGAAGGCCATGACGTGCGCCACGAAGGTCTGCTCCTGCACGCCGTGCACCAGGTGCGCCTGCGGGCCGCGCGCGAACACCGCCACGTCCTCGCCGCCGTGGGTCTCCGACGACAGGGGCACAGCTGCCTGCTGCCTGTACGTGGCGCTCACTGGACGGAGGGTGGGGCTTAGGGCGGGCGGGGCCGGCGCCTCCCCCCTCCCGCGAGTTCCCCACAGTGGTCCAGCCAGACCGCAGCCCCGCTGCACTCACTGCTCTCGCTCTCGTTGACATCCGGCCGGGAGCCCCCGCTGAGCGCGAAGCCTGGGCCATTGCCATAAAGGATGGAGGTGTAGGCCTTGCCGTCGGAGGCCTTGCTGGGGGCCAGCCCTGCGGGACAGGGGACCTGTGATGGCACTCACCACAGCTTATGCAGCGCCCCCTGTGTGCTAAGCCCGGTACTTCTTGCCTGTTCACTGACTTAAGCCTCTCAAGAACCCTACCAGGCGGTTGCTGTGATTACCCCATTTGACAGATGAGGAAACTGAGGCTCAGAACCATTTCTGCCATATAATTTAGGAAACAGCAACTGTCACTCTCCCTGGACCCACCTAAAATGGGGCTCCCACGCAGGGTGTAGCCACCAAAGGAGAAGACGTGCGAGTGGTCAGCGGTGACAAGGGTCAGTGTGTCCGTCTCGCTCGTGAGCTGGCTGGCTTTCTCAATGGCGTCATCAAACATGATGGCCTCAGTCAGCGCCAGGTAAGCTCCGCCCGCATGGTGACCGTGGTCGATGCGGCCCCCTGCAGGAAGGCCACGTGGGAGGTGGGTGATGCCCCACCTGCCCTGACCCCCTCCTCCCTGCTCAGCGAGGGGCTGCCACTCACTCACCCTCCACGAAGAGGTAGAAGCCACTGGGGTTCCTGCTCAGCACGCTCAGGGCCGCCTCCGTCATCTCCGTCAGGGACGGGTCCAGGGCGAGGTCTCGTTGGGCCTCATATTTCATGTCTGCTGGCTCGAAGAGGCCTGTGGGAAAGGGGCTTCCGGTGACGGGTAGCTGGACAGTGGGGAGGCTCAGTGGCAGCCACGTCTCTGCACGTGCTGGGCCATCTGAGGACCCGGGTGGCCAGGGCAGGGTGGTGGGGTGGGTGGGGTCGTTACCCATGAGGTGTGTTACAGAGGGGTCCTGGGACGCCTGAAGGAGCGCTGTGCGGTTCCACACGTACTGGGCACCCTGGGAGGGGCAGAAGTAGACCTCAGCCCATGGCCCTACGACCTGCAGCCCCTGCCCTTGTCCCCGCTGTACGCCCACACCCACGAGCCCCGTCACCTCGTGCTTGTCCAGCCACTCCTGCACCAGGTTCTTCTCGTCCACCCTGGTTCCGTTCTGGCTGCCATCATCCGGGTACTCAGGGTCTGGGGTCCCCTTGGGAAACATGTACATGCGGCCTCCACCCAGAATCACCTGGGGCCAGAGGATTAGGGCAGGTGGGCTAGGGGCCTGGCTGCCCCTTGGTCCCCTCCTCAGACAGCCCCCAGTGCCCCCACCAGGTCTGTGGGAATGGTGTGTCCTTGGCTATACCCTCTACACCCCCCACAAGTCCGTGGAGTCCCTGCCAGGCCCAGGGCTCAGGCTGTGGGTTGCCAGGGACTGTGTCCAGTGCGGGCCCGCCCCCTCTGCCCAGCCCCTCCCCCTTGCCCTTCGTGTCACACATCAATGTCCATGTTGGAGATGAGCTGCGTGGCGATGTCCTGGCAGCCCTCCTCCAGCGCCTCGGCAGGCATGTTGGCGTCTGAGTACCAGCTGCGGTTCACCGTGTGCGCGTACGTGCCGGCGGGCGAGGCGTGCTGCACCCTGGTGGTGGTCACCACCCCCACTGACTTCCCTGCGGGTGGCAGAGGTCAGGGTGGGCCCCTGAGGTCTCTGAGCTGGCCCCTGCCCCATAAGCTGGCCCCAAGCCCACCTGCTTTCTTGGCCCGGTTCATCACGGAGGTAACCTCATTGCCACGGGTCGTGTTGCACTGGTTGTAGCGGGCGGCTGCACTCACACCGATGGTCTGATAGTTGGTCTTGACCCCACACAGGTAGGCCGTGGCCGTGCCTGCGCTGTCGGGCACCTGCCTGTCCACGTTGTATGTCTGGGGACAGAGACGTCCTCAGCTGCAGTCTGGGGCAGACACCTACATCGTAACTCTGGCCCCAACCCTCCTGGGGCCTTCCCTCCTGCCAGGCTCCCTAGCCCACCCCACCCTTCTGGTGTGGAGCACCCTGAGGCCGCCCAGCCCTTACCTTCGACAGAGCCAGGTAGGGGAAGTTGTCCATGGCCAGGGGCGTCTCAGGTCCCAGCTTGCCATCCATCTGAGCCTTTAGAATCCGAGTGGCTGTCACCGTGGGCACTCCCATCCCTGAAGGAGCACCTCATGTCAGGCCTGAGTCCCCAAGGCTGACCTGTGTCCACCAGCAGCCTTGGGTACCAGGGTTGTAGGGGTTCCAGGGGGCCGGGGGGGACAGACCTTGCACACTCACCGTCTCCCAAGAAGATAATGAGGTTCTTGGCAGCCGTTTGGATGGGCTGCACCTTCTTAGCAGTGTCCAGGGCCTGGGCTGCCTGGAGGTTCCAGAAGTCTGGGTCCTCCTCCTCAACTGACCAAAGAGAGAGTGGAGGCTGGGTCAGCCTTGGGGGAGCACCTGTGTTTACGGGGAGGCTGACAGGTCCCTGATTACCTGGGATGACACCAAGGGAGAGCCGTAGCCTCAGGCCCAGCAGCAGCAACAGTACCCAGGCTCCCTGCATGCCTGTGGGATGGCAGGAGGATGGCGAGGCTGGGACTCCGGAGACCCTGGGACACCAGGGTACCAACTGCGCTACAAGTTACCTGGGCTTAAATCAGGGGAGGACTTTGTCCCTAGCTGTAAAAGGCTCCATGTCCCTCCCAGTGCCCCACACAGCACCCTGACCCCACCCCCCTTGTGACTTGAAGCTATGCTGGCAGAAGGGAAGTGGCAGGGTGTGGCTGAGCGAGCTTAGGGGCAGGGGTACTGAAAAAGTCAGGTCCATCCCTCACAGGATAGTCTTCAGCTGTCTCCCCAGGGGAGGGTGGGGAGTAGGGGGCACATGCCCTTGGGTGAGGAGCGTTTGTAGTGTCCTGATGGAGGCCACTCCCAATCCTCTGCTCTTGCGGTTGTAGGAGACCCCTCATTCCTCGCCTGATTTGTTCAGTATTTCCTGAGAGCCAGTAGTGGCCAGGCTCGGTTCTGGAGGCTGAGGGAGGTGGGGTGCGAAGCACATGGCCTGGGCCGGGGCCTGGGTCTGGACTCTTGATGCAGCCCCGCCACCCACGTGACTTCTCACCAGGCTTGGCCTGGGCAGGTGGGCCGGGCGCTGGGCTGGAGTGGGTGCCCAGGAGCCTGGCCCAGGGTTCTTGTGCTGTGGAAATGGGTGGTGCTGGTGGTGACAACAGAGTGGGGGCCTTGTCTGTGTCTCCAATTACAGAGGGCTGGGCTGGGCCAGCCTTGCGTGTGCGTGTGTGTGTGTGCGTGTGTGTGTGTAGGGGGATATGCCTGCCTGCAGAGGCTGGCAGGGGTGGGGCCCAGTGCCTTGTACATGAGGTTGACCTCTGCTCCCTTGGACAGGCAGATGGAACCCAGGTGTGAGTCTGTTCTCTCCACAGGCCACATACACTCCCCAGCATGGCTCCTGATAAGGAGCTGAGAGGTTTCAGTAGCCTCAGGCTGGATTCAAAAGCATAAACTTTGTTTATCCATTCGTCTGGATTCGTTGGGTTCAACAGACGAATGGATAAACAAAGTGAGATATATCTGTACAATGGAATATTATTCAGCCTTAAAAAGGAAGGAAATTGTGACACATGCCACAACATGGATGAGCCTAGAGGATGTGATGCTAAGTGAAATAAGCCAGTCCCCCAAACACAACACTGATTCTATTTATACGAGGTATCTAAAGTGGTGAAATGCATAGAAAATAGAAAGTAGAATGGTGGTTGCCAGGTCCTGGGAGGAGGGCTATGGGGAGTTGTTCTACTCAGGTGGGTATAGAGTTTCGGTTTTACCAGGTGAAAATGCTTTGGAGATTGTCGTACAATAAGGCGAATATGCTTAGCACTACTACAGTGAACTGTACACTTAAAAATCGTTAAGATGGTTAATTTTATCTTGCACTTTTGACCACAATTTAAAATTCTTTTCAAAGAAAAGAAGCCTTGCTCCCTGCTCTGTCCACCCCAGTGGACCATGGTAGCCCCTTCTGTGCTCAGGCCTCCTCACCACCTGAGCCAAGGGCTTGGTCTCCCAAACCAGGGCTACGGCACTGGCCACCAGCATCTCCCTGCCCAGCCTCACTCCCCACCATGCGATCTCCTTAGGCAAAGTATTCCTGGGTCCTCCTCCCTCTATGGAAAATATATTCCCTCCAGGAATCCTTCCTGGCATCTGTCAAATGCCCCCATAGCTCCCTTTACCCCTGCATTGTCTTGCTGTGCAAGGGAAATACTTGGCTAAAGGTCAGGGGAGACTAATTGCTGGGCAGTCCCTTAATTACTTGGTTCTTTTTACCTGGTTGTAGGTGAAAGTTTTGTTGCTCCAAGATCAGTCTTCAGTCCAATGAATTCCTAGTCCCCCCTTTATTTTATTTTATTTTATTTTATTATTTTTTGTGAGGAAGATCAGCCCTGAGCTAACATCCATGCTAATCCTCCTCTTTTTGCTGAGAAAGAACGGCTCTGAGCTAACATCTATTGCCAATCCTCCTCCTTTTTTTTTCCCCAAAGCCCCAGTAGATAGTTGTATGTCATAGTTGCACATCCTTCTGGTTGCTGTATGTGGGACGCGGCCTCAGCGTGGCCGGACAAGCGGTGCGTCGGTGCGCGCCCCGGATCCGAAACCAGGCCGCCAGTAGTGGAGCGTGCACATTTAACCACTAAGCCACGGGGCCAGCCCCCTAGTCCCCCTTTTTAATTGTGTCAAAATTGACTATAGTGGAGCCATTTAAAAATGGAGTCAGAGCTGCCTTTCCAGAGAAACTGCTTTGCTCTCTTGAACCTTGGACTGGGCCAAACCTTTGCACTGGGCCAAGATGGCAATTATTTACAAGCAATTGTTTGAGAAGTCAGCAGGAGAAGGACATCTTGATCACAAAGACTGAGCATTGTGAACTCTGAAGATAAAATGAATAGTCAATGTTTAGCCAAAACTAGCTCTTTGCCCCCAACTCCAGTTAAAATTCTTTGTAATACAAACTCCCTTCTTTGCCTTTAAAAGCCCGTGACTTTTACTCCCTAGCCGGACACTATTTGGGTCTCTGTATGAATCTGTGCTCCCTGAATTGCAATTCTTTGATCCCAAATAAATGCTTTGCCTCTTAAACTGGTTTTTGTTTTTGAAGGTTGACATATGATGTCAGTAAGCAGGAGCTGAAGTGATCTCACCTTTGAGGACCGATGTTCCCTGAAAATAGGTTTGGTACCAACACGAGCCCCCTTGTGTGCTCATCGCTTCCATGCCAGCGGACTTCTCCAATTGTGAGTCCTCTCAGGCTTGGACCTCCCTCCCTATTGGTTGAGGTCTTTGTGTTTCTTTGGGATTCTGGGGCAATAGCCCAATCTGGGGTAGATTGATCAGGAGACAGTTGTCTCCAAGGTGGCTCCCGGCTATTGCCATCTGGAAGTTTCCCTGTTTGAGCCGGATATGGCTGCTGTCATTTAAGGGTTTATTCCCTATCTGATGAGTCCTTGAATTCTGTCTTTTGTGTCGTTTGTCCAAACAGCTGTAGACAGAGGGTCAGAAGACCAGATAACAACCTGGGGCTTGTAACTGGTTGTCTCCTTGTCTCTTTGTCTCTTTGGCCAGAAAAGTTCCTGAGAAGTTCCTCCCTCGAGAACTCCAGCTGGGTTTATGTTTAAGAACTATGGTCCTTCCTCTTGTAAATTTTTGTCCCAGTGGACCGATAATACTAAAGATGATTTAAAATTACAGTGGTCAATTGGGGGTTGTTTTGAGCTTCCAAAACTTGTCTTTTTTCCACACCAGACTTGAGAACCATGGATTTAGGACCAGAAATAAGATCTTTAATTTCTAGAGAATCAAGCCCACCATTTTCCAGCACACCTGCTTAAAAACTCGGGTCCCAGAAGCTGTAAATATTTACAAAGAACATCAAAATCTTACTAAGCTTGTTTCCTGTCTTGAGAGCTTGGCTTGGGAACCGTCAGGCTGGGGGCCCCAAAACATGGTCAGACAGAAATGTGGGTTGCACCCCCATTGGCAGCCAGATATGGCTGGGCAGAAACGGGGGATAAACTCCATTTGTAGCTTAAGGGTCCTATAAACTGCTGCCAGCCCTCAGGGAAATAACAACGGCTATTGGAAGGAAGGTTCCAATGAGATAAGATCATTTAAGAAGTGCACTTAAAAACAAAGGCCTCAAAATTCCAAAATAGCCTTATGGAAAATTTCATTGCAAAAAACTAATAAAAATTTAAGTTAATGCCTTTGCAGACACCCCCGTATCTACTTTTGAAGGAAGCCCTGTATGGGCCCCTCCCAGTCTTAACAAGAATCTGAGAGATTTTCTGGTAAACTGCTATGTTACTCCCTTAAACAATCAAGGAGAAACTAAAATTAAAAATTAATGGAGTTGTTTAATACTGCCAGAAATATCTCCTGTTTGTCCTGGCTGAAATCTGATAAGATATTTGAAAGGATTTAGTAACTTATGATAAGAAATTTGGCCAAATTGGAAGCTGATATTCAGAGGGTGGTAGGAATTTTTTTTCTAGGCTTTCCCCCCTAAGCTAAAATAAAACTATGTACCCAGAGGGAAAGAAACAAATTGAAGACAATGTATGTCAGTACATTGGCATGGGTATGTCAGTCCTTGATAAGCAACTAACCTTCCCTGTTTATCTCAAAAAGCTTGTAACCTCTCCAGGAACTGTTATCTAGACCAGACCATGATTCCTAAGACTGAAGGGAAAAAAAACGGAAAAGAAGCCTTTGGAGATGCAGATTGCTGTGGAAGCACCCTTGCCCAAAAAATCTAGGGAAAAATTTAACAATGGAGGTTATAACATCTCTGTTGGCATCTGTCTGTGTGCTTGTGTGTGTCTATATATGTATGTTATAAATATGTGATATTTTTCTACCTCCGGATGGTATTATCAAGACTAGTTTATAACAGAGCTCTACTTAATTGGCTTAAAAACAAACAGGTGCTATATAAATTGAGTATACTCTCAAAAGAAATATAACAGAAACTAACCCAAATGTTTTTCAAGTTAACGTGATATAGAATAATCTTTGGTGAACAAAAGCTTATTTAAAGTTTGATTAAAATAGGCATGTCCTCCGCGTCATTAGCCTTGGATGTGATGTGGACGCGCAGCCTTTATTCTATCTGAGTTTGTTAGCCAAATAAGCTTATGTTATCTCTATTACAAAATTTAGCAGCTCTAAAAATAATAACTTAGAATGGTAGCTGATTTTGTCTAATGCCTCACGAAGCTTTTGTGGGCAATCTAAACATAATTATAAGAACAAGTAAACTAAATAGATACAAGTAAGATAAAAGGTTTTTGGGTGAACTTTTTAAGAATAATTATGTGATATGCTATATGTACTTAAAAATAATTTCAAAACCTTTTGGTAACCTGAAACCTTAGAGTTTTGCTAAATTAAGTTTTAAAATTAAAATTTTAATTTAATTTAATTTTAATTTAATTTAATTTTAAAATTAAAATTTTAAAAATTTATTGACTATCAAGATCATTTCCAAATAAGATAAAAATTTAGACATTAGTTACTAAACATAGGTTTATCTACCTTTGACTTCTTGCTACAGAGAAACAAAAGATGCTTGGGTCTATTAGTAAACATGTCTTGTGGCACAAGAAAAAAATTTTATGCTATGAGAAAATGTATGTTTTCAGTAAAGACGGTATAAGAGGGGGCCGACCTAGTGGTGTAGTGGTTAAGTTCGCACACTTTGCCTCAGTGGCCCAGGGCTTGCAGGTTCAGATCCAAGAGCAGACCTACACACCACTTGTCAAGCCATGCTGTGGTGGCATCCCACATACAAAATAGAGGAGGAGTGGCAGGGATGTTAGCTCAGGGACTATCTTCCTAAAGCAAAAAAAAAGAAAGGAAAAAAAGAAGAAGGTTGGCAACAGGTGTTAGCTCAGGGCCAATCTTCCTCACCAGAAAAAAAAAAAAGGTATAATAAATGGAGGTTTTCTTTTGTTTTGTTTTGTTTTTTATTTATTTTTATATTTTTGTTGTACATTATTGTTTGTTAGTCACCATATAAATGCATCCCTCCACCCCTTGTGCCCACCTCCCACCCCCCTTGCCCCTGGTAACCACCAAACAGTTCTATCTGTCCGTGTGTTGGTTTATCTTCCACATATGAGTGAAATCATGCAGTGTTTTTCTTTCTCTTTCTGGCTTATTTCCCTTAACATAATACCCTCCAGGTCCATCCATGTTGTTGCAAATGGGACAATTTTATCTTTTTTTATGGCTGAGTAGTATTCCATGGTATATATATACCACATCTTCTTTGTCCAATCATCAGTCGAGGGACACTTGGGTTTCATCTATGTCTTGGCTATAGTGAACAATGCTGTGATGAACATAGGAGTGCATAAGCCTCTTTGGATTGTTAATTTCAGGTTTGTTGGGTAGATACCCAGTAGTGGGATAGGTGGATCATAAGGTATTTCTATTTTTAATTTTTTGAGGAATGCCATACTGTTTTCCATAGAGGCTATGCCAGTTTGCATTCCCACCAGCAGTGAATTAGGGTTCCCATTTCTCCACAGCCTCTCCAGCATTTGTTGTTTTTTGTCTTGGTGATTATAGCCATTCTAACAGGTTTAAGACGATAACTTAGTGTGGTTTTGATTTGCATTTCCCTGATGATTAGTGATGTTGAGCATCTTTTCATGTGCCTATTGGCCATCTGTATATCTTCTTTGGAGAAGTGTCTGTTCATTTCCTCTGCCCATTTTTTGATCAGGTTGTTTTTTTTTTGTTGTTCAGTTGCATGAGTTCTTTATATATTATGGAGATTATCCCTTGTCAGATATATGGTTTGCAAATATTTTTTCCCAGCTGGTGGGTTCCCTATTCATTTTGATCCTGGTTTCATTTGCCTTGTAGAGGCTCTTTAATCTGACGAAGTCCCACTTGTTTATTTTTTCTTTTTGTTTCCCTTGTCTGAGTAGACATGGAATTTGAAAAGATCCCTTTATGGCGGATGACAAATAGTGTACTACCTATATTTTCCTCCAGGAGTTTGATAGTTTCGGGTCTCACCTTCAGGTCTTTGATCCATTTTGAGTTAATTTTTGTGTATGGTGAAAGAAGATGGTCTACTTTCATTCTTTTGCAAGTGGCTGTCCAGTTTTCCTAGCACCATTTATTGAAGAGATTTTCCTTTCTCCATTGTATGTTCTTAGCTTCTTTGTCAAAGATTAGCTGCCCGTAGATGTGAGGTTTTATTTCTGGGGTTTCCATTCTGTCCCATTGACCTGTGTATCTGTTTTTGTACCAGTACCATACTGTTTTCATTACTAACACTTTGTAGTATGTTTTGAAGTCAGGGATTGTGATGCCTGCAGCTTTGTTCTTTTTTTCAGGATTGCTTTAGCTATTCGGGGTCTTTTGTTGCCCCATATGAATTTCAGTATTCTTTGTTCTATTTCTTTTTTTTTCAAAGCCAATTTTTTTTATTTATTTATTTATTTATTTATTTATTTATTTATTTTGAGGAAGATCAGCCATGAGCTAACATCTGCCCATCCTCCTCTTTTTGCTGAGGCCCTGTGCTAATATCCAAGCCCATCTTCCTCTACTTTATATGGGATGCCGCCACAGCATGGCTTGCCAAGCAGTGCGCGCCTGGGATCCAAATTGGCGAACCCCGGGCCGCCGCAGTGGAGCGCGCACACTTAACCACTTGCACCACCTGGCCGGCCCCTCTTTGTTCTATTTCCATGAAGAATGTCCTTGGGATTCTGATTGGGATTGCATTGAACTTGTAGATTGCTTTAGGTAGTATGGACATTTTAACTATATTTATTCTTCCAATCCAAATGCATGGAATATATTTCCATTTCTTTATGTCATCATTTATTTCACTCAATAATGTCTTTTTTTTAATAATTTTTATTTATTTATTTTTTCCCCCAGAGCCCCAGTAGATGGTTGTATGTCATAGCTGTACATCCTTCTAGTTGCTGTATGTGGGACGCGGCCTCAGCATGGCTGGAGAAGTGGTGCATCGGTGTGCACCCGGGATCCGAACCTGGGCCGCCAGCAGCGGAGCGCGCACACTTAACTGCTAAGCCACGGGGCTGGCCCTCAATAACATCTTATAGTTTTCATTGTATAGGTCTTTCACTTCCTTGGTTAAATTTATTCCTAGATATTGTATTCTTTTTGTTGCAATTGTAAATGAGATTGTCTTCTTGAGTTCTCTCTCTGTTAGTTCGTTGTTGGTATATAGAAATGCAACTGATTTCTGTAAGTTGATTTTGTACCCTGCAAATTTGCTGTAGTTGTTGATTATTTCTATTAGTTTTCCAATGGATTCTTTAGGGGTTTCCATATATAAGATCATGTCATCTGCAAACAGTGTGAGTTTCACTTCATTGCCCATTTGTATTCCTTTTATTCCTTTTACTTGCCTAATTGCTCTGGCCAGAACCTCCAGTGCTGTGTTGAATAAGAGTGGCGAGAGTGGGCACCCTTGTCTTGTTCCTGTTTTCAGAGGGATGGCTTTCAGTTTTTCCCCGTCGAGTATGATGTTGCCTGTGGGTTTGTCATATATGGCCTTTATTATGTTAAGGTACTTTCCTTCTATACCCATTTTGTTAAGAGTTTTTATCATAAATGCATGTTGGATCTTGTCAAATGCCTTCTCTGCATCTATTGAGATGATCATATGGTTTTTATTCCTAGTTTTGTTAATGTGGTGTATCACATTGATTGATTTGCAGATGTTGAACCATTCCTGTGTCCCTGGTATAAATCCCACTTGATCATGGTGTATGATCATTTTAATATATTGCTGTATTCAGTTTGCCAATATTTTGTTGAGGATTTTTGCATCTATGTTAATGAGGGATATTGGTCTGTAGTTTTTCTTCTTAGTATTGTCTTTGTCTGGCTTTGTTATCAGGGTGATGTTGGCCTCATAGAATGTGTTGGGAAGTATTCCATCTTCCTCTATTTTTTGGAATATTTTGAGAAGGATAGGTATTAAATCTTTGAATGTTTGGTAAAATTCTCCAGAGAAGCCATCTGGTCCTGGACTTTTCTTTTTTGGGAGGTTTTTGAATACTGTTTCAATTTCTTTACTTGTGATTGGTTTATTTAGGTTCTCTATTTCTTCTTGAATCAGTTTTGGCAGGTTGCATGAGTCTAAGAATTTATCCATTTCTTCTAGATTGTCAAATTTCTTGGCATATAGTTTTTCATAGTATTCTCTTATAATTTTTTGTATTTCTATGGTATCCGTTGTAATTTCTCCTTTTTCATTTCTAATTTTATTTATTTGAGCCTTCTCTCTTTTTTTCTTGGTGAGTCTGGCTAAGGGTTTGTCAATTCTGTTTATCTTCTCAAAGAACCAGCTCTTTGTTTCATTGATCCTTTCTACTGTTTTTTTTTTTTATTTCAATTTCATTTATTTCTGCTCTGATTTTTATTATTTCCCTCCTTCTGCTGACTTTAGGCTTTGTTTGTTCTTCTTTTTCTAATTCTGTTAGGCATAGTTTGAGGTTGCTTATTTGGGCTTTTTCTTGTTTATTAAGGTGGGCCTGTATTGCTATGAGTTTCACTCTCAGGACCACTTTTGCTGCATCCCATATGAGTTGGTACAGTGTAATTTTTTTTTTTTTTTGAGGAAGGTCAGCCCTGAGCTAACATCCGTGCCAATCCTCCTCTTTTTTTGCTGAGGAAGACTGGCCCTGGGCTAACATCTGTGCCCATCTTCCTCCACTTTATACGGGATGCTGCCACAGCACGGCCTGACAGACGGTGCATCGCTGCGTGCCCAGGATCCGAACCTGGGCTGCCAGCAGCAGAATGCACACACTTAACCGCTACACCATGGGGCTGGCCCCTGGTACGGTGTATTTTCATTTTCATTTGTCTCCAGATATGACTTGATTTCTCCTTTAATTTCATCAATGATCCATTGGTTGTTTATAGCATTTTGTTTGTTTGTTTTTGTTTGTTGTGGTAACATTGGTTTATAACATTGTATAAATTTCAGGTGTACATCAATATACTTCTATTTCTGCATGGATTACATCATGTTCTCATGTTCACCACTCAAATACTAATTACAATCCATCATCACACACATGTGCCTAATTATCTCTTTCACTCTCCTCCCTCCCCCCTTCCCCTCTGGTAACTGCCAATCCAATCTCTGTCTCTATGTGTTTGTTGTTGTTATTATCTACTACTTAATGAGTGAGATCATACAGTATTTGACCTTCTCCTCTGACTTATTTCACTTTGCATAATACCCTCAATGTCCATCCATGTTGTCACAAATGGCTGGATTTCATCCTTTCTTATGGCTGAGTAGTATTCCATTGTGTGTATATACCACAGCTTCTTTATGCATTCTTGCCTTGATGGGCACTTAGGTTGCTTTCAAGTCTTGGCTATTGTGAATAACGCTGCAGTGAACACAGGGATGCATGTATCTTTACGCGTTGGTCTTTTCACATTCTTGGGACAAATACCCGGCAATGGAATAGCTGGATCGTATGGTAGTTCTATCCTTAAACTTTTGAGGAATCTCCATACTGTTTTCCATAGTGGCTGTACCAGTTTGCACTCCCACCAGCAGTGTATGAGAGTTCCCTTCTCTCCACATCCTCTCCAACACATGTTGTTTCCTGTCTTGTTAATTATAGCCATTCTGATGGGTGTGAGGTGATATCTCATTGTAGTTTTGATTTGCATTTCCCTGATAGTTAATGATGTTGAACATCTTTTCATGTGCCTTTTGGCCATCTGTATATCTTCTTTGGAGAAATGTCTGTTCAGGTCTTTTGCCTATTTTTTAATTGGGTTGTTAGTTTTTTTGTTGTTGAGATACATGAGTTCTTTATATATTTTGGAGATTAACCCCTTATCAGATGCATGGTTTGCAAATATCTTCTCCCAATTGTTAGGTGGTCTTTTCGTTTTGTTGATGGTTTCCTTTGCTGTGCAGAAGCTTTTTAGTTTGATGTAGTCCCCTTTGTTTATTTTTTCTATTGTTTCTCTTGCCCAGTCAGACATGGTGCTTGAAAATATGTTGCTAAGACCAATGTCAAAGAGCGTACTGCCTATGTTTTCTTCTAGAAGTTTCATAGTTTCAGGTCTTACATTAAAGTCTTTAATCCATTTTGAGTTAGTTTTTGTATATGGTGTAAGGTAATGGTCTATTTTCATTTTTTTGCATGTGGTTGTCCAGTTTTCCCAAAACCATTTGTTGAAGAGACTTTCCTTTCTCCATTGTATGCTCTTGGCTCCTTTGTCGAAGATTAGCTGTCCATAGATGTGTGGGTTTATTTCTGGGCTTTTGATTCTATTCCATTGATCTGTGTGTCTGTTTTTGTGCCAGTACCATGCTGTTTTGGTTACTATAGCTTTGTAGTATATTTTGAAATCAGGGAGTTTGATACCTCCAACTTTGTTCTTTTTTCTCAGGATTCCTTTAGCTATTCAGGGTCTTTTGTTGTTCCATATAAATTTTAGGATTCTTTGTTCTATTTCTATGAGAATTGTTGTTGAAACTTTGCTAAGGTTTGCATTGAATCTATAGATTGCTTTAGGAAGTATGGACATCTTAGCTATGTTAATTCTTCCAATCCAATAGCATGGAGTATCTTTCCATTTCTTTGTGTCTTCTTCAATTTCTTTCAGCAATGTTTTGTAGTTTTCAGTGTACAGATCTTTCACCTCTTTGGTTAAGTTTATTCCTAGGTATTTTATTCTTTTTGTTGCAATTGTAAGTGGGATAGTATTCTTAATTTCTCTTTCTGCTACTTCGTTGTTAGTGTATAGAAATGCAACTGATTTTTGTATGTTGATTTTGTATCCTGCAACTTTACTGTGTTTGCTTATTACTTCTAAAAGTTTTTTGGTGGATTCTTTAGGGTTTTCTATATATAAAATCATGTCATCTGCAAATAGTCACAGTTTCACTTCTTCCTTTCCAATTTGGATCCCTTTTATTTCTTTTTCTTGCCTGACTGCTCTGGCTGGGACTTCCAACACTATGTTAAATAGGAGTGGTGAGAGTGGGCATCCTTCTCTGGTTCCTGTTCTTAGAGGGATAGCTTTCAGTTTTTCACCATTGAGGGTGATATTAGCTATGGGTTTGTCATATATGGCCTTTATTATGTTGAGGTGCTTTCCTTCTATACCCATTTTCTTCAGAGTTTTTATCATAAATGGATGATGTATCTTGTCAAATGCTTTCTCTGCATCTATTGAGATGATCATGTGACTTTTATTCTTCATTTTATTAATGTGGTGTATCACATTGATTGATTTGCGAATGTTGAACCATCCCTGTATCCCTGGAATAAATCTCACCTCATCATGGTGTATAATCTTTTTAATGTATTGCTGTATGCGATTTGCTAGTATTTTGTTGAGGATTTTTGCATCGATGTTCACCAGTGATATTGGCCTGTAATTTCCTTTTTTTATGTTGCCCTTGTCTGGTTTTCATATCAGGGTAATGTCAGCTTCGTAGAATGAGTTAGGGAGCTTCCCCCCTTCCTCAATTTTTGAAAGAGTTTAAGAAGGATAGGTGTTATGTCTTCTTTGAATGCTTGGTAGAAGTCACCAGGGAAGCCATCTGGTCCTGGACTTTTATTTTTGGGGAGGTTTTTGATTACTGTTTCGATCTCCTTACTGGTGATTGGTCTATTCAAATTCTCTACTTCTTCTTGATCCAGTTTTGGAAGGTTGTATGATTCTAAGAATTTATCCATTTCTTCCAGATTGTCCAATTTGTTGGCATATAGCTTTTCATAGTATTCTCTTATAATCTTTTGTATTTCTGAAGTGTCCATTGTAATTTCTCCTCTTTCATTTCTGATTTTACTTATTTGAGCCTTCTCTCTGTTTTCTTGGTGAGTCTAGCTAAAGGTTTGTCAATTTTGTTTATCTTTTCAAAGAACCAGCTCTTGATTTTATTAATTTTTTTCTATTGTTTTTTTAGTCTCTATTTCATTTATTTCTGCTCTGATTTTTATTATTTCTCTTCTTCTACTGATTTTGGTCTTTGTTTGTTCTTTTTCTAGTTCCTTTAGGTGTTGTTAGATTGTTTATTTGAGATTTTTCTTGTTTATTGAGATAGGCCTCTATTGCTATAAACTTCCCTCTTAGAACTGCTTTTGCTGTATCCCATAAATTCTGGCATGTCGTATTTTCGTTTTCATTTGTCTCCAGGTATTTTCTGATTTCTCCTTTCTTTGTTGACCCAATCATTGTTCAGTAGCATTTTGTTTAACCACATATTTGTGGCTTTTCTGATTTTCTTCCTATAGCTGATTTCTAGTTTCGTACCATTGTGGTCAGAAAAGATGCTTGGTATTATTTTAGTCTTCTTAAATTTGTTGAGACTTGTTTTGTGGCCTAATATGTGATAAATCCTGGAGAATGTTCCATGTGCATTTGAAAAGAATGTGTATTCTTCAGTTTTTGGATGGAATATTCTGTATATATCTACTAGGTCCATCTGTTCTGGTGTGTCATTTAAGGCCGATGTTTCCTTATTGATCTTCTGTTTGGACGATCTATCCGTTGGTGTAAGTGGAGTGTTAAAGCCCCCTAAAAGAAACTGTCTATTTCTTTTTATGTCTATTAATAATTGCTTTATATATTTAGGTGCTCTTACGTTGAGTGCCTAGATATTTACAAGTGTTATATCCTCTTGTTGGATTGTTCCCTTGATCATTATGTAATGCCCTTCTTTGTCTCTTTTTAAAGTTTTTGTTTTAAAGTCTATTTTGTCTGATATGAGTATTGCTACCCCAGCTTTGTTTTCATTGCCATTTGTGTGGAGTATCTTTTTCCATCCCTTCACTTTCGGTTTGTGAGTGTCTTTAGGTCTGAAGTGTGTCTCTTGTTTGCAGCATGTATATGGGTCTTGTTTTTTAATCCAATCAGCCACCCTATGCCTTTTAATTGGAGCATTTAGTCTATTGATATTTAAAGTAGCTATTGATAAGTATGTACTTACTGCCATTTTTTAACTTTTTTTCTCAGTGTTTTAGTAGTCCTTCTCTGTTCCTTTCTTCTTCTCTTGCTCTCTTCCCTTGTGGTTTGATGGCTTTCTTTAGTATTATGTTTGGGTTCCTTTCTCTTAGTTTTTTGTGTATTTATTATAGGTTTCTGTTTTGTGATTACCATGGGGTCCATATACAGTACCCTACATATATAGGAATCTATATTAAGTTGAGGGTCTCTTTAGTTTTACCTCTGTCTGAAAGCTCTACTCTTTAACTCCCCTCCTCCCACATTTTATGTTTTTGATATCATATCTAACCTCTTTTTTGTGCATTTGTATCCATTACCCTCTTATCATGGAAATACATACTTTTTCCTATTTGTGGTCTTCTCTTTTCCCCCTAAATAAGTCCCTTGAGCATTTCTTGTAGTACTGCTTTCTTGGTGACAAACTCCTTTAATTTTTGCTTGTCTGGGAATCTTTTTATCTCTCCTTCCATTTTGAATGATAACCTTGCTGGGTAGAGTATTCTTGGCTGTAGGTTTTTTCCTTTTAGCACTTTAAATATATCATGCCACTCTCTTCTAGCCTGTAAGGTTTCTGCTGAGAAGTCAGCTGATAGCCTTATGGGGTTTCCTTTGTATGTAACTTGACGTTCTCTTGCGGCTTTTAGGATTTTCTCTTTATCTTTAATTCTGGACATTTTGATTATGATGTGTCTTGGTGTGGGCCTCTTTGGCTTTATCTTGTTTGGTGCTCTCTGTGCTTCCTGTACCTGGATGTCTGTTTCCTCCTTAGGTTAGGGAAGTTTTCATCTATAATTTCTTCAAATAGATTCTCTGCCCCTTTGTCTCTCTCTTCTCCTTCTGGGACACCTATAACATGGATGTTAGTGTGCTTGATGTTGTCCCACAGGTCCCTTAGACTGTCCTCACTCTTTTTAATTCTTTTTTCTTTTACCTGTTCAGCTTGGGTGATTTCTTCTAGTCTTTCATCCAGCTTGCAGATCCGTTCTTCTGTATCCTCTACTCTGCTTTTGAGTCATTCTAGTGAATTTGTCATTTTCAGTATTGTATTCTTCATTTCTGATTGGTTCTTTTTTATATCTTCCCTTTCTTTGTTGACATTCTCACTGATTTCATCCATTCTTCTCCCAAGATCAGTGAGTATCCTTAACACTCTTTGTTTGAACTTTTTGTCAGGTAGGTTGCTCATTTCCATTTCACTTAGTTCCTTTTCTGGGGTTTGTTCTGTTCCCTTACTTGGAACGTATTCCTTTGCCTCCTCATTTTGCCTCTTTCCCTGTGCTTATGTCTATGTATTAGGTAGGTCAGCTACGTCTCCTGATCTTAGAGAGGTGACCTTATATAAGTGATGCCTTATGAGGCCCAGCAGTGTGCTTCCCTCAGTTCTGAATGTTCCAGGAGTGACCCCTATGTGGGCTACATGTGTCCTTCTGTTGTGGCGTGGCCGCTCTCCCTGTAGGTGCCCAGGGAGGCTGAGCTATGCCCCAGGCCAGTTGTTGTAATGCTCAGCTGCTTGCAGTTGTTGTGGGCCCTTTACTCTTTTTATCAGGTGTGGGGAGCCCCAGCACAGCTGGCTGAAAGTTCTAATAGCACATTTGTGTTGCGGTATTTCTTTTAAGTGAGTAGGCCCCCAGTGTGGCATGTTGTTAGGCTCATGGGCTTACAATTGCTATAAGCCTCCAGCCTTTAGGTCTCTTGTCAGCTCTCTGAGGATTGCAGCGGGGTGGGCCTGCTCTCAGGCACAGGAGCACCCAACTGTTTCAGGCTTTGGAAGGTCGGGCAAACCCCCTATGTGGGTCTTTGAGAAGCACAAATCTTCTGCAACTGACAAGCCCCACTGCCCACAGGTCCACACACACAGTCAACACAGTCCTGCCCTGTGTGTGCACCCCAACCTCCTGAAGTGGACCCAGTCTCTCCAAGGCCGGAGCCCCACACACTCCACCACTGCCCCACACTCTCCACCTGCTCCTTGGACCCACCCGCCAATCTGCGGAGAATCCAGGCAGCTCACTTAGCAGGACCACAAGTTGCCCGAGGGCTTGTTGTTGAGTGGAGCCAGTCCCTAGGGCGGGCTGCCTGCCCTGGCTGAGCTAGATTAAATTGGTGCTCTAGTGTGTGGGGCAGACCCTGGGCTAGCAGTCCCCAGGGAGAACTCAAATAGCATCTGCCAGTGTCTGTGTCAGCATGCCCACACCAGGCCATAACAATGGCCACCGCCAATGTCCCAGTCCCTGGAGAGGTCTCACCTCTCACTGGGATGCACTCAGAGCCTATCGGGTGAGTATCTTTTCACCAAAGCTCTGTGCACCTTTCTTTCTGGTGATTTTAGGTTGCTTTCTGAAATGGGTGAATTTGCGTGTGGGCCCTTTAGGAGCCGGTTTTAAGTTCTTTGTGAACCAGCTTTTCTGGGGGTACTCCCCAATGTTTTAGTAGCAAGCAAAGTCAGATATCATGTCACTTGTTTCGATTGTGTTGGGTCCAAAAAATGCCTACAGCGGGGGCACTCCCTGGCTCAGGTGCCTACTCCTCCAGGGAGGGCTGCGTACCTTTGGGCTGCTCCCGGGCGGCCATGAAGCACTATGGCTTGTGAAGGTGGCATTTTTTTCTCACCAGAAGGGGATTTGTGCCTCTTCCACCTCAATTAGGATTGTCGTTTGTTGCAGGAGCTCCTCTTATCCAGTTTTCAGTTCTTGCTCAGGGGTAATTTTTACATGAGTAGTTGTAAATTGGCTGTGTCCATGGGAGGAGGTGAGTTCAGAGTCTGCCTACACTGCCGTCTTGACTTCTCTCCCAGTAGCATGTTGTTGAGTCTCCACAACTTTGTCACTTTCCCAGTTTTTTTCTTGGAGTTGATTTCTAGCTTCATGGTGTTATGGTCAGAAAAGATGCTTGTTATGATTTCAATCTTCTTAAATTTATATAAGAATGCCTTGTTTCTCAACATATGGTCTATTCCTGAGAATGTTCCATGTGTGCTTGAGAAGAATGCATAATCTGCTGTGTTTGGATAGAGTGCTCTATATATATCTATTAAGTCCATCTCATCAAGTTTTTGTTTAAGTCCATTATTTCCTTATTGATTTTCTATCTGCAGGATCTATCCATTGATGAAAGTGGGGTGTTAAGATCCCCTATTATTATTGTGTTGTTGTTAGTATCTCCTTTTAGGTTTGTTAATAGTTGCTTTACATACCTTGGTGCTCCTGTGTTGGCTGCATATATATTTAAAAGTGATATGTCTTCTTGGTGGAGTGTCCCTTTTATCATTATATATTGCCCCTCTTTGTCTCTCATTTCCTGTTTTATCTTGAAGTCAACTTTGTCTGATATAAGTACGGCAACACCTGCTTTCTTTTGTTTGCCATTAGCTTGGAGTATTGTCTTCCATCCTTTCACTCTGAGCCTGTTTGTCTTTAGAGCTGAGATGTGTTTCCTAGTGGCAGCACATTGTTGGGTTTTGTTTTTTAATCCATCCCACTACTCTGTGTCTTTTGATTGGAGAGTTCAGTTCATTTACATTTAGGGTAATTATTGATATATGAGAGCTTACTGTTGTTATTTTATTGCTCATTTTCAGTCCTTTTACATTTCTTTTGTTTCTCATCCCATGTGTTTCGGACTACCAATTCAGTTTGGTAGTTCCATATGGGGGTTCTCTTAGTTTTCTCTTTCTTTATCATGTGTGACTCTGTTCTGATTATTTGGTTACTGGTTACCATGAGGTTTGTATAAAGATTCTCATGGATGTGATAGTCCATTTTTTGATGACCTCTTATTCCCTTAGATTAAGTCAATTCGATCTCTTTCCTCTTCCCTTTCTAAGTTATTATTGTCACTTCTTATTCCTTCTTGTGTTGTGAATTTGTGTTTAACGTGATGAGGTTATATTTATTTTTGGTGCTTAACTTCCCTTGATCTTTGGTTTTATAATTGTTTGCTAATCTATTCTGATAGAGAGCTCCAATTTTTCAGTTTTGTCAACCTATTTTCCTCCTTGTTCACAACTTTGAATCCCTTTCTCTTTTTTTCCCAGGCATGAGGGCCTTCTTGAGCACTTCTTTTAGTGGGAGTTTTGTGGCAATGAACTCCCTTAGCTTTTGCTTATCTGGGATAGTTATTATTTCTCCATCATATCTGGAGAAAATTTTTGCTGGATAGAGTATTCTTAGCTGAAAGTTTTTGTCCTCCAGAATTTTGAATATATCGTTCCACTCTCTCCTAGATTTTAAAGTTTCTGTCGAGAAATCGGCTGAGAGCCTGACAGGAATTACTTTATACGTCTTTTTTTTTTTTTTTTTTTTTTGGCTAACTGCCCTTGATATTTTTTCTTTGTTGTTGACTTTTGCCAGCTTTACTACTGTATGTCTTGGAGAGGATTTTTTCATGTTGATATATTTAGGAGATCTATTTATTTCATTCACTGGTATTTCCAGCTCTTGCCCAGGTTTGGGAAGTTCTCAGCTATTATTTTTTTGAACAAGTTCTCTGCTCCTTTTTCTATCTCATCTCCCTCTGGAATACCTATTATCCTTATGTTGGATTTCCTAATTGATTTGGATATTTCTAGGAGAGTTTCTTCATTTATTTTTAGTCTTAGTTCTCTTTCCTCCTCCATCTGGAGCATTTCTGCATCATTGTCCTCAATATTGCTAATTCTTTCCTCCATATTGTCAGCCCTGATGCTTAAGGCTTCCAGTTTTGTCTTTATCTCCTCTATTGTGTTTTTCATCTCTAATATTTCTTATTGGTTTTCTTTATAGTTTCAATCTCTTTTGTGAAGAAACTCCTGATTTCATTGAACTATCTGTGTTTTCTTGTATTTCATTGAGCTTTTTTATGATGGCTATTTTGCATTCTCTGTCACTAAGGTTATACATTTCTGTGCTTTTGGGGTTGATTTCTGGGTGCTTGTCATTTTCCTTTGGGTCTTGAGATTTAACATATTTTTGCATAGTGCCTGTCGGTGTTGGTTTATTTTTCCTCATAGTGAAAATATATGGTCGCAGTTTCCTCTTGCCACTGCTGGATGGGGGTCAAGGGCTGTGTATTCTGGCCTGCCTCAATCCACGGGTGCTCTGGTTGGCCCCCAGCTGAGCTGCGAGATGGCTGAGCTGGAGTGCAGCTGATCTGAAGCATGGCTGAGCAGAGGCTGCTGGGTGTGAAGTATGGGAACAGCTGGAGCTGAAGCATGGGAAGAGCTGGGAATGAAGCACAGCTAGGTCAAAGCAGCTGGGGCTTGGGTGTGGGTGGTTGAAGCAGCTTCAGCTGAAGCATGGCTGGACTGAAGAAGCAGGAGCTGGAGCACCACTGGGCTGAAGGAGCTGGAACTGGAGTGTGGCTGGCCCAAAGTTACTGGCACCAAGTCAGCTGGAGCCTGAGCATGGCCAAGCCAAAGCAGCTGGAGCTGGGGGTGCGGTTGAGCAGGAGCTGGAGGTGGGGCAGGATCGAGCTGATGCTACTGGAGCCAGGGCACAGTGGAGCCAAAGGAGCTGGGACTGTGGCATGGTGGAGCTGGAGCAGCTGGGGCCATGGTGCAGTCCAGCCAGAGCAGCTGGGGCTGTGGAGCAGTGGGGCCTGAGCTTCTATCACCTCTGGTGTGGGGGCGCAGGCACGCCCCACCACTGGTGGGGCTGGGGCACTGTGGGGTTGCCGCTGCTGGGGCCTGGGTGTGGGTGTGCCACTGCTGCTAATGCCCAGGTGCCAGGGGGCTGCCACCTCTGGGGGTTGGATGTAGGCACGCTGCCATTGCTGGTGGGGCCCAGGCACTGAGGGGTCACTGCCGCTGGTGCCCGGGCACTGGTGGGCTGCTGCCTCTGGGGCCTGGGTGTGGGCACACTGCTGCTGCCACTGGTGCCTGGGTGCTTGGGGTCCACTGCCTCTGGTGCTGGGGCACAGGCACGCCATTGTAGCTGGTGGGGCCGGGGCACTCAGAGGTTGTCGCCGCCAGGGCCTGGGCACTTGGGGACCACTGCCTCTGGGGCCTGGGCACAGGCACACTACTGCCACCACTGGTGCCCAGGCACCTAGCAGCCACTGCCTCTGGTGTTGGGGTGTGCGCACGCCACTGCCACTGGTGGGGCCTGTTCACCTGGGGGCCACTGCCTCTGGGGGCTGGGCGTGGTCATGCTGCCACTGCTGGTGGGGCCTGGGTGCCTGGGGGTGGGTCACGGGCACACTGCTGCTGCTGGTGGGGCCTGGGCGCTTTGGGGCCACTGCCTCTGGGGGTGGGGCACAGGCATGCCACTGCCATTGGTGAGGTCTGGGTGTCTAGGGGCCACTGCCTCTGGGGGCAGGGTGTGGTTGTGCTGCTGCTGCTGGTGGGGCCTGGGTGCCTGGGGGCTGCTGCCTCTGGGGGCGGGGCCGAGCTGAAGCGCTGCTGTGCTGAGGCTGCAGGGCCACTGTGCTGAAGCATCAGACAGGCAAGCTGGTGGGGGGAGGGGTGCTTACTTTTGCCTCCCCGATCTCAGAGGTTTCTTGCCTCACTGTCATTCTCTGCTCTCCTGAGGGGCTAGCTTGTCAAAAGTACCCTCGTGACAGTTCTGCTCCCTCCATATGGGGATTTCCCATGGGCTGTGAGGGGTCTCGGAGAGCTCCGGTTTTCCCGAGGATAGTCACCCCTCCCCCCGTCTCTCTGTGAGCCGCATGGTCTCAATCTCAGGGTCGCAGTCCTTGGGAAAGGAAGGGATCTCCTCTTACCTCCTTCCACTTACTCTGGGGATTCCAGCACCTCTGTCCTCAGGTGTACAGCTGCCTGGGTGCCTCAGACATCCCCTGTGTTGTGTGAGTAGCTTCTCTGAAATATGAATGTCCTTTTTGTTGTGTCTTAGAGGGGGAGAGTTCAATGGGGGAAGCTCACTCTCCCAGGATGCTGACGTCACTCAAGAAATGGAGATTTTTGTTGTTGTTGTTAGGAAAGTAAATTTGTTCTAAAGTAAAACTGGTTATGAGAAAGAGGAAACAAATTTTGAAGGTAAAAAAGAAAGTTATAGAAAGTTTGTGGAAGAGGAAGGCTTAGAAAAGAGTTTTGTGCATAGTCAAGTTGGCTAAGATTAGAATGAATTTAATTAAGTAAATGAGTAAGTAAATGAGTTTTAATATCAAAAGTAAGCTGGTGCAAAATTAGAATTTGGTTTTCTTTCTCTTAAAAGGACAGTTTTCTTGGACTTTCAGTCTGCTCTTGATAAAGAGATTATGAAAGGTTTTTCTTTGAGTAAGTCTACCTAAAAGGCAGGGATTCTATGTTTTGTCAAAATAATTTCCTATGTTCAAAACGCTGAGGTCTTGAATTAAGAGAGCTAAGGTTTTTGTTTTTGTTTTTATTTTTAAACTGTTTAACTCTCTTCTGTTGTCACTTTGGGTAACTAAGTGACAAATGGGTAACTAAGCATTGTATCACAGTGACCTATGATCCTATTTGTCCAAATGTTTTCAAACCTTTTGATATTTTTGACAAACTTCCCAAAATTCAAATCCTAAATAAAGTCTTTCTTTTGACCTGAAAGTAAATTTGAGAAATTCCAGTGGGTCCCTGGGACTCCTCAAAGAATTTGTCCTCTTTTCCTATAAAAAGAGAGCTATTAAACTAATTAGGCTTATTTAGTATGTTAAATTACATGGGAAGCATTGTCAAATAAATTATGATAAACCTTCTTAGGTTATATTGCGTGAGTGAATGTTATTAATATAAGTGTTCCAAAAATTATATAAAATTCCTAAAATTCTGATATGTCCTGGTATAATGTCATCAGTCACAATTCTAGTTATTATCTTAGAAGGTTATATGTCACAGAAATAACCAAATTTCCTCATCAGTTGCTTTTTAATCAGATCTTTAAACATGCCACTTTGTCTTTTTTTTTCTGTGAGGAAGATCAGCCCTGAGCTAACATCTGATGCCAATTCTCCTCTTTTTTTTTTCTGAGGAAGACTAGCCCTGAGCTAACATCCATGCCCATCTTCCTCTACTTTACATGGGACGCCGCCACAGCATGGCTCGACAAGCAGTGCATCAGTGCATGCCCAGGATCTGAGCCGTTGAACCCTGGGCCGCAGCAGCGGAGCACGTGCACTTAACCGCTTGCGCCACTGGGCCAGCCCCAAGTCTTTTGTCATTTACAGACAGTTACTGTTTTACTCTGATTTTTTTTTTTTTTTTGTGAGGAGGACTAGACCTGAGCTAACATCTGATGCTAATCCTCCTCTTTTTAGCTGAGGAAGATTGGCCCTGGGCTGATATGTGTGCCCATCCTCCTCCACTTTACATGGGATGCTGCCACAGCATGGCTTAACAAGCAGTGCGTCAGTGCACGCCCAGGATCCCAATCCGCGAACCCTGGGCCACTGAAGCAGAGCACATGCACTTAACTGCTGCACCACTGGGCCGGCCCCCATACTCTGATGCTTCTGCAAATACGTTTCATCTTCAGAAAGATTCATCTTCAGAGAGATTCAAGTGACTCTGACGCTTACTCTAGAATACAGGTTTCTGGTAAACTTTCAGATCATAAAACTGAACTGGGTAAGAAATTACAGACTCTAATGGAGAGACTGATGGCTTCCTAAAACTGCTAACAAAAGATCGAGAACAAAGATTAACTATGTGGGACTACATGAACTGAGTAGGATGCTTTAATGTTTTGTTTTTCCAGATTTAAAGAAATCTTTTCTCTTAAGCTATCAACAATTTGGTAAGACATAGCTTTGTGAACAAAGATGAAACATTGACTTTTTCTCCCTATCTGATCCCTTCAGAATTCAGAAACTCTCAGTGAGAGTTTTATTTATTTTTTAATCAGGCCAAGTTTTTAATATAAACAAATTAGTTTTACTGTGATTATATCTGGAAAAAAAGTGAGGGTAATTGTAGAGAGAAAAATTATGCTTGCACCTTTGTAGATATTAGACTCTAGTCTGATGCTGGTATGACCAGCTACTGTAAGTATAATACTCTTGTCCTCCTCTCCCAATCTATTACAAAAGGGGGAAATCTTTCTGGCTGTTGAGTTTCTCATCAGAAGTCTCAGTCTGTACATGAATCTAGAGATCCCTTACTACATTTAATTACCAATCTCTCCACCATTCCTCCCCTAATTCCTTGTGCTAAGTGTCTAAAACGCCTTGCATAACCAATCAAATCCTTGGTTTAGTCAATTTCATTATAATGACTCCATGATTTGTGCTCCCTTAGGGTATATTTTCATTTGTACTTGGCAGAAAGACCTATGAGGAACACACTGTTTAAATCCCTATCAAACTAGAGGTCACTATGCAATTGGATTATTGGTTACGCCTATTTCATTATATGATTGATCAGAAACTCAGCATTGGGCATCACCTCTGAATCTACTTCAGAGACTAAAATGTGAAACTAGTCGCATTCATTGTCAAGGGTGTTTAATGCTTAGCGGTGTCAACATCAGCGAAGCTACCAGTTTTGGAAAAATACTTTTTCCTCAGGTAGGCACTGCCGTGAATGAATATATGATCAGAAATTTATCTAAAACCCTGGGAAAATATTGCTAAATCTGCCACTTAAGCAACAGCTGCCCAAGATAAATCTTTAGATTTCCTTGCAGAAGTTATACTAGATAATAGAATTGCTCTTCATTACCTCCTAGCTGAACAATGTGGGTTTGTTCTGTGATAAACACCTCTTGTTGTACTTGAGTAAACAATTCTGGTGAAGTAAAAACTGAACTAGACAAAAATCTGAGCACAGGCCAAAAGGTGAAATGCTGTGTGCACTGAGAACCATGGTTCTTTGATCTCTTTAGCTGGCTGCCCTTAGGAGTGGCCTTCTGGTTCAGATCTATTCTCCAACATGGACTTTGCATTTTGTTTATTATACGAATTCTCGCTGTTGTGAAACTGTCTTCTCTGCAGAGCTCAATGTTATAAAAACACCACTCGGATAATGGTTGCTCAGCGCTTTGAAATGATTGCTAAGGCTTGCAAACCTCCACCTGAGAAACCTCAAGGAACTACAGGCAATGTTTGCCCTTAAAGGAACTTGACAGTAAGGCTTTGCTGTGCTCTGGCACTCTTGTGGCTCAAATGTGGCCTAAGGCTCCTAAGGAAACCACTTTCCCTCCTATGTGGGACATGACATACCTGGAATGAGTCTTCTGGTGACAAGGGACCAACAGATGCTTTGATGATCAGCAATGCTTTCCAATAGTTGCTCAGTAATGCTTTCCGATAGTTGATCAGCGATGCTTTCAAAGAAAGATCTCGATCAAAAAGGGGAAATGTCAAAATGGACTATAGTGGAGCCATTTTAAAATGGAGTCAGAGCTGCCTTCCCAGAGAAACTGCTTTGCTTGGACTGGGCCAAACCTTTGGACTGGGCCAAACAAGCAATTGTTTACAAGCAATTGTTTGAGAAGTCAGCACGACAATGGACATCTTGATCACCAAGACTGAGGAATGTGGACTTTCTGAAGATAGAATCAATAGTCAATCAATATTTAGCCAATACTAGCTCTCTGCCTCCAATCCAATTAAGATTCTTTGTAATACAACCTCCCTTCATTGCCTTTAAAAGTCTTGACTTTTACTCCCTAGTGGAACCCCTATTTAGGTTTCTACCTGAATTTGTGCTCCCCAGATTGCAATTCTGAGACCCCAAATAAACACTTTACCTCTTAAACTGGTTTCTGTTTTTGTAGGTTGACAATTGGAATTTTTGACATAACTGTAGGTTCACATGCACTTGTAAGAAATCATACAGAGTGATCCCTCATACCCTTTGCCCAGTTTTTCCCAGTGGAACCATCCAGATTTTCAGATTTCTACTCAGATTTCCCCAGTTTACATGTACTCTTGAGTGTATGTGTAGGTTCTATACCATTTCATCACATGTGTGGGCTCATGTAAACACCAATCACAGTCAAGATACTGAACAGCTCCAACTCCACAGATGTCTTTATAACCATCTCACCTCCCTCCCACCCCTGATCTGTCCCTAAGCCTTGACCTGCATTTCTAATATTCTGTCATTTCAAATAAGTTACATAAATGGAATCCTACAATCTTGTGGGATTGGCTTTTTTTCACTCAGCATAATTTCCTGGAGATTCATCCAAGCATGGGTCAGTAGCTGACGCCTTGGTATCGCTGAGGAGTATCTGATGGGATAGGTGGACCACAGAGTGTTTAACCATCACCTGTCCTAGGACATCTGGGCTGATCCAGTTTTGGCTATTATAAATAAAGGCTATGAATATTCCCAGACAGGTTTTTGTGTGAACATATGTTTAATTTCTCTGGGATAAATGCCCAGGAGTGCAACTGCTATGTCATAAGGTAGTTGTATGTGTAGTTTCCTTAAGAAACTGCCAAAAAAAAAAGAAACTGTCAAAGTTTTGCAGAGTGGCTGCACCATTTTCCATTCCCACCTGTGATGAATGAGTGATTCAGTTTTTCTGCATTCTCGTCAGTATTTGGTGTTTAGTTTAGCTATTCTGATAGGTGTGCAGTGTGAAGTCCTTTTTAATGTTCTTCTTATGATGACATTAAGCAGTCATCTGCTATGATCCGCCATGATTTCCTGTGAATTTTGTCACGTACCTGAGCAGGACTGAGACCAAACACAGACCACATGTGACTTGCAGTAAACAAAGGATGTTTGTCTGCATTCTAAGTCTGTGGCTATGACCCGGCTGTGCAGGGCCACGGGGGCACACTGCCTCCCTGCTTTGGGCCTGAGGCACCTGAGTGTGATGACATCTGGTGACCGTCTTTCCTCTGGGGCCCAGGGGTCACAAGGCAGCAGGCAAAAGCTCTTTCTGGTGGAGTAAGAGATAATGCCTCCATCCTGCACTCCATCCTGTACTCTTGGGTAACTGCTCCCTCAGGCCAGAGGATGGCCAGCCTCGTGCAGCCTACTCTCTGGGGGATGGTTGTCCTGGTCTGTCTGTTTTCTGGGAGGGAGGGGCTTGTCCTGTGGGGCCCCATCAGGAGCCCTGGCACCCTCCACTGTTCTCCCCATTTACCACCTGAGGCCATCAGGGCTGTGTCCCAGCCCCTAGCATGGTGCCCACTGTAGGCACTGCTGAAGGCAAAGGGATGCTGAGCCCACTCCAGCACCAGTTGCTGCTGACCCACAGAGGAATGGCTTCTGACTGCCTCCTGCCATCCCGATCTCACGATGTCCCCTGGGAAATACAGTGACAGCCCTGCAACTTAGGGGAGCATGGCAAGAGCTGGGAATGGCTGTCAATCACCAAAAGACACTACCCCCCAGCACAATGGGGAGCACTTCGGGGAAACAGAGGCATCCCTTTCTAGGGGCCAGTGCTCCTGGGCCCTCTTCCCCACCTTCTCTCATTTCTGCCTCCCACCAGCCCTGTAGAAATAGCATGATTGTCCCCACTAGTGCTGTTGTACTTTGCCCTCTTTTCCCTGGTACTGCATCTGACAGACCTCTCAGGATCAGGGGGTGCTGAGCCTCCTGAAGCTCTGGGGGTCTGGCAGGCAGGTGGGCACTGAGTGGGGTGGGTTTCATCTCAGCCCGGCCCAGCCAGCACTTCTGACTTCTCCCATCTCTGGCCGGGCCTGCTCATGCAGGCTGGGCCACCCGTCCCTCCTCCCAGCCTCCTGAGTGAGGGACCATCAGGAAAGTTGGTTACAAGGAGGCCAGCGCTGCTCACAGAGCAGGTAGCTGCATCATGACTTGGGCGATGATGGCGCAGATGGGGCACTCAGCCGAGAGCAGCAGGGATCCGGTCATGGGGTCACAGGCTCACTGAGGGGCTGGTGTGGAGGTCAGCCAGCGGGAGTTCTCAGGGGTCCCACGAAGGCGTTGGCAGCTGGGAAAGGGGAAGCCCGTTACCTGTGTGAGGGTAGCAGCTTCGGACTCATGGAACCAGGCCCTGCTTCCTGAGGAGCAGATGGGCCCTGATTAGAAAACAGTCTGGCAGGGCCAGTTCAGGCCCTTGGGGGGCTTTTGGCAGAGGCAGCACAGACCTTGGGGACATCCATGGGGCCACAGAGGGGAAATGTTTGCTGAGATATGTTCTGGGGCTCAGTGGAGCTCGAGGGCACGTGGTGGCCTGACCCCAGGGATTACACTGTACCATGTCACTGGCCATCACACCACAGGGAATCTCAACGTGCATAAGGCATTTGGAGTCAGAGAGGTTGAAAAGCCCAAAGAAAGGCCCCAGAAGGCAACTGTTAGTAGAGGGAGCCCATTATACCAGCCTTGGAAACTGAGGCCCAGGAGGAGGTATGGAGGCCTCAGAGGCTCCTGGGGCTGTGCAGCTTGTCTCACTGGGCTGACTGGGAGACCCTGCCTCAGAGAGGGCAGGAGACAAGTTTTTTGAAAGGAGACAACTTCATTTAGTTAAACTCTCTTGAGCACTGACCACATGTCAATCCTCCTGGAGGCCCAGATGAGCCACATCAGACCCAACCAGCAAGACGCTTCCTGTATAGAAGCAGGTAGGATATGTAAACCCAGTCATGCTCTGGACACTGTCCCAGGGGGTGAATGCAGGGTCCCTGGGCTGGGCAACAGGAAGGGTGTGGATCTTATGGGCTGGGCTCAGGGGTCTTCCCCACCAGAGTGTCAGACTCCCTTCGGAGAGGAGCAGGAAGTACTGCTGGGAAAGTGGGTTCCAGTGGGATCCTGGGGGGAGAGAAGCCTGGATGTAACTCCCCCTGACAGGGTTGCAGGATGAGTGCTAGGCTGTGCTTCAGGCGGCAGAGAGGGGCATGAAGCGGGGTGGGATTCTGGCTGTGGAGGTCAGCCTCCAAGATGCTGACGGAGCGAGTGCTGGGGGAGGAGGAGGGGGAGCTCACACAGGCAGATCGGGGAGTTGCTGGCAGAGCAAGGTGACGGCTGTGGAAGAGGGATTTGGGACACTATGTGGCACTTTCTGTGCTCTGGCCCTCAGGATCTGCCCCTTCCTTGGGCCCTGCCCTCCTTGCTGGCTCCCTCCCTACAGTGCCCCTCAAAACAGCTGCTCCCCCAAATCCTCTTCTGCAGCTGCTGTTTCTCTGCCAACCACTCTCCAGTCTGCCTCCACCTGAGCTCTCTTTCCTCCTCCTACTGGACAGCTTCTTCACATAGGAGGATGTTGAAAAGGTGTTTGACTGAGGCAGAATAAACCACATGGTGGTATCACAGACCTCCAGGATGGCCAAGACCAAAAAGCCCAACCGTGACGTGCACTGGAGAGGAAGTGGAGCTGCACACACTGCAGACACGAGCATTCTCCAGTGACATTAAGATGTGCCTATCCGATGATGTAGCGATTCTACTCCTGGGTAAATATCCTGGAGAATCCATGGTCCCAGGACGCATGTGCCAACACATTTAAAGCAGCAGCATCTAAGTGGCAAAAAGTTAGAAACAGCCCAAATGTTCATTTGCAGGAAAAAGGAAAAACTGGTTGTTTTCATAAATGGGATACGATATAGCAATGAAAATGCTGAGACTATTTGTTAATGCATCAGATTAACTGAATCTCACAAGCAATGTTGACTGAAAGATGCTAATCATAAAACAACACATACAGCTGAGCACATCTTCCCTTTACATGAGGTTCAAAAACAGGCAACACTAGGGCCGGCCCCGTGGCTTAGCGGTTAAGTGCGCGTGCTCCGCTGCTGGTGGCCCGGGTTCAAATCCCGGGCGCACACCGACGCACCGCTTCTCCGGCCATGCTGAGGCCGCGTCCCACATACAGCAACTAGAGGGACGTGCAGCTATGACATACAACTATCTACTGGGGCTTTGGGGGAAAAAATAAATAAATAAAATTATACAAAAAACAGGCAACACTAAACCATATTGCAGATAAAACTAGGATTAGAAAATGATTTTCAAAGAATTCAGTAGTTCCCTTTGGTGGGGAAGGAAGGGATGGGTTGTGAAGGGGAAGGGCATGGGGTAGGGTGGTGGGACCCTGGCCACATTCTATTTCTTGATTTGGGTGGTGGTGAATTCAGTGTTCAATTCTATAATTATTTCTTTAAACTATACCTTCAGCTCTTTTCCTCCCTGGCTGCCTGAGGATCAACCACCATCATGAATGACACAGTAACTATCCAGGCCAGGAATTTCATGACCAACTGATTACTTCATGGAAACAAATGGTCATTGACATTCTTCACCCTGGGAAGGCAACAGTACCTAAGACAGAAATTTGGGAAAAATGAGCCAAAATGTACAAGACCACACCAGATGCCATTTTGTATTTGGATGCAGAACCCATTTTGGTGGTGGGAAGACAAGTGGATTTGGCATGATTTATGATTCCTTGGATTATGCAAAGAAAAATGAACCCAAACATAGACTCGCAAGACATGGCCTGTATATGAAGAAAAACACCTCAAGAAAACAGCAAAAAGAATGCAAGAGCAGAATGAAGGAAGTCAGGGGACTGCAAAGGCCAATGTCAGTGCTGGCAAAGAGTAGGCTGGAGATGGGACAACAGAAGGAGTAAAGATTCTGTGGTGATTGTGCAGATTTTTTTATGAGAGGATTAATAAACTAGGAACTTAAAAAAAACATACCTTCATGTTTTAGGCACTATTCTGAATGTCTGATATATTGAAGGAAGGAGGGAAGAATCTTGACATTGGATGAAGATTAGGTGCTGTTTCCCATTTTTGCTTCAACCAGCATTTTCTCAAGTGTGGGATGCACCTATTTCCAAAGTGTGGTCCTCCAGACTGTTTTAGGTGGAATGGGGGATGTTTGAGCTGATATCCAGACAAGACATTGACTAGCACTGAACTTCAAAATGAGAGTTATTACCTTTTCGATTCTCTTCCAACCTTTGTGGTAATGTCAAGGAGAGACTCTGCGTTGGTTCTGGAATGTCTTTAACAGGGCCCCAGTCTGTCGTCTCCCTTCTAACACAGATAGAGCATGCCTTAGACCTAGAGCCCTGGCAGGCACGGGATCCAAGGAGAATTTAACAACATCGCTTCTTTTGTTTGTTTGAAATACACAGATGCCTTCTATTTATGGCAAGTGACGGTAGTCTTCCATTTCCACTAGTTAGAAGCTTCCTTTTCTAATAAACTCAAGGAAAAACTGAGCTCCTTTAAAGAAAAATGTTAAGTAAATCAATTAAATAATAATAGTGCAGGCAGCTGTGGCTATGGCAAACCCTCGTCAGGGTGATGTGGGAATAGTTGTGAGAAACACTGATCTGAAAGCAAAAAACAGACTTGGACTTGGGCTCGGATTCAGTCTCCACCACTTGCTGGGTGTCCTTCGGTACTTCCCCTCTCCAAGCCTTAATTCCCTCGTCTGGGAAATGGGAAAATTAACAGTATCTGTGTCACAGGGCTGTTGTGGGGACTTAATTAGCACAGGGCCAGTGGCAGAGGCAGTTCTGGGGGTGGGGGGCAGTGGAGGGAAGGGGAGGAGGCGAAACGGTAACTTTGAAAGAGCCAGGTCCGGAACAGTCTGAGTGCCTGTTCACAGGCTGAGTGTTTGAAAGCCAAACTGGCCAAATGCTAAACACAGTGGCTCATTCCCCGAAAACAAATATTAAAAATTCCTAATTGAGGTCTGTGTAGGCAGAGCCTCCCTCTGGCACTTTCCACCCACCAGAGAGCAGCATACAGGCGCTGCCCTTCCACGGCGAACTAGGGATATGTACCTGGGATGGGGACAGGAAAGGGGACCTTCCCACCACCAAGACAGGAGACACCCCCATCCCCCCTTCCACAGAGTTCCTGGAGAGGACTCTCAATGGCAGTGGAGCCCCCTCTGCAGCACTGAGCCAGGGGGCTCAGCCTGCCCGAGGTGGGGGTGCAGGAGTGGAAGGGATGCCCAGCCAGGCAGGCCCTTGTCAATGTAAGTAATCCATAACCAATCTATAAATCAAAATTGGGGTGAGTTTTTATGAGCCAACTTTTGAGGACCATAGCCTGGGGCCTTCCTTCCCTAAGGAAGGAAGGGCACCAAAGAAGTGGGGTGTACAGAGTGGTTATATACTGTCAAAGAGCACGTATCACATATGATTGCAATGTCCCTTTTACAATACGACAAGATCACCCTGCCAAATTGCCCTGCCAGAATAGCTATTGATGGACACAGCGGGGAGCAGGCCTGCTGTCTTGATCGGCATAGCTGGTGTCAGGTCTGTTGTCTCGAGCTCGGTGGTCATAGGATGAGTGTAGCAATCAAATCCTAGCCTAGGGAGAAATGCTCATCCTTAAGGAAATGCCAATGTGGGGGAAGCTGCATCCTTATCTTAAGGGCATTTACTCTTCCCTTTGGGACATGGCAAAGCAGATACACAACGCACATTTGAAAGTGACAGGCCCTGCTGGAAAAACAAACTCAGGCCGAATTAGTTTTACCCCAAATGGCTTCCTCATATGCTCCAATATATCCTTTTGCTTGCCATTTATTTATCACCCTGAACCCTGGTGAGTTGACAGAGGCCAGGCCTCCCCTCTGCCTGGCAGTGGTAGCAGGGGCAGGGGCCGGGGCAGCTGGCGGGCAGCTTTCCAGCAAGCCACAGCTCCAAGTCCCCCTTCCGAGGGTGACGTATGAAGGACAACTCCACGGCTGAAAGGCGGTGTGGGCATCGATACACAACGTGTGGCAGTGGAAGCCGAGGAAAGTCGAGGGCCTCCTGTAACTGTACTCAGGAATTTAACTTTGATCTTGTATCATGAGAACCAGGAGGACAATTTTATTCCAATAGCACCTTCGTTAGTTTGAAAACCTATTACGGTGAAATATGCTCAGGAGAGTTTCTGTTTCACGTTCTGTGTTGCACTTGAGTTTCTGCTGCTTTGTCAGTATTTGGCCAACTGCTTTCCAGAACTGAGCAGCGTACAATTTATAAACATGAAAGAACACAACACAGTTCATGAACCTGCTTGAGTAAAACTACTTTAAGTAAAACAAATTATTTAAATAAATTTCCCCGCTAAAATGGCTCTTTATATACTAAAAAAACAAACAAAAAACTCCCAAACCATTAAAAACCCCTAAGAAAACAGAGAAGGTTCAGAGAGGTTATCTTACCATGAAGTTTTACATTTGTAACCTACAGGGGAGCAGAATTCGCTACCCCAAAACATGTCTTTTTGGCTTGATTATTTTTAAGAACAAAAGACTCAGGAAGAAACTGCCTTTCTCCCTAAGTGTCCAAAAGAATTTAAGATAGAAGACCTGTTCCAGGCAGGAGCTATCCCCAGAGATAACCACAGCATATTATGAACTAGGTGTGGCAGACAGGGAGGAAGGTGGCAAGGCCCTTTTGATCAGAGTCCTCTCCTTGTCCTGTTGGCAAACATTTGTTTACTAAACATTTGCGTTTCCATCTCCATGTGAATTGCCTTCCTCCCCTTTGAAGTCCCAAACAACTACCCCCAACATCTTCTTGTCTTTAGCTGAAGATAGTATTTAAGGTGGTGGCTTTGGCCATTTTGGCGTGTTACTCAGTTTTCCTGGGTCTCTCCCATGTATATATTGTTATTAAACTTGTTTCATTTTCTCCTGTTATTCTGTCTTATGTCAATTTAACTCTTAGATTAGCCAGAGCAATCTAGAAGGAGAGAGGAAAATTTCTTCCTCCTCTACAAACCTAACTCAGTTATGTGCAAATTCAAACTCATCATTTCAAGTGCTGAACACACCCTCCCCCCTACCTCTAGAACCTTCTTTATTATTGTGAAAGGCATCCTCTTCCTCCTCCAATTCACCAGGGCTCAAATTTTTAATCGGCTTCAATACTCTCCCCGCCCCCAACTCCAATTACCCTGATCTGTGATTCCAACCCATGTGGTCCAGGCCCAGCAAGGGCCTGAGGCACAGCCCTTCTGCAGAGCAGCCACAGCTGGACCAGCAGCCTTATCTGCAGTCCGGCCCTTCCCCAGGCCAGGTGGCTGCTTCCCAGCTGGCCAGCTGCCCAGGGGCAAAGCCCTCACCCTGGACTCACTGGCCGTGGCTCAGACAGAAGAAACACGGCCCCAGGGGCTCCACTGAGACACCATGAATTGTCCCTTCAAGACTGCTACCTGAGTCTGTAAGGAGAAGACCTTAGGCAGCGTTTTAACTGAGGGTGAGGATCCTGTGTCAGCAGGAATTTTATCTTCGTTTCTGGAATAGTGGCCTCTTTAATACACCCGTTGCTGAATGTACAAGAAGCCTTTTAAGCCAATTGTAGATCCATTCCTCATAAGGGAAAAGATGTTTTTCTGGTTTTAATTTTGGTTTTTCTTTTTATCCAACTTATACATGAATGTGGTTTAAAGTATCAAATAGATCCATAAGGTTTGTTACAACTGTTGGGGCCCAGGGCAGACCACCCCAAAATATCCCACAGTAGCATACTGATTATTTTGAATTCAAGTTATTTAAAAAGCAAAAAGGTGGGCCAGCCCAGTGGCGAAAGCAGTTAAGTGCACGCGCTCCACTGCGGTGGCCCAGGGTTCGCAGGTTCGGATCCCGGGCGCGCACCGAGGCACCGCTTGTTAAGCCATGATGTGGCGGCATCCCGTATAAAGTAGAGGAAGATGGCCATGGATGTTAGCCCAGGGCCAATCTTCCTCAAGAAAAAAGGGGAGGATTGGCATCAGATGTTAGCTCAGGGCTAGTCCTCCTCACACACACAAAACAAAGCAAAAATGGCATTCTAACCCTCCAGCCTCTGTTCCCCTTGAAAGCAGGAAATAAATGCCCCCTGTGAAAGGTGCTCTCCCTGCATCCTTATCACCAGAGCTAGGGAATTCAGGGTCTAGAGGCCTAGATAAACAAACCCTGATAATTAACTACCTCAAGCCTAAACTCTGCTTAAATTCCTCACTAATTACGTACCCCAAACCTAAGTTTCTTCGTCCTGTCAATTCTTCATAAATTTATATTTATGAAAAAGATACATATACTGCCTGCTTTGTTCACTCTCCGAGCATCATTTCTTTATGATCTCCAATATGTTATGTATTAAACTGGGTTTTTCCCGTGTTAATCTATTCTTGTGTCAATTTTACTATTAGTCCAGCCATAACAACACAAGAAGGGAAGAAAAGGGATTTTTCCCTGCCCTGACACAATAAAACAAAAACAGCAATTTCTTGTCTCCCTCCCTGCATTTTCCCATCTCAGAGGCAATCACTTTCCCCTCTCTTACCTTTTTATTTTGATATATACCAGTTCCTACTTCTTCATTTGGCAACTTTAAGCTCTATCTATTGATATGTTCTATTGATAGCCTGTTCTTGGCATCTATGGTTGTGTAACGAACCATCCTCAAACGACCTTAAACAACCACAATCGTTTCTTTGATCCCAAATCTGCAATTTGGGCAGGGCTTGAGGGAGAGCTTGTGTCTGCTCTGTGATGTCTCAGCTGGGGTGGCTGGATAGGAGCTAAGGTCCCCACTTCCAGGATGGCTCAGTCACATGGCTGACGAGCTGGCTCCTCCCTGCGGGGGCTTCTCCTCAGAGTCCCTGAGCTTCCTCACAACATGGCAGCTGGACTCCAAGAGACAGGAAGTAGCTGCCGATTTCCTAAGGCCTGGGCCTGGACACTGGCACTGTGTCACTTCTGCCACATTCCTGCCTATTAGGAGGCACGGAGCCTTGTCCAGATTCAAGGGGAGGGGCATAGACTCCATTTCTGTTAATTTAGCAGCTTCTTTGATGTATAAGAGACAAATAGGAATTGTTGGTATTTAAGGTGTGCAACTGGCTGTTTTGAGATTCATATACATTGTGAAATCATCACCACAATCAAGTTAATGAACACATCCATCACCTCTCAGTTACCATTTTCTTTTTGTGGTGAGAACACTTAAGATCTACCCTCTTAGCAACCTTAAAGTATCCAACACAGTAGTAACTATAGTCACCATGCTTATAACTGAAAACTTTGTACCCTTGATCATCTCCCCATTCTTTTTCCCCTGCTCAAATCCTGGAAACCACCACTCTCCTCTCTGCTTTTATTTGAGATTCCACATAGAAGTGAGAACGTGCAGCGTTTGTCTTTCTGTGCCTGGCTTATTTCACCGACCATAATGTCGGCCAGGTCCACCCCTGTCACAAATAGCAGGATCTTCTTCTTCCTCATGGCTGAATAATCTTCTGTTGTATGTATGAACCACATCTTCTTTATCCATTCCTGTGCTGATGGACACTTCGGGTGTTTCCATATCTCAGCTGTTGCAGAGACAGCTGCTTCCCAGCCCTTGCTGAGCATCAGTGCTCTCCTAAGCCCGCTGCAAGACTCAGCCTCATTCTCTGAACTCCATTCTCTGCCCCCACCCCTTTCCACACCCACTGCCCCGGGGCTGTCCTCCCTGCTCCTCTGTCAGCAGCCCATCCTTGCCTGTGACTTCAGCACCCCGCTGTGCCAGGTCCGTCTGGACATCTGGGATTTGCTCCCTCTCTCAGGCCTTCATCTCACCTGGATTATCATGGCCCCTCCGACCTGGCCTCCCGCTTCCTGCCTCGTGGCCCATCACTGCTCTGTGCGCAGAGCAGCTACAGGGGGCATCTGATGCTGTGTCTCCCCAGCGGCCTCATCTCTTTCTGGGACCTGCTCCCCAGCTTCTTGCCCGACCCTCCCAACCGTGCAGGTCCCCAGGAGACCATTCTGTGCCATGACATTGCTCTGATGGGGCTGCGGGTGGGCATCAGCTCCCTTCCTTCCTGGGGTCTCTCCCAACTAGAACTGGGAGGGAGTCAATCTCTCTCCAGCGGGGTAGGTGGGAGCTACAGAAACTCAGGTTTCCAGAAGCAATCGATACCAGGAGGCAAGGAGGCAGAAACACAGAAGGGAGACAGAGAGCCATGGAGGATTTCTGGGCCCCAGGTGACCTGGAGGCGCCACCGTGTTCTGGACTGTTCTGGTAGTTCACATACAACCCAGGAGCCTTCCAATCATTCCCTTCCTCCTAAAGCCACTTCACGCTCGGTTTCTTTCCACTGCACTCAAGAGATAGGAATCTTCCTGAAGCCTCAGGACCCCACTGCTCTGGGCTCCTCCTCATCTTCCTGACCTCAGATGGTCAGTCCTCTGAGTCCTCCCAGGCTTTAAATCGGGGCTGTGTGCCCAGGACACCCCGCCAGATGCCGGGCTCTGCCTGCACTTCACTCCCTCCTTCAGCAAACCCTGTCAGCCTGACCTTCACTACCGCCCCCAACTTGACTAGCTCTCACCACCCTACTGCTCCTCCCACACTCCCCTCCTCCCCATCCCGGCCCTGGGCCCCTGCCTCCATTGGAGCCCCTAGGTCTATTCTCAGCACGCAGCCCAGGGGTGCTGGCTTGTCCTCTCTTGTGCTCAAACCCTGCCAGGGAAGTCCTCACCGCCACGGGAAAGGCCGAGGTGAGCCCAGTGCCTCAGCTCCCGTGGCTCTCCTTCTAGCTCCTTCAACCCCAGCGCTCTGCCCTCTGGCCCCCTCCACTGACCAAGCACAGTCCTGCCCCCAGGCTTGTCCTGCAAATAGCCACCAGGCTGCCCTGTGGGCTCCTCTGCCCACGCCTGGCCTCCCTCCCCTGCTTTCCCATTCACACCATCACCACCACCTGCCACATCAGACACTAGAAACACCAGCCCGTCCTGACCTTTGGCCCCCTAGGAACACTGGCACATAGTAAGCACTCAGTGTTGTTGATTAAGTGAGAGAGGGAACAGAGGTCATATCGTGTCACAGCCCTGATAAAAAGCCTGATGGCTCTGCCCTGCCCATGATGCAGTGCCACTCCCTGGCTGGCACAGAGGTGCTGTGGTGACCCACCTCTTCCTACCTTACAGCGTAACCTTCCACGTCCTCTCCGCACTCTCTTATCCAGTGCCCTTGGACCTTCACAGCCGTGTCAAGGACCTTCAAGCCTCAGGCCTTCACCCATGGGGCCCACTGCCCGCACCTTCTTCTTCTGGGCACCGTCCCTCCATGAGTGTGAAAACACTCTCCAGTCTGCACTTTCCTAGAACCTCGTCATGTAGTGACATTATTGATGTCCACGTCTCCCTCCTCGATGGCGCCCCGAGGTGGCCCCTTGAGGAAAGACAGAGCTGTGCTCTGTGCTCTGGGCTGTGGCCTGCACTGGCGCTGGGAGACATCCATGCATCGCTCTGGGACAGCTGAAAGAACGAACCATTTTCCTTTTTGACAATGTTTGTGCCTTGTCACCCCCTTCTCTCAACAGTCCCCTTAGCCAGGGGCCACAGAAGGGGCTGTCTCCCTCACTGGGCTCATGGACGTGTGTCCCTCCAACAGGCTGCACGTGGGTAGAGTCAAGACGTTTGCTGAGCGAGTGGACGAAGATGAGGACTAGCTGCACTGGAGTGAAGAGTGGAGGGCCGTGGGCTTGGAGCCCACAGGCCATGGCGGGGGGGTCGGGGGAGGGCCGGTACCTACGCCCTGGACCTGACTGGGCAGTCTTGCTCTGTCACTTGGCCCAGAGACCTGCCTCCCTTCTGGGCGCAGTTTCCAGTCCTGTCAAGTGGGATGGGGTTGGCTGGGGCTGCTGTGGCCCCCATGATCTAGGGGCATCAGGGGGAGGCCAGCCTCTGCCTCCCCAGCAAGGCCAGGCAGCGAAGATCTTCCTTGCTGACCAAGCTGGCTATGCTTCACCACCGGGGTCGTGTGGATGCTGGGGCAGTAAGGAGGGGCTCCGGCCTGGGTCCATGCTGCCCCAGAGGGAGCCCCCACTCTGACCCACCGCCCCGCTAAAGGCACCACTCCATGGGGGGTCTGCTCTGCCCTCAGCTCCCAGGCGCTGGCAGAGGCCCTTGGGGACAGTGCCCGAGGAGAAAGGGGCTGCTCCTCCTCTGAGGGTGGGGCAGTTGAGGGCATGGGAACAAGGTTGAGATGTCTCGCCCTTGGTCTCCCACTGTCAGGCTGCCCAGGCCAGGGAAGTACCCAGAAACCTCCTCATCCAAACACCAAACCACTAGACCCTCACCTGTCTCCCCTTCCGGATACGTAGTTCAGGAGAAGGCTGTGGGGACAGAAGCAGAGAGGGGATGGTGGCCTCTGGGACATCTTGTGGGTGGTTGGATAGACAGACCAAAGGAGAGAAAGGAACCCTGTGCAGGTACAATGAGGTGTCCTTTGTTCCCCTCTGGACCCCAGCTCAGTGCTGAGCAGACGATGCACCACGGCCAGCCGGGGGCAGACAAAAGCAGCCCGGCCCTGTCACTGCTCCAGGGACTGTGCAGCCCTCCCAGGAGGTACTGTGTTGAATTGTTCTTTGAAGAAAATTCTCTGTGATCAGATCAAACAAGCTTGTCAATATCAACAGCCCAGGAAATGGCTGGTGGGACCTAGGTCACTGTGGTTTTCACCCAAGTTTCTGGCAGCCATGGGGAAGCCAACCTGTGCTTCCCCAGTTTGGTGGAGAAACTCGGAGCACAGGCTGAGATCAGGCCATGGGGAGCGAGCAGGGCTCGGTGGCTTGCCATGTCTGTCCCCGGGTCCCCGAGGACGGTGGGATCAGTGGGTGCTCAGGATGAAACCAGGCCAGGCCGGGGCCACCAAGAGCCCATTGTCCCATCCCTGGTCAGGAAGGGCCATCTGAGGGCCCTCCTCCCCTCCGTCAGACCCAGGCCTCACCCTGTCCCCAGGCTCCCTCAGTGCTGCCAGGGCGCAGAATTGGGACTGCAGGTGCTGAGGCACCGGCTCCCAACAAGGGGTGTGGACAGGGCCACTCAGCTCCGGCCTAGGAACCGGGGGGTTGGGGGGGGGGGAGATGTCACAGGTCCCACACTTCCCCTCCAGAGGCCACGTGGGGCTGGTGGGCAGAGAGGAAGTGGTGGGGGCGGGGACAGACACAGCCACATATGGCAGGGTGAAGGGTGAGCTTGCCGTCTTGCATACTAATCACGTCTCTAATCAGCCAGAATGAGGCGCTGGCATCAATCTGCCAGGCGGCCAGCTCTGTGAATCTTCCTGGAACTGACAGGAAGGTTCTGGAGAGTGGTGAGCCCAGCTCACCTGTGAGGGGTGAAGCCTGAGTCAGGTCCCTTGTCCTGGGTTCAAGGGGCACCCTGCCACCCCTGCCTCCCAGCGGTGCTCCACACACCAGGCAGCGCTTCACACTCGATTTTATTCCGTGACACTGATTTGCTGAAAACCCTCGGTTTCCTGGGCAGGGGAAGGCAGTGGTGGCCTGGCAGCAGTGGGGCTGGCCTCCCAGGAGCACTGGCCAGGCCTCGGCCTTCCGTCCAGCCCCACCCTCTCCCCTCCAGTTTGTTAAAAACTGAGCAGCCAAAATAAAATAAAAGGAAAAAAATGAAAACAAAACCCTGAGTTGTTAAAAACCAAATTAAAAATCCCCTTTGGTGTCAAAAGGTCTTATTCCTAAAAGCCAGTGGGTGGGGCTGGTGGGTAGGTGGGTGGGGTGCGGCTGGGCTGGCGGTCTCAGTCCTCCTGTGGGTCGTGGTCACCCTCCTCCTTGTCCTGCAGGCCCATGAGGCCCTCGGTGCCCGGCCGCTTCAGGATGGCGCTGTACTTGAGGGCCGTGTCCTCCGCCCGCAGCACCACCTCCACCAGGCTGAAGATGGTGACGACCTGGGGCAGAGCAGAGCCAGGCACAGTGACACGGGCACGTCCTGAGGGGTTGGCCCAGGGGGACGGGGGGAGGTGCCTGCGGGCAAAGCCCAGCCCTGCCACTGTCCATCCAGCTGGGCCGCCGGGACCACTGGCTCTGCCTCTCTCAGCCTCCGCGTGTAAGCCGAGCCTGCTCACGTCCTGAGGCCTTGTTTCTTGGTGAGAAGTAAAGGAGCCGGACACAGCAGTGTGCTGTGCCTGGTACATCACGAGCCTCCGTGTCAAGGAAAAAGAACTGAAGTCTGGGCCAGCATTGGGAGCAGGTTGTAGGCAAAAGTGTCATATAGGTTTTCTTGGGTGGAGGTCCACAGCTTTCATCATATTCTCAAAAGGACCCCAAAAGTTAAGAACCCTGCTTTGGAGGGATAGGCAGAGCCCCCCCACCTCTCCCCACAGTGCGTGTCTCCAAGGGAGGGAAGGTGGTGCCAAAAAGCTGGGCCCAAAGGATGGGGTGTGGGTGAGCTGTTGCCACCTCAGCATGTAGAGCTTGAAACCCCACCCGGGAGCCTGAGCGCTGTGGGAGACCTGGAGGGACACACGGGGAGGCCCGGGGAGTGCGCCCCAGGAGGCAGGAGGAGGGCTCACCAAGAGCTGGGAGGTGGATGGGGACACAGGGGTGTTCTGGAAAAGCTGCCCCACCCCCAGGTTCTGACCTGCCGCACTGGCTCCTGCTCCATGTCCTCAGGCTCCCAGACAAGTGTGAGTTCCGGCTTCTTGCCCACCCTCTGGAAGTGCTGGGACCGCAGGGGCAGTGCCTGGGGGTGCACACACCTGTGCTTCAGGCCCTGGGCTCTGGGTGCCGCCTCCTAACTTTTGACCCCGCAAGGCCTCCTGCTTCTCAGAGGCAGCCCCCTGTCCTCCCACCCGGCAGCTGGCCGCTTGACCTTTCCCTGGGGACCACCCCACCCTCGCCTCTGGCCAGCTTCAGGGAGGCCCTGCCAGGCCATCCTGGGCTGAGGCAGCACCTGAGGGTGACAACTGCCGAGGGGCGGGGCTGGGCGGGGCCAGTGGCTCTGTGTGTTATTTGGGGGAGGGCGTGGGTCTGTCCTGGCTCATCAGGGACTGCCCACGCGGGGCCCAGGTGGACCTGGCACCTGAGGCTGGACGGCTGCCGCCCCCTGCTGGCGCTGGGTCTGTTAGCACAGACTGAGGGCTGGGTTGTCCATAGAGATGACCTAGACCTGAACTTCCGTCCTGCTCAAGGAACTTCAGGACAACAGCCCTGATGATTCCAGCTGGACTCCACTCTGTGTCTCCTGCTTTCCTCCATCTCATTAATACCATGTTATTCCACACTCTGAGCTGGACTCGGCACTCCCCAGTGTTTTGGATGTTAGGAAATTCTAGCCAGTTGGTAACCTACTAATCACAGGGTCAGCTGAAACAGGTCCCTCAGGTGGTGTTAGGTCAGGTGTTGGAAAGACCCTGGAATAAACAGCCACCCGGGGCAGGACCCAAGACAAGCTCTGGTCTCCTTCTCTTCAGGGGACACAGCCTCCAGGTGGCCATGGACCATTCTCCCTGGTCTTTCCTTCCCTCATGTTCCTATAAAACAATCTCCCAAAGCCTGCACACCCTGCCGTCCTGTACTGGTTATGGAAGGACCTGGTCTACGGTTGCCTGGGTCCCTGGGAAGAGGCCCATGCCTGACGCTTGGCCTGGATCCCTCATCCCAGGCACGTGCAGTGGGGTGTCTTGGCAGGGCCCATTGGGTGGGCTTGGTGCTGGGTGGGGGAGGGGAGCAAGGTCAGGGGCTCCGTATCCTCTGCCATCATGTGCCCAGCATGGCCCACAGCTGAGTGATGGGCACAGTGTCACCACCATAGCTTGTGTGCCCCAGTGTGTGGTCCTGGCCCTGTGCTCCCATCCTCCATGCTTGTGTGTCTACCAAAGGCTGTCCCTGGTCCAGGACCCCACCAGATGCTAGGGAGATACAGAGGAGACCCTAGCAGAGGGAACGGGGACAGGCAGGTAAAAACAGTGTGCTAAGTGGACGCGGCTTGGTATGACTGTGCGAGAGAGGAGGGCACAGAAGCCGCTCAGACCCCGGGCTCTCGCATCACCGGAGACACACTTCTGCACCCTGTAGCTGGCCTCTGCCTGCCCAGAAGGTCTCTAACCCCGGCTGGGGAGGTTCTGGGTACTCACATTACAGTAGATACGCTTCTGCACCCCATAGCGCAGCACCAGCACGTCGAAGGCTTGGTTCAGGACGCCCAGCACCATGGCTTCCGACTCCAGGGGGCCACTCTCCTGCAGGGCAGGGCTCCAGCCAAGGCAAGCCCACAGGACGCAGCATCCCTCTAGGACCCACCCCGGCTGCTGAAGGCCCTGGGGCCCCTCAAGGGCTCCTCAGGAGCAGGTGCCCAGGAGGGGAGGTGGGGTGGAGAGGGGGAGGGGCTCCAGGCTGGTGGGCTCACCTTGACCAGGACAGCAAAGAAGAGGTTGGTGCTGAGCTCCTGCACCCGCTTGGATGCCATGCGGCGGTCATTGCAGTGGTCGGCCTGCTTCTGCAGGGCATCGGGTTCCACATCGGGTGCCTCCCTGTAGCCTGGGAAGAGGATGGTCGGGGGACCACTGGTGGGGTGCTCTCTGTGCACCAGCCGTGGCTGGGGGATGGGCAGCATGGTGCCCCCGGCCCAGAGAAGGTGGGGCTTAGGAGGTCCAGCGGACCTAAGGGTTCCCTGCTGCCGAGGTCTGGAGGGCTAAGAAAGGTGGGCCGGCCATGGTTAGGGCCTGAGCCCCAGCTTTTGCAGGGCTTTCAACGAGCTTGCAACTCGTTGCAACTTCACCATGCTCATAGAGGGAGAGTTTCCAGGGCTGGGCTGCCCACCCCTTGGGGCCTCCACAGTCACAGCAGTGTGGCTACTGGGCACAGACCTGCCATGCCCCGGGCTGCGCCCCTTACCGAGCACGGCAGCCAGGAGGCGGTGCACCAGGACATCAGCGAAGCGGCGGATGGGAGAGGTGAAGTGCGTGTAGAGTGGTACGTTGAGGGCGTAGTGCCGGAACTGCGCTTGGTCCCGCAGTGTCCCCGAGCAGAAGTACAGTGCCATCTAGGGGGGTGGGAAGAGGACTGGTGTGCTCTGCCAGGCTGTGGGACTCAGAGCCTCGCAATGGACAGTCCTGGTGTGGGCTGACCTGCCAGGCCGCAGGCAGCTGAGCAAAGCCAGGCAGGCCTGAGTCTGCCAGGGACCATTCTGTGTAAGGGGACCCACAGGGCTGCCTTGGGGTTGAGCGGAGCCACGGGGGACCCATGCCCGACCCACGCCCCTCTGCTACTGAAGGCAAAAAGAAGGCCTGGGTTGCTCAGACTCCCTTATGGCGGCAGCACTGAGAACAGGCCAGACAGCCCTGCAAGTGGCCTACCCTGCCTCCGCTGAGGACAAGGGGGTGCTGGGAACCCCCAGGATGCTGGATGGCCTCCTCCCTCAGGGTCCTGCAGGACTGGCCACCCAGGCCCCTGGGGAGGGGCAGACCACATGCTGAAGTCTGAGGCAGCTGGGAAGGAAGTGACCCTCCCCCACAGCCTGTCACTGCTGAGTTTTAGCGGCTGTTACTGCCAGGAACAAGCAGGAGGGAACTGTTTCTGGTCTGCCCCTCCCCAGGATGGGGCTGGGCTGGCTACTCTGGAACGGGGAGGAGGAGAGGCAGCCCCATGCTGGACCAGGGGCTGCAGACATTGCCCTGTGGAGGTACAAGCAGAAGCTGAGGAGGCTGCAGGACTCTGTGAGGACACAAAGTCCAACACCACCACGTGGCCAGAATGGGAGGGAGGAGAGAAGGCCCAGGATGCCCATGGCTCGCCCAGAGCAAAATGGTGGGTGCCTGGCTCTCTCTGGCCCAGGCCCAGTCTTTGGTTGTGGCCAACCTCATGTCCTCTGGCCCCGATCCGTGACCCTGCTGAAGGCCATCCTTGCACCCTGGCACCTCTGTGCCCCCAACATTTCACTTTGCACCAGCCAAGGGAGGTAGAGGTTTGCCAGCCTGCCTCGCTCAGCCTTTCTTGTCCCTCAACCTGTCCTGGGGCCAAGACCCAGAGGTCTGAGTTCCAAAGGCCGTTCTGCAGGGCAGGAGGTATGACTTGAGCACAGGAAGAGATGCCAAGTTTCTCTAGGGGCTCAGCAAATAGCTCCAGGCTGGAGCGGTCCTACTGTCCTGGAAGTCTTGGCCACAGTCCCTGAAGCTGCTTGCCCTGTGGTCCCCAAGCTCTCAGGGCTGGGAATCAAAGATGCTGCTGCTGCATGGGAGCAAGTAAACAGGTTCCTCATCGAGGGCTAAAGTCACACCCTTGTGTGCTCACTAACTCGCTCCCTTGCTGCTTGCTCACACTCTCACACCCTCACACGCTCCTGCACACTCGGCCACATGGACAGTCAGCTCTGGTTACTCTGTGTACATCAGCCCTGGACTCAAGGGTACAGCTGGTGGTGACCTGCTCGGCTCCCCGACTCCGCTTCCCTTCCAGCTCCTGCTGGGCCCCGGGTTATGGCTGGGGCAAGTCGTTGGGGGAGGTGGGAGCAGTCTCCACTCCGAGCCATGTCTGGGCTTGGTTCTCAGTGGTGGCCTGGTTCCTCATGTGAGTTGGGGTGAGGAGGACAGAGGGCCCTGGCTCCCTTCCTGACTGGCGAAGGTGACTCTGGGCAGGGTGGAATGGGTGGGGACTGGGACTTTCCCATAGTGACCAGCCTTCCCTGGGACAGCCCTAGTGTCCTGTTTCAGCAGCTCACTTAGGATTGCATGCTCAGTGCTGCTGCCTCTGCCTGGTCCTCTGTCCCTGCCCCAGTTCTCGGGGCTGGGAGAACAGAGGCACCACAGACACTCTGGTCACTCCCTGCCATCAGATCCTCAGGCAAAGGCTGGCCTCTGAGGTCACTGGCAGGCAAGGCCAGGAGAAGTGCAGTCTTTATCAGGCTCTGGGTGACGCAGGAGAGGGCTCTTTTCCGTGGAGCTCCAGAGCTCATGCAACGTTGGTCAAGGAGGACAGGAGGCAATTCTTGGGACTCAGGGGCTGCTGCATCTCAGAGCATCTGGAGGGCAGAGTAGTCGGTGGCCATGGGCAGACCCCCCTCTCTGTGTGGGAGCTTCAAGGTACTTGGTGTGTGGCAGACACTTGTGACCGGGGGCAGGGTAAGGGCAGCCAGACCCAAATAGGCCCTGATGGCTCCATTCCTGGAAGAGCTATGAGGTGTCAGAAAATAAATCAGCTGTGGCTACCTGAGCCAATCTGGTTCTTTTGAACAGACTGAATCTGCTGAGCGACTGAGCCCCTGAATAATGGTCTGTCACTGCCCCCTGGCCAGGCTAGGGCCTAGAGCTGGCCCCGTTAGCATCTGCAGCTCCTGCTGACCTAACAGTCTGCTGAGGTGGCTCCTTTCTAAGATGCTCAGGCCTACAGGGGCTGAAACTTGGCCTCAGAGGGCTGAGACAGGCTGCCAGGAGCAAGCCCATCATCCACCTCCCAGGATGCCAGACTGCCAGGCTGCCACCCTGCCTGCAGACACATGCCTATGGCCCAACTCCTTGTATCCTGGCCAGTGAGAGGGAGACTTCTCTGCCTGGGGTCCACAGGCCAAGGTGGGGGCTGAGGTGCGCTCCTCTGGGCAGGCTGCTATGGAAGACAGACCACAGTTCCCATCCAACCACAAATTGCTGACCAGCCCCCATTCCCTTTCCCAAGCTGGTCTGGTCTGTGGGGACCGGGCACTGAAGGCTGGTGCATGCCCTGTGGTGTCTCCCTACTTTCTGCCAGGCAAACAGAAGCTATGGAGGGGGGCAGCGAGGCTCAAACTGGGCCCTCTGAAGCCACAGACAACACCATCCTTGAGCAGGTGAGGCAGTCAAGTCTGAGCAGGAAGTAGCAGATCAGGCTCAGGCGCCTGGGGTCCACCTGTTCTAGGTGTTGCCTGGGGGCATTCTCCCCCTTCCTCCCCTCAGGTCCTCCGTGCCCACCAATGAGGTCATGGGTGCTCCTGGGAGAAGGGGGAGGACAGGGGACTCAGCCCCTCCTTACCTGCATGGGCCGGGAGCACATGTTGGTGAGCACCTCCTTCCGGGCCAGTGAGTACTTGTCATCTCCAAATGTTTCGGTCAGACTTTTCTAGAGGCAAACCCATGTGATATGCAATCAGGCTTGGTGAGAGGCTCTGGGGCCCTGTCACCTGCTAACCATCTGAGACGTGGCTCTGGGGAGGAAGGGTCAGGTGAGGGGCCCAGCCCTGCTCAGATGGCCATGGGAAGGGTGCAGAGGGGAGCAGCCCCCAACTCGTGTCCCACATTGGGTCTGCCTCAAGGGCCCTGGCTCTGAGGTCAGTCCTTTCGTGTCTAGCTGGCTGGCCTGGACAGACTGGTTTCCAGCTGTCTGACCTAAGACACTTCTCTGCCTACCCCAGGCTTGGAGCACGCATGACAGTGGTCTCCTCCTGTGGGATCAGAACCAAGGCCATGGGTTTCTGAGCCCTGTGAGGCTTAGCTCTAGGCAGTGAGCACTTGACACTACTTACCACAAAAAATATTCCCTGGCTTCCAACAAACCCAGCGCCCTACTGGAAAGCCTCTGGGCCCAAGCCCAGCCCATCCTTGGCCACAGAATCCCTGCCCACAGCTGAGCCTCCAGTGGTCTCCCTCAGCTCGGTCCTGGTGGGAGCGCAGCCCATGGTCAGGGTCTCCGTGACTTGGAGGCCTTCTCTCCAGGGCCTCCCTCTTCTGCGGGAGACCTGTTTGAAGAGGAGTGGACTCTCGTGGGATGTAGAGGCTGCTGCACTCCCAACCTGCAGGCCTTCTTCCTCTTCCCCTAGGCAGGGCCTCCCTTTGCCCCCTACCCCACCCAGCACTCACATTGAGGGCCCCGGCGGAGCTGAAGTCCATGGGCAGTCCCATCTGGTCGCAGAATTCCACCAGGTCATTGAGCATTTTGGTCTGGGGTGGGGGGTGCCGGCGTAGCAGGGCCCGTTCAGGGAAGGCACGGTGGATCTTGTGGGCCACTGCCATGTTGGCCAAGAGCATGAACTCCTCCACGAGCCTGCAGAGGGAGAGACCGCCCAGGGTCAAGGGACGTTGCTGCCCATTCTTTCCCAGGCTCTCTACTGGCTGGCTCTTGTACACTTCAGTCTTGGCCTAAAGATGCCCTCCCAGCCATCGGATCTACTTTGTTGCTCTGAGCTGTTTTCTCTCTCACGCCCCTGCTCATGCCCCTCACTACACCAGTCAGTCTGTATTACTCTCCTCTTCTGATGTGTTAGCATGTGCACGGTCTCTCATGCTAGATGCGGGCTCCTGGAGTGCAGGGACTGGGTCTGTCTTAATCTCGCTGTAGCCCCAGTGCTCAGCACACTGCCTGATTCAGAGAAGGTCCTCAATAAAGATCTCTACTGAATGACTAGCCTCCCAGAACACTTAGCGGCATCCCCAGCCGTAAGAAAACATGCGGCCTGGGCATGTCACAGGAACCCAGAGGGCACCCTGGGGTGCGGAGAAGCTGTGAGCAGACCCAGGGCTCCCTGTTCCCGGGAGTGCTGGGCTCCCTTCTCCCCCTGGGAAGATGAGGGCTTCTGAGGAAGAACAGGAGAGTCACAGACAGCAAGATGGAAATCACACCTTCTCAGATGAGGCAAACATGCTGTTGGGGTGTTTAAACCCTGGAGAGCCAATCTTAGGAGTGAACGCTCTAGTTCTGTTTCACCTGAGTGTAATTAGAATCAACAATAAGTACAAATGGATAAGACTCCAAATGACAAAAGCATGCCAAGGGCCCAAGGGAAGGAGTGGGACTGACAGGGGATGGAGCAAGTGTGCCAGGACTGAGGAGTCAGGCGAAGTGGGAGGCTGGATCACACAGCCCTGAGGTCGGCACTTCTGCCTCCCTGATCTGGGGCAGGAGGCCCACATTCTGCTCTCCCGACTCGGGGTTCCCGTGGGAGGACAAGTGGATCACACATGTGCATAAGAGCTGAAGCCTCTGGGAAGGGGACCCGGGCGTGTCCTCACGCCATTGTGGCCAGGGCACCCTGCGTGGGGATAGCCTTGCCCAGCTTAGGGGAGACTCTCCACCGCCTGTAATCGGAACCCCAGGCTGCACGTCACGCCCGTGCTTCTCCCACGGAGGTAGGTCAGGGAGGAAGCTCTGGCAAGCCTGGCAGCAGCCAGAGGCCCAAGATGAACTTCCCCTTCCTGGAGGTGTGGCTAGTGCTACAGGGTTAGCCTCGCCACCTCGCCAAGCTCTTGGAAAGAAAAGCAGCCAGTGAAGGGGAGAGAGAGTGTGAGCACGCAGGGCCTCTCCACCCCCAAGATGGGGTGGCTCTGGTCTGCCAAGCTGTCCTGAGAGCACATGTGTCTCCCCCAGAAGCCCTCTCTACCGGGACGAAGGGCTGCGGAAATGCCCTCGCAGGGCAGGCACCACCCCATTCAGGACCGAGGCCAGCCCTGGGCCTTGGGAGGAGGGTGACCCAAGTCCTGCACTCCTAGCCCTCCTCTGTGGAGACTGCTTTGGGCTGGCCTACCATGGGGCAGGGATACAGCTTGGGCACGGGAGTGCCAGGGTCAGGCCTCAGCTGGTCCTCCTACCATGCAGGAAACCCAGTGCGTGGAATGAGGAGTTTCTTCATTTCCCACTGGGTTACAGTAACAGCCTTTTAAGTGGCCATCCTGCCTCCAACCCCCCAATCTGTCCTTGTACACATCATTTCCCGCTAAAAAAACCCTCGAATTCAAGCACCTGAACCTGACCACCACATCTCATAAGAGGAGGTCTGAATCCTGGCTCCACCATGTTCTTCCTGAACAAGCCATGGACTTTTCCTTTTTCTCAAATGTAGAACAGGGATAACAACAGCACCTGCTTCACTGAGTGCTTGTGAAGACTAACGGGAATAGCATGTGTTTCCAGGGCAGACCCTGTGCCTGGCATGTCCTCGGCCTCAAGCCACAAGAGCTGCTTTCTTCTCTCCCCAACCTTCCATGCCAAATTGCCAGCCTGGGGTCTCCCCAAGGGGCCCTGTGATTTTCATCCCTGCCATTTATCCCCCCTTCTTTGCCCTTTCCACATCTTCCCTGAAGGCCCCCTCGGGCATTCACTGCTCAGTCAGTCACTTGGCAACAAGGGCCAGGCTACTCTAGGGTCATCTGTATCACAGTCTAGCACTGTTTGACTCTTCACATTTGGTTTTCATATTTAGATCTTGTCTGCCCAAGAGGAGTCTCAGTTTCTGCTCTATAAATGTCTGATTTGATTTAGCGTCTGCTCTTGGTGAGACACTACAGGCCAGCGTCACCTAAATGCTTCAGATGCATACATTCATTCATCTGTTCACTCAACAAACATTGCTGTGTACCAGGAAGTTCTAGACTTGTCTCCCCATGCAGCCCGAGTGTCCTGGTGGGTCGGGAGCACACAGTCTCCAGCCTACCCACAGACTCCAGTTCCAGGGGGAGCACTTGTAACCTTGGGGCTGACCCTGGGCTGTGTTTTGCCAGCGTGGCCAGCAGGGGGCAGCATGGCCCCACAGCAGGGTTGCGGTCAGGCTGCAGGCTAGGGAGCGCAGGGCCAGGGAAAGCAGCAGGACCGGGCTGGGGTGGCTCCGGCCTGTCCTCCCACCCCTCACCCCCACCCCCACTCCACGGGTCAAAGGAACCGAATGCTTGGTGAACCTCCCCAGGCAGAGGCGTGCTCCAGCTCCAGTTCCTGCAGGGGCTCTGCACCTGCCTCTCATGGTCTTAAGTAAAGATGAGAACCCCACGGAAGGGATGCAGAGGGTGGGCCGATCCCCAGAGTCCCAGGCAGTCACAACAGACCCCAGTCAAGCTGTTTCTCCAGTGATCCCACTACTTGTCCTCCCTTGGCCCCCAGCACATTCCCACGAGTCGCCTGAGGCCGGTGAGAGACAAACAAGTGTGCTCTTTGTTCCCCTTAAAAAGAAAGGTGAAGCTTGGACTTTGGATGCAGACACTGACCTTCGACAGCTTGCTTGGTGCCCCCGGGGGCTCCATTTCCCAGTGTCTCAGCCCCACCCTCACGACAGGGGGTGGGAGTTAAGAGGGCAGCCTGCGGAACTCTCTCTGGGACATTGGGTGATACTGAGCACTCATCACAGAGAATAGTCAATGTCACCAAACAGAAGTGGCGCAGCAATAAGCCCCAATTCTCCAGGGCTGCCATGGCTCATCAGTGTTCTAGGATAGCTGCAGGGACCATTTCCGCACAACCTGTCCTTAAAATCCTTCTTATACCAGCAAGTGGGAGAAGGAGGGGTACAGAGAACGTGCAAATGTGTGAGCCTGAGAAAGCAGAAGTGGGGACCGGGGCACGGTGGTCATCAAGCCCTGGGTGGCTGGGAGGGGCGCAGTTCAGATGGAGGTGGGTCCCCAGTGGAGCGCGGGAACAGAAAGGCCAAGCAGCCAGCAGCCAGCAGCCAGATTCCACTGAGTTCAGGACTCACTGTTAAAACAGGGCCAGGCCCCAAGGGAGGAAGAGAACTGGGCTGGCCAGTGCTGGGGGACGGGGTGGGTGAGTGTCACTGCTCTCATCTGGGGTCAGCAAAGGTCCCCCATCACAGAGCTTGACCCTGCCACAGGTCAGTTCCCCGGATGGGCCAGCAGGGGGCCCCCCGCATCTTCCTTTAGCAAGACCTGGGACGTGGCAGGAGCAGCTTAGCACCCAGGAACTTTGGGGCAGGAAAGAGCCTTAGTTTATAAACTGCAGTCCTACAGCCCAAGGCGCAGGGGTCTCTGGGCTCCCATTCAGTGTTTTCTTCCTTAGCCAAAGCCAGCTGTGACCCTGAGGGATTCACTCAGGGCGAGAGAACAGCGCTCTGTGGCAATACAGGGCGATGAGAAGAGGAGATCTGACAGCAGAACGGCAGCAAGCACTCCTTCACTCTGCTCTCCTTCCCCTTTTCGGGGGCAGTGCTGCATGCAGAGGTCTAGCAGCCAGACCTCAGACGATGACCCAGGCTGTTCTGAGAGCCAACTCCACAGCGGGGTCTGGGAACCTGAGCGAGGATGGTGCCCTGCACACTGTCCTGGCCTCAGACCTTGCTCCCTGATCTGGGCACCTGCCCTGAGGGTAACTCATGTCCTCCCCCACTACAGCATGGCACAGGCATGAGATCACTCAGCCCTGCTGGGGGTCAGGGGTGTGGAGGGGAAGCTGGAACTCAGCAACTGCCTGATAACTGCTCTAAATAGGGGCTCAGGAATGGCCACCGGCCAGGATCACCTTCCAGAACAGCAAGCCAAGCCCTCAGAGATGGAGCCTTGGTCCCAGGTCTGGCATCTGCTAAGCATCTGGAACCCAGAGCTACCAGGTCCCCTGCTACTCTGGAGCAGGGGAGCTCTGAGGAGGGCTCTACTGTGACAGACAGCTGCACGGCCAGCTGGGGGCCCCACCAGGAAGCAAGCTCATCAGCACTGACCAGCAGCCTCCTGCCTACCTGTGCTCTGGGCCTCCAGGTGCTGGAGGGGAAGGCGGAGGAGCAGTGAAAGGCTTCTCAACCCAGGGAGGAGCTGAGTAAGCCTAGAGGTGTCAGAGTCCCTCACCCACTATGGCAGATGGCAGATAATGGCCACAAGCCACCCACACACAACTACACACACTCCTCATACTGCAAAGCCGACTTTGGTCTAGAACAGAGTTTCCCAAAGTGTGTTAATGTTACTTAAAAAAGTATAAATCAATATGAAATGCTGAGGAGTTACTTTATTTGATGTTTTCATTATAGGACATCCCTTTGCCTTTAAGATGCTAATGTGCACCGTGACTTGACAAGGAACTACTGGAGGCAGCATTTACTGCTCTCTGATGATGGAACCTGTTAGTGTTGCATCTTAAAGGACGATGTTTGGGAAAGGCTGCTCTACCTGGCAGGAGTCAGACAGTGGCTAAACGAGAAATGGGCTAACATGTCTGCCCTTAGGAGGAACGCTGCCCATCCTTGACCATCAAGGAATTGGACTAAATGTTCCTCTACTTATTTGGAAGACTGTGGCTCTATTTTGTTAATTAGGGGTCTGAGTGTGTTTGTGACCATGGAAGCCCTTCTGGTGGGGCAGGTAGGGGGTGTCTGATGACGAGGCTCCTGCTTGTCACCTCTCCTGACCCTACTTCCTTCCTTGCTCCATGTGCACAGGCCAGGCTATCTGGAGAGAAGAAGAGGCTGGTGGTTACCAGCTCAACCGCTTGCCTTGAATCCCAGCTCTGCCACTCATTAGTCGTGTGATTTCAGATAAATTTCTTAACCTCTCTGAATCTCAATTTGTTCACTTGAAAAATGGGGATGCGGCATACAAGTGCCTGGCCTTAAATAAATATTACAGTATTATAATGCATAGTGTGGAAGGGACTGGCCTGGGTGCCCCAACTCTAGAGTTTGGGCTGAACACACAGCAAGATTCCTAGAAGCTTCTGTTGTCTTCGCATCACAATGCCACCACCCGGGTCCAGGCCCCCCTACTTCTAGTCACGCCCTGCTCTGTTTCCTTCTTCATGCCCAAAGTGGTGCATTCTTTCCTGACGGCAAATCTGGTCACGTCCCTCTCCAGCCTGAAGCCCTTCAGCGGCTACCACTGTCCTTGGGACAGTTCCACCTCCTGGTAAAATGAAGTTTACCAGGCTTTTTGTCATGTGCCCGGGATCACGTCTCCCTTTTCCCTATCCGTCACCCCTCATACTTCAGTCATACTGAATTCTTGTGGCTCTTTCTTGCTTCTGTCCCTTTGCACTGCTGTTCCCTTAGTCGGGAATCCTGGACCACTCTTCTCCCATCTCTTTTTCTTAGATATCCCTTCCTCTGGGGTGGCAGCAGGAGGTGCCCACCCTATGTGCTTTCTGGGCGTCCCATTTGTCTCCCATCACAGCATTGGCCCACACTGACTGCCTCTTTGATGATGGGCTGTAGCTCCCCTCTGCACCCTAACGCTGTCTACCCCTGTCCCAGTGCAAGGCCTGGCACAGAGCAGACGCTCAACAATCTGTGCAGAACAAAGGATTCCCAGGACGGGGCACACTCAGGAGTCAGAAGGGCTAGGTCTCTGCCACCCTGCCCTTCTCTGCTTAGGCACACAGCCCTCACAAATATACTTCTGACCCCTAACACTTGCCGCCAGAGGTTGGCGATAATTTAAATCTCTGCCTAAGAAAAGAGCTCGACGGAGATCATTCTCAAATATGGGGAGAGAGGAGCAACAGCCTTTTCCTGCTCTTTCCTCATCTCCTCAGTCTATAGAGCACCATTCTGCACTTACAAGACGGTGGCACTGTTATTTAAAACAACTCCGAGTAATATGCCTCCGTCCAGAGCCAGTCACTTGTTTCTTTGTTTGTTTTCTTACTCATCCTCAAACCTGTTTTGAGCTGCTGCTGTGTGTCGGTACAGCAAGAGAGAGACGAGATACCCATTAAGCACCTGCGACAGACAACCCGCTAGGTGCAACCCAGCCGTGCAGCCCATTAAACCCTCCTGTGGTCCTGGGAGGAGTTTTTATCCCTTTCTGCATGAGAGAGGCTTAAGGTGCAAAAAGGAAAGGTGAATGGCCCCAAGTCCCACAACTCCCGCAGTGGCAGCTGGGATTCACGAACTGGTCTGTGTGACCTTGAGGCCCTGCTACTGCCACCAGAAAGCTTTGGCCTGCTTTCCGGGAGTCCCCAGCCTTGTGGGAAGATATATCCACAAATGCAAGGTCAACTCCAAGAGATGGCAAGGAGGAGGGAAATACTTTACACGAAAGGGATGTAACAGTAAAGGTGTGGGGAAGGAAGAAAAAGCACCATGCATGTCTGGAAAATAAGGAATCAAGGGAAGAGAGAGGAGGGCTGTGAGGCAGGGGAGGGGCAGGGACACTTGCAGGGGCCTGCGGTGCCAGATTCCAGGTTCGGGACTTCATCTGGGGGGCTGGGGGAGGTTGCTGAACGAGGATGGACATGAAGGAGAAGAACCTGGTGACGGTGGGGCACAGGCACCAGAGGTCTGGCGCAGTTAGGACCACGGCTGAAGAGTCTGAGGGCTTGCGAGAAGCAGCCAGAAAGGGCAGGTCGGGCCAGAGTCCAGAGATATACAAAAGGTGAGGCTCTGTGAGTGGGTGAGAAGGCACAGTGGGGCAAAAGGGGATGGAGTTTAGAGGGTGATGAGGTGGCTGAGAAGTGAGGTGGCATGAGAGGAGGGAACAAGGTCCAGATCGGCAGTTGTCCACAGTGCTAACGCTTAGAGAAGAGGAGGAGGGGCCAGAGAGGGCCACCGGATTTGGCAAGTAAGAGCATGGCGGGGAGGGTGGGGAAGTGGATTCGGAAAACCAAAGGGTAAAGAGTGAGGGAGGTGGTCTGGTGCAGGCTACTCTCAACGTATTTATTGCGGAAAGAGCTAGTTTGAAGGGAGAGTGAGGGGGCCCTCTGTAATGTTTTCTGATTGCTGTTTTAAGTATCCAGAAGATCTGACTGTGTTTTCAGAGGCAAAGGAGCTAACAGTGAGAAAGAACCTGAGGGTGAGGACGTGAGCAGCCAGGGTCGAGGAGGAAGTGGCTGTCCAGGGAAGAAGCTTGATGTCCCCTCTGACAAGAGATTTTCAGATATTGAGGTACATAGGGTAACTATTTGATCTACATGGGGTTCAAAACTGATTTGGTTTGAACTAAAAAGCCTGACTGTGGCCTATCAAACATACATTGTACATCTGCTTAACCATTAAAGTAAAGAATGCACTCTCGTGGGTAAGAATGCTTACTTCCCCTCCTATACTCTATTGGTAACCCCAGATTAGTCCCTTTCCCAACATCAGGGTCATGTTGACCTGCTAATTTGCAACTAAATGCCTCTTTGAAACTTTGATGAAAATGTATCCTGAGTGTGTTTAATATATTTTTTTAAACAGTTTTATTATTTATTTTTTTGTGAGGAAGATCAGCCCTGACCTAACATCCATGCCAATCCTCCTCTTTTTGCCGAGGAAGACCGGCTCTGAGCTAACATCTATTGCCAGTTCTCCTCTTTTTTTTTTTTTCCCCCAAAGCCCCAGTAGATAGTTATATGTCATAATTGCACATCCTTCTAGTTGCTGTATGTGGGACGCGGCCTCAGCATGGCCGGAGAAGCGGTGCACCAGTGCGCGCCCGGGATCCGAACCCGGGCCGCCAATAGCGGAGTGCGCGCACTTAACCGCTAAGCCACGGGGCCGGCCCCTGAGTGTGTTTAACGTATGTTCTTTGTTCTGAAAAGATATAAGACTGCACTGAAAACCATGCTTCTCTGGAATGCTTTCTGAAGCCTTCCTGGGTTATAATCCTCGCTCCGGCTCAAGTAAAAGTCACCTTATTTCGCTTATCTACAGAATGGTTATTGGTTATTTTGCATCGACACCTCCAAGCTATGAGCTCCCAGGAGCGGAGGCCGGACACATGGTGCGGGTGGAGAGGAGGAGGCTTGTCCCAGCCGCCTTCTGCTGCAGGGCAGGCCCCTGCACAGCACCGGTCCCTGTAGGAAGGGACAGCTGCTTCCTCCTAGCAGCCTGAGTTCCAGTGGCCCGGAGAGAAAGGGCCTTGCCCAGGGCCACAGCCAGTCAGGGGAAGAGACCCCACATTCCCTGGCTCCTCACCCAGTGCTGTCCTGAGGGCTCAGGGAGGACACCTGGTGATTGGCAGCCCCAAAACACAGGAGGCCCCGGTGTGAGGAGCAGCTGGGTGACCTCGGAGCACTGGCATGAAGAGCTGTCCTTAAAACTGTCAAGTCCACTGGGCCCAGGAGAGAAGAGAAGGCCCATCCCCACCAGGTCAACAGAGAGAGGCCACCTCAAAAAGGCCTAGGGACAGGGCAGCTTCCCTGGGCAGATCCGGGGCGGGGGGCATTGGTCTCTGCATGGTGGCAGAGGCAGGCACAGTCCACACCAAGGTCAGCACTGGGCTGACCATGGCCGAGCTGGCTACTCTCCCCTCCCTTAGAACTCAGCAGATGTAGATGAGTGGAGGGACCCTGGTGCCGGCAGAGGGTCTCTTCTCAGCCCAGCCGTGGTGCTCCGAGGCTGGTTGAGTTGTCTACAGTGCGGCTCAGGGGCCTTGCCCTCAGGCTCTCCCCGCTCCTCCGCCCTTACCCTCTCAACCCTACCCGGCAAGAGAGGCTGGGCTCCCAACCATGTTCCGTTTCCAGATCCATCTTACCAGTTAAACCAGATGAGAAACTCACCCCACCCCTTCCACCCAGAACACTCAGAAAGTGGCTTTGGAAATGATCAGGGAGCCAGGCAGCCAGGGCAGAGTGGCATGGCTGTTGCCCAAACCTGAAAATGCATCCGTTTTCAAAGACCAAAACCAAGTGAGAGACTAGAACAGCCTCTTCTGCCCTCAGCCACCAGGGCACTTGTCACAACTCTGTGGGAGTCTCATGCAAATGGAATTAGGCCACTCACAGAGATTGTTCAATTAGCTCTTGGTGAAAACTGCTAACTTGGAAATTTGATAAGAATTGCTCTCAGCTAGTTTCAAATTCATTTCTTCTGAAGACCAAATTTTTCCCACTTGGGCACATCCTCACTGCAGGCCCAGGAGCCCTTGGGCTCCTCAGCAGCCATGAAGGCAGCTGGGCCTCTCACAGGAGCTGTGCGCTGGAGCATGGCCTCTTCTCCGCGGCTGAGCAGCCCACGGGGGTGGAGGCGGTGGCCACCCTCGAGGGGGACCTGCTGATCTCCCAGTGGCCCCAAATTAAGTGTAGTGTGGTGGAAAATGCAAGGGCCCCATGAGCTGGGGCATGATGGGAAGTCAGCGGTCTGCTGAAAACTAACGTGAGAGCTTGCTGGGATGGGAAACTTTAAAGGCTCTCTGTTGTAGTTCTCTCCCAGGCCAGGCCAGGGTGGAGCTGGTGGCCTGTCAGCTGGAAAGTGGAGGCCTGGAGACAGGGAGTTGCAGGAAGAGTCGGCTGGGGCTGGCGGGGGGCACCCAGAGGAAATGTGGCAGACTGAATGATGGGCGCCCACCCACGGCGGGCTGGGCACCCTGCTGCAAGCATCTGAGTGGAAGGTGCTGTGGCCGCAGGGCCAACCATACTTCACAGCTCAGGCCTCTAGCTGACCCCTCTCCTCCTGGGCTCACTGCAACCTGCTGAGAGTTTTGGACATTCCCATGAAACCACAGGGAAATGAATGGGGCCTAGTTCACAGGCATGGAAAACCCCAGAGGAGAAGGCCTCTGGAGCCAGACATAACAGGCCCTGCGGGTGAGGCCGGAGCCAGGTTTCCTCTTCTGTGAGGCTGAATCCACTCCAGGGCTTTCTATACGTTCAGTGGGCAGGGCCCAGCTGCAGCAGAGGCATGTTTCAGCTACTTGTTTTTTTAGCTCAAAAGGAAGTCTCCAGAGGCTAGGCGTCCTGAGCGTGGGTCCTTGGGCCCTGCCAAAGGGAGGCCCAGTGGCTGCGGTAGGGAGGAGGGAGGGGGCTTGCTAGGGAGCCGGGCTGACAGGCAGAAAGCCCTTTGTCAGCGTAAAGCTAGCTGAGAAGCCTCGCTCCCTTCCCAAGGTCCCAGGCTCTGCTCAAGGAGGCACAGGGCAGGCCTGCACGCTGCAGCGGCTCTGGGCCGGTGCTCATGGCAGAACACTCCCCCTAAGCAGAACCAGGTGGCAGTTTGTGCTGTGCGGCCTCGCAGAGCTGGGTAATTAGGGCTTGCTGGCTCTGCCACGGTGTTGACACACATGCCTTTCTCCACTTCTAGCTGCTGTCCAACTGGAATTAGAACCGCTGACCAGAGAAGGCATGGCCAAGACGCACAGAAGCCTGGCCACCTCGGTGCCCCCCAAAAGCTTTGCTGCCCTGCTTGGAGGACTCCCCGGCCAGGGTCCCTTTCATGCCCTCGCCCAACAGTGGGGGCTGGCTCCGTAGCCTTGGACAACGAACGGACAGAGCTTGTGGTGCTCAGTGGGGGCCAGCTGGGTTATCACTGACATCAGGGAGGATCAATTTTGATTTAAAAATTAGGCTTTAGGCACAAAGATATTCAAGTGATTTAAAAATTAGGCTTTAAGCACAAAGATATTCAAGAGATAAGAGTGTTCGGAAATGCACAGGTTCTCTCTCTCTCTCACACACACTCTACAAACAAAAGACAGCTAGATGAAAGAGGATGAGACACATGTGCCTGGGAACTCAAGCCTCTTTGCTTCTGCAAGTTAGAGCACACTTTGCTCACCTCCCCAGAGATGCTCTTGGCCCCATTGCCCCTGGTGAGCAGTTTCCCTTGAGCAGGGCCACCACTCCAAACACTTGGCCACTAAAGGCTACAAGGAAATAGGAACAGCAGCTGCTGGTCTCAGACTGGGCTTTCTGTGCACATTATCTCATCGAATCCTCACAAAATCCTGCACGGGGAGGGGCGTGGCAGCCCTAATCTGCGCAGAGGGAAACTGAATGTCTGAGAGGCCAAGTATGGTGACCATCTGGGTCCCATAACCAGAGTGCAGCATGGCCATGATCTGGAGACTAGTCTTTTTGACTCCAAAGTCTGTCCTCTGCCTTCAACCTGCCGACGGGGAGGGGCTGCCAGGCATACCTGATGCAAATGAAGAGAAGGGTAATGTGTCCAGGAGAAAAGGGTTTTCTGGAATGGGCAAAATGGGAATCCGGGTTCTTTAGGTAAGTAGTGGCTCCTCTGCCATAACGAGGGAATCTGCGATTCTGTACCCCCCACCCCAGCACAGCAACTCCTGTGGGTGCATATGCACTTCTGTGGGATGACCACAGTTCCTGTGGAGAGGGCACCCCAGCAGGGTTTGAGAGTCACTCCTGAGAAGCATTAAGCTGCTGTCCAGGGCATATGCGTGATCAGGGCCTGCAAAGGCTGAGGGGATACCTGAGTGGGCCACTCAGAGCAGCAAGGCCTGCAGAGGCTCTCAGCCCCGGGGGAGGCCCTGTGGTGGGTGCAGTGAGCTGCCCATAGGCTGCCTCTCCAGCCAGCTGCTGCAATTGGCAGGAGGGGTCGGGCCTGAGCCTCTGTCACACTGACCTCCTGTTTGCACCTGGTCCGAGGCCACAGGGAAGAGAGGAACAGGTGGAAGGCAGGCAGGACATGCACTGGCACGGGGACCTGAGCTGTGAAACCCCCTTGGGAGACCGCCTGGGCACACTGTGCAAGAGCTCCAGTCACTAAAAAGGCACCCTGGGGCTCCTCATAACTTTAACATCTCTTTTAGGCTTCGTTAGTGAAAAAGGCCCAAGAGTGGGCTACAATTCCAGCCATGCATGTGGGGTTGTATCAGCTTCCTCAAAGACAATATATCTTGCAAAATCATTTTGGAAACCATCAGTCCTTCTTTCTCACCCTGGACCCAAGGCAGACCTGATGGTCATCCTGGAGCCAGAGCACTGAGCAGTTAATGCTTGGGGCTGGGGCAGGGCTGTCAGTCTGAGGGTCTTCCTGCTCTCCCTGCTCCACAGCCCTCTGCTCAATTTGGCCCAGACGGGGACCAAGAACTGTACTGTCAAATACTGTCTCCATTATGCCTCTTAGCTGACATAAATCCTATGCTCTCACACCGCAACCTTGTTCTGGCTTCCGCTCACCTGCATCTCCGCTCATCCACACCTGTGATTTCTCTGCTGCCCTAGCCTGCCCCTCCAGCCCCACCTCTAACCTCTCCAGGGCCATTCACGCCTGTCCCACACTAATCTCTCTCTGGGTGGTGCAGACAGCTTTACTGACCTTAATTCCCAGGGCCTAGAACAGTATCTAGCATACAGTAGGCACTCACTAAATATATGTTTTTATCTGCAACAGTTTGCTTTGGCTATGCAAGACCAATACCTCACATTTCTATGGCACTTTATGTTGTTTTCACATATGATAGCCACATGACCCTCATTACAACTGAGGGAGAAGGTGAGAGAGAGGATACTTCCATCTCCATTTCACAGAAGAGGCAGCAGGCCTGGAGGTGCAGCCCCAGTCCACCTCACTGTTGAGTGGGGGAGCTGGCCTGGGTCTGGCAGGGGTAAGCAGGTCCCTTTGGGTGTCTCTGGGCAGGCCCAACGCCAGGTGCTTTGCCAATGTCGGCCCATTCAAGTATCACAACTATTTGTCCATATGAGCAAAGGGAGGCTCAGAGAGGTTGTGTGACTCCCGCAAGCTCACAGACCAAGGACATCAGAAGCCCCGTCCACTGCCTTTTCCTCACGTGATCCTGTGTTGCCCGCCGTAAGCTCCCTGAGGATTGGGCAGCAGAGTTTCCTTAGCAGTGCCCAACCAAGGGCTCTGCTGATGATGGGGAGTTAACACAGGGCCTTCCCAAGGCCACACTTGTATCCAGGGGATGGGCACCAGTGGTGCTCTGCCACATCACTCCTGCCCTTCTTCCTGTCAAGGGCACCTCCTCCCCTCAGCAAGGGTCCCAGCAGCTCCAGAGCCAAGGTCACTCATCTCGACATGGCTTTCCACCTCCCCCCCAACCTCAGAGGGACGGAGCCTTTCCCTAAGGCTGCTCCCTGCCCTCATGTTTGAGGCTGGCCACACCGGGCTGGCCGACATACAAGGCTACCTTGTGGCCTGGCTGGGCCAGGACATTTCTGTAATCTTGAAAGTCTTAAGTCTCAATCCTGGCTTTACCTCTGCCTCTCTCCTGCTTAGCAGGACAAAATGGGTAGATTACCCCTAGTCCACCACCATCCCTGTGTTAACGCTTCCTCCCAGCTGTAGGCGGGGCTCGGGCCCCTCGTGATCAATGGTGCCCTGGGAGAAGCACAGGGGCTGCGCACATTTGCCATTACAGTTCTAGTTCTCCTGTCATAGCCGCAGGCTCAAAGGTTCTGCCTGTTTCATCTGCGGACCTCTTTTTTGCTAATGCTTCTCTCGCTCCACCTGTGGAAATGTGCTGGCCCACTGAGTCAGAAGGAGGGCAGAGCCGTCCTCAGGGACATGGCCATCCTGACCCTCAGACACCTTGATCTGAAAGCCAAAGCCTACCCTGGGAGCCACAAGACCCCTCGGCAAGCTTCACACAGCCTTTCTAGTCTGTCCCAAGAGGGTGTTTCCTCACTGAACTCTGAACTGGGCAAAGAATTCAGGCACTTTTCATGTTTCTGCTGGTGAGTTCCATACTGCCAGGAAAATCTCAAACAGTCTCGTAGGTCAGTCTCTTGCCCAGACCCTGACTGTGGACAGGGCCCTCGGAGGGGCTAAGCTCTGAGAGGCGTCTGGCTTCTTGTATGGAGGATGCAGCTCCCTTAGTGCCCGCACACTCTCGCTGGCCTGCTGCTGGCCTTAGTTCAGCTCCCCCACCAGACACGAGGAAATTGGCCTCTCCATTCCCCAGGGCTCTCTTGGGGCCTCCTCTTGGGTGATGGGCACCCAGACTTTCTAGAACTCCCCCTGGGGCTTCTATGCCACTCCCTCTGCCTGTCATGCCCTAGCCCACCTCCACTCAGTCACGTTTGAGTTTTCAAGGCTCAGTTTAGGCATCACTCTCCCGGACCCCACAGTCCTGAGGGCTGATTCCAGCCCAGAACTTGTCTCTGGATCACGACATCTCTTTAGAGGCCAGTTTTCCTGTCTGGAGACCAAGCCTCGCCCATCTCTCTATCCCAGGACCTAAGGCCACGTGTAGGTGCTGCTCAATCTGGCTCAGATGGGGTCAAGAACTACACTGTCAAATACTTTCTCAATTATGCTGTTGGGGGAACGAATGAGGCCCTTCAGAGACATGATTTGCTTGGTGTTCCACAGAAAATGCTAAGGGGAAAACAATGCCTGTTTTTAGGGGCGGAAGTGGAGCCTGCCAGGAGAAGGGCCCAGGAATGGCAGTTCGGTTCCTGCAGCTTCCTTCAGCTTATCCCTGCTGCAAGGCAGGCACGTGAACTTGGCAGACAGGACCTAAGACAGCTTCTGCCAGCCTAATGGGACATGCGGAATTTGCTCCAGTAAAATTCTTACTTGCCTATAGATGGTTATTGTTTAGATCCAACACAGGGTGACAGTGTGGCTCGGGCTCATTTGTTGGTCACCTGATAAATGAATACTCTTGTCCAAGGGTAGGTAGCCTGTCTTACTCTAAATACGAAACCCAGCAGATTAAAAAAAGTCTCTCTCCTTCTGGGCTGTTTCCACTGAAGTAACACTTGTCTTATCACCCACTGGGATGCGGTATGTTGAGTCTGGCAGAGCTCTTCATTAGTTATGTGACTTTTAAAATACTGAACCACAGTTTTATGAACTAGGTTCAGAATGGTTTAAATGGATATGTTCCCATCCAGAACCTCTGGGCTTCCCCAATATCATCATGTCCCTGCCTAGACACTCACCCAGCCAACCTCCAGGGCACACCGAGGCCCTGGCTCTCCCTCTGCACACAGGAGGGGCAGGTGAGGGCGAGCAAGGAGACTGCTGGTGTTCATCCCCATCTCTACTCCTGTGTCTCTGGGCTGACAAAAGCTCTCAGACAGAGGCTGTGTGAAGACTTTAGCCCTTTCTGGGTGCCACTCTCAACTCTCCCTTAGACCCAAAGCCAGAATAATCTGGATTATGCCCTTCACCTCTCCAGGTGAGCTGGTGTGATGGTAAATCAGATGGTGAGGCCAACAGATGTCAAAGCCTGACTGGACCCCATGGTTCCACTTCACCAAGCTGTCACTCTGCATGACAAGTCCATCTTTTAGGGCAGCCCAGGATGCAGAGGGGAAGCCTGTTTATCCAAGACTTAGAGATGGTCCAAGAAAGCACTCCCGACACCAGAGACACTGATCAGATTTCTGCATCAGCAGTGGCCTTCTGGGAGCTTCTTTACAGGTAGCTCAGGCTAGGCCTGGGCTGCCATTCATGACTGGGAGGACCAGCTTGTTCCCTCCAGGCCTCACTCAAGGTGAGAACTGCTCTTCCTGGCAGAGGTCACAGCACCCAGGGCTCTCTGGCCTCAGTCCAGCTGCCCCATCTGGGATGAGGCCCTGCCCAATACCCTGCAGGGTCCTGTGTGGTCCCCTGGCTGTGGCTGTCCTCCCATGACCAGGCCTCTTATCTCTCCCCTGCAGCCACTGCAGAGGGAGAGTGACTGTGCTCCCTGGTTAATGGTGTCTATGGCAGTCCATTTACCAGCTAATCTTTGTGAAACTCGAGCCCAGTTCCTCATATGACACATTTGAGTGCTGCAGAATTACTGACAAATGGTCACTTGCAACAACAGAAAGACCTGGCTGCTGGTTTCACCAGGACATCCTTACAGGCAGCGTGCAGCTCAGGGCAGTGTCCACTGCCAACCTCCCAGACCTGGTGCTTCTCCTCGCTCTGTGACTGTTTGCCCAGGAATGACTGCAGCCAGCGGTGCCAGGAGCAGTGACACTGTGCTGAGTACTGAGGCAAGCTGTGCCCAATACCCTGGCACGAAGAGTTCTGAGAAAGAAGTGCCTATGGCCACTGCATGAAGGAGTGCGAATGGAAGAGACTCCCTCACGTGCTACATCTGGGAATGTTCCTGGAGTTTTAGGGAGAGGTGGTTGGGGGTGGGATGGGGAGAGCCATTCTCCTCCTATCCATGATCCCTAGGGGGGGGTCCCTCTCACTCCAACAAAGCACCACAAGATAGAACACAGAGTCCTGATGAGCCAGCTCTCAACTCTGAGCTCAGCTCACCAGGGCCCAGCCAGGCCTCTTCTCTCTTAGCTCCCATCCCCTGGCCCCAGCCTACCACCTGCCACAGAGGACTTGCCTCCTCTGGGTGGGCTGGAGCTCAGCAGATCTTACACACTGCAGGGCCTCCCACCCTGATGCCCCTGTACACTGGCACCGAGCTGCACTAGCTTCCCCATGTGGGGTGGGCACATCACCAGGGCCTGCTGCCGCATCCACTGCATACCTCCGCCATATTCTTTGTCATCGCTCATGAATGTTGTTTTACATGCCTGTCTTCCTCAAGGGGCTGTGAGCTCCGGGGAGGAGGGACTTGCTCATCGCCCATGCTCGGTACAGTAGCTGGTACTAGCAGGTGTCCAACAAAGTCTGCTGGATAAGCAAAGGAATGTGTTTAGGTCTGGGCTAGGAAACACCCAGCAACTGGTCCTCTGACCCCCAGGCAGTGGGCAGACCTTCTCAGGCCCCTTCCTCCCATGCTGAGGGATTTCCTGGGGTCACTTTCCAAGTTTGGTGGTGGGAAATGACCCATCTGGCATGTAACGCAATTCTGAATGTAAGGGCTTCCTGAAGACTGCTGCAGTTCCCCGGCTCCAGCCTAGCTTCATCAGGGCTCCGACCAATGCTGGTCTCAGGTCTCCACAGAAGCCTGGCCTGGATGGGAAGGATGCACAAAGAGAGCAGCGTTTCTCTCTTGTGGATGGGCAGCTTTACTTTACAACCAGAGCATAGCAGGCAGCAGCAACCTCCTAGTGTCCCCGCTTGTTAAAGTCAAGAGGGACAGGTAGGGAGCCCACCACACACTGCCAGGGTAACCTCTCTGACCTCCACCGCCTGCCATGTAGGGTGAGGGGTAAACAAGACACACTGTGTAAAGCTCTTCTCTCAGGACCTGGCATGCTGTTAAGTATTCCATAAATAATTATTAGTATTATAAAAACTTAAGGTGACAAGACTACTATTATCAAAAAAATAGAAGAATGTTAGGAACATAGAACATGAGCAAAGAACAAACGCAGCCTGCTCCCCGAGACGTTCGCTCAGCATTTGCTGGGCATCTGCAGCGTTCCAGGCTTTGGGCTAGGGCCTGGGACAGAGATACCGTCCTTGCCCTTAGGCACACGGAGTCAGAAGATGGTCACCACATCACTCCCCCACCCCCCCTCTTGTCAGAATTTTCTTAGGGTCATAAACTGGCTCTTTCCTTGAGCATTTATTTACTGAGCTCCCACAGCACTGTTGTTAGGACTGTTGTTAGCACTGTGGGCGACAGATCCCTCAGAGGATCTGAGGAAAACAGTTTTACACTCATCTCCCCCCTTCTGCCCACACAAATGTTTCCATTCCATTGCACGGAGCTCACAGCTCACGAAGCGGAGGTAGGAATAAAGTACTAGTGGTTGTGAAGAGACAAATGGTTACACCAACAACATAAGTTTGACGCCACTAACAGTTGAAAAATACGCTGAGAAAAAGCCTCAAGGAGCGAAGGCTTCCTTTAGCTTCAAGAACAGAACATTGAAAAACCTGATGCTTTCCTAGAATATTTACAACACAAAAGATGGTGACCAGCTAACTGGTCTTTTGTCTACACTGAAGACAAATGAGAGGAATCAGACTTAGATTAAACTGAGGGGCCGTTAGGACTAACGAAGAACTTCCTAATGTGACAAACGCACTAAATGATTCAGTTCCAGTCCATCATCTCACTTGTCCGGAACTCAATCACCTGCAATCTTGAATATTTGAAACACAGTGCAGGACCGGGAAACAAGCAACAAACAAAGCCTGTGGGTGGCCAAAACAGATGCCAGAGCCGGGTGTCGAGTGTGACTCACACCGAAGTCCCCTCTTCGCTCCTCACTCAGAGCCTTGCCTCTTCTTGAACAACAATTCTAACCACTCGACTGGGCCTCCTAACTGATGCCACACCCCCACGGGGCCTCGCGCTCACAGCGGGCTGAGAGGGTGCTATCGGCTTCTTCTGGGCAGCGGTGGAGAACTGACCACTGGCCTTGACTGTAAAGGGGGGCACAAAGACAGATGGGGCAGGGCCTCAGTACAGTCGAGTGAAAACACATGGCACCCTGGGGGCATTTAGCATAGAAGTGAAGGGCACTGCACAGTGTAGTAGACCCCAAAGAAAATACTTCTATATCACAACATAAACACTGTGAATAATCCTAAATTCTTAGAAAGGGCTACGTTACAGCCAGTTGACATTCTCAAAGCAAATAGTAGGTGCATAAATTAAAACAAAAGTTTTGGTGCTTGAAAGAATAAACCCTCTTCCAGGGGAATATATGGTTCTGTAGAATAATTCCTTCCCTACGGTTCTAGATAGCTTAAACATTAAGGTATTATCTAACAATCACAGCTGGCCTACCACTGTGCAAGATACCAAGGAGAAGATATCAAGCAGTGCGGCACGAGGAAGCTGTGGAAGAGTCAGGGCTCCCCAGGATACAGATGGCGGGCGCCCTGGCATCCAGAGGGAGCGATGCTGAAGGATGAGCATGGTGCTGCTGCCTCTGTGGGCCTCTCCACAGCCCTTCAGTTCCAGGGTGATGAGAGCAGGGTCCTCTGCCTGAGACATGAGCCATGTCCTCTGCCAACTCAGTCCACTCTCACATTTGGTACCTACCCCCTACTCACCATCCTGGACTTGGAGTGCAGATACCCTGTATTGTTCATCTTCTGCGTTAGAGCCTGGCCCAGCGGTGTCTGGCACATCCTTAGTGCAGACATGGGGTCAGCCTGGGGATAGCTCAAAGTCAGCAGAGTAATATGTGTTCTGTAGCTCAGCTAGGCCTTGCTATGTTGGATTTTTAGAGCAGTTGCATGAGCCAGCCACTTCCTTTCGCCTGACTCAATGGCCATTGCTCTGAGTCACTCTGTGAGATCTTTTCCCACCTGGGTGCCCACCACTGGAGAAGTGTGCTCAGAAGAGAGAGTAAACATGTTCAACTTTTCTGCAATAAATGAAGCAGCCTCTAAGTGATTTATATCCATTGATGGCCTTTGTCATCAAGCACAGCAATTCCTACAGGCTCTGGAGGCCTCCTGCCCAACCACCAGGAAAAAGCCACAACGCCCCAGAGAGCTGGGGAGTGGCAGTGAAGATAGATTAGAAACACTTCTCCACAGAGAGCACAGCTAAAAGCTGAGACAGCCAAGCACGTTCTGGTTCTCTGCCAGGCAGTTGTAGGAGATGACAGCCATGGGCACCTTTCTTTAGGCGTGGAGCCAACATGCACTCCTGTGGCCCGGTTCTTGTATGGGCTAACCTCCCTGAGAGTATCTCAGGCCTCTGTGGCTGGGCTCTGGACTTCTGGGTACCCAAGAGAGGGTGTTTACACAGAGGCATTTGCTACTTTAAGTATGTGAACAGGCCCTCGAGTCTGGTGCAGCATACTGGCATGGAAGGGGAGATAGGGGCACATGCCCCACTTGCCAGAAACTGAGTGGCCTGTTCATCAAACAGGAGACTGGTCTGAATATCACCAGATTCTTCTAGAAGTTCTTGGAGTCTTGGAAAGGAATAAGCCTCCTTGGGTTTAAAAACTGCTCAGCTGAGCCATCAGCTCACAAAACTAGCCTTAGGGGCTAAAGAGCCCTCTTCTCCCTGGAATGCAAATCCGTGGATGGACAGATACCCAGAGAGGCAGAGAAAGAGACGTGGGTCATGCCATGAAATCCTGAAAAAGGTATGCATGTGGCAGGTAGAGGCATAGAGAAAACAAAAATGCTAATTCTCCTCATCCTCTCTCTCTGGTCAGAGCATGTCACCACGTGCTAAAAGGCATCTAGAAAAACACAAGTGCAGGGCTTCAAGTCACACTGAAAGGCTGCAGCCTCAGGAGGCTCCCCAGAATGGAGAGAACTGCGGTCCCTCACACAAAGATGAGTAAAGGAAACCACAAAGTTGTAGAAAGGAAATTTAACTCAAGAAGGGAAAAAAGTTGTTTGCTTAACGTAACCCTGTGTTAAATCAACCAAGGAAACGTTTACTCTCTTTTATAAGGTCTTTGTGAGTTTTAAGGTACTTAGTTTCAAGAGTTCTTGGTGTCCTAGAATCTTCTGTCTTGCAGGAGTATCTCTTGGGTCACCCTTGGATAGTTATTTGGACTGTGAAGGGAGGATGCGAGAATAACAGGGGATATTCTCACTGAGGCTCGGGCCCAGGGAGCCCCTGCCAGCCCCAGGGCCTGTTTGGGTTTGGGTCTCTATCCTCCCTGAGCTCTTGCTTCCTCTCTCCAAATCTCAGCAGAAAGATTCAGTGTATCTGCACAGGATTCACAATCCTCAAACTGGGACATCTGAGACTATAAAGGGCTTAAAACTACACAGTTCTACCCCATGACTCAAGCAGCCTGATTGAGAGGAATGCCCTCAATCCCCACCTCCCACCCCCTTGGCATCAGACAAGAGCCAAATGGCAGCAGAGGCCAGGGAAGTCCCCGTACCGGGCCTCGTGGGTGGCTCAGCCAGGTGGCCGAGGAGACCTATAGGTGCAGCCCTTCAGGATCTCAGGCAGACAAGGAGGGCTTCTGTCGGTGTGAGACTCACAGCTGCTCAAGTTTGCTTCCATGGCAATGGAAATCAGAGAAAGGTGGGATGGGGCAGATGACAGGGATATAAGGAGATCTGAAGATAGGGGAAAGGAGAAAACGCTAAACATACCTGTGAAGTAGTTTAACAACTTTTTTCTTGGACGGTTATGACAAAAGTGGTATTTCTGTGACCTTGCGGGTTACACATTCAATATTCTACCAGGGAATCAGGGAGTGGTAAGAACAGCCTGGGCTTTGGGTCTGACAGGTCTGTTTTAATCCCTGCTCAGCCGTACCAGCCATGAGATCCTTCAGTAAGATGGACAAGGCAAAACCTCCCTTAGAAGGTTAAAATAAGGAGTTGCAGTCTTGTGATAAACATGAGTTCCTTTTCTCTTAAATAAGAAATTGGATTTCATCTGTCTAGCTCCTAGTCCACAAACCATCACTGCCACATTGCAAACTTAAAAGTATTCCCAAATCGAAAGCTTATCTTGGGGAAAAGTAAAATCAAGTGTACACTAAAGGGAATTCCAGTGTAAATTTTCAGAATCAAAAAGTGAGTTTGTGGTAAAAACTCTTCTCTCTGAGATAAGGAAGAAGACATGGATGCCTGCTAGCATCACTTCCTTTAAAGAGTGTACAGTGCAATAAGGCGAGAGAAGGAAATACAGGGTATAAGAATCGGAAATGAAAGAGTAAAACTCACTATTTGCAGATGACATGACTGGTATATAGAAAATCAAAAAGAATCTACAAACCAATTATTTAAATTTAATAAATAAATTTAGCAAGGTAACTGGATACAGGGTCAATAAAAATAAGTTGTATTTCCACATATCAGCAACAAAGAGAAAATGAAATTTATAAATACCATTTAAAATAGTACCACAGGGCCGGCCCAGTGGTGTAGCGGTTAAGTTCGCCTGTTCTGCTTCGGCAGCTTGGGGTCCGCCAGTTCGGATCCTGGGCGCAGACCTACTCACCGCTTATCAAGTCATGCTGAGGCAGCATCCCATATAGAAGAGCTACAATTCTACAACTATGGTACACAACCATGCACTGGGGCTTTCGGGAGAAAAAAGAAAAAAGAGGAAGACTGGCAACAGATGTTAGTGCAGGGCCAATCTTCCTCAAAAAAAACCAAAACCAAAACAATAAAATAAAAAATAAAATAGTACCACAAATACCAAATATCTAGGAGTAATCTAATGAAAGACGAGCACGACCTCTACATAGAAAATTATAAAACATTATTGAGAAAAATTAAAGACGACCTAAATAAAGAGCAGGATATATACCATGTTTGTGGAGTAGAAGACTCAGTATCATCAAAGTGTCAATTTTTCCCAAATTGATTTATAGATTCAAAGCAATCTCAATATAAATCCCAGCAAGCTTGTGTGCATGCGTGTGGCAGCTGACAATCCGATTCTAAAATTTATATGGAAATGGAAAGGGCCAAGAATAGCCTAGATACCCTTTACAGAAGAGGAACAAGGTGGAAAGCCTAGCTCTACTGTATATCAAGACTTTTAATAAAAGCACAATAATTAAGACATTGTGGTATTGGCACAAGAATAAACATACAGATCACTGAAACAGAACAGAGTGCAGAAATAGACCCATGCATATACGAGCACTTTATTGTTGACAGAGGTGGCACTGTGGAGCAGTGGTTCAGAAAGTCTTTTCAACAAACGATGCTGGATCAATTAGATATCCATATGGAAAAAATGAAAATTGCTGTACCGTATTAAAAAACCAATTCTGAGTAGACTATAGGTATAGAATATGAAAGGCAATACAACAGAACTTCTAAAAGATAATGTATGAAAATTCTGATGGTTCATTTTATGTGTCAACTTGACTGGCTATGGAGTGCCCAGATTAAACATTATTTCTGAGTCTGTCTGTGAGGGTGTTTCTGGTGTGTCTACAAGCATCTGAATCAGTGGATTCAGTAAAGCAGATATGGGTGGGCATCATCCAATCCGTTGAAGGCCTGAATAGAACAAAAGGCAGAGGAAGGAAGAATTCATTCCTTTTTTCTTGTCTCACTACTTAAGCTGGACATCTCACCTCATCTTCTCCTGTCCTCAGACTGGGATTTACACCATTGACTTTCCTGGTTCTCAGGCCTTTGGACTTCGCTAAATTACACCACCAGCTTTCCTGGTTCTCCAGCTTGCAGAGGGAAGATCCTGGGACTTCTAAGCCTCCATATTGCATGAGCTGATTCCTCATAATAAATCTCATTTTCTATACATATAAATGTAAATATATGTATATCCATATCCTGTTCTGTTTCTGTGGAGAACCCTAATACAAATATGTCTTCAAGATTCTGATATAGATTTCTTAAATGAGATATAAGAAAAATTAACCATAAAGAAAAAGATTGATACACTGAACTACAATGAAGTGAAGAACTTCTGTTCATCAAAACACCACCAAAGAGAGTAAAAAGGCAAGTTACTGAGCAGAAGATATTTGCAACATGTATAAGCAACAAAGGACTCATATCCAGAATAGAGAGAACTACAAATCAACAAGAAAAACAGAAACACCAGTAGAAAAACAGACATGAAATCTGAAAAGGCACTCTACTGAATGGCCAATAAACACATGAAATCTCATACATTGCTGGTGGAAGTGTTAAACTGGTACAACCACTTGGGAAAATTGTTTGGCAGTATCCATTGAAGGGGATATTTTCTCTATGATTCAGCAATTTCATTCCTAGGTATATAACCAAAAGAAATACATGCATATACGCACCAAAAGACATGTACATGCAGAATGATTTATAACAACCTCAAATTGGAAACGACCCAAATGTTGATTGAATTAATGTAGATTGGATAAACTGTGATGTATTCATTCAAAGGAAAGTCTCAGAGCAATGAAAATAAATGGACTATAGCTAGATGCAGCCACAAAGATGAATTCTCACAATGCTGAAAGAAAAAAGTCAGACACAAAAGAGAACAGACTGAATGATTCCATGTATATAAAGTTCAAAGCCAGGCAAAACTAATCTATAGTGTTAGAAGCTATGATGGTGGATTCCTTTTGAGAGGAGAGAGGGGGTATGAGAGAACCTCCTGGGGTGCTGAAATGTTCTATTTCTCGATCTAGGTCACAGTTACACAGGCATGTTCATTTCTAATACTCTTTGAAATAGATGCATATGATTCATGCACTTTTCTCTATGCATTTCATAGTTCAAAAATAAGTTTTACGAAGTGAGTTTATTATAAAAGTCTATTTTCTAGTGTGTGCACTATGGAAGAAAATAGTGGAGTGGATATTAAGTCACAGTACATGCTGAGACATGGACCAGTGTGCCTGCGCGTGTGTACTGATGTGTCTGCATCTGGTCTCTGGCCAGCACAATCTCCCACTGTTGCTGGCTTCCACATTTTCTCCTTCTGATCAGTTCTGGACTTAGGATGCCAGCAGGAGCCGAGGGGCTAGTAATTTCCATGAGGGGCTGAGCACCCTGGCCCAGCAGCATAGGAAACCTCTGCTGAGGCAATTCAATGCCGTAAAACACCACTTCAGGCTCCACTCCTTCCCCATTCTCCCACTAGGTGAGGAAAACCCTTTCCTGACTAATCAGCTGACTCAGCACAGCTGATTAAGAACTTCTCTCTGCCCTGCCTGCCACCTGTAGGTCGCATTACATTTGTGGGAGACTTGGTGACTGTAACCCAAAGATAACATAAGCAACACAGGAGGCAGCCACGCTGACCCAGGCCTTGCTGCCCTCCCTGCCCTGGATGGAGGGCAGCTCAGCACCAGGGTGTGTAGCTGTTCCAGGCCCCGTGTATCACGTGGCTGAGGTAGTATCTCGGAGAAGCCTGCTGGCTCCACCTCTTGTTTATAGCCTGACCTTGGGCAGGGCACCTCTCAGGGAACTGGTTTCTCTCTCTATAAAATGGGAGCGTTCATACTCCCTTCTCCTCTTCCTGTAGGGAAAATTGAGGTCAAATGAAACACTGCATTTTGGCAGCCAGGATATCATTATTGTTGCTGCACCAAGTGAGGCGATGGGAGGGAATAAAGAGCCATCCCACTGTCCCTCTGCATGGCGTGGAAGGTGGAGAAGCATACCCTTCATTGATCACCACCTCGATTCCAGCAGCTTAAGCAGGAACTCTGCCTGCATCACGCCGACGCCTGACACTAACAGCTGTGATGGAAAACGGTGAGCTCACACCTGCTCTGTAAGTGGCCAACTCCAACACGCAGGCTACAGCTGCAGGCTTATTCCCATGAGGTCACTTCCGGCACCTCTCTCTGGTTGCATTGCCTCCCATTTCCCCCAAACCCCTCCTCTCCCTTGATTTCCAGCTCCCCTTTCTCCTAACCAAGGGCTTCACCAGGAATAAGAAAGGCATTCTTCATTCTAACCTGGCAGTTCAGTGTGAGGTCTGGAGGCTCTCAGGTAACATTGCTGCTTAGCCTGAGGAACTGGCATCAGGTCCAAGGTGCAGGCACAAAGTGCCATTTCCAAAGTACTGGGAAGTGTTGGTGTTGGTCGGAAGTGTGGAGGCTGCTGGGAAATACTCCCTCTGCTTATTTAGGTGAAGGAAGAGGATAAGAACTAAGCAGAGGGGGAAACAGATTAAATGCAGGGCTTTATCCAGGAGCCCCTGCTCTCTCTCCCACTCAAGTGTGGTGGCTACGAAAAGGTGCCTCTCAGATTTCCTGCCACGGGAGCATAAATTGCCTGATGGCCCAGCTGCAGCCCCTCTGACCCACCACTGCATCTGTGCCTAGGCCACACTGTCCAAGGGCTGCTCCCAGCCAGCAACTGAGCATTCTGAGGGTCCTGCGGGATATGAGACTCCTCCAACAGGTGACTTTGGCTCAAAGACTTCTCATCGGGCTGGTTGAACCTTTCTTAAAACTGGGCTCAGCCTGAGACTCTTCCTACCCAGCCCTCCTCCTCCTCCCTCCTCCACAGGGCCTGGACTTATGTCGAGGTCTGAGACTGTCTTTTTGCCTTCTCCTGCTCGCTCCCCTTCTAATCCAGTCCTGGCATCTGCTTCTCTGCAAACCTGAACTAACACAAGTGGTACTGGAGTAGATCAGAGAAAGATGAAGTTTGGGGACTGGCTCACTCACTAGCTGGCGGGCAAAGGGGACACTCTTCTGAGTGGTATGTGGAGCATGGAGAGTCCTTGGCACAAAGTGGTGGCCCAGTTGCTCTAAGATTTACCAGTTGCGAGCTGGGAAAAAGCCGCTGTCTGACTTTGTGTTGATTCAAGCATTTGAAAGCCCAGGAGGTGCAGTGTCTACCAGGACTGTGCAGTTGGCTGATTGCTGTGAGGTGTGTCGATGCCAGCAGGGGGACAATGACAGACTGAGGGCTCTCAACAAGGAGTTGAACGCTAAGTGAGAGATCCAGAGGGGGACCTCTCTGGCAGCTTACAAAAAGGTGGCCTATGCTTCCCTCAGTGGGCTGGCAATGCCCCTGTACTGAAAGACTTACAGAGGTCTCTCCCCTCTCTTCAGGAGCATCCCCTACCTCCTTTCTGGGGTTTCCAGGCCCATAACTAGAGTTAAACGCCAGGATAATACAGCGGGGGACGTGCTGGACCTGATAAGGGAAGAAAGAGATTATATAGCAAGAGTGAGAAGAATTAGTTAGCAGGATTTGAGGGGCTTGATCAAGGGGGCCAGGAAATAAGATGAGAAGAGAAAGAATTCATTGACTTGGGGGTGTTTTCTTGGGATGTGGGATTTAGCATCCTGGCAAAGAGCCTAGTGGATAGGACAAACTCACTGCTGGGGTAGTCCTTAGACGCCTAGAGAAAGTAACAGCTAAGGCTGAACGAAGTGGAAAGGCGTGAATTGCCCTGGCAGACAGCAGAGGAAGGAATAAAGAGGCTGAGGGAAGGGGCCATGTTGGAATGGACGTATTACTGAGTCCAGAAGACCCAGCAGAGGCCTATGTTCTGTGGGAGGGCCCACAGCACACCCCCTTCACCAGGGTCATCAGATGAGAGGGACACCAGCACAGTTAAGGAGTTTGGTGGTGGCTCTTCTTTACAGGCCAGAGAAGACAACAGGAAAGGTGGTCACAGAGCTGGGCTCATTAACACAATGGGGATGATAGAACCCGAGGTCTTAGGGGCCAGGGGTAACATGGCAAGGGTCCCTCTGAACTACCAGTGATGGCTACCGCCAGGATTCTTTGGACTCTGTGTGTCCAGGGGCCAGCAGATGACAGCAGGAGTCATCATGAGGCGGGGATAACCAACAATCAGAGAAGACGCAGGGAGGGAGGTGTGTGGAACCCAAGGGAATCTCCTGGTGCTCTCTCATCCCACTGTGAACAGATATATAGACATATGCATCACCCTTGGCCTGAGAAAGACATAACAGCCAAGGTCTCAGAACCTCGCAATGAAGGTTGGGCCACACCACCAGCTAAGCTGCCAAGACCTGCTGTCGCTGGCTGAGGGTGAGAAGAGTTTTGAATGGACAGTGAAGGAGGGGAAGGGGAAAACCAGTGGGCCCCGAGTTCCACTACAGTAATGGAGGCAGTAGTTTGTCTCATTAATTTCTCCTTTCTAAGTTCCTCCTCGGGAAGAGAGGCCAACAGGAGCCACAGAAAAGTTGTTCTCCACACCAGAGTGGAGAAGCATATCCATGCAGTTTAAGGGGTGAGCTGTGGCCGCCATGACAAGGCCTCATTCAGACAAACAGCTGCAGCCCTCTGGATCCACGAGGCATTTGCACAGGCTGTGCCCAGCGGTGATGGAGCACGGCAGGGACCCAAGGCAGGCCAGCTCCTGTGGGGTGTGAGAATCCTCCACCAAGCAACTCTGGCTTGAGGACGCACCAATGGCTTGACCAAAGGTTTCTTGGAACAGTGCTGCAGGCTGAGACTCTGCCAGCCAGGCCCCTTTCCCCACCCCCTCCTTCACAGGGGCAGGCCAGTGCCACCATCTGCAGCCTTATGCCTGCTCCTATTTTCTCTCTTCATCTCCCAATATGTCTCACACATTAATCCTGTCTGGAAGTCTACTTGTCAGTGGACCTGAACTGACCCAAGACATCCTCCATGAGGAGAACCAAACAACAGAAAGAGAATCCCAGTGTGATCCTAAGCTTGGCCCCTGGGTCTGTTCTGCCTGTATGGAGGGTATCCTGAGACCGAGGGGATACTGAGCAGGCCAGTCCCCCATGGGCAGGGCAGCACGTTGGGAATCCCTCAGGTACAGAAAGCACTATATGTTCAGAGGCTGGGGGAAAGAATTAAGGTGGGCTTGCAGAGTCCCAGAGTCCTGCCTCAGCCCTGGCTATTGCCAGAAAGCCCAGTGACCTGAGCTACGAGGTGTCCATGGGCTGGGGAGAGGAGAGGATGTGAGGACCAGAAGTGCCCGCTCCTCCGGGAGGCTGCCGTGTTGCTGTCCTTCAGTGTGGGTTTATGACATGGTAAGGCACTCAGCTGAGGAAAATCAATCCCACAGGGAAGCACTCTCTGATACCTCCTGATGTTGGCTATTAGTTTTGATGATATGGATTTCAAGGCACCAAAATGGGTGATTTAGCCAGGCAGGAAAAAACAAAAGATTTAGTTTCATTAATTTAGCAAACTATCCTGTCCCAAGAGTAAGATGGAGGTGGGGGAGCTGGCTGCTGGTGTTAAGACAGACTCTGGACCAGGGTGAGGCACAGCTGTGCAAGGGGAGGAGAGGCCGGAGCCTGGGTCTGCCAGGACCCACTGCACGGGCCACTCAGGCAGGTACTAAGGGCAAGCACACCCAACAACTCTGAAGTATTTTCTAGTTGACACAGCCACATCACACATCCCCACATTCCATTCCATTCCATTCTCCTCCAACCCTGAGACGTATTCTCATCTTCATGTTCCTAATGGATAGGCTGCCATAACAGAACAGACGATGATCTGCCACAGAGAGTGACTGGCCAAACTCAGATTTACAATGACAAGTCAGGAGGCTTGTCCTACCAGACTAGGCTGTCTACCTACCCACGGTCCATAAGGTCTAGGAACCCCAGAGTTTCCCAGACAGAGAGCTTCCAGGGTAGGCCTGCCTAGAAGAGGCTAGAATCACAACTCTCTCAAGCTTTATGTTGTGGAGAGAAAGGCAGGTCATGTGAGGCACAGCATGGGCCTTGGAATCTGCTAGAGGTGGGGTAAAATCTACACTCTGCTCTTGACCACTATGTGACCTTGGGCAGGTTAATCTCTCTGACTTTCAGTCTTTTTTTTTTTTTTAATCTGTAAAATTACAAAAATAAGATCTGTCTTGAATGGTTTTGGAACTAGAAACAACCTGCGTAAGCCCTTGGCCCAGTGCTAGTGAGGTGTGGGCATTCAGGAGGTAGCGCCTATTACTCTCACTATATGGATCAGAACTGTAGAGGTCGTGAATAAAGTGTGGCCTTGCAATCAAATGCAGCTTCTGCAAGTTTGGCGCATTTCGGTCAACGCATATATGATGGCAGTCCCGTAAGATTAGTACCATAAAGCCTAGGTGTGTAGTAGGCTGTACAATCTAGGTTTGTGTAAGTACACTCTGTGATGTTTGTACAACGACAAAATCACCTAACAACACATTTCTTAGAATGTATCCCTGTTGTTAAGTGACATATGACTGCAGTTACAGGAGCTGAGACTTTAATGTCCACAGGAGGTAGAAGACCTGGCCAGGGAACTGGAACTAAGAGCCCCCCATAAAGTCAGGATCCAGGATCTTTGAACAGGGACCAAGACGACCTTTCTCACAGCCCAGAAGAATGTCTATATGTGGCATGGAGCAGACGCATCTCCTTTGCGGAATGGAGATCCCAAGCCTGCACAGCATGTGAGTGTGGAGGCTGAATGCATACACTCAGGTTCTAGGAATCCTAAGCCAAGAGGTGAACATCAAACTATCAGGACCTATGCAACTCCCCAGGTCCTGGCAGAACAAATGCAAAAATGATAAAAGGCCACACCAATAACCCGGGGCATAGGGGACTCCAAGAGTAAAAACAATCCCTGAGTAAGATGACAAAAACGAACAAACCATATGAGGAAATGAACCACCATATAGGTAAGTCAAGAGACAGAACACTTGGGAGAACTGGTGTTCTTAGAACCAGAAATAATTGAACAATTTGAAAGAGGCTATAAAATAAGTATAATCAAAATAACTGAAGAGATGAAAGGAATAGAAACCATAATAAAAACTGGAACACTAAAAAACAAAAATACAAAACAGCAGGCTGATTTTCAAAAGTGCCAAATAGAACTTCCAAAAATTAAAAATAAAAACTAAACCCTGAAATTGGGAAGGAGTATTAAACAGCAGATTATAAATAGCTACGAGGAGATTCGTAAACGGACAGACATTTTTGAGGAAATGTCCCAGACTGCAGCACTGGCAGAAAAGGAAATAGAAAAAAGAGAGGAAAAACAGAAAAGATGGTAGGTTCTAAAAGGAGTTCCCGGAAAGAGAGATTAGAGAGCTAACAGACAAGAATTTCTAAATGAGAAGAACTACACTGAGTTCCAAGCAATATAATAAAGATGAATCTACTCTTTGACATGATGTAGTAAAACTACAGAACATCAAAGACAAAAATAAGGTCTCAAAAGCAACCAGAATGAGAAGACATGCAAAGCTCCCTCAGGCTGCAGACAGGATAGGCTGGAGGAGGTCAAAGAGCCAAAGGCAGGAGAACAGTGTGCGAAGCAGCGAAGCAGCCCTGGCAGCGTGGAGCGTGGAAGTCGGGACGGAGAGACGGGAGCACTCTGGACAAAGTTCTCGTCGATGAAGGGTACTACCATCCATGCAGTTGCTCCCAAGTTGGAAGCAGTCACTTTCCTCATCACTGCTCCTATGGCACTTGAGGGTTACCACCATGGAAGCACACATCACCCCAAGGGCTGCTGCAGTGCATTTTGCTATTTATACAAATGCCTTGAGGTCATGGACTAGATATAATTTATCTTTGTCTCCCTAGTGCCCAGCACAACACATTGTACAGACCAGGAGCTTAATAAATATTTAAATGAATTCTTATTAATCACTTAGTTGCCCTTTTAGGCCCGTTCCTTGCCCTACAAAGAGATCTCCAAACTGTAATTTGAGAAACATGACTTCCAATCAGTTCTGGATTCACTGGATTTAACATTAAAGGCAGGTGAAGTTTTCTGCAACAGAGAAAAAGAAGGTGGTCCTCACGTCCATGGGTGGTGACTGGTAGTATCTGTCAGGAGGTGGGGGGAGGTAGAGGCCTCACATCTCCTAGATGCAGATTTGAACAGCTTTTGGGAGGTTGGCAGAATAATTCAGGGTGAAGGGCTTTACTAATCTAACCCAAGGCACAATAGGGCAGCTTCTTTCTTCTAACGACCTCAGGGCTTTAAGAATGTTTACCTGGGAACTGTGCCCTCCAGCCCAAGAGGAGGCAGGGTCCAAGTCGCACCAGAGATGGACAAGTCCCAGGGAGTGTCTTCCCTGGAGCCCGGAGGCAGATATGAGCCCCTTTATGTAGAAGGAGAAGAGGGTGACACAGAGTCAAGGATTGGGGCTACCAGGATGTTCCAGGGAAGGAAGCTGATAAGAGAGTCCAGGGAATATAAAAGCAGAGTGCCTATTTTCAGACCCACTCCATCTGAAAGGAAAGACCACTGGGGAGAACTATCCAACAGTCACAGTACTTATCAGAACAACTTCTTTACTGATAGAGTGAACTTGGCAGAGATGAATACTAAAATGATTACGAATATACTGCAGGGAATACCCAGATAAAAGCAGTAGTTTCAATAACTGTTATCGAACCAAACTGTTATTAATCAAACTAATATTCAGGTATCAAGCTAATTTCTTTAATAGGTAGAACCTCATTTCTCTGCTGCTGTTGCCTTCATGTTACTTGGCTGACAACATGGGCTCCTTATGACCCAGGGCAGAATATCCTCATTCCCTAAACACCACTATTACACTAATATTGGGATTCAGGCACTCTGGGGGAAATGACCCTACAAGTGACCAGAGGAATACAGACAGGGCAAAGCCTGAGAGAGAGGAGAAAGTCACAGTCAAGCTCAGGGGGTTCTCCACGCTTCACTTCATAATTCACAAGTGGGGAGAGGAGTCTGCCTTTGGATAGAGTGTATCGTACACAGCTGAGGGCTGTCAAGGCATGTGCACCAGTCTCTTCCCTACTCAATACTCTGTTAGCTACAACCACAGCTCATGGATGCAGCCCTGATGGCACTGCGAGAAAAGAATGGAAGTCATGAGACGATTTTCCTGTTTTGGAAGGAGAGGCAATAGACACTTACTGTGGGCATTCTATACACTAGGGCGGTGACAATGTCTTTAATATGTGATCCCATTCAATCCTCATGAAAATCACGCCAGAAAGGTATCATTAGTCCCAATGCTCTTAACAGATGAAGAAACCTGAGGCTTGGAGAGGTTAGGAAATTTGTCCACAGATTGAGAATGAACCCCAAGACTGTCTCTAAGACAAGCAAAAGAGAACCACAGAGAGGGGTCACTGAGGCATTTGATCGCCATACTTTCCTAGATCATGGCTTCTATCCAGTTTCCTACACAAATGCTTTTTTTTACAGGTCTTTGGAGGCCAAAGCTTACCAATATTTACAACCTGTAAATTTTCTTACATTGCTTACTCTGATAATACGCTAGGAGTTGGAAGTTAGGCCAAGAAACAGAGCTGGACTATTTTCTCCTCTCAGCCTAAGTTGTTGTCACTGGACCTCTGAACTGCTCAGACATGAACTTAAAGGAAGGAGGGCCAGTGCCCTTCTCTCACTGAACAAAAACTCTGCCAATCTTTTTTCCTAAGAGCAGAGAGTGACACCATGAATTGGAGTCTGTAAACACCCCTGGGCCTAAAGATCTGTTTTTACTGCCACAACCTGCGTGCGGTCCACCATCTACTGCCATCCAGCAAGCAGCAACCCAGGGAGTGCAGGGTGGCGCTGACAAGGAGGGCAGCAGAGCAGCACGCCAAGCAGCTTATGGCTTACGTTTCTCTTACTCCCTAGAGATGCTTGCCCAGCCACCAAGGGACTCGCTCAATTGTCTCTGCAAGTCCCTGACCCCGGGGAAGTCAAGCCCTACTTCTCAGCTGAATTAAGCATTATGAGACACTGAGACGGTATCTCTGGCACAAAGGCCTAAAAACCCTGGAACCGTCTTCCAGAAACAGTGCCATCCAAGAGGAAGAATGTTGGTGTTAAAGGAGGCACAGTCAGCCTTTCCTAAATGATTAATTTGGTGGGAATTGAGGGTAGACCATAGCTTATGGGATCCTCCTAAAGATAAATTACAAAGAGTAATAATGCCTTGAAAGTAGTCTGAATGGAGATTTGGTCATGAAGGCACCCAGTAACCCAGCTTCACCCAGAACAGAGCAAGAGTTCTTAAGGAAGACACGAGTTTCTCTTCTGGAAGGTAATGTACAGTTCCACCAGCATGTGCCTATTTGATTCCTTCCACTGGATAAAATTAAATAGCTTGGATATTTAAATAATGAGTCCTGAAGTCCAGGTTGGGAATGTTCTTGTCAGTGACTTGGGTTTCCAAAAGTAGCAATTTGGGATAACAACTGTCTTTCATGTATTCTCTTCCCAGAGCAAACGTGATAATGTGACTCTGCCTCACACAACTGTGGTAAGCGACCTTGAGCAAATTAGGTACGTTCCTTAGACCTCAGCTTCCGCAAATACAACAGTAATAAAAGAAAACTCTTTAGGCTATTATGAGGATTAAATGGAATAACAAACAAAATATCCCCCATAAGGTGCCTAACACACGGTAGGTGCTCAATGGAAGCTGGCTGCCATCATCATTCATCATCATCATTGTCACTGTCATCATCAGGGCACACTCCCTCTGCCTCACTCACCATCACTGTCACTGTCACTGTCTCATAGACAAAAATATGTAGTTAAGGAGGCAGTCTGTGATGAAGAAAGGAGGTGCTATAAAACTATGCCAGGTGCAACATTTCTAATAAGGCCACCAACTTAAATCTCCTTAAGTACCCAGAAATCACCCAACTGTAAAATTCACAAGGTAGACTATCACAATGAAACCTATAAACATAGGTACAGTCAGACGGAACTGCAACAAAAGCCGAAGTCACACAGTGAACCAAATCAGCAAGCACACAATTGGAGATGGAGCGCGGGAGGGTCTAGAGGAAAGCTGGAGCCTGGGAAGGAAGGTGTGCTTTGGAGTATACTTCTAATACATCACAACTGCTCCTATACAAGTACTGCAAGTCCTATATTTAGGGGCAAAAGAGATTTACAGGAGAAATACTTTTGTGCCAGGTGTGTTCTAGTACAGTCGCAAAAAGTGTGATTCCCCTTCTGACAATCCCTTTGGCAGGGAAGCCCACAGTAAGAAAGCCCCTAGTCATTACCCCTGCAGGACACAGAGAGGTGACAAGCTTTCCCACTGAGTAGCTTACTTGTTGCTGTCTCTGTACTCATAGATGTGACATCCTTGAGGCAATCCAGTCTCGTGGTCCAGAGTGAAAGCAAGCTTTAGCTGAATAAAGAGAGAAGAGAAAATGAGTAAGTTTTGGGCAGCATGCTCTATTCATTCAGACAGCTGAAATGAAAAAAAAAAAATCAAGCCAAGTCACACTCCCTCCAGCTGACATGTTATGGAGAACCTGGGCCTGCTACCTCTGGGAAGAGCACATGCCTTACAGGGACACTGCCATTGATGATGACTGTTCTCAGGACTCTACCTATTTGTTCAGCATACAACCAATCATTTACTAAGCACATACTTTGTGCCAGACACTGAGCTAGCTGATGGGAAAGAACAGTGAACAGGAGCAAAGGGGGCCTTCTTCACGGATCTTATAGTCTAGTGGAGGAGACAGACCTCAATCACATAATCACACGAATGAATGAATGAATGAGTATATATATAGAAAACTTCAAATTAAAATAGGTTCTCTGAAGCAGGAAAAAAATTCCCATGTTTCTACAGAAGTAAATAACCTGACCTAGACTGGGAATGAGGGAAGGAGGAGGAGGAGGTTACCTAGACTGTAGGAAGGGAGGATGGGGAGAGAAGAGGGCTCCTCTCGGGAGAGAGCACAGCAAGGACAGAGGCCCTGGTGCAGGAGTTCCAGGAACTGAAGGATGGCTGGCAAGCTGGAACTCGCTAGATACAGGGGACATGGTGGGCTGAGAGATGCTGAAGAGGAAGGCCAGGGCAGAACACGCAGGACTTTGTACATGGCCACGTTAGAATTTTTGACTTTTACCTTAATAGTAAAGGAGAGCCTCTGACATGTTTTAAGGAAGGGGTGGATGACATGATCAAAGTTACATTTTAGCAAGATGCCTCTGGCTACTGCGTACTGAACAGAGCATAGTGGAGAGAGCAGAAGTAGGAGCTGTACGGGAGGCTATTGAGTAGTACAGCTGAGTGGTGATGGGGGCTGGGGCTAGAGGGCGGGTGGGGGAGATGAACAGAAATGGACAATTTGAGATCTATCTTAGAAGTAAATTTTTAGAAGCAGAATCGACAGAATATGCCGATGGATTCAACGTTGGGGAGTGGTGAGGACAGAAAAGAAGAAATCAAGGACGGTTCAAGTTTTTGATTTGAATGACCAGGCAGCTGGTTGTTCCACTGATGAGTGGGAAGACTGAATTTGGGGATGAGCAGGGAGTTAAAAGTTTGATTTTGGACACGTTAACTTTGAGGCACTCAGTAGCTGTCTCTGTCCTGATCAGGGAAGATCAGGAACCAGAACTCTGTGATGAAGTCTGGGTCTCTTTCTGGATTCTGGAGGGGAGTGCTCAGGTGAGTGAGGAACTCTGTGTGGCTGGGAAGCCAGAGCTCAGCGAGGTTGTGTGTGTCCTGCTAGAGCCGAGTCAGTTATGGCAGTTTTAACATTTCCAAATGCAGAGCCAATTACTAGATTTACAAATTCACTGGGTTTTAAAATCACCAGGGAAATTTTAACTAAAATTAACTGCACATTAGGAGAATACATTATTATAACCTTTTCTTTTTAACTGCAAGGCTGTTAACACAGCTAATGATCTGCATCACTGGATGCTGCACAATTTTTTTCTTCCTTACAGGAAAACGAGCTCGTAGGAATGGCCTATCCTCTTACTGACCCAGATGAAAATACGAAAAACAGAAACAAGCCCTCTTTATCATCAGGAAGCCAAGAACTTCAAGTCAAAGACATGTTTTCCCTACAGAGCACTGCTTGGATCTTCCCAGTCCTCTTTCAGTAAAACAGAAAATAATTATTTAAAAATATCTATTAATAATAACCGTTTTCTCTTTACCTATCTCTTTGCAGCTGAGGTCAGGCCTATATTCAATTAGCACATTTCAAAGACTGCACTGTTTAGAAATTTTCAAATCTTTTGACTCAGTGATTCAGGTTATGAATTTATGACTTAGAAAAATTATCATGAATATAGGAGGAAAAGTTTTTTTGTAAAACTGTTCACCTCAGTATTTTAATTGGAAAGAGTCTAAAAGACCAGGAATAGCAGAATGGATAAGTAAACTATACTACAGTCACATGCAGAATAGGACACAGTCGTTAAACTGTTTATGAAGAATTTTTATTAACGTGGGAAAATACGTGCGTTAGATGAAAAAAAGCAGGATGCATACTTGATTATATACCAAGAAAACTATGTAAATAAGAACAAAGACTGCATAGAAGAAAGACTGGAAGGAATGATATCAAAATGGCAACAGTGATGGCTTTACTTTCTTTGCATTTTCCAAATTCTTCATGATAGGCATGATGAGATACAAGACGCAGTCCTTCATCACGAAGGAATTATGGGAAATTTAATTTCAGGAGGATTCTCAAGGTCAAGAGACTACATATATACCAATTCAACAATAAGGCAAGTGGGTATAGGTGGTGATGGGGAGGGGGAGAGAGGGAATGGGGACAGAAGAGCACTCATGTTTACTGAATGGAGAAGTCACATTTAATGAATGCCCACCAAGTAAAGGGTTTCCTTCATCCTGACCACAACGATTTGAATTAGGTATTACTATTTCCTTTTTACAGGTGAGGAACTTGAGGCTGAGAAAGGTTAAGTAATTTGTCCAAACCACAATTAGAATTTCAACCAAAACCCATACTCTTTCCACCTTACCAGAATGATAGGATTTGGTGATGACCTGGATATAAAGTCTGAGAGAGAGAGAGGAATCAAAGATAATGCTTAAGGTTCTTTGCCTTGGGCAGCAGGGTAGATGGTGTTGCTACTCACCATGACAAGGAGGAATAGCAGGCTTGGGAGAAGAGCTTGAGTTTAGTTTGGGAGTGCTGACTTTAAGGTGCCTGAGAGGCATCTTAGTGGAGATGACCCGTAGGCAGCTGTATAAACAATTCTGAATTTTATAAGCAAGATCATAATCTGGAGGTACAAATTTGGGGACCTTTAGATGGTAAGCAAGATGGCAACTGAAGCCATTGGAGTGGATAAGATTGTCCTGAGAGAGTATGTAAGTAAAAATGAGGTCTTTGATAGAATAGCTATGTTTAGGAGCTGGACAATGGAGACTGAGAAGGAGTGGCCATGCAGTTCTGAGTTATGATGTTGTAGGAGACAAGGGGAGAACGTGCCTTTTTTTTCCCTCGAGGAAGATCAGCCCTGAGCTAACATCCATGCTAATCCTCTCCTTGCTGAGGAAGACAGGCTCTGAGCCAACATCTGTTGCCAGTCCTCCTCCTTCCCTCCCCACCCCCTCCAAAGCCCCAGCAGACAGCTGTATGTCACAGTTGCACATCCTTCCAGTTGCTGTATGTGGGACGTCACCTCAGTATGGCCGGAAAAGCGGTGCGGCGGTGCGTGCCTGGGATCCGAACCCGGGCCGCCAGCAGTGGAGCACGCGCACCCAAACACTAAGCCATGGGGCCGGCCCCGGGGAGAACGTGTCTTAAGGAGGCAGTATCAAATCATTCTAAGAGGTCAAGTAAGAGAGGAATAAGTATCCAAAACAAAGAAACCATTGGATTTAGCAACAAGGACTCTCGGGAGAGTGGTGGGAGCAGAGGTCAGGCTATGATGGGTTGAAAAACCAGTAGAAGGTGAGGAAATGAGGATCATGAGTATATATAACTCTTCTAGCAAATCAGACAGTGATGGGGAAGAGCCAAGATGAATATCATGGAATGGGATAGGTAATAGGATGTGGGATTGAAGGAGAGTGCATTGTAAGATGACAGAGACTTGTTTAAATGCTGATATGAAGGAGGCACTATAGAGGGAGGGGTTGAAGTCATAGGAGAGACAGAGATAACTGAAGAGTCAAGGTGTCTGAGATGACAGGAGGGATTGGAATTCAACACACAAGTAGAAGACCCTTTCTCCACTGTAACAGTAGGAAAGGCTGGGCAGGGATGCAGATATATCTCTGGATTTGGCAAGGGGGGATGAGGGATGGTGATGGTTTGGAATGTTCCAGTCTGATTTTTGCTCTTTTCTGAAAATTAGGAAGCCAAATTATCTGCAAGAAATGGACGGTTTGGTGAGGGAAGAAATGGAAGTTGGAGGAAAGTGATGAAGGTTTGAAAATTGCTTCTTTGGAGAATAGGAAAAACAGTTGACCAGGGAAGAGCATGACGATTGCCAAGAAGCATTAAGGGTCCAGCTGAGGCCACAGGAACTGAAGTTACTGTAGCAACCATCTGCCCAGTTGTTGATTTTTTTCTAGTAACCTAGACATTGGCATGAAGAAAGTTAGGTTGGTCCAAAGCTGAGCATTTGCCAGGAAGGTCTGAGGGAAGAACAGGTTTGAGAGAGCAAGCGAGTGGAGATAGGATATTGGCGACAGATGGAGCAGGGACTCTAAGGGGGAACAGGCAGGAAATAAAAATGAAAAGGGCTGACTGGAAGAAAACAGAAGGGTCTGGGTGACAGATGTCTTGTATGGAGCTAATATTTATTAAGTATGTCCTCTGTCCTAAGCATCTTTCATGTGTGACTTTATTTAATGCTCCCAACAGCCCTGGGAGGTTGGTTCCTATTCCTATGTTACAGAGGAGTTTAAGTATTTAGCCTAAACTACCAAGTAAGTGGCAGAACTGAAGTGTGGTCCATGTTGTTAACCCCTGGGCTATACTGGCCTCTTAGGTGTCTATGAGGTCAAGGAGAGGAGTTGTGGGAGTCACTGAGTGAGAGTGGGAGGGACTGGAGGCTGTGGTCAGAGAGCAGGCCATGTCTGACCTTGGAGATGGGACAGTCAATTACAAGATGCAAGGAGAAGTCAAGGAAAGGATAGTCAGAGATGGGGGTAGGGGGTCCTCCATGAGAGGTTTGAAATTCACCCAGGATGATGATAGCTGTTTTCCAGATAAACCAATCCACAAAGCGTGTCCCTACAGGTGTGTAGGTATGTGTGGGTGCGTGTATAGGTACCTACTATGTGCAAGGTTCAATACATAAATGAATGAGTCCAACTGGTCCCTGTAGTGGAGACAGGTACATATCTAGCAGTCATTTCCTCCTTCCTAACGATACCCTAGTTTCATTCAGGGTATCACCTCCTACCTCAGTCCAGAGAATCCAGGGGTAAGCAGATCCAATCTCCAGGGCTGGGCCTGACAGGTCTAAGGTAATCTCATAGACCTTTTAGTAATTGATTAGGAACGCAAGCCAATCAGCGCATGGCATTTCCTGGCCCTAGGAACTGGTTCAGGAATGGACATATGATCCAATTGTGGGCAATGAGATAGGAGGGGATGTTTGCTGGGTGCTTCTGGGCATGAGGGCCAGAACTGCTGCAACTAGCTTGTTACCAGCCTGAGAATGAAGCCAACTCACAGAGGAAGCAGATTCAGAAGACCTTCACAAGAGCAGAGCCAGAGCCTTGATGGAGTTGTGCCTGGTCTCTGCCAGCCTTCAGGGCCTCTACTGTTCTTTCGTAATTGCTCATCATTTCTCTTGAGGACATTGACACACAATGCATCTACCCACTCCCTTGGCTCTGCTCTCTCTAATTCACTCTCCACGACACAGCTGAGTTATCTTTCTAAAACACAAGCCTGACGACACTTTCCTCTTTAAGTATCTTTGATGGTACTCCTGCTGTCTATATGTTGGAGACACAGAAATGAATTAAACACAGCCTAGGCTCCCTGGGGGTTGGCTGCTGGCACAAACATGGACTGTAACAGAGGAATGGGTGAGATGAGCATGTGCTTAGGAAGGTGTGTTAACCAGGGAGGACCTCAGGGTAGAAGACAGGAGTCTTTCTTTTTTGTGTGTGTGTGTGAGGAAGACCAGCCCTGAGCTAACATCCATGCTAATCCTCCTCTTTTTGCTGAGGAAGACCGGCTCTGAGCTAACATCTATTGCCAATCCTCCTCCTTTTTTTTTTTTTTTTTTTTTACCCCCAAAGGCCCAGTAGATAGTTATATGTCATAGTTGCACATCCTTCTAGTTGCTGTATGTGGAACGTGGCCTCAGCACGGCTGGAGAAGCTGTGCGTCGGTGTGCGCCCGGGATCCGAACCAGGGCCGCCAGTAGCGGAGCGCGTGCACTTAACTGCTAAGCCACCGGGCCGGCCCTAGAAGACAGGAGTCTTAAAGGAGAAACATGAGTTTGTCCAACAGAGAAGGGCGCCCCACCCTCCTTCTGCTGCAAAGCTCCATGCACTCCTCCTACACTGCATAGGTCACTGCATAAGTCTGAACCACGGCACGCACTTTCATACCTCTGTGCCCTTCCTCACGCTGTGACTGCTTCCAGGAGAGCCCTTCCTGTCTACCCCAGCAAGATCTCACACATCCTTTGAGCTTCTCTCTGCAAAAGTACATCTTTCATTACTCCCTCCTCTGGTAACTGGAAGCAGGGCCCCTCTGCCCAGGGGCTCAGGGTGGGTAGCTTCGTCAGGGACCCTGGGCACTCAGTGCCCTATCACTGTCCACAGCAGGTGCCCAATGCATGTCGCTGAGCTGAACTGCAGAGCAGAGATTTATAACATTTTGTTTACCTATTAACGACTAACTGCTCCAGTCATTTAATTTACAGACACAGAATGACGCCCCCTGCAGGCTTCTGTGCCCTTCAGCACATTTTGATCCTGGTTGAACAGATCTGTAGCCACCTAATTTCATCCTCCAGTTTGTTATTATTCCTCCTCTCACTTCAGTAAAGAAATTCAGCTTCACCCCCCAACCCCCACCCCCGTAATTGTGCCGCAAGACGACAAGCAGTGGCTCAAATCCTCTCTACGCCCAGATGCTCCCATCTTGCCAGTGCCTTTGAAGAGGCACACGTCCTCCACTCAACAATATTTACTGAATACGTCCCCCGAGCCAGGCACAGCAAGAAAACAGGCAGGCCTACAGGCTGCCATCTGTGCCAGTGCTGGCTCTCATCAAGGCCTGCAGGCACCCACTCACGGAGCGGGTCAGCTTGGAAAGTTGGCCTGCAAGAATGACAGTCACTCTGAGACTTCATGAGGTCCATCTTTCCCTTTCCAGGGGCAGCTGCTACTAGTCAACCTTTTCCTTGGGAGGACAGTTTTCAACTGCACAACATTTCTGGCACTGGGTGAGGAGGGAAGGCAGCAAAAGGCCCAAGTGGCAGTAACAAGGCCACTCTGTCAGCTTCCACCAGCAGAGGAAGGAAGCCTTTAAATGGGTCTAGTTAGAGGCAAGGCTTTCCTCTGGACACAGACCAGGCTAATCTCCCTTGGGCAGCAAATGGAGGAGCCTTCTACTTTCAGGGGCTCAGGCTAGACCACGAGGAGGGCAGTTTCTGGGCAGCTAGAGTGTGAAACTCCTGCTGGGACGCCTTCTAACCCAGCCCTCCTGCTCCAGGGTGGGTCCAAGAAAACCGGCAGTGTGGGTGACCTGAAGGAGCTGGGGTAAGTGCAAGGGGCTAGGACCCTTGGGAAAGGAGGGGTATAGGCCCTGTTGGGGTTGTTGGGCCTGCAAGAGGCCTTCCTCCAGCCCTTCTGGGCTGGGGGGGTGGTGAGGGGGTGACTAGGGAGGCAGCAGGGCCATCCTCCCAGCAGGTGGCAATAGGGGACAACAAGAATGACAGATTCAGAACTAAGTAAGGCTTTCTCAGGGTTCTCAGGCACTGCTTGAGGAAGACCCTTCAGGTGAACCTAAGAGGAAAAATGAACGCCCCAGGCTAAGCAGCAGAGGGCTCCACCGAGTCATTTAATTTAATCATTAAAGGAAATGTGACCTTACTTTGTATGCCAGCCCAGTGAAGCCAAAGGCCAGATTACATTCATAAGAATAATGGAAAAAGAGTAATGAGATAGGAAAGGAAAGGGTGCTAAGGGTGGCGAGCCAGATGTTCCCCTGGGCCAGCGAGCAAATCAGGCTTCAGTCCGCTCAGGTGCACAGCAGGCTTTTCCAAACAGCCCGATTCCTGGAGAATCTTATGCACAGGGCACTTGGCACTACACTCCATCAGCTAAGGAAGATACCAGCTCAGAGCTTCTGGTGCTTTTGAAAACGCTGGCCTGACCTTGGAAGGGCAAGAAATGCGTTAAGAAGTTTAGGAGTTGCCTGTCTTGTCCACAATAGCTCCAAGATGACCTCTGATGGGCAACTGGGTCTCTTTCTGACTGTGGCCTGGATGGCACTTGCAGGCTGTTCCATGACCAAAGAGGGGTGACCTCCATGACCCGGCTCTGAGTTCCTCTCCCAGGGGTGTAGGGAGAGAGGTAGCTGGTAAAAGCAGAGTGCTAGTTCTGTGGCCAGGACTGCTGTAGTTCAAACCAACATGGGTTCTCTGGGAGGCCTGTGAGCTTGCTTCAATCTGCTAGCTATTAGGACCAAGGTTCAAATGCAGGTCAAGGACCAGCCTGGGAAGCCTCCAACCTCTCCATGGTCAACTCTTCCCCTCACAGCCCACTGGTCTTGCAAGGTGTCCAACTCTTCCTTAAGCTGAAAGTGGCAAATCCTATCAAATTTCAAACATTTCAGGTATGCCATTTATGGCATACATAAAAAGAACAGAAAAGTTACTTCTACCTGAGTTTTGGTTTTGTAATTGAAAAATCTTATTAGGAGGAAATCTTCACATTCTCTGAGGTGATCTTTAGTTTTTCTTCTTTAGTTTTCGTTGTTTGGTTTGGATTTCCTAAGCATTATTTCTTTTTTCCATCTCCTCTTTGCTTTCTTTTATAAGACAAAGATGCTGTGGACTTGGCTTTCACTTGGTTCACAACGATTCTATGGCAATGTATTAAGTTTCTTTCTCCTAAGTCCACTGAAGTCTTTTTGGACTTGGAGAGAGCTTTTTAAGAAAGAACTTGCTCATTCAGCAGGATTTTCCTCCCCACCCCAAGCTCTGGTTCTGACCTGGAAAAAATAAGAGTGAGAAAGAGCAAGAGAATCCTACAGTCCTGACGCTCAACTTCACAAACCACAAAAAAGAACCTTGCTCCAGTAACGTAATCATGGAGATTTCTGGCACCTTGGTCTTTCAAGAAAAATACATCCATCTGCTGGCACAGGGATCCATCAAACTAAATCCTGTTCAGCATGGAGTTCCCAATTCATTAGTGTTGGAAAGTCTATAGCGAGGCTGGCCGCTCCCACTGGATGACGCCTCCCTGCAGCGCTGTCTGTAAACCCCACAGCTGTGTTTTCACTTAAGGCCACTTCTCCTGACTCCACTGCACCTTGTTCCAGAGGCTCGTTCTATTCTCATTAAGGTTAAAAATGACAGGACAAGGATTCTTCAGTGCTGAGGTTTTACTTGCTCAGAAGAAAAATCATCTGTCTCTAGAGCTATGGTCAATCCATAGGGAAGGCTGCTCTTTAGTATGGAGTCTCAGAAGCCAACCTTGTTGGTTCATCCTAGGTTTGCCTCAGTCAACAAGCCGGTCCCAGGAGAGAAGAGCCCTGGCTTCTCCTGCTCACCTGTCAAGCTGCCTCCTCTTCTGAGGGTTCCTTCACTGCTCACCAGCAGGGGCAGAGCAGTAGAGCTCTGCTGGCCACTGCCCCACACCACCTCTGCCTTTATTAGTGGGTAAGACTAGCACAGAAAAGTTCATTCCCCACCCCAGCGTCTCTGTTAACAGAACAGGCATTCTCTCACCCCAGCTTTCCTGGTTAGGCCTTACCTGGTCACTGGGCCACATTTTTGCCCCTCCAATTCCTGAGCAATATGACAACAGTGAATACAAAGTACGGTGAGCAAGTCTGCACGTGTCACATGCAGTCAGAGGCAGGGATGGTGCAACCAATCTGCTCATCTTACTCATAGCTGGAGCATTTTTGATGATTTTCATGGCCAAAACAGGTGACTGTGTTGAGACATTACCAGATCAGAACCATCTCTGCTCAGAGCTCTGGGGCTCAAGCCAAGCTCAGGGACTGGAGTCGCCCAAAGCTACTTCCACAGGAAAGTGCCAGTGTTGACTGCGGGTACTGCATACGGCCCCTCCAAATGCACGGAGGTGGTTCTGAATCTGGGAGAGATACTATCTGTGTCCCTTTGAGTTTCAAATGTATCAGTTCTGCTACCTAGCTATCTACTTTCTAAAGCTTGTGGTGCTGCCCCAAACAGCGGGAAATATCCTCACTTCAGATGTCACCAGAGACTCCCACTTCCGAGTCTGCTATGCAGCTTCTATTACACACACAGTAGAGAGAAGGGAAACGTGTCAGAAGCAGCAGAAGTGACAGGCTATCTGCTCACTCAGGCAGCTGGTCTAAGCTTTATCCTTGAGTCAAGTTAGCTTATAGGGAAGTAACATATGTAGACAACATGAGCTTGCTCACTAACTTACCTGCCTTCCTTAAGCTATGTTTTAACCATATCCTTCAATTTTCAACAAAGTTTGTTTTAAGAAATAGCTTTATAAAACCTCCTTCTTCATTTGCCATAAATGTAAAATCTGTCCACTATACCATTTAATGCCCCCAATATCAAGCCTCACGTGAGAAACTGCTTTTAGTGTCAGGAAAAGTATCCCTCGACTTTCAATGAAATTTGTTATAAGAAATAACCTTGTGAAATCTCTCTCCTCCCCCCAAAGCAGGACTACTTCTGCCTTTCTGATACTGAAATCAGAAAACATGATGCCCAGTCACAGGAACCATGCTCACTCCTACAGAGGTCACATTACTTCTGCCTCCTATCCCTAGTTTTGATTTTCTGTCTTTCTCTCTATTGTATTCATCTCACTGTTTATTTCCTTTGTTGTAAGTCTTCTCAAATCCTTTTTGGAAATAGATAAGGCAATACATAAGTAAAATAAGGTTTCTTCAAGATATAAGGCAAACATACGTAACAATATGAGATCCAGGCAGGTTCAAATACAACCCGATTAAACAATGATCATGATGGTAGGCATTCAGTTCACGGAAGAAAGAAAACGGGACATTCTCATACAATCCTCAGAGCCAGTGATCAAGCTGGCTCTATTCTTGAAAAAACAGAAGAGAACAGAATGATCTTCCAGGGAATTGGCCTCAGTTTCCAGGGACTTGAGAAGTCAGGGAGTTATATAACGCCAAGCTGGGAGCCAGCAGCTTGGGCCTTGTCTTTCTTCTCTCCCAGACTCCGAGTGGTGGTGGGGTTCTGATGGCCTTAGCCTTTCCACCTGTAAAATGGAGCTGAGTTTCTCTGTGGTCATCCTTGGGGTTTATTTTATGGATGAATGTGAGATTCTAGGTTTACCGGAAGAAAGCACATGTAGTAAGTCCCCGCTATATTTGTCAGAAGAGAAGCTCTGAAGATTTCAGAAGGGCTAGTGCTTACATTTTTAGATGTGTTTTAATGAGAAAGAAGTGACAGTGAAGAATTCTCCTGCATAAGGCTGTCTTATGTAGCCAAGAGCAACTGTCAAAGTTCATGACTTGATTCCATGTTCATTCTGCTTCCTTCCTCCCAGACAAGGCCAAATGTCTGGACAACATATTCTAGGACAACATTCTAAGGTTCTTTCTGATCCTGGGTCAGCCAATCTATCCCCTCCTCCCCTCTCACCACTCCTGCAACCTGGCTTCAACCTGCAGCAGTGGGCTTAGCAGCACTCCTGGCAGAAAAAGCACTGTCCACTGCCATCCACTCATAAAATGCCTGTTGATCTGACAATGCTTACTAGATTGTTCAGAATAATCTGGAAGGGACACCTAAGAAGCCCATACCTGGGGTTATCTGAGGTTCCTATTCTCATCCAAAATAATCACCAGGGTCTTAAACAGCTTTTTTCTTTATAGAACAACATATCAGTCTAACAGATACCATTCTAACTATGGTAAAAATCAGAGAACATATGGGTGTTGTGAAGTTTAAAGAAAGTACAGAAAAAAGCTTACAGTTAAGATGAAAACGCAAAGACCAAAAAAATTCAAAGAGGTTAGCGGAGAGTATTGGGAAGGGCCAGGATCCAGTAAGAAGAAAAACGAACAGACTTTCTATTTGCCTTGCTAACCAAAAAGTCAGCTTTGGTAATAGAGATTCCTTGGATAATCTCACATAGTTGAAAATCATTTAAGAAACTAGACATAATGTTAAATGTTAAAAAAATAAGTTTCACAATAATCTTAGGGGAACATTTTCATTAAGCAGAAACTTGTTTTCCCTCCAACCTTTGTATACTCTCTCTTGGGGCTCTGGGCTGGAACTCAAGGGACAGTCAGAGGCTCTCACTGTCTCAGGAGGTTTACTGTTGGGCATCCTCTGGTCTAACTTTGTGCCCATTAGACTGGACAAGTTCTCCTTCTAGCACTCCTAAGAGTTCATGCTTGGGCTGCGACCCTCCTACCTGGGACACAGGCCCTACTGTATTAGGAAGGAGTACACTCTACTTGTGAGCAGGTGTTCCTATAAACAACAACCAATACTGAGAGGCTAGAAATAAAGGGGACAGCCTCTTTGAGCTATCTGGTTTTGAATCCTGGCTTTATTTCCTATTAGCCGTATAACCCCAGGCAAGTTAGTGTACCTCTTTGTACCTCAAGTTTCCTCCTCCGTAAAATGGGGATAACAAGAGTACCTACTTAATAGTGTTGATGTGAAAATTAAATGAGGAAAAACACATTAGAACAGTACCTGGCTATGGCAAACACTCAATAAATGTTCCTGCTGTAATAAGGCCTGGGGTTATTTCTTATAATGAGTTGAGATAAACATTTAAAAGATGACACCCTGGGACAAGCTGACTGGGACTCAACAGTTCCAAAGGTGATCACTTTAAAACGTGAGGAATTTCCATAATGATAGGGTTCAATTTCTTAACTGGAGCAATATTTGGGAAGCCACTTCCCTGTATGCAGGTCTCCTGTGGGCACTCAGCAGGAGGATGCAATGCTTCAAAGCTTCACATGTCTGCTTCAGCAGCCCCACCAGCATTCATGGTGCTCCTGGTGGCCATGCTGATATGGGCTCTTCTATCATAGGGTGGCTCTATTGCATTCTCTCATGACCAGGTCTCCTAGGCTGTTTCTGACTGAGGCAGCAGGCAGGGAGGACGCCATGCCCCTAGATGAGGCTTACTGCTCAAAAGCAAAGCTTCAAAGGCCTGCCAGGTTGGCAGATGTGCCTCAGCATGGAGGCTTCCCAGCACCTCTGCACCAGCAACAACTTGTCTGTAAATCTCTGCTTGGGAAAGGCAGAGGCCACAACGACCTGCTAGAGCATGGCAGAGGGCTGGCTTCTGACAGTCCGGAGACATGAAAATTGCTTCTATTGCTTCCAGTCTGATTCTTCGCATTTATTCTCAAGCTGGAACACGTCTCTAGCTGTATATTTGTTTAACTATCATACCATCCCAAGTAGATTATAAGCTCCAATAGAGAAATCCCAATTGACTACTTTTTGTGATCCCCCACATACTTTTATTAAATAAAGGATATCTAGAAGATGTAGGGCCCTGCAATAAGCAGTGGGAATAACAGGTTCTATGTTCAACCAGACACAGCGTCGAGCACTTCATGTGTACAGGTACTATTCCTCCTATTTGAAAGGTGAGGAAACTAAGGTTCAGAGAGGTTAAGTAACTTGCCCACCCAAGGTCAGGCAACATATAAATCAACACTTGGCAGACCTGGAAATGGAACCCAAACCCATCTCACTGGAGTCTGCATTTGCCACTGGGCCACACCTGCTATTTCTTCTCCCATGAACAAACAGGGCACCGTGTTGGAAGCGAGGGCTCCAACGATTTACTTCTCTCCTCTAGATTTAATAGATATAGGACAGCAGATGGCATTCAGAGTGTCAGCCTTCCAAGTCCCACTGGCAAAGGCATTACTGAAGAACAAGATGGGTGGCTCCTTCCGTCCACTGGAATTTAAGACAGGTAGCCTTAGTGAAAGGCTGAGCAGACCGACCTGCCCAGTTTCAGGTGGAGAAGCTGGACTGAAGGAAGCAGACACCTGGGTGGGCCTGCTGGAGGCAGTGTCCTGCTTGCACACTGGAGGTGCCAGGTAAGCCAACTTGAGTGAAAGCAAGCAAGAAAGAGAGAGATGGGCTGGCTCTGCTTTTTCAATTCAATGAACCTGCCCTCTGGTCGACACGGCTCAGTCACACAGTTAGTAATAAGACCAGAAGTAGAGCCAAGGGCTTCTCACTCTCAGGGTTTATGAAAAGCTAAAAGAAGAAACACCAGCCAGCTAGTCAAAATACTGGATAGCAAGAATAAAGAAAAAAAAAGCAACAACCACACAAACTAAGATTAATATAGGATCTATTATTATCCTATTGAAAAAAATGGGTTGGGGATTCACATAGCCAACTTCTACTACTGAAGTCATGGGCCCCTCTCCATGACTTCATCTGTAAAGTGAAAGCCTCAGCACAGAGATTCTCTTTGGTTCCTTCTGGCCATCTATTTCACAATGCTGTGAGCAAGCACTGGTTGAGCACGGTCCCTGTGTTGCTTGGCACCATGCCAGGCACCATGGGAGGTACGGGGGAAAATGCATAGTCTAGGCTGGCAGAGAGGACTAAGTCACACTGACTCCAATGCTGTCAGAGCTCAGAGAAGGATCTGGTAGAGTGGCCTGCATGGAGCAGATGAGGCCTGAGGTCAGTCTGGCAGGACAGTGAGGATTTGAAAGGCATAGTCGGGCGACTTCAGGTAATGGAGAAAACATAAGACCTTTAGCTCTCCTAGGGCACAGACCATATGGGTCATGTCCATCACTGTGTCCCCAGTACCTACCAGAGTCTCTGGCGAAGTAGGCACTCAAGAAATAATTGTTGAAGGAATAAACGACCAAAACCAGAGAAATAAGAATGAACATGCACTGTTCGGTGAATACGTATGAAGTTGGTTTGACTACAAAGTAGAGGGCACAACTTGGGAATAGATAAATTAATATTGATGATAGTCACAAAAATGGTCAAGATTTATTAAGCTTACTTAATAAATCTTTCTGTGCTAAGCACCTTAATGTGTTCTCTCCCTGGATTCTGTTAACAACAGTGGGGGCTGTGACCATTCCTACTTTATGTATTTATTTATTTAGAATCTTTTTGTGTGTGTGTGTGTGTGTGTGTGTGTGTGTGTGTGTGAGGAAGATCAGCCCTGAGCTAATGTCCATGCCAATCCTCCTCTTTTTGCTGAGGAAGACCGGCCCTGAGCTAACATCCATTGCCAATCCTCCTCCTTTTTCCCCTCTTTTTCTCCCCAAAGCCCCAGTAGATAGTTGTACGTCATAGTTGCACATCCTGCTAGTTGCTGTATGTGGGATACTGCCTCAGCAAGGCCCGACAAGCGGTAGGTCGGTGCACGCCCAGGATCTGAACCCTGGGCCGCCAGTAGCGGAGCGCGCGCACTTTACCGCGCGCCGGCCCCCATTCCTACTTTATAGCTGGGGACGTGGAGGCTCATACAAGTTGGGAAGCTTGTCTCAGGTCACACAACTGCAGCCTTGAGACTTGAACTCCAGGACCCTGACTTTCAGTTCAGTACTTTCCCAGAAGGCAAAAGACCCTCAGGTTACATCTGACAGAGGCTAAAACCTGGACCCTCTTCTATTTGCACTCCCCTCCTAGGCCACCTGTAGCTTTATGATGTACATTACTTTCCGATAGCAAGCAACCCCTGAGGTGAAACCAGGCCTCTCCCCAGGTGCAATGCTGGTGTCCCACAAAGGTGAATTAAAAAACCCACTTTTTGTTTTGAGATAATTATAGATTTACAGAAACTGCAAAGATAGTACAGCCAGGTCCCATGTACTCTTTACCCAATTTCAAGAACGTTATATAAATGGAATCATACAGTAGTTTAAAACAGCTCTTCAAAGTTATCCTAAGATTAGGACTTAATCCATTTCTTAGATTTGTTGAAGAATATAAAACAACGACAACCAACAAGAGAAATTAAAAAATTAAGCAGAATAAGGAAAGTTTTATCCTAGTTCTGCCACTTCTAGCTATGCAACTTTTGACAAGTTACTTAATCCTAAGCCTCAGTTCCCTCATCTGTAAAAATGGGTATAACATTTAGGGATTAAATGAAGTAACATGTGAAAGTACTTAGCAAGCGGCAGGTACTCGATGAATTCTTGCTGTTTGTTATTATTAATAATAAGCCAAGGAAGCCTCTGGGCTTCTTCATAGAAAATCAGGCTCTTACTGGTCACAGATGATTAAGGAAATGACCACGCCAGCCCTTAAATGACCCCAGGTTATTCTTCCCTTTGCTTCCCAAGACTCCACTTGGAAACCACGGGCGTACTTTTAAAAGGCACTTCCAATAGGCATCTTCATGTGCACACCCTCCTGAGAACACACAGCCACTCCCCATGCCAGATTCACCAGGGGGCCTAGAATTCTGAAAGTGAGAAAAATGGCCAAGAGCTCTCTGTTTAGCACAGAATGCCTCCAGAGGACAGCCAGGGTTTGTGTGGAGGCCCCCAGCAGTACACTGAGCACAGAGAAGGGGACAGTGCCAAAGAGAGGCAGGGCTCAGATGTCTGATTGAATTAGGTGCTGCATGGATACCCCACAAAGCTCAGCATCACTCAAAGGCTGTATGTGTTAAGGGTGACAATGGCCCACACTACCCACGGGGTCACCACTACTTTGACTAGCTAGGGAAATCTGAAAAAAATCTCCCCAAAAATCACATATGCAAAGACTCCATTATATAGTTGAGAGAGCACTCGACTTCGAGCCTTTGAGTAGCTGGGAACCCAGCACAAATGACTAGCTATATCTTAAGCAATATGCCCAAGGTCCATTGAAAACGAACAAAAACGGGTATTCAGGATCCTTCATGATTTATTGAAAGTGACTTTGTCTGTGCCTTTGCATGGCACCAGCAGGGGTGGGATCGAGGGCGCTCCTCTTGATGGCAGGGTCACCCCATGTGTCTCCTGTTCCCTTGGACTTTTCAACTCATCTGGCCTGAATTTACTCACTCACTTTTCCCCTTTGAAGGTAAAGAATACGGCCTCATCTATCACTGACATGTTCAGTTTCAAAAGGACTGGGAGTGAAGTCACTCTTTTTTTTTTTTTTTTTTAAACAAATGAGAAGGGCTCAACTGGGAAGAGAGAGAAGGAGGTAAGGAGGGAGGGAAGCAAGTAAGACGAGAGCTAATGATGGCTGCTTTCCTCCAGCTCCATGCGGAGCAGGAAGCCCTCGTTTGGCTCATGGTGTGGGGACAGAGGCTTTTGTGGTGTGCCACCTGTTGTTCCTCAATGCCTGTGTGTGCTCACCACAGCCTCTCTCACTAGATTTTCTATTGTGTTCCTGGTCCTGCTTATTGTACTTTGGAAGGCATGCTTATTCCTGATGCTCCCAGGAACACTTATTTACCTTGAATAGAGGAAGAACCTATGGCAGGATAGTAGAAGTGCACCAGACTTCCATGGCTGACCGCCTTGGGGGTGTCTTTAACTGAATGTCCCCAAAGCACCTCAAGCTCAGAGATCCCCAACTGATACCGGCTCTTCCTCCCTGGGTGGTGGAGGGACTTTCCTGGGTGGCAGCACAACTACCCAGCTGCCCAGTCAGAAACCCAGGAGTAACCAGATGCTCCCCACTGCCTTTTTTGGTTTTGATTCCACCTCAGTAACCCTCTCATCAGTACCTGTAGGCCTTCAGGTTAGGGCCCCAGTGGGTCTCACCTGGATTACTGCTGCAGCCATCTAACTGGCTTTCTTGATGTTCGTCGTGACCTCTTCCAATTCATTCTCTACAGAGCTGCCAGAGTGATCTTTCTATACAGAAAGTCCTATCCCATCACTTCCATATGTGAAATGCTTCAACGGCACCAAGCTGAATTCAAGAAAACACTCATATTTCAATACAGAGCAAACAAAGTCCTCCAAGTTTGGCCCTGGTTACACCTCCAATAGCATCTCCCACTGTTACCATGAGCCCTTCCTATAACACAGCCACACCAAGGGACGGCGCATCCCAGAACAAACCAAACCCCTGCATTGCTCTGCCTGGAACATCCTTGGAGAAGCAATTCCCAACCTACTCTCAACTGCTCTCCTTTACTAGGAATCTTCTTCTGGCTCCCATAACCCAGCACAGAGAGTGCTCTGGACCATGTGTTTCTTGGGGACAGAGCTATGTCTTATCTGTCTTGCAATGACTGACACAAAGCCGATAATCAATGTTGTTTTCTGAATGCTTTTGCTGTAGTGTATTTTCCCATGGAAGAAAGATGGCAGGCTTCTACTTAGCTTGGCTGAGATTGGTCATTTCACAGATTTCTATCAAACATTAGCTGCACATCCTTCCCAGGCAAGCAATCCTTGGCCTCTCACCCACATCAGGCTTTCTTCCCACCACATTACACTCCAGCTGTTCTGAGAAAAACCCAATTCCAATGGCAGTCAGAACTAGCAAGCTGCCTTGTTGACTGTAATTTTTAAAAGCCTCTCGGTTATGAGATTAAAGCATGATTGGGTGAGTCACTGACATGGGTGTTTGCATGTAATCGGCAAAGTCCTGTGCCTGGCACCACTCACCATTCCAACTTCATGCAGCAGTCAGAAGGATTTATGTAGAAAGTTTAAAGGTTTTTCTCTTATCATCCACACCTTCCTTTAAAAAGATACAATCCTCACTTTTATGCCAAGTCTTAAGCAAGAGAAGCCTCATATCTGTTTAAAAGCCTCTCGTAGGGCAGCTTCTGATGCCCACATCTCCTTTTCAGATGGCTCCTGGAAGGCACCATGCCTGGCAAGGCTCCCAGGACCAACTCCATTCCAAATCTGCTCAGGTGTGTCTATCTCTGTTATTGGAACTGTTTTCCAAAAGAAACTTCTGGGCCTAGGAAATAAGTGTTTAAAAAGGAAGGGAGAACCTACCCATAAATCCTTAAACTATAAAACTTCCAGAAGAAAATGGAGGAGAAAATCTTTGTGACCATGGGCTAGTCAAAGATTTCTTAGATATGACACCAAAAGCACAATCCATAAAAGAAAAATTCAATAAACTGGACTTCATCAAAGTTTAAAACTTGCCCTTCAAAAGAGTATGAAAAACATGCCAAGAGAATGAAGGAACAAGAGAATGAAGAGACAAGCTGAAGACTGGGAGAAAATATTTGCAAATCATATATCTGACAGAGGATTTATATCCAAAATATAAAAAGAACTCTCAAAACTCAGTAATAAGAAAATAACCCAATTAAAAAATAGGCAAAGATATAAACAGACATTTACCATAAAAGATGTGCAAATAGGGGCCGGCCCGGTGGCGCAAGCGGTTAGGTGCGCGCGCTCCGCTGCGGCGGCCCGGGGTTCGCTGGTTCGGATCCCGGGCGCGCACCGACGCACTGCTTGGTAAGCCATGCTGTGGCGGCGTCCCATATAAAGTGGAGGAAGATAGGCACGGATGTTAGCCCAGGGCCGTCTTCCTCAGCAAAGAAGGAGGAGGATTGGCGGATGTTAGCTCAGGGCTGATCTCCTCACAAAAAAAAAAAAAAAAAAAAAAAAAAAAAAAAAAAATGTGCAAATAGCAAATATGCAGATGAAAAAAATGCTCAACATCATCAGTTATTAGGGAAACACAAATTAAAACCATAATGAAATACCACTACATACCTATTAGCATCACTAAAAAACCAAAACAAACAAAAAACTGACAATACCAAGTGCTGCCAAGCATGTACATAAAGAAACTAGAACTCTCATATGTTGCTGGTGAGTGGTATAGCCACTCTGGAAAACAGTTTGGCACTTGTTTATAAAGTTAAATATATACTTGCCATATGACCCAGCAATTCCTCCTTCTAGGTATTTAGCCAAGTGAAATGAAAACTTAACCGTCACACAAAAGCCTGTAGGCTAATGTTTACGGCAGCATTATTTCATTATCGCCCCAAACTGGAAACAACTCAAATATCCTTCAACTAGTAAATGGATAAACAAACTGTGGACCATCTACACCACGGAATACTACTCTGCAATAAAAGGGAGTGACAATTGGTACACACAACCACATGGGTGAACCTCAAATCCATGACGCTAAGTGAAAGAAGCTAGACTCAAAAGGCTACCAACTGTAGGATTCCATTTATATGACATTCTGGAAAAGGCAAAACTATAGGGACAGGAAACAGAATAGTGGTTGCCGGGGACTAAGAGTAGGGGAGAGGGGTTGACTAAAAAGGGGCAAACAGGAACTTTCTGGGGTAATGGAACTATTCTATATCTTGATTATGGCACGTGTAGCTTGCAGAACTGTACGCTAAAATTATACCTTACTAGAGAAAAAAGTAATTCTGGCTAAAAATGTGACTGGTGGGTCTAGTGCTTAAGGTGTTAGGAGATTCTAGTGACAGTACATAAAATCTGCCCTTTCATGGAAACGGCAAAGAGAGGACTCAAGAGTTGATCAAGCCCTCAAACAGTAAAACAAATGCAAGTCAAAACAATAATAAAACACCATTTCTAACCTAGCATATTAACAAAGATTAAATAAAACCCATAAACTCTCAATTTGGTGAAAGGCAGTGACAACGCACTATTGTTCCCTGCTGGGGAAACCCTAAATTAGTCTAACCATCCTGGAAAATTATTTGACAGTTTGTATCAAAAGTTCTAAAAATGGAGGGGAAGTAGGTGGGAGTGGGGAGACGAAAGGGGTAAAGGGGCACATATGTACAGTGATAGGTAGAAACTAGACTTTTGGTGGTAAACACATTGCAGTCTATAAAGAAGCCAAAATATAACGATGTACACCTGAAATTTACATGTTATAAACCAATGTGACCTCAATAAAATAAAATAATCAAAAAAAAAGCTCTAAAAATGCACACTCTTTAGGATACACAGAAAAATGTTATTACTAGGTGATGAGGGACTGATGGCTATTTTTGGCTTACTTGTTAACTTCTCAATTTTTATAAAACAGACATGTATTACTTTATTTATTTATTTATGTTTTTGGTGAGGAAGATTGGCCCTGAGATAACATCTGTGCCAATCTTCCTCTATTTTGTATGTGGGATGCTGCAACAGTGTAGCTTGATGAGTGGTGTGTAGGTCCATGCCTGGGATCCGAACCTGTGAACCCTGGGCCGCCAAAGTGGAGTGTGGGAACCTAACCCCTATGCCACCGGGCCAGCCCCTTACTTTTATAATAAAATAATAAAAGTTAATAAAAAAGAGAAAAGTATTACAGAAAAAAAGTTAATCCCCTGAGAAAATAATCCAAACTCATTTTTTAATTTTATGCATAAGAATATTAATTGCAGTGTTATTTACAACAGCAAAAACCAAAACAACCAAACTGTAACAACATTAGGGAAGGGTTATGTAAATCGTGGTATATTTATACAAATGGAATACTTTGCAGCTCCCACTTGAGTGACTTGGAGTGTGATGTGCAAAACTTCATCTCCTTCCCTTCCTTGTTCACAAAGCTTGCATGGTATCCCGTTAGTGAATCCAGTGCCAACTCCTGAGTGTTTCAAGACATGCCTCAGTCTGATTTCTTACTGCTACACTCCCTCCACACACCCAACCAAACTGGACGGCTCCCCGTTTCCCCATGGAGCAGGAGGAGACGACTCTTCCTTGCCCCTGCACCTCCACTTCAAATCCTTTCACTTGTCCAGACTCATCTGAAGGATCACAAACGAGGTGAAGTCTTTCCAGGCCATGGCTGCTGGTGGCCACCATCCCTGTACTGTAGTCCTTACTGGGTTCTTCTCTGTGAGAGGTGGCTCTTTTGTGAGGAAGCAATGGGGCCTTTCTCAGCATCTGGCCCCACAGCTAACATCCATTTGGTGTTACATGTCAGGCACTGTTCTAAGTGTTTCCTGGGTACAACTCATTTAACCTAACAACATCTCGATGGCATAGGTACTATTTATCATCTCCATTTTACCTATTGTTGGCTCAGGAACATGTTATCTCATTTTACTCATTATGATCTTAGGAAACTGAGGCACAGAAAAGTTACAGTCACACAGCTAAGCAAAAGAGTCAGGATCAGAACCCAGGTGCTCTACACTCAGCAACTATTCACTGACTTGAAGCTGGTGGCAACAGGAGAGTTGAGTCTGGGTCCGGGTTAGTCTGGAGCAGAAGCATGTTCCAAAAAGGAGTTCAGAGCTAGGCCTCTGGGCACACAGGACAGATCTCCACAGGGACCAAGAAGAAGTCCTCGGCAACGAGGAGTCAGGAATTCACGCCAGGAAGCTGGAGAGCCAGGTGGGTGGAGGAAAGGGAGAAGCTCAAGCAGCTCTGCTTCCCCTCTGCTGGAGCTCAGAAGCGTGCACCGGCAGGCCAGCCGGGGAGGCAGGCAAGACTGTGAGCTCGGCTGGCCCGAAGCTTGTAGGGAGAGCTAAGTCCCAGTACTTGGCTGGGGGGAGGGCAGGAGAATGGAAGGGCAGAGCTGCTTGTTATTTACAGAATGAAACTGATTGTAGCAAATCAGTTTCAAACGGCCTGATGGCCAAGCAGGCATCCTCAGAGCTCAGTAACAGCTCCCTGATCAAATGTGCTTCAAACCCAGCAGACTGTTATCCATTAGCAAATTTTCTTATTTAGGAGACTGCCAATTTAATGATGACAAGCAGATAAGAAACCTGCTGGGCTTCCCTCCCTGGGTGTTGCCCTTCGGGTCTGCACTCATTTCCTTCCACTCGGGCAGACTTCCTTTACCCTGGGAGGTCACAATTGAAGGGGCAATTAAGTAATTCCTAATTTATTTTCAGCATTTCTAGCATTTTCTTATAGGAAATTGCTAATTTCTATTTTGTACAGGAGAAAATTTTTCTGAACAGAATGATCTTGTTTCTAACTGACTTTTAAAGTGGCCCCTTCAAACCCTAGCTAGTGTTTTCATGTAAAACACTAATGCGGTCACTTCCCACACACAGCCCAAACTCAACATGTTGTCTAGGCTTTTCCTGCGTGCCCCCTTGTTCTATTTGTGTCTCTATTTTCACCATGAGACATTAAGGTACTCTGAGGGATGGGACACTGAGAGCTGAGACCACGTTCTAATCTTCTCTTTGTCCCCAGTACCCAGCGTAGTACTTTGTATCTCGTAGATATTCAAAAAATATGTGAGAAATTAAAAACATAAGTCAAGAGGGATATTCTCAAGTTGCAAAATAATTTTAAAGCTCTTTATTTCTCTTTAGTATAAAAATGTCTGTCATATGCCATTTAAAATGGGAATGGAATAAATGTCACAAAATAAAATAAACTTGTTACAATACTACCATTCTTTAAAAATGTGGGCATTTCTTGAGGAATAACAGGACCACAACTTCAAGTTCTAGACTACATTGGGCACAGTGTCCTCGAGCACCCACTGGCCTCGGGTGACATTCAGAGTGCTGTGAACAGCTTTTCACGTGCCTTTTCTGTGCCAACACTGTAGATTTATGGGTGAGAAAGAAATACCAGCAAGACATCTGCCTTCTACACAGCTGATAATCGAGAATGCAGGTAGGGAGGGAAAGGATGGGAATAAAGAAACAAAACTACAATATGAAATGAATGAAAACCTATGAAGTCCTGCATCCGGCACCCAGAGAAGGAGAGGTGGGGAAGGAGGCCTGAGCTCTTTAGAGAAGGAGACAGCCTATTTGGAGCAGGCTTCCGGAGGAAGTGGGGTGGGTGGGACTGGGGGGAAGCAAGTGGAGGCCTGGGCTATTGGAAGGCAGGGAAGGAGGACTGAGTGGGGTCTAGGGTTAGTGGGAAGTAGGGAACCCCAAACACAGGCCACATCACAGAGGGCCTCCAAAGCCAGGAGGCATGTGGATCTGATGGAGCAATCCAGTAGTTCTCAAAGGCCAGTCTGAGATCAACAAAATGAGAAAGGTTTTCCACAAAGCTCAACCAAGTCAATGTCAGAGATTGCCCCATACTGTGAAATTATGTCTTTCCTTCGTTTTGGTGCTAAAATGTTTTCATTTATAAAATCATGGATACAGTAGATGGTAACTGGCTTTTTAAGACAATGTCTTTGTTTGGCAAAATAAAAACCTAGCAATTCTATATCTTGTCCCAGAATACTGATGGAAACCTTACTGGTCCATGAAATTTGCTTCAGGAGACGGCAGGTTTTTGAGTGACAGGTGAAAGCAGCATCTGGGGGAACTCAGTCCAGCAGTGGAGTTTAGGACAGACAGCAAATAGAAGCAGAGCCCTCAACTCACTGAACCACGAAAATTGAAATCAACTGGGCCTGCCCCACCCAAGAAGCGGTCATGGTTGAAATCTAAGGATCAGCTGCAAGGGTTCCCTTTCCCCAATGCAGGTTTTACTAACGTCAAAGGATTCCACGTCTCTTATGTAGCTGTTTGGCTCATATTCGAGTGACGTGGGGTGTGACGGGGGGGCAGGGTGAGGACGTGCAGAGTGTCCTGTGAATAGAAAGGGGAGAGTCCAGGCCCTTCCTAATCATGAGTTCAATTACCTGAAAGAAAGGGCCCTGGAGGAGCCAAATCTGTTCCCTCTGTCAAGGCCACTAAGCTGGAAGGCTCACATCTCAGAGAGGAACAAGGGGCGCCAGCCACTACCCTTCTCGACCCCCAGAAGCTTCTTATATATCATCTTGTCAGCGTGACAGCCCTTTGTCTCACTTCACTGCCCCCTGGAAATGCTGGGGACTTTGAGTCATCTGGGCACACTCTCAACTCCACTGTGATGGGAGTTTTCTCCTCTTCTCAGTCGGCCCAGCAGCAACTAACACAGAACCTCTGTCTTGCAGAAATCGTTTCCATTAAAAGCAAAACCAAGCTCTGCTCAGATTGCACAGAGCGAGCATTGGACTGGGGATCCCACTATGGTATACAAATCATTCCCATCTCGTCTTGGGGGTGGGGGATAGCAGCTGACATTAGCTCACCCCAGAGGGAATCTTTGAGAGGCAGGTGGGGCGATTTGGTGCCTTGTCCACCTTTCCAGGCCGGTGAGCCAGCTCTCTGACAAGCCTGAGCATCTCCATTCCCAGGCTGGCACACTGGGGGTCACTTTGCCTTCCCCTGGAAAGCCTCTTCTGCCAGGCTCCCCGAGGGGCACAGCTTGGTCTGAGGACACGGAGGTGAACAGAGAAGTGCTCAGGACGCCTCAGAAGCACTGCCAGTCCCCTCAGGTGCTGGAGCTTCCTGGCTCCTCACACCTGTCCAGGCAGCTCCCCCTTGAGAAAGTCCTCATTACACCCTGTTCTAAACCCTGTACACCTCGGCAAGTAATCAAACACTCAATCCTTTTATTCAAAAGGGAAGGAACCCTCTCTGATTCATAATGTGCATTTAATTCTTTTACATAAACACACCTCTCTTCTAGAGCTTCAGTCCCTCCCCCAGATTACAACTATCATCATCTTTTTAAAAAGACCAATATGTACAGAGATGCTTAGACACCTTAAAACACCTGGTTAAAAACAAGCACTGTGCAGGTGCTGGAGATACAAAGATGAACAAGTCACTGTCTTTACCCTTAAGGAACTCACAGTCTTAGAGAAGGAGACTGGGAAGCAAATGGAAAACGACAAGGCAATGTGACAATGTGATCAAGACAGGTGACAGGTATAAATAAAGTGCTCAGGGAGCCCGAAGTGGGAGGGATAGATGGGATGGCTAATGCAAGCTTTTCTGCACAGTATGTGGAATTTTAATCATCAGGTTCCTGGCAACCAAGAAAGGTTTATATGGGCAGGGGTAGGGCTTTTGCCTTCTATAAGAAATGAGCCTGGATACAGCAAAGCAGAAAGAACCAGTAGGCAAGTGAAAAGCTTCTAGAAGCAGGGTAGGAGCCAAGTTTACTTTCTAAAGTTATATAAAAAGCAGTCTTCAGAGTTCTGCTGAGGATCTGTACTGGCCATTCCGACCAAGAGCAGAAGCATCAGCTACTGGTCCTCACCAGCAGCCACTGCACTGGAAGGCACCTAGTAGCAAAGGTCACACTAGGACCATCCCTGGAGAACCCAGGCTGGTAGATGGCACACCTCTCTCTCCGTCTCTGGCTACTTTCTGTTCCCTCTAATCACTCCAATCAGAGTTTCTTCTTACAACATTAACTTCTGAGCTTGAACCAAATGCTTGAACCCGCTCTAGCTGCCTTCTCTAGTCCAGACTTTATCGGTAATAGATGGAATATTTTGATTTCAGTCTGACTCGCATGTCTATTTTTCAGTGGGTTCAGAACTCAGAGAGAGAGGAGCGTGATGGAATGTATTCCCTAAATCTCAACAGGGCAGGCATTCTACCCCTTTCAGCTCTCCTTCACCAATCATGCCCTCCACTTTCATACCAGGCGATTCAGGGCTTCACTTCCCAAGCTAGCCTTCTTTCACTAATCCCATCTACCTAATAACCGTCAGGTTTGGTATTCCTTCAGCCCTGAGTCAACTGACCATGCCCTCGCTTTTCTCTTACTGGAGTTTCTTTAAGTACACAGAGTTCTTCTCAAATTCACCAAGCAACTTTAGGGTAGAAAGTTTGTCTTCCACTGCCAAAGGTGCCTTCATAGGAGCACTATGAGCAGTATTTGTAACACAATAGGAACTCAAGAAATATCTGTCCAGTAAGGGTCGGAGATCATGTCTGAGTCCGTATTTTTAACAACTTCCAGAATAATACTACCCATATTCCTTCTAATTGCTGAAAATTATGAGTAAATGACTATGTGACATGCCTAAAGGAAGGGTGAGTACATGAAAAGTTTAGGGTTATAATAACAAGCTGCTCAGCAAAGTTTCTCTGACACTTAATGATATATGTTAGTTTTTATGCATATGTTAACAGCCACACATAAGTGGCTATAATGAGTGTTACTTATATACAACTAGGTCAAGTTTTCCAATCTGTCTCTTGTTCATGCCTCGGGATGCATAAATTTGGAATGTTTTCCTCGATTCCATAGGACACTGAAGTGCGATAACTAAATCAACCCCTCTCTGTCTCAAAGGCAAGATTTCAATACCCTCTGCTGGGAATTCCTGTGCTCCCATGTTCTCCCTGAAGCAGGAGGCTCCAGCTGCTCCACTCTCCTCCACAGAGGCCATCCTACACAAGCTGGTGCTGAATGGCTCAAAAGAGCATAGATTCTTGGCTGTGGATTTATTTATAAATGAGATGGATAAATCTAAATGAAAATTTTGCTAATACGATTATTATGAAACTGGTAACTGGGGAAAATCTGACAGGGTGATAAATATTCTTTAAGCTTCACTGATTCTAGAACTACCTTTATGGCTGAAGTAACGCACTGTCTGTCAACATTTAAACGGAAGCCCTGAATTTCAAGCAGAAGCCTTCCTGTACTGTTTATCACTACCCTTAAGAGAGGTGTAGCAATTCTTAGAGTGGCAGAGATTACAGAGAGTGACTCTGTTCTCCTTAGTCTTAATTCAATTGGATTTCCTTATAATTATTCACGTCAGGCCAACCCAAACAAGGCCTGAAAGCTATGATATTCAGGAGGTAAGAGCAACAAAAAACGCCAGTGAAGTTACAAATGTTCTCTGAGGATCTGAAAATGCAATAACAGTTCTCAGCACCATTTCAAATGGGTTCTTTATTGATTCTAATGAGCAGAAAGAAGGACTTCAGCTTGGGGCAGGAGATCAACTCTCCAGTCTCAATGTTAGCAAGAGTTTAGCAAGATGCTTTCAACCACCTCTCTCAATCATTTTAAATGTCAGGACCCTTAGGGGTATTTTTTATAATGGCTAATGCACATAGGAAATGTCTATGGTGTAAACCATAGAACAATATGAAAGATGAAGGAATAATCCAAGACCACAGTCACTGGAACATTTCAGGAGACCTAGACATGGCTTTGAGAGAGGGACAGAGAGAGACAGAGAGACAGACAACCCCCCATGAAGGCAGAAAACTCCTGACAGGTGTTTCCATCATAGGTGCTCTTATTCATAGGCTACTAGAAAGAGTATAAATTGGTACAACCTTTCTGGAAGGGAACGTGGCAATGTTTCAAGATTCTTAAATATGTCTATATCTCTGACCCTATCATCACAGTTCCAGGACTGTCCTAAGGAAATAATCAGAGATCAGGGTAAAGATTTATGAATACAGACGGCCACGGCACTATCATTTATAGTATCAAAAAGTCAGAATCTGAATATCCACAATTGGGGCATGGTTAAATGTTTAAGAGCATATTCATATGATGGTATATCACATAGGCATTATAATGTTTTAGAAGAATTTTGAATGATATAGGAAAAAACTCATTATATAATATTAAAAAGCAGAGTATAAAAATTATATGTATGTTATGCTAACCACTCCTCCCTCCTGCCATGAAGTGGTAAGAGGGAAATTCATAAGGAATTATAATAAACCAAAATATTAATAGTGGTTATTTCTGGGTGATGGGATTATAGGTGATTTTGATTTCTTCTTTATGCTTTTGTATTTTCTAATATTAGAATATATTTGTATACTTTTATATAAGCATAAGAATATACTTCTGCTTTTATAATCTGATTTAAAGCTTCCTTTCTAAGGAAAAAGTGGGGATCAGAGGGCCCGAACTAAGCACTGGGGCAGGAGGAAGTGTGTCTCACTCTCCTGTCTTATCTAGCGCCATGTGGCTGCTCATTCTAGAGCGCTCCTCACTAGAGCTCATTTCTATACAGCTGAAGGACCACATGGATGCTGCTGGCTCTCAAATGGTTACCTCTAGGTGAGCCCTCCCAACTGACCTCCAGACCTCTATGCCCACATGCTTATTCCACACCTCTACCGGCTCTGTGTCCAGCTGGCCCCTCAAACTCAACAGACCCTAAATGGAAGTCATCATCTTTCTTCTCAACTCTCCTATCATATGGTGTTTCCTGGGCAGTATGTGGTACTGCATCAACCCACGTGTCTAAACCTGAAACCTGATTCCCTGATTCCTCGCATCTCCCTCACTACTAGGCCCTCGTCCTTCCACATCTAATCAAGATAGTCCATTTGTCAAGGCTTGCCAATTTTCCTTCCTCTCTTGGATCTGTATTTTTCTCTTTCCCAGTCTCTATCTCAGGTCTGGCCCTTGTCATTTCTCTCTTGGAATGTAAGCTTCCTTTATTTTGTTCTCTTTTAGTCTACTCTCCATACTACAGTAAGTAAGCTCTTTCTAAAACAGTTCTGATCATGTCACTTCTGTATCTGAAATCATTCCATGGCTCCCCCAGCTCACTCCTGAAGACTTCAAGGCCTAGCCTCTGCCTCCTTCTCTAGCTACTCCCATTCTTCATGCTCTGCGCCACATAACCTGGAACAATCTGACGTGGCCCAAATGTGCCATCTCTCGCCCCTTCCATGCCTGCACCAGCAGTTTGCTTGAAATGCCCTCCCTTGCCTTTGGAGCCTGGCTAGCCCCTCAAGTCTTTTAAAAGACCTAGACCTAGTGTACACACTGCCCCTGCTGGGAAATGTTCCCCGATCCCCTGAGACCAGGCCAGTCCTCTCCAACACAGTCTCACTGCATTCTGGGAGAGCTCTGTCACAGTCTCACTGCACTCTGGGAGAGCTCTGTCACAGTCTCACTGCACTCTGGGAGAGCTCTGTCACAGTCTCACTGCACTCTGGGAGAGCTCTGTCACAGCACTTCTTATTTTCTGTGTGGTCTGCTGGTTCCTTCACTACACTATGAACTTAAGAACTGGGACTGATCTTATTCCTTCATCCCTCATTTCCAGCACCTAGCACATAGTAGGTACCCAATAAATGCTTTCTGAAGACATGCTGAATGATGGCCTCTATGACTAAGAAAATAGAGACCAATTCTACAGACAGATCCAACCACCTAATCAACAGCTTACTCTGTGCTCAAGTGATGACATAAATAATAAGACGAAGGAAGAGCCAGATAGGATAGTACGCCCGTCCTTACCTTGCACCAAATATCATACTGTACAAAAATTAAACAGCAGAGAGCTGGAATGCTCATTTCTTGAAAACAACTGCATTGGAGAGAAGGAACAGAGACATTCTTAACTATAATTTTTAAATACATGAAAACAAAACATATTGCTACATATAGCAACAGGGGTGGGGTGGGAGGAGAAATACCATATAGCTTCCTCAGAGCCATGTTTTGCTGGGAGCACCCCCCACCTATGGTGTACCTCACAAGATGGTGGAGCCAGCATCTCTGCAAGTGGGCTTGGGAGACAGGGTAGCCGGGACGAGACCTGACTGTGAAGAGGCTGCCAAGCTTGCAGAGGTGGGAAATTAGAACCACTGCTCTTTTTGCCTCAGGCTAGTTAAAGCTACCTGACTGTAAATAGGGTAAGGGAACTGGTGCTAAACTGATTCATTCCTCTACTTCTATGCTCCAGTTGGACCTGCTAAGCATGGAACTAATCAAAGGAATAATTTACTTAATTGCATGAAACCATCCCGAGAGCTAACTTAGCACAACTGTTCTCCATTACCCAGCCCAATTCCCCAGCGCTGGGATGATGAGCTGCTAAAAGCTGGCTGGGTAATAGAGCTGCATTTCATTTAAGCAGGGGTCAGCAAACTATGGACCACAGGCCAAATCTGGCCTTCCACCTGCTTTTGTACAGCCTACGAGCTAAGAATGGTTTTTACATTTTTAAATGATTGGAAGATAATCAAAGGAAGAATACTATTTTGTGACATGAAAATTATATTAAATTCAAATTTCAGTGTCCTTAAAGTCTTATTGGAACATAGCCACACTCATCTGTTTGTCTCTAGCTGCTTTCACACTATAACAGCGGAGTCAAGTGGTTGAGACAGCAACCACACGGCCCACAAAAGCTAAAATATTCACTATCTGGCCCTTTACAGAAAGTCTGCTGACCCCTAACTTAAAGGCTGGGCTAGGCCAAGGTCACCCATAATAGCATTCCACAGCATCTTGGGTCCCAAGGTATTGAAAAATTATTTCCACTAACAAGTTTATCTTTACAATCAAGTCCACTCAAAGAAACTGCCTGAAGTTTGGGCTTGAAAACTGTGCCAGGTGGGATTCAAATAAGATGCATATGAGAATTTAGCAAAGGCTCCTTTAGTTTGGAGGAATTTGCCTAAGAAGATGGAAATATCAAATTTTCTTCACTACAACATTCTCTAAATTCAGGAAGTCAGCGGCTCAGCAGGAACCATTCACGTCCCCTGACCTGCTGCTGGGGACCCCACAAGTGGCAGTTTCCTGCAGGCCATCGTGCTTGATTCTCTAGAAGTCCTCACAGACTGGCCTCTCTCTAAGTGCTATCACCTGATTGAGGAAAGTCGGGCTGGAGAGAAAGTCCCAGAAAGGTGTAAGTGTAGCTTCCTGAAAACAATCAATATTCCCTACAATGTTTCGTTTCGGGATTCTATTTAGCACCCCACTACCTCCCTTCCTATCCCTTCTGAAAGCCATGGCTAAGACAGAGAACACCAAAAGGGTGAGGCCTTGTCGTCATATCATAGTCAGTGTCGTCTTCATCCCTAGAAGGGAGGCTGCCCAGGAGCAGGCTTTGAGTCTGGGAGTGCCAGGGAGCTCTGTCGGGCAGGCCTGAGTCACAGGGCAAGAACCAGAGCAAGGAGGGAGGACGTCTCACAGTGCCCCTTCCCCAGAGCTTAAGATTTGCGAATGATTATAAGCCATTATGATTACTTTTACTACAACACAAAAAAGTCTGGGCTCCCTTTATGGAAGTCTCCTTTTAAGAAATAGGGGTGACATACATTATAATAAATAAAATAAAACAAGCATCTGTGTTAAATTCTAGAATTAACACAGCAGCAGAAAACATGACGATGGGAAGAAACCACCTGGAAGGGATATCATTTAACTCATCCAACCAAAAAGCACAAAAAATGCATTTGGCACCTGCACATGCTTTCTGGACAGTGAAAGAGAGGAGCATCATCCACCGAGCTAGAACCTCTTTAGAACTAGGTTCGAGCTGGAGGTGAAAGAGACACTTGGAGCAGGTAATCCGACCTCGAAGGCAGTGCTTCACAATCTGTTTCACTTCACAGTACATACAGAACTTGCTAATATTTGATAGCACACTAGGGTAAAGCAGACAGGACTGCTGGCAGGTGGTCCCCAGGGGCCTGGAGCCAGCCTGAGAGCTGAGGGTGCACTAGCTCAGACATGGGCGAGGCAGCTCCAGTCTAAGTTGTTGACTGCAATCACCCAGTGGTCAAGTTGCTCTGTATTTCTGCCGTTAGTATGATCTCCAAACCAGTTGGTCCTTGACTCAACAAACCAGCACCATACTAGTGTCCTCCACCTCACTCATTCTGAAGGTCATCGTGGTAAACTGATTTCTTGGAAAGGCGAACCTTCTGGTTTAGCAGATTTAGTCTGCATTCAAGGGCATACTGTGTGATGGATGGTGTCCCCTCTCAGAGGCCTCTCATAGAGCCTCTCTGATTGAGGCTAGTGTAAAAGGACATATATTTTTTAGGACTGCCACCAAAAATGTGGACATAGTGAACTGAGGCAAACAAAGCATCAGAGAGCAACTCTAAATAGCAGGCTATGCCAAAAGCACCGAGGAAAAATGGATTTTCATGAGGGCAAATGCAGGCGGTAGGCACAGGAGAACAAACGCAGTGACTTCTGAATGGGGCCATTAGCTGATTTATAAAGGCTCTCGCCAGTGGCCCTTGCTGTGGGACACGGATGTGTTCCTCCTTCTAAAGCCATGCTCCACACACTTGTTTTCTGGGGAACCCAAGGAATCAACTCTAAGGACGCAAATCCATTATTTTCAAACCTTAATTAACTGGAACCTACTTAGGACTTTTGAGGGTTTTTTTTTTTCTCACTTTGAAGGAAAACTTTTCTCTTTAAGTCAGCATGGTGTAAATGAAAGAAAACAGAACAAAGCGTTAGCTATTTCTTGCATAGAAGCAGCTCATTTAATCTTTAGGGGCTTCAGCCTTCTAATTTATAAATTGAGAGGGCCAACGAGATTTAGATATTTAAGGTTATTTTCAGCAGAATTCTGATTTTAAGACATGCCAACAGATCAGCATCCATCAATAATCTGTGATCACTCTTCTACCCTGACCACCATACCCCTCCTAACACGAGCTGAGATCACCAACAGTCTTTTATAGTTTTTAGAGTATTTCATATATTTAATTAAATTGAACTTTATAGCAATCTGATGGGCTAAGGTCTCTAAATGTTACAACAGAAACCGTCTCATTTGATGTGCTTGAAGCGATGGTTAGTCATTCTAGAAGCAGCTAAAGAGAAGAATCATACAGAAGAGATACATATATAACTAAACATTTGTTTTAATTTATATAAATGTATATTCATTCACTGTTTTTTTAAAAATGTAAATCTTTAAAAAAAGAGTATGCTAATTGTATTTCTAGATACTTTTTTCTGAATAAACTACACTCATAATTCATTATCTATAATTTAGTTTTTGTTTCTTTAAAAGAGGGAGAACTTAGACACTGTAAAGCAATCTGAGTACAGAATTCTCCCTGAATTTTATGATTTTTTCCCCTACTCTTTGATAGGTGTCACACCCGAATGGCAGAATTTTTGAAGATTCATCCTCAAGTCTTTCCAAACAATTTAACTTACTTTTCACAGAAACAACAGCTTTCTTTTTTATGCTCTTATTTGATCAATTTACCTAATACTCATTTACATTGCATAATTATAACAACATGTACATGTGGCATAACCAGGTTTGGGTATGAATAGGATTGACCCTGGTACACACAATTTCCCTAGCGGAAGCAGAGGTAAAAGGGAGAACTAGCCAGTGTGTGCAGCATGCCATAGGCACTGACCACTGTGTCCTGCAGAAGGAATGACGAGCACTGGCTGAGATGACCATGGGGCATCCAGGCGAAGAGTTCAAGAAGGCAGGTGGAGAGGCTTGTCTGGAGCCTGGGAAGGAGGGCAGGGCTGGAGAGACAGATTTTGGCATCATCAGCATCCAGTCAGTAGTTAAAATCGTAAGAGTAGAGGAATTCATTCAGGAAGGCAGTGTGGATAGAGAGAGAAAAAAAGAGGGTGGGGTAGACCCCCAGGGAATGCCAACCCTAAAGTGGTGAGCAGAGGAAGAGGCTTCTGCAAAGGGACCAGCAGGACATCACTGGACATGTATGAAGAGAAGCAGAGAACCAGGAGGTGAAGCTTCAAAGGGCCAAATGCAGGACAGAAGACTAGGAAGCAAGAACTGAAAAGTGTCCTTGGATTTGACAACCAGGTAGCCACTGATGAGTGAGAATGAGAGCATGTCCACACCCCCAAAGGATTTCACTGAAGGAAGGAAAGAGATATTCCATCATCTCCTATGCCTCCGGTCCTCTCCCACCAGCTTTGCCGTGTTCTTCAGCGGCCACTCTGCCTACTGTCTCCCCATCAGCATTCTTGAGCAGACTGCTCAGGCTGCCTGAGCCCAGGCAAGGCAAGGAGGAGCATGAGAGCCCCAGAAGATACCCTGGACTCCTCCAAGCACAGGCAGAACAGATTATCCACTTGTCCCCGGAGCTGCTAACTTATTCGTAGGCCCAGGGTGGCAACTATGTACAATGTCTGCTGATAAACATTTGTGTAAGTATATCACAAAAGATAGGATGAAATGAAACTTCAATTAGAAAGTTTTATAACAAGACTTTTGAGATCTCTCCAGGCTCAAAGACTCAGAGAAAGAAGTCTCCATGAGGCTATGCTCTGCCAATGGTCTGATAAACAGCTCCATCAGCCAATCCTGTTGCCCAACTCATTTTTCAAACACCCAGAGGCTTCCCTCAGCACACAGTGACCAGGGAAAGAAAGCCAGTTCTCTGGGGTTTGATTAAGAAATATGAAGGAGAAGAAAAAAAGTGCACAATACAGAACACAGGCTCTACTCTTTTCTCCAACAGCCAACGTTCTAGACTCCTCAATTCTCTGCTTCTTCAGATATTAATCTAGAATTTGTAAACATGTACTTCTTTTTGGAAGATGGGGATTAAGAAGAAATTCTTTTTAAGCCTCACAATCAGATACTGGTTAACTGCCTTCTAAACTTCCATGTTTCCTGTTCCCTTCTCCATTAAGAGGGATTTGAGGTAGAAACTGAGGTGAGGATCAAATACTGGACACAGCCTTATCAGAGAAGACCAGCTGGGAGTTTTGGTCACACAGCCACCCACACGGACACCACTCTTTTGCCTTGGCTCATGTCACTAGGCCTCGTGTGCCTGTGGAGTTGGGAGGGTGGGTGGGAGTTAGTTCCTGCTTGCCTCAGAGAACACTGTTTTAGTGCAGTGTTGCAGAAAGGAGAGGAGGGAAGAGCCCAAGACTGCCACGCTGAATCTCATGCACACTGGGTTCAGGCACAAGCCCAATCTGCTGGTTGCATTGAAAAAAAGAAGTGACTGACCTGATCCAAACGCAGGGCACCATCCACAAACCGCTGTTTGCGTAGCTCCTTTGCAATTCCGTGGAGATTCAAGACAGCTCGGTGTACCTCCTCACTGGTGTGCTCCGGGGAGATGGGGGGCAGCTCCTTCTTGGGGATTTTCTTAGTTGGGCTTTCAATCATGCTCTGTGCATGCTCGTAGCTCAGTTTGGTGCAGGAGCAGATGATGGTCCGGCCAAACCATTCATCAAGGATCTGCAAAGACGTACAGATTGTGAGCGAGTCATGAAGAGAATTTTTTTCAAGTTTTTCTTTCATGCAACCATTCATCCATACACATTCTAGAGATTTACTGAGCACTGACTTTGTGCTCGGAGTGGTGTTAGGTTCTGCCTAGGCACAAAGACCAATCAGAGGTGGAAGCTGCTGCCCTCAGGGAGCTCAGACTTAACAGGCAGTGGAAGCTGATGGAACGTCTCCAAACATACAGGGGGCACAGGCAAGGCCAAGCAGGAGACTTGAGGTGAAGGGCCTGTTGGAGGCTTTTTCATCAATGAGTGGTCATCAACGTCAAAACTGGAAGAGAGAAGAAGGGGATCGATGCCAAAGACGTGACAGATGGGGAATCTGTGGGCATGGTAATGGATCAGACATGGGATGTGGGACTGAGAGAAACAGAGAACATAGGTGGAGAAGCAGGATGAAGTTAGAAAGAGAAAATCAACTCCAACTTATTCTATTTGGGGCATTTATCTGGAGACAAAGGTCCAGAACAGAGTTTCTCAACCTCAGCACTACTGGGCTAATTCTTTGTTGTGGGGGCTGTCCTATTCATTGTAAAATGTTTATTTACCAGTATTCTTGAAATTTACCCGCTAGAGCCAGTAGCACCTCCCCCCCAACCTTCGGAGTTGACAACCAAAAATGTCTCCACACATTGCCATACTTGCCCTGGGAGGAACTCGGCCCAGGATGAGACCCACTGGGCTCGTAGCAGATACACCCAAGTTTAGCGGTGGTGCTTGCTGAGTGGTGGGATTACTGTTGATCTGTACTTTATCCTTTCAATTTGTCTGTATTTTCTATAATGAGCATTTATTACTTTTAAAACAAAAATAAAAGAAACATTAAAATATCTTTGGACTCCTGAGTCTGAGATGCAGGGAGGAGACCCAGATGGGGACATGTAGCAGGCAGTCGGGGGGTGGGCCTGGGGAGATGACTAGTCTGGAGGTGGGGAGCGGGCATCATCGACTGGAGGGTTCAAGGAAGAGAGTCAAGGCTGTATTCCCTACCACCTCCTCCATTTTAGGGAGCAAAAAGAGAAGCTGGAGAATGAAAAACAAGAGCTCAAAGAGATAGGAGAATAATTAAAAGCATCCACTGTTAGGAAAAGCAGGAGAAAAGGGCTTTAAGAAAGGGGTACTCAAAAGCAAAAACAGATACTTAGGTAGCACTTCCGATGAGACAGAGACCGTTTATACACTTTCCATGCTATATACACAGCAACTATTTAATTCACACGGCAACCCTATGAGGTAGGTATTTTATTATCCTCACTCTGCAAATGAGGAAACTAAGGCACAGCCACAGTAAGTAATGTGCCCAAGGTCATACCTTTAGAGAATGGCAAAGCCAGGAACTGAACCCAGGCAGTCCAGCTTCAGAGACTGAGCTTTTAACCTCTAGCATATGTCAAATGCCACTTGGACTCAAGGAAGATGAAAACAAAGTCTTTGCATTTAGCATTTGCTTATTGGTGATCTTTAGGAAGGCTATTTTAGGCGGAAAAATATGGGACAGTGCGGGTGGGGGGAGGCCGGGAAGCAGAGTCAAACTGTAAACTTTCAGGCCCGTGCTGTGAATGGATTACACAGATGCTGCCAGAGCAGTTCCTCTCACTGTCAGGGCAGCCAGAGCTCTGCCTTCCATCAGCCTGGCACACACACCCGTGTGCCATTCAAATAGCAACATTTTCTCTGTGTACTGTGATGTGAAAAAGTTCGGGAAGCTTTGGGTTAAGGATAGGTGGATGGCTATCAGTGGAGGCAATGCAACGAGTGTGGATGACTGCTTCCAGAAGGATGGCAGGACAGAGGATTATGCTGTGTTTGTAGGAGGAGGGGAAGAAGCCAGTAAAAAGGAAGATTGAAGATGCAAGAGAACGAAAGGATCTCAGGCCAAGTAGAGGAGACCCATCCATGAGAGAGGAAGACGGGCTTGGAGAGGAGGCAGGAAGGAAGGGGAGGCGAGAGGTGAGAGAGGTGATCTTGAAGGGAAGAAGAGGGAAGTTGTGAGTGCTCATATCAGATAGCCCCAATCTGTGGAGTCAAGTATAAGGCAAAGAACGGAGAGGGCTCTGTGGGGAAGGGTTCAGGGCATGACGAAAGTGGAACAGCTCTGAGATAAATGCTGTGGGAAATGAGATTCATGAGCAAGGAAAAGCCAGATGTGCTGAGCCACAGAGGGAGCTCCAATCAGCAGCAGAACCTGTCAGCTTGGGCTGGCAGACATACCCCCTGCCTTCCTTTCACCAAACCATTGAAACCCCAACCTCAGAGACAATGCTTCCGGAAAAAGGCCATCTGAGGGATCCATAGGTGTTCCCAGTGGGAAAAGGAGAGAGCCCAGCACAGAGGTGCTGTCCATGCTGCAAAGCCTCTATAGAACACAGCTTCTACCCTGGAAGGCTAAAGAGACCCCTCTGATACCATCACCTTCCCTTGAAGAAAGAACCAGTACTCTTAAAATGGCAGCTATGAAGCACAGGAAGAGAATGAATGGTAGCAACTACTCACATTTTTCTTTGATTCAGTGCAAAGAGCCTTATTACAAAGAGTCTTGGATCTGTAACATCAGATTTTGATTTTCTTAAAAAAAAATCCTCAAACTATACTTTTTGGATTATTCCAAGAACCACTCCTATCCAAAAATGCAAGTGATTCAAATATCTTCCTCATGACTCTTCTGCTGTGGCAAGCGGGTCCTGAATTTGGCTCTCAGGAGGTGTCTCTGTGTGTGTGAATGCACGAGAAATTGTAGAGCCAGTTCTAGGTACTGTCCAACAGTCCCGGTGGGAAGCAGTGCGTGCAGGTCTCAGAAGAGCCCCGTTCAAGGTCAGCCCTTGCTTGTCCTTCTATCACATCCACATTTCCTGAAAACTTCCCACTAATGGAGTTGCTCCAACCTCCTCTAGAATGACAGGGCCACGACCTACTCATTCTTGTGGTCACCAAGTTTTCCCCTGGAGACTAAGCTTGTTTCCTTTTCTTCATTTCATTCCAAACCCAGTCAATCCTCCTCCTGTGTGTCCACATTTTGTTTGATAGTCTGACTTGAGCATGCTTGGGGAAACTTTCCTTTCCATTCTATTCCACTTCCTTCTTGCACACACTTCACAAGTAGTCTCACAGATTCCCTCAGGCATCCAGGTCATAGGATACCTGGTTTCCTGGGGTCTGTGTCTCTTTCTCCTGGAGGACACAGGAAACCACTACACACTTACCCAGGCTAACCACCTCACACAGGGAGACTGTACCACCCTGACTGGGCATCGATTTTCACGTCAACTGGTGGGTCAAAAGCTGCTTTAACAATCTAATGAAAGCTTCAGGCCCTCTCCCCTGAAATATTTATGCACCAAATTTTGCAGTAAGTTCCACGAGGTTCCTAGACACCTTGCCACCCCCAAGCCCATGTATCCTGGCTCTAAACAGAGCTTTGTTGCTCCCTCTGAACCCTCTGATCGTAGTGCTGAGCCCTGACCAGGGGGCACTTTTAATCCTGAGGAGTTCTTAAAATTTATTACCTGTAACTTGGCAAAACCAGAAGTTGACCACTCCATATCACACCTCACTAACCACACACACTGGCTGCACTATCTCAGCTGGTTTGAGCCACTTTTTTCCTAATGGGCACCTCTGCTGCTTTAGCTTGTTTCCTTCTCAGTCAATGACAGATGCTGTTCTCAACAGCGAACACGAGCACCACCAAATCCGAGCCTGCAGCACTGATGAGAAGTTTCTCACAGCTCTTCCACCTTACTTGAACCCCCTTCCCCTTAATGCCTGCATCCCAGAAAATCTGTACCAACCTTCTTTCTGAATATACAAAGGGCTGAAGCGGCAGCTCTGAAGAGCCATCGAGAACTTCCTGGCCCAGTGACAGTGGCCTCAGGCAGCAGAACCTATTCTGCTTTAACATAATCCAGTGTTTCTGGGAATCATACCTGAAACACAGACTAAAAAAATTCTTAGGCCAGGAAAACAGGCCTGAAACCATCTTGTGGGGAGGGAGCAGGGAAACAAAGATGCCCATTGCAGACTTACACAGAGAAGGGCAGCAGGAAGGCAAAGACTCAAGGAGGGGGAGGGCCCTAGGGGCAGCATGCTTTACAGTATGGGAGGAAGGCCTCTCTGGATGGAACACCTCATTAATTTCCAATTTGGAAACTGTATTCACATCAATGTCCCGTCCAAAACCAGGGTCAGTGGCAGAAGACAAAAGGACAAAGAGTTTTTCATGGAAAAAGTAAAAAAGCCATGAGGAGCTTCATAAACAAAACCCTTCAGAAAGAAGATCATGTCTTTCCTCTTTCCTTTGCTTAATCACAGGATCTGGGTCACTCACTTTTTGCAGGCAGCAAGTTTTCTGCAGACACCCTAGGACACTACTAGAATGTCAGATTAAACACCGAGCCAGCACCGACTGAAGGCATATGGCTGGAAAAAACCTGGTTAGAAAGGAGCAAAGAGGGGGCTGGCCCAGTGGCGTAGTGGTTAAGTTTGCAAGCTCCACTTCGGCAGCCTGGGGTTCACAGGTTCAGATCCCAGGCACGGACCCATGCACTGCTTATCAAGCCATGCTGTGGCAGGCATCCCACATATAAAATAGAGGAAGATGGCCACAGATGTTAGCTCAGGGACAATCTTCCTCAGCAAAAAGAAGAGGACTGGCAACAGCTGTTAGCTCAGGGATAATCTTACTCACCAAAAAAAAAAAAAGAAAGGAGCAAATAATGTATACCTCAAGACCTACTTTCAGGTACCAGGTAAGACAGGAAATAGCACAACACTTCAGAGCATTGGCCCTGTCTGGTCGCAGAGCGCTTTCACACCTACTACCTTTTAAAATCTCTGTAACACATCTGAGAGGAGTGCATTATTCAGCCCATTTTACAGTTGAGAAAACAGGCTGGGGATTTACGAGAAGTCTCATAAAACAGACAGACATAGATGGTGAAATAAAGAAAACAAGTATGCCTCAACACATACCAACTTTCTATACCTTATAGATACAAAGTTGTGAGGAAACCACATCCTTTGAAAACTGTTCATTTCCATTCAAATGTATTTTATTTTATTTTTTCACATTTTATTTTATTTTATTTTTTTTCGTGAGGAAGATCAGCCCTGAGATAACATCCATGCTAATCCTCCTCTTTTTGCTGAGGAAGACCGGCTCTGAGCTAACATCTATTGCCAATCCTCCTCCTCTTTTTCTCCCCAAAGCCCCAGTAGATAGTTGTACGTCATAGTTGCACATCCTTCTAGTTGCTGTATGTGGGACGCAGTCTCAGCATGGCTGGAGAAGTGGTGCGTTGGTGTGCGCCCGGGATCTGAACCGGGGCCGCCAGTAGCGGAGTGCGTGCACTCAACCGCTAAGCCACGGGGTCGGCCCCCAAATGTATTTTAAAACTCATCTTCTAAAAAATGTCAGTGCCTCATTAAGAAATTTCTAGTTCACAAAACCGCTAATGGGGTTAATTTGTAATTTTTAAGTAAATAGATGCCATATCATTTCTGAGCAGCTCTGGGTTCTGTATGTAAAATATTTAGTTCAAAAAAACATATTAGGAAGAAAGAAACATTTTCCTGACTGGAACAAAAGCAAGCTGTTTGGGGTGGCCAGGGGTAGCACGGGGCAGATTTCTGCCACTTCTTACAGCTATGAACACGAGGCAATCGTCCAGGTGAGGGTGGGGGGGCACGGTGGCGAGACAAGTCAAAGGTGCCAAGAAGAATGTGTCTGAAAAGGAACTGGGCAGAAGAGGAGGTGCTCCAACACAGCTCAGAGAGGCAGATAACAACATGTCTGTGATGGGAAGGCACTAGTGACTGCAGTGGGCAGAGGCAGTTGGGTGATGGCTGGCTGAGGAGCGAGCAGGGGTCTCCTTCACTAGGCCCACTCCTCGCATGAGGCCCACTATGACTGAGTGAGGCATAGGTCACTTCTTAAGAATAGAGAAGACCACGGCAGGATTAAAGAGTTAATAACAAGATGGAAGCACAGTCAGCAACACACTTCATTTATTTTTTTTTGGTTTTGTTTTTCATGAGATCAGCCCTGTGCTAACATCTGCCAATCCTCCTCTTTTTTTGCTGAGGAAGACTGGCTCCGGGCTAACATCCATGCCCACCTTCCTCCACTTTATATGGGACGCCGCCACAGCATGGCTTGCCAAGGAGTGAGTCGGTGCGCGCCCTGGATCCGAACCGATGAACCCCGGGCCACTGCAGCGGAGTGCACGCACTTAACCGCTTGCGCCACCGGGCCGGCCCCCAGCAACACACTTCATTTAGACCTAGCTGTGTCCTCTCCTACTGTGTGGAGAAGCTGTGAGGCCACACTGGGCCCATCAGAGACATCTGCCAAGGGCACTGAGGAGGGAGCACGGGCAGCAGAGGGCAACGTGTTTGCCAGCCTCTTTTAGTTTATAAGGCAGTTTGTTTATGTGCTAGAATTTCCTGGAAGATTTATTTATATAGAAAACAAGCCTAAGTGAATAAACTGTGCTATCCTCTACTATCTGAAGTCACCTGCCATCAGCCTAGTCTGCTGACCCCTAGACTGTAATTGGGCCCCTTCCCATCTTGACCTGGAGGCAGCTGTCTAAACTTCTAAGCGTGAGAGGAAGGAAACCAGGAAACTTCCTCAAGTGTTTGCCTTGCAAACCTAGGAAATGGCAGGACCCTGAAAAGAGCCTGAAGGCCCGGATGTGGTTAGGAGACCAGAATTCCATTCCTCTGACAGAGGATGAGGGTGCCACGCCTGAGCAGTCCTTAAAGTGTTCCCTTTACCACAGATAGTTGCACGGGGATGGGGAGGGCAGGAGGAATCTTTAAAGGTGGCAGACTAGGAGGCCAACAGGCTGTGGGAAGGAAGTCAGAGGTTGGGGGAGAGGGAGGAAAGTGTAGGAGAGCCATGGAGGAAGCCTTCCAAGGACTGGGTTCAGACAGACCCAGGAAACAAAAGCATAGATTTCTAAAGCAAGTGAGGTTAATGCAGCCCCAGCCTTTCAACAAGACCAACCTAAGCCATCTCTCAAAAACAGAGGTCCTGAGGACTGGCCTGGTGGTGTAGTGGTTAAATTTGTGCACTCCACTTTGGTGGCCCAGGGTTCACGGGTCGCCGCAGCAGAGTGCGCGCACTTAACCGCTTGCGCCACCAGGCAGGCCCAGGTCCATCCTTCTTTTAAAGACACCTAGCACAGCGACCTGTTATGTTGTTTATTAACCTCAGGGCCCAAGTCCTTAGATTTAAATCAAATCCACTATTAGTAACATCAAAATATAGGAGAAAAGCTGATTAAAAACAATTTTTAGCTCTTTGTGACAGTCTTTTTAATGATAAATGTCTCTTTTGGGTTTTGTTTTTTATTTCTTGAAAATATTTTATTTTGAATTCTTATTTTAATCCCAAGGATTCACAGCAAAACCTGTGCTCAATTTAGTCTGCTGTTATCTCTAAGCAACCTTAAATAAGCCTCTAATTGCTTGGTGCCTTCATTAGCAAACTGGGACACAAGGGACAGAGAACACAGCAGAGTTCTGCCAAAGGCTCCTCTGCTCCCAGGTTGTCTCTATGGGCCTGAAATAAAACAATTCTGCCCCACCTCTGCTAAGGACTAAAGATGGATATTCTGGGAACTTTTCTACTATTCTCAGAATCAGCCTTGGAAGCTACTGTCTCTCACTGGGAGCTGCTTGGGCAGGATTTCCACTGCAGGGTCCGAGGATGAAACATGAAACCCAACACTGTGTTTCTTTACCATTAACTGAAGCCCTAAGTTACACGATACCATGATGACCCCGGAAGAGCACACCATTTTATTTTTCAAGCTTCATAGATTTCCCTGGGGGGCAGCGGCAGGGTGAGCATGGAAAAGCAGTGGGGGTGAAAGTCTGTGGAGGGGTCGTCGTGGGGAAGCAGGCAGCGCACCCTTCCCAGCATGAGCAGTGTAAGGCCCCCCTCAACGCCCAGGATGCCGCTCCAGAGTGCTGAGAAGGCTGCTGTAGATAAAAATGCCTTACCAAGGGGAGCATCATTCTAATTAACCAGACTACGTAAAGAATGAACTGTGAAAACAGATAACGCAATTTACTTTATGAAATCATTGTTGAGCGTTTTTGGGATACATGGCACTGCGCTGTGGTGGGGAAGGAGAGAAAAAATAATGAAGAATGGGCTCTGCTCACAAGGATGTTAAATCTAGTAGGACAACAGATCTGTGCACGTATGGCTCTAAAGTGCAGACGACAGGTGCTATAGGGAGGAGATGGGAAAATGGATTCTGACAGGAAGGGTGCGAGTTCTCCTGTCTGAGAATCGTCTGAGGTAGTCCACCCTGCTCCCTTCCCAGAGTTGAGCAGGAGCCCCACTCTTCACCCATTCCAGGCCATTCAAGAACTGGTAGTCCTCGGCCTCCTACTGGAAGCTAATCCCTCCTCTGAGGTTTGGGTCCTAAGCCTCCCACTTCCTTCTTGACCTGGCTGCCAAAACCTGTTCCTTCTCTCCTCGTCTTTAACATCTGCTTTTCCATTCGCCTTCCCACACAGCCTACAAACATTTTTCAATATCTCTCATCTGTATATTAAAAAAACAGGGAAAAAAATCTCAAAATAATTCTTAATTTTCTCTTACTACAATGGTAATATACATTCATTGCAGAAAACTTAAAAAACACAGGTGGGAAAAGGAGAAGAAAAATCATCTCATATAAATCCACCATCAGGAGACAACTACTGTTTCTATTTTGGTGCGTATTTAATTCCTGTATCTTCAATACCTCGTACAGTGTCTGAACAGAGCAAATACATAATTAATATTTACTAAATGAATGAATGAAGGACTAATAACAGTTGCATGAAAGAAGTGGCATTTCAGTTGGATCTCGAAGGATAAGTAGGATTCGTACTGGTAGAGATGAGGGGAAGGACATTCTAGGAAGAGGGAAAAGCATATGCAAAGTCTCAGAAGTGTGGCAATTCCATATTAGGTTAAAGAAACCCTTTAGGGGCTGAGGGGACTAGAGGATGGGTGACAGATGGTCACAAGGGGAGGAGTTGGTGAAGGTCTTTGCATGTCATGCTCTGGAGATTCGACTTTTGTGGACAATCATAACCCTCTATCACGTTGTAAGAGGATGTTGAGCAGTAGTGTAATAGAACCAGATTCAGCTTCTAGAAAGTCATCTAACAGCACTGGGGAAATAGAATGGAGAGTCCAAGAATAGTCTCTCCCAACCATCCCAGGGGAGGATGGCAAGGACTTGATCAGGGGTGGTGACTGTGGTAACAGGAAAGAGGATTGATTAGAGACACTTTGCAAAGGTAGACTGTTAGCACTTTGAACTGCTGGGATGTAGCAGATGTGAAACAGACTGGAGACTGAGAGTCTGAGTGGCTCAGAGGATGCTGATGCCATTCAAAGATCTAGAGAACATAGGGCTTAAATTCAGGTTGGAACAGGAGCATGTTTTACTGCATAAGAGAGGGGAAAAGATAAGGAAAGGTAGAGAAGAATTTTGACTCCCAGAAGAGGGAACTTCAGCCAGGTCAAGCTGGCTGCACTCTCTGATTTCCAAGAAGGAGAACTGAAAGTCACCTGGGGGAACAGTGGATCTTGAAGGAAAGAGGAATGGAAGGCAAACTTGAAGCCTGGAACCAAGAATAAAGGTTTGAGACAACTACATTAACAACAAATAAAAAGATTTCTAAGTAGTACTGAAGGTCCAGCTGAAGAAAGACAGCCTGAACTGGTACATACCATAGTTCTACAATATCCAGTGTTCAAAATGCGGTGTGTTAGGCAGGGACTGGAAAGTTTTTCCTGGAGCTACAAGGAATGGGCCGAGACTTGATGGATGTTCTAAGATGGCAGACAGGCAAGTTTGACCTCAACTAAAGTCAGGTCACAGGAGCTGGGGTGGGGAGCTGCTACACAGTGGAGAGCTCAGTTACACAATAAAAGCTAGCTTTTCCCATGGGAGCAAAGATACTCCAGGAGATGAGAAGAGACTCTAGTCCTAAGAAGACTCTGTAGTCCATGCATTTCTAGCAGAGAAGACAGGGAGAAAAGAGCACGAAAAAAATCCCATTGAAAACACTTTTTAGATTTTATTCTGAATGACAGACTGAAGAGTTTTTAAAACGGAGAGACAAGACCTAATTTTGATCTAGAAGGATCACTCTTTGTGTAGAGAGAAGATGAAGTGGGGCAGGGGCAGTAGCTGGGAGAACAGCTAGGAGGCCACTGTAGTCTGGGTGGGGGGACACGGGGTGGTAGCTTGGACCCAGGTGACAGTGCAGGTAGTGATAAGAAAGGGGGCAGATTCCGAAAGCAGTGAGAAGGCAAAGCTGAGGTGATTTACTGGTGGACTGGATATGAGGGGTGAGAGAAAGACCAAAGCCAATAATGACCTCATGGCTTTTGGCCTGCATAAATGGCTGAAATGAGGCTGCCACTGACTTAGGTTGAAATGGGCAACTTCTGGAGCACACTCTTGCATTCTAACTGAGCCCGACAGCACACCGCAAGGATGTGTGGGAGACCAAGCTGTGGATAGCTACCGTAATTGTGAGATGCTTCCTTTATTATTCTGACCATTGACCCTGAGAGTCTATGGTTCTAAGGCCTAAGGACTTAGTTATCAAGTCAGATTCATTGCTTGTGACCTTCTTTAAAGTGTAAGTGGTGTTTTTACAAAGGTGACTTCAAATTAAGATGCCTCTGATGAGTGGGGCACATAGATGGTCTCTGTTTTGCAGGACCTTAGTGCTGAGTGAGGCAGAAATGCCAGAGGTGTTCAGGAGATAATGAGGTCACTGGACTGACATGGTCAAAGTGGATTTCACGGTACCAGAGTTGAATCTTACAAAGCACAAGATTTAGTTGGATCTGTTTTCCTTTATGACAATATATAATCACAAATGTCTAGATCAGAGAACAATGCTCTCACAACCAATATGCGAGAAATACATCAAAAATAGATCCTTAGAGTTTACTAATCTAAAAATCTGGGCACTGGCTTAATGAAAGCATATATAACTAAGATTTTCTAGCTGGATGTTTAAAATAATCTACTGGGTGTTTAAAAAAAGTTGGAATAGCCTTTCTATAGTCGACCATGCCTGCTCCAGAAAGTAAGACATTCCAGTAGACTAAGGAAAAATATGAAATTTTCTCCACTTCAACTCCAGGTGGAACTGGTGGCTATGTTACAACAGTAGTAGCATGATGCTGTTGGCCCTGCTCTGGCTCCTAGTAAGTCCAAGCCCTTACACCACAAGAAGCCACCAGCACACGTAAACCCAGCCTCAGGCTTTGGCCACCCTCCTCCTCATTCATTCGGGTTTTTGATGCAGGCTCACCTCCCTCCTCACTGGCTTTCTCTGGCTCCTTGACCCTCCTATCTGCAGGCCCCCCCGCCAACCCCCCACCTTAACTCAGGCTTTCCTTGCCAGTGTCTGGAACAAGCATCATCCCTTGGACATGAGTCTGGAATCTGACCTCTCATCTCATGCATCTTGACTGTGAGTAAGCGATACTCATCTGTCACTATATCCCAGGACTAACCAACCAGGTCCACCCCCGATGTGGTCTCTTGGTCTGAGTAGGGTGTTTGGATGACCACAGTACAAGGAGTGTGGTTAGTGGGTCTTGCTCCACGACTGTCCCTAGTCCAAATCCTTGCACTTCCTATTTGGCTTGGTTTAATGGAGGCCCAGCATCCCCTCCTGGACGCTGTGCCTACTTCACACCTGCTCTCCAGCCTCCTCATGCCAGAAGGCTTGGTCACTAGACACGGCCTCCAAGAGAAACCCTAAAGACCAATTGAGTTTTCAGAGTATGCCTCTTTCTAGTGCTTCTTTTATGACCCTCATATTTTAGAAGCTCATTAGATCAGGCAGCTTTTTATTTCTTGGGTCTGACCCTGGCAGGCATAATTCAGATTCAAAGTTCTTTTCTGTTGACTCAAGTTAGTTTTCTTCTATGGGCTTTTATCCTTTATTTAGTTAAACTTTCACAAAAATAAGCATTTATAAAAATATAAAAGTAATACATGTTTTCAAAAAACATTAGAAAACACAAAAAAGTAGAAAAAATTACTCATAGTCTTACTACCCAAACACAACCACTATTGGCATTCTATTTTATTTCCTTCTGGTCTTTTCCATTCATTTTTTCCCTGTGCATGTTCCCGCCCCCACCAAAATACGATTGCTGGCATACTGTCTTCACAATTCCTTCTTTGTATTTCAGATAATGTTTGCTTCTTGACTCTTAAAAAGGAACTTATTATCAGATATTTAGGAGTTGTAAAAACCAACTGTAATGTGTGTAACTTGTTTTAGATTCCAGTTTGGACAAATCAGTTGGAGATAATCTGGGAAATGTAATTATGTACTGGATTTTGGATGATATCAAGGCATTAGTATTAATTGTTAGGTGTGCTAACGGCATTGTGGTTATGTAAGAAAATGTCCAATTTATTTAGTCATATATCAAAATAAGAATGAGTGAAATGACATGATGTCTGTGGTTTGTTTTAAAATATTTTAGCAAAGAAATAAATGTTGACAGTAGTTGAATCTGGGAGATAAGGAGAATGGGCTTATTGTGCTATTTTCTTTACTTTCATGGATGTTTAAATTTTTCAAAATAAAAATTAAAATATCCATAGTTCAAATAGTCAAATGGTTTTAAAGGCTTATTATGAAAAACAGCAGGCCTCTGACCCTCTCCTTTCTCTGCCACTCCCCAAGGGTAACCACTTTCACCTCTTTTAGTAGATTATTTTGGTATTTATTTTCATATTTCTATATAACCTGCTTGATTGCTACTCCTTGATTTTTCAGTTTTAGGCATTATTCACAAACTTTTCACTATAGAAAAAGAGAATTTATTTTTCTTTCCACATATAACTCCCTTCCCCCAACCAAACCCACATAAACATTCCAGGCCCTCTTCCTCCCAATAAAGTTACATCATAACTATCAAAATTAACTATTATATTTATGAAAATACTAAGTGTTACTTTTCTTTCTTCTACAACTTTTTATTTTCACTGGAATTAATAACTGTCTTGTTTTAATTTGCTTGGTTTTTCTGTATATGCTAGGTACATTAATCCACCCCAAACTGTCCATCCACTGTCTAAAACAGCGGTTCTCGAAGTATGGTGTGTGGACTCCTGGGGCTCCCTGAGACCCTTTCAGGAATCCATGGGGTCAAACTATTTCCATCATAATGCTGAGGCATTGCCTGCCCTTTTCCACGTGTTGACATTGACACTGACGGTACAGAATCACTGGTGGGGAAAACAGCTGGTGCCTTGGCATGAATCAGGCAATGGCAACAAATGGTACCCATGGTGAGGGTACTCTTCACCACCTCACACTCACTGGGGAAAAAAGCTAGTTCACTTCAGAATGTTCCTGATGAAGCAGTAAAAGTTATTAATTTTATTATGTCTCAACACTTGAGTACTTGTCTTTTTCACTTAAGCGGCATGCCGAAGTATGATGGTTGTCTTGAAAGTCATTGATATAATTTTGAGTTGAGAGCTGAACTGATTATTTTTTTTACAGAACACCATTTTTACTTGAAGGAACAACTGACACACAAACTATGGTTATTTGGCACTTCAGGGAAACCAATGACATTATTTATTGCCAATGATAAAATTCGAGCTTTCATAAAAATTAAAACTTTGGAAATTTTGTATCTGACACATGATACACATATTTCCTAATACTTAAAGACTTATCTAAGATCAGTAGCGATATTAAACAAATGTGATTTTTTGATATCATATAATGAAATATGTCTACATTTAGAAGATCAGCATAATGAGTCAATATTTTCTAAATGACCTAAATTTCTAAATACACGATAAAAAATCATGCATGGGTAAAAGATCCATTCAAAGTCTAAGGCAGACCAATAGATTTTAATGTAACCTGGTACAAAAAGTTCAACCCGTACTGTATGGGTTCCCAACTGGTAGGGTTGCCATAACAAAATACCACAGACTGGATAGCTTAAACAACAGACATTTCTTTCTCCAGTCCTGGAGGCTGGGAAGTCCAAGATCAAGGTACCAGCCAATTTGGTTCCAGGGGAGAGATCTCTTCCTGGCTTGCGGATGGTCACCTTCTCACGGTGTCCTTACATGGCTGGGAGAGAGAGAAACCTCTCTGGTCTCTTCTCATAAGGACATTAACCCTATCAGATCAGGGCCCCACTCTTATGACCTCCCATAACCTTAATTATTTCCTTATAGGCCCTACCTCCAAAAATAGTCACAATGGGGGTTAGGGCTTCAACGTATAAATTTGGGGGGGAACATAATTCAGTCCATAGCAGATATCGTTTCAGATTCTAGATTGCAACTAACTTTTAAGAAACTACTGTCAAATGCTGGTGTAGTACAAAGAGGAATATCCACAATTATCTGAAAAAGTTATTAAAATGCTCCTTTCTTTTCCAACTACGTATCTGTCTGAAGCTGGATTTTCTTCACATACTTCAACCAAAATAACTTATCCCAACAGACTGAATATAGAAGCATATATGAGAACCCAGTTTAATGTCTTCTCTAAGACAGATGTGAAAAAGATTTACCAAAATGGAAAACCAGCTTCTCTCCTGATTTTGTTCTAGAAAATAATTGTTTTTCATAAAATGTTATTTATGTTAACATATCATGAATTGGGTTTATTATTATTATTTTAATTGACATAAGTAAATGTTTAAAATTTTTATCACTTTTAATTTCTAATAGGGTAAACAGTGGTAATCCACATAAACAAAAGCTCTTTGAGGTCCTCAATAATTTTTTAGTGTAGCAGGTCCTGAGACCAAAAAGTTTGATAACTGCTGGTCTAAATCATCTCTCAAAAGATTCAGGGCTGGGGCTGGCCCGGTGGCTTAGCGGTTAAGTGCGCGCGCTCTGCTACTGGTGGCCCGGGTTCGGATCCCAGGCGCGCACTGACGCACCGCTTCTCCGGCCATGCTGAGGCCACATCCCACATACAGCAACTAGAAGGATGTGCAACTATGATATACATCTACTGAGGCTTTGGGGAAGAAAAAAAGGAGGAGGATTAGCAATAGATGTTAGCTCAGAGCTGGTCTTCCTCAGCAAAAAAAAAAAAAAAAAAAAAAAAAAGATTCAGGGCTGGCCCAGTGGCATAGTGGTTAAGTTCACACCCTCCACTTCAGCAGCCTGGGTTCGTGGGTTCGGATCCTGGGCACAGACCCACGCACCGCTCATCAATCCATGCTGTGGCAGCATCCTACATATAAAACAGAGGAAGACTGGCACAGGTGTTTGCTCCAAAGACGATCTTCCTCAAGCAAAAAGAGGAAGGTTGGCAACGGATGTTAGCTCAGGGCCACTCTTCCTCACCAAAAAAAAAAAAATTTCAGACCCATAGATATTTTAACTGTTTCATTTTCTCAAACATATTTCTCCTAGAGCCTTCTGACTTATTCCAATCTGGATCAGCTGTCTTATATACCTGTGTAGTCCTAGTCCCCTAGGAACTTTCTTCACCATCACCTAGGTCAGGTGTCAGCAAACTACAGCCTGTGGGCCAAATCCAGCCTGTCACCTGTTTTTAAGTAAAGTTTTACTGGAACACAGCCGTGCTCATTCAATTATGCTCTTTTGTGCTACGACAGAGCTGAGTAGTTGTGACAGAGATCGAACGGCCTATAAAGCTGAAAATATTTACTACCTGGTTCTTTATAGGAAAAGTTTGCTGACTTGTGATCTACACAATTCTTTCACTTCTTTCCTGTGTTGCTTTATTTGTTTCCTGAATACCATGTCTCCCTCCTTTCTGATTTACTCCTTCTTTTGGTGAAGCACATCTTCTGGTAGCTTCCTGAGAAAGGGTGCATGAGAGGTCCATTTTTTTGAGACCTTGCATGTCTGAAAATGTCCTTTCCTACTCTCACATTTTATTATAGCTTAGCTGGGTCCAGAATTTTAGCAGAGAAATCATAGTCTTTCTGAAATTAGAAAGCTTTGCTTCATTGTCATCTACCTTCTAGGGTTATGACAGAAAAGTCTTAAATTATTCTGAGTTCTGATCTACTGTACATGACTCTTTTTTTTTTTTTTTCCCTTCAGGAGGCTATAGAGTCTTTTCTTTGTCCTTGGGGTTCTGAAATTTTACTACGCTGTGGCTTGGAGACGACGTACCTCCACCTCTGTGCTGGCAGCAGGCTCTGTCAATCAGGAAAGTCACGTCCTTCATAAAGCGGCAGTTCCTTGAATTATCTTGTGGATCATTTCTTCCTCCTCTTTTTTTTTGTTCTCTATTTCTGGAATGCTCATTGAACAGATGTTGGATGTCATGGACTGGTCCTCTAATTTTCTCATCTTTTCTCCCTCTTTCTGGGACAACTCCTCAACTTTATCTTCCAACCAGAATCTTGAGTCTTCTTCATTTCTTCTATAATGTTTTTAATTTTCAAGAGCTCTTTTTCCCTCCCTCTGAATGTTTCTTTTTTAAAATATCTAGATCTTGTGATACAGACACTTTCTTTTGAAAAGAAATTCTCTGAGGATATAAATGATAGCTTCTTTTCCCTGTACTGTTCTGTCCTTGCTGCTTTTTCCTGTGTGTTTACTTTGGTTTTCCTATCTCACATTAGAGGCTTTCCTCCTGGTTGTCTCTTCATACATGAAAGTGAAACACCAAAAGGCTGATTTTTAGTGAAACACTAAAATGCTCTGCTTGTGTGTGTGGAGCTCATTGTCTGTAGGCTTTACTGTAGGGAGACACAGCTGGGCTGTTGGTTGGGAAACCCTTGAGGTTATTATCTTTAAATCTTCTTCACTACTCAGATTCCTCAGAGAAAGATTTTTCATCTCTTGACTCTAGGCTTGGCTACTACAATTTTGGGGTTGGCTGGGAAAAGCAAGCTGGGATTCAACATTCAGTATGCCAGCATTCACTCAACCTCTCCCAAGGGACCACTACCATCAAGTGTGTTTGGTGTCCCCTAGTTCAGACATCCTTTACTTCATCCTGTCCAGAGAATAAATTTTTAGTCTTCTTCTAAGTTATGAGAGGGGCAATCTTTTTAAATAAACTTTTAACCAAAATACAGTTAATCTCCTCTTCACACACCTCTTCCCCACTTTACAGAGTTACCTGGTGCTGTCAATTTCTGAATTTCTTTAGGGTTCTGCTGTGTAAACTGGGTTGTTCCTTGGCTTCCTCTATTGTTGGCTCAGGATTCAGCTTTCTCGGGACTGCTAAGTCAGTGACCACTCATCCATCTGCTTTCTAGCTTCCAAAATTTTGTTGCTGTTGTCTCCTCTCCCACTCTCTTTGTCCTTGTGGGTTTATGTCTTCAAAAAAATATCTCTTTACTGTTGTTTCAGTGAGGTTTTGGGAGGGAATGAAAGCAAATGTGGGTATTTGATCCTCCATCTTTATTTGGAACTTCTTTATAATTAAATATCTTTTTTTTAACTTCCATTTACTATTACAGCAGAAACATTTCCTACGTTCTTACATAGTCTTTGTAACGGCTTTAGTAATTCCATAACATTCCATTGAGTCGGTACTATAGCTTACTTAATCATTACCCTAGTTTTGGATGTTTAGAGTTGTTTCTGTTTTGGGGGAGGGGACTAGTTTTTCCTGGAGTCATCTTTCATTTATCTGTCTCATTTATTCCCTATATTTAGGAAACGCCTGCTGACATTCTTCTCCACTCTGTTCTCAGTCCATGGTTTCATCACTTTGTGCTTGATTACACACTACCTTGGGAAATTTTAATTCATCTTCCAATCGCCAGGTCATCCTGCACAATGGTGCAGCACTAATCTTTCTAAAATGTCATCTTTCCCATGACACTTCAGAGGAACCCTAACACCTACCATTCACTTGTGACTGGCATTTGAGGCTCCCCATAGTTTGAGTCCACCCCAGCTACCCCAACTCACCACCCTTTCCCAAATGTCCTCCTTCAAACATGGCCTGCTCTCCTAACTGCAGCTCAGGCTGTTCCTCCTGCCACTGCCTGTCCACATTCACCTTCCTTTACACCCTATCTCCTGCACCAAGCCTCACCCACATGACTTTGCTTACACACTTTCTTCCTTCACCTGATAATAGACAAGAATCAAGTAACCTGTTTCTAATTGCTTAGGGTCAATCTTGCCTTACAAATGGACTGACAGCTCTTCAGAGGCAGAGGCTCTTATACGTTCTCCTCTACGGCAGCTGCCCCTCCACCACCCTCATCCTACTACCATGGGACTTCAACTCAGCACCAGGTGCACAGTGGGTGCTTAAGAGGGACTCACTGAATGGAATGGACATGCATGTAAGTTGTTACCTTGCCCTTCGGAGTTAGTGTCCAGATCACGGAGAAGGTCAGCTTGTCAGTCATGGGATTGAGGCTGCACAACTCCTCACACAGCAGCCTGGGAAGCATGGGGACAACCTGCAAACAGAGAACAGGCCCATGAGCACCTTTCTCCAATTCACAGGAGTTTACCACAGGCTTAGAAGCAGCCCAGAGGGCGGAGTTTTGGTGAACCGCTTGGTGAACCAGAGCAAGCTAAAGATGGAGGCAGCTCTTTTCCTCGAAGATTCTGCAGAAAGACCACACTATCTGATACTTTTCCACGGGCCTCTAGAGTCAAATGGGAACGTGAACTGGAAAGGTGAGAAGAACTGGTAACAGAGGCAAAAAAATACATTATAGCAATGAAAAACAACTACATTTTACCGTATACTAAAACTGAAGCTCTATACACAGGAATGACTTGTACTTTTGGAAATAACTATTCCAGTTGAACTATATACTTAAGTATTTAAGTCTTTAATTCATTTTGAGTTAATTTTTGTGCACAGTGTAAGTTAGACGTCCAGTTTCATTCTCTTGCATGTGGCTGTCCAGCTTTCCCAGCACCATTTATTGACGAGACTATCCTTTCCCCATTTTATGTTCTTGGCTCCCTTGTCAAAAATCAGTTGACCATATATACATAGGTTTATTTCTGAGCTGTCTATTCTGTTCCATTGGTCTATGTGTCCATTTTTATGCTAGTACCATACTGTTTTAGCCAGCCCTGGTGGTCTAGTGGTTAAGATTCGGCACTCTCACTGCCGCAGCCCAGGTTCATTTCCCAGTCAGGAAACCACACTACTCATCTGTCGTTTGTGATACTGTGGCGGCTGAATGTTGCTGTGATGCCAAAAGCTATGCCACTGGGATTTCAAATATACCAAGCAGGGTCACCCATAGTGGACAGGTTTCAGTGGAGCTTCCAGACTAAGAAAGACTAGGAAGAAGAACCTGGGCACCCACTTCTGAAAAAACCGGCCATGAAAACCCTATGAACAGCATCAGAACATTGTCTGATATAGTGACGGAAGGTGAGAGGATGGCACAAAAAGACTGGGCAGGGTTCCACTCTGCTGTACACAGGGTCACTAGGAGTTGGAACTGACTCGACAGCACTAACAAACCATACTGGTTTGATTATTACAGCCTTGTAACACAGTCTGTAGTCAGAAGTGTGATGCCTCCAGCTTTGTTGTTCTTTCTCAAGATTGCTTTGGCTATTCAGGGTCTTCTGTGGTTCCATATTAATTTTAGGATAGTTTTTTCTATTTTTGTGAAAAATGCTATTGGAATTTTGATAGGGATTACATTGAATCTGTAGATTACTTTGTTTTTTGTTATGCTTTTGTCTGAGGAAGATCAGCCCTGAGCTAACATCCGATGCCAATCCTCCTCTTTTTGCCGAGGAAGATTGGCCCTGGGCTACCATCCGTGCCCATCTTCCTCCACTTTATACGGGACGCCGCCACAGCATGGCTTGATAAGCGGTGCGTCGGTGCACGCCTGGGATCTGAACTTGCGAACCCTTAGGCCGCCAAAGTGGAGTGCGCGCACTTAACCGCTACACTACTGGGCTGGCCCTGTAGATCACTTTGGACAGTATGGACATTTTAACAATATTAATTCTTCCAATCCAAGAACACAGGCTATCTTTCCACTTATTTGTGTCTTCATCAATTTCTTGCATCAATGTCTTATAGTTTTCAGTGTACAGGTCTTTCACCACCTTGGTTAAATTTACTTGTCAGTATTTTATTGCTTTTGATGCTATTGTAAGTGGGATTACTTTCCTAGTGTCTATATTACCTCACATCTCTTAGGATGGCTATTATCAAAAAGACGAGAGATAACAACTGTTGGCAAGGATGCGAAGAAAAGGGAACATTGTTGAGGGGAACGTAAATTGGTGCAGCCATTATGGAAAATAGTATAGAAGTTCCTCAAAAAATTAAAAATAGAACTACCATATGATCCAGCAATCCCACTTCTGGGTATATATCTGAGGGAAATGGAGTACTTTGAAGAGAGATCTGCACTCTCATATTCATTGTAGCATTATTCACAATAGCCAAGATATGGAAACAACCTAAGTGTCCATCAATGGAGGAATGGATACAGAAAATGTGGTATACATGAATGAAGCCACTGTGGGCCCCCTAGACCAGCCCATCTACCAACTGACCCCAGCTGATGCCACATGAAGCAGAAGAATTGCCTAACCAATTCCTGCTTGAATTTCTGAGCCACAGAATTTGTGACATATAATAAAATGGTGTTTCTTTAAAAAAAAAAAAAAAAAGAAAATGTGGTGTGTGTGTATATATACATATATACATATACACAATTTATATATACACACATAATGGAATATTATTCATCCATAAAAAAGAAGGAAATTCTGCCATTTGTGACAACCTGAAGGGCATTATGCCAAGTGAAATAAGCTAGACAAACACAAATACTATATGGTATCACTTATATGTGGAGTCTTAAAAAAAAAAAAAAGCCGATTTTATAGAAACAGAGTAGAATGGAAGTTGCCAGGGGCTGAGGGGAGGGGAAAATGGGGAGATGTAGGTCAAAGGGCAAATACTTTCAGCTATAAGATAAATAAGTTCTGAGGATCTAAGGTACAGCATGGTGACTATAGTTAATAATCAGGTACTGTATACTTGAAATTTGATGAGAGTAAAATCTTAAGTGTTCTCACCACACACACAAAAAGAATTAACTATGTGAGGTGATGGATTTGTTAATTATCTTGCTCTTGGTAATCATTTCACAATGTATATGTTTATCAAATCATCACATTGTACACTTTAAATATATATAATTATATTTGTCAATGATTCCTCAATAAAGCTGGGGAAAATAAAAGAACCCAAAGGCTGAGTGTAAACTCGTGACAGGGTTTCATCAAAGGAAACTGCTGAATCATAGCTTTAGTAATTGAAAATACCACAAATGACCAAATCACATGTTGGAACATTAACAGAATATTCCAACAAAATATCACTGAAAGGTTCATAAATCCAGGTTCCCTAGATGAACACTGTGGTCAACTAGTCACTCATTTTGCAATTTTTTAAGCCTAAATTATTTCTTCCCTTTATTGATCTTCCTATCCAATAATAAACTGATTCAATGGTACACCTTCTTTAATTAAAAAAAAAATCTCTTCAACTTACTTTCAAATGACGACTTACAGCTATCTCAGAAAGTTACTTGTTTTCTCTAAAATTCCAAAGATGAAATGAGTATCTCTACCTGGATCTCCTGAAGATAATTCCAACTCTCTCCCTCCCTCCTTTAAATCTATTCCTTCTCCCATATTTTTCTTGATTAATGGCATTATCATTCACCCCGCCACCTAAATGAAAAAGGCAGAATTACTAGCCACTTATTCAACACACTTAACTGTGGACCTACTTGATCTGCAGTGTTAAGCATGGGTAACACTGTAACCCTGTGTTAAGTAATTGAGAAGTAAAAGGCATGAGGGGCAACCATGCTCCAGTTGAGGGAAAGTTAACTAGTTAAGTTTCTTTATCAGCAAAAGCAAAACAAACCCCAGTGGCTTCTTATTCTATGTGAACTGTCTGTACCTGTACCCTGTTTCAGTACAGTAAATAACTTTTGGTATGTAAAAGTAAATTCTAGAACTCATGGCCCACACCAGTAACAAATAATTAATAACTGTAAGGCATTACTTGGCAAGGGTCTGAAGGATCCTTTATCTTTTTAACACCAATGTAAAACCTAATGACCACCTGAAAACTTATGGTAATGGCTTTTATAAGACAACCACTTTTGCAAATTTTTTCTTGCCATTGCTTCTGCTCCATCTGTTCAGATGACAATACATTTTCATTGTTAACTTATTTAATGAGTATTAAAATGCGACCTGAATATTTAACATTTTCTTGCATGTATCAAGTGTTTTCCAAAATAATACATCTTTACCTGCACAAACACACTGTATAAAATGGAGCAAGTTTCAATACCACACCGTCTCATGATTGAACTGTAAAGATTTCACATAATTTTAGCCTTTGGACAATGTTATGGACTGAATTCTGTCCCCTCAAAATTCCTATGTTGAAGTCCTAACCCTCAATGTGACTGTATTTGGAGGTGGGGTCTTTAGGAGGTAATTAAGGTTAAATGAGATCATAAGGGTGGGGTCCTGATCCGACAGAAAGAGAGAGATAACTCCCCCTCGTTGCTCTGCACACACACAGAAAAATGGTCATCAGGGGACACAGCCGTCTACAACCCAGGAAGAGAGTCCTCACTAGGAACCAAATTGGCCAGCACCTTAATCTGGGACTTCTAGCCTCCAGAACTGTGAAAAAATAAATGTGTGTTGTTTAAGCTGCCTAGTCTATAGTATATTATACAACAGCCCAAGCTGAGTAAGATAGACTAAACTGGTTTTTTTGGGTGTGCATGCTTGGATTCTTCTCTGGGCTGCATTATCAGATAATTATACCAACTGTACTTTGGTAGGAGGCTGCTCACTCTGCATGCTTGTAGTCAAGGGCTTAACACCTTTTTTACAGTTAGTATTTCTTCTAAGTGCTCAAGGCAGTACCTTATTTGAATCACAAAGCATCTGAGAATGTAACATAATTCCTGACTTCACCTTTTAGTGTTTGTCAAAAGAAAGTCTTTGCAACTAAACGTAATGTGGTACCCTGGATTGGACCCTGGAACAGAAAGAAGACTTTAGTGGAAAAACTGGCAAAATCCAAATAAAGTATGGATTTTAGTTAACAGTAATGTTCCAATGTTAGCTTCTTAGTTATGACAAATCTACCATGGTGATATAAGATGTTAACAGTGGGGAAACTGGGTGTGGTATATGTGACCTCTCTGTACTGTCTTTGCAACTTTTCTGTAAATCTAAAATTATCCCAAAATAAAAGAGCATATTAAAAAGAAAGCCACTGTTTTTATCAGTTGATCTCATAAGCATTATACATTTAAATATGGAAGAAATTTATGCTAATGAAATACAACTTGATCTGTTTTTATATATTGGAGTTAAGGGTTAAGATTTTATTTGCAAAAAGGCCTTTACCACTAAAAAAAAAAAAAATGTCTAAAGACCTTTAACCAACAGAGTGAAGTCCAGACTCATCAGCAGCACAGTGCAGGAAACAGAGCAAAGGCTTTGAAGCCAGATAGACTGGGGTCTAATCCTGGGCCCACCACTCCCTATATAATTTGGGCAAGCTAGTATGATTCTTTGAGTCCCAGTCTTCTCATTAGTAAAACAACAGTGAAGATGCTCAGTAAAAGTCAGCTCACTGGCCATCACACAGTCTACCATGCCCTTTGGTCACCTGGCTCAGCCTTCCCCTTCAGCCTTTGCCCTGGCGATCCCCTCCCACACCGGAACCAGAACCACGAGGACCTGCTCACTGCACACCCTTTCCCTGCCAGGCCTGCTCACTGCTCCAGCTCTTACACACATTGTTCCTTCTTTCTAGAACACCTTTCTGGATGTTTTGCATCTGGCCAACTTTTGCACATCCTTTAAGATTCAGCTCATCATCATCTCTAAAAGGTTTATCCAGATCCCCCCAGGTGGAGTCTGTACTATGTTTTGTATACTTCTCTCACCCACCCCTGTTCTTTCAAAAAGGATTTGAGGCAGTCCAAAACAGTCACTTACTCCATCCTCCCAGCCCTTTCATGACACTTCTACAGTTCTTAACACACCCATCCTAATTGCCTCTTTATGTGCCTCTCCCCTCTACAAGACCATGGAATCTTCAGGAATGAGGACCAGCTATTGTTCCTGTCTCTCTATGCAGCACCTGACACACAGCAGGCACTTTGAGTTTGCAAATGAACGACTGACTTTTGCCCAGTAAATGAAATCACCTATTTTTTCTATGTTTACTGTTTATTGCATCACCTACAACATTCTATGACATATAGAGACTTCTATGTAAACATCTTTACATAAGAATTTCACAGGCAGCTAATATTTTAAGTATAAGATAAACTGTTTTGGCTACTCTCCTAAAACTTATTGGCACACTCAGTGGCTGCCCAGGTTATAAACATTGCTTAGTATCCTGTATTTTATACAGAAGACAATATTTTAATATTCACACTGCAATGGCCAGATGGCAAAGAACCTAAGTGCTTATGAAGAAGCTAAACATTAAAACTTTTTGGGTAGTATAATTAACTTTAACTTTTAAAGGGCATTCCTTTTAATAAACTTTCACCAGACTTTGGGGTAGAATTCAGATGGGATTCAGAGAAAACAGTCTTTATGTCCATATAGTTTTGTAAATAGTAGATGGTTATTTATCTGTCTTGCAAAGGAAAAGGAACGAAGATGTTACAATCACATCTGTGGTTTGGCACGTCACGGCCTCTCATAAATCTGGCCTGATTTCTGCAGGGGTCACTGGGAATGTGCTCCATGACACCTAGCACATGTGTCAAGTCCATAACACAGCAGGGAGCTCCATAGGAGAGGGGCTGGAGAGATACGCAGCCACTCCCAATAAGTTGCTTCCTCAAATACCAGTCCTGTTATTTCAGGGGAGACCTGCCTGGACAACACCATAGTGGTCCACTCACACTCACTGACTACAAGAGATCTGCCATGGCACCTGGAGAGACTCCAAGCCAGGGGTGATAAGTGCAGAACATGATGTATAACTGGAAAAGAGAAGAAAGCTCTCTCCAGGAGTTGAGAAACTGCTGGCTGTCACTAGCACGGTGTGAACACTTATGCACCCCCTGACCCCTGGAGAGTTTCCTCAGTCGTGTCCTGCCTTGCCCTCATTAGCTTCACTACTCAGTGTGGGCCACATGGATGATTCCTTCCAAGTTCTCCAACTCCCTCATTTTCACTGTCCCAAGGCTACAGACCCCACAATCAATCTTACAATCTGCCTTTCTTGCTTTTGCAACTCCTAGCTGAGCAGTGATGGAAAGTGTCACTGGTCCGTGTGGAGGAGTCCCTCCACCAGTCTCAGCTCTTACCTCGGTGGAGGCTGCCCATCCTTTCACTTGTCCTTGGTTAGTTCCTTCCTCCAGGCCCTCAGACCCTATTCTAAAACTTTACCACTCTCCTCAAACCTCCTGCCCAACTGCCTTCTCCCCTGTTCTCAGCAGAAAACCTCAACTCTTCTTCACAGAGAAAACTGAGAACATCAGGCTCAACCCCTGCCAAGTATCCTTCCAGCCCCTTCCTTCAGCTAGTTTCTCCTGACCCCAACCCCCTAACTTCCACGTGCACCTCAGTCCCCTGATATCTCACAAGTGTCCTCCCTATCCAAAGCCTGGCCTCTGTCTGTGCTTTTGATCCACCCCCTCCCTGCCCAAGCTCTTCTCAATTAGCTACCTGTTCTGCTGGTCTCTATTTTTCCCATAGACCATATACAAATAAATACAAGGTCCATCTCCCTACTCTTAAGAACAATACACAACTCTCCCCTCCCCAACCTAGATCTACCCCTTCCTCTGGGCCCTCCCCTTCATTTCTCATTTAAGGTTCTCAAAACAGTCTATGCTTCCTATCTTCATTCTCACCTTCCTTTCACTTCTCAACCCAATATGACATTTTTAAATTACAAAAATTACATGTTAATTGTAGAAATTTTAGGTGATAACAAACCAAAACATGAGAATGTAAACATTTTGAGGCCCCATGCCTTAGAATGAACAATGTTAACACGTTGGTATAGAACTTCTGTCTTTTTTCTGTGCACACGTAAATGACTATACATCAGGTAAAATGTTACATATTATAGGTGCATGTATTCTTTAAAACACAGAACTAGTGGGCACTCTCAGACTCTCCTCTGTATCAGTCCTTGCTGGACTCCTTTCCTCAGCCGGCTCCTGAAGCGCTGGTGCTCCGCATCCTCTGCGCTTTGCTTTCCTTTCTTCTGCACATTCTCCCCAAGGATCTCCTTCACTCCTGGGTTTGCACTACCACTGACACACGAATCCATCCATATCTGCAGTTCCAGCCCTGCATCTCCTTGTAACTCCAGATCCCTCTATTAATGCCACCCTCTGGACACCTTGATTGGAATGTTCCATGCATACTTCAAACTGTGCACGCAGAAGACAAAGTTCAGCATTTTCCTGCCTGTACCTGCTCCTATGTCTATATTGCTTATCTCTCTTAAGAGTAGCACCCTACCCCCAGTTAAATAAGCAAGCAAACAAACAAAAAAAACCACACCATACACACACAAACACACACACCTCTCCCAAAGAACACACCTGGGTGTTATCTCATGAATTCTCTACTCTCCTCTTCCTGCTACACCCAATCAGTTCCCAGGTCTTGTAGGTTTTACATTCTAAATTTCTCTTGAATGAGTCTTTTCTTCTCCATCTTCCACTGTTCAAGTGTGGACACCTTTGTCTCCCTTGGGATATAGTCTAATAGTCTCCTAAACCAGCAGCGGAATATGGGAGTAGAAATGATTCTGGATAAGATTTCCTTATTATTCTCCAGACTTCTGCATCTTCTTGCTAAATTCAACCCAAGGATAATCTGCAATCCCATTTATATTAGGACACATTGCCTTTACCTTCCCCAATAGACGATGGGCTGAATTCAGTAATTTGATTTTTTGTTTGTCCTGCTAATGAGGGAGGGCCCAAACACCTTCAGTGGGGCCAAGAGGTCTTCAGTAAAGCCTGGACCCTCGTGTTCAGTGGCCAAGAGCTCTCAGGGAAAAGCTGGCAGAGGGCCTCCAAACCCCATTTCCAAGGAGATAGCAAAGATAACAATGGGAAGCGAATTTCTCCCATTTGCCTAGCCCTTGTTATGTGATGTGGATTGCTAGATTGGGAGAGGATGCAATTTGGGGGCGAATATGAAATGCTCCTTGTTCAGGACGTCCATATTGTACCAGGCTGAATACATCTATTGCTCTAGTTCTCCTGGGGTCCAGTTGGACACCACCACGTTGGTAAACTCTCCTAAGAGTCTGTGAGCAAAGATTCCCATCTATTTTGGGTGGTTACTCAAAGCCTCAAGGGGCTATGACTGAGGGAAAGAGCTCTGGTACTGATAACAATTTTCCTGCCTCTGGCCTCACTATTCTTGGACCACTCGGTTGCTAAGGTGATTTCCTATTTTAGTCAAAGGAGACCATGTCACATCTCTACTTGACCTCAGGATGAAGCCCAACCTCCTTAGCCTGCCACTCTAGGCCTCTCTTTGTAACTTCATCTCTTGGCTCCCCCTGCAACTCATACCCCAGCAATTCCAAACTACGTACTGTTCCTTGAATGTTCCAAGCTTTTTCTAGCCTCTGGCTGGAATGCCCTCTCCACCCACTTTTCTATACCTAGAAATTTTCTACTCAAAATTTGAAACATGGCTCAAAAACCCACCACCTTGTGAAGACTTCTTGGCTCTTGTAGAAGCTCCTCTCCTAACACCAACCCAGGCAGATACAACTTCTCTCCTCTACAATACTTGCTCACCTTGGGAGTACTCTCTGTAACTGCAGGTAGCCCAGTGTATTTTAATTGTTTGTTACATGCCCGCCTCCTCTGACTTCCCCAGGGCAAGATCAGCATCTCTCTCATCTTTATACATCTGGAACCTGGCACACAGCTGATACTCCATAAATGCTAACTGGATGAAGGCTGATAGCACTCAGGCAGCAGAAAAGGAAAGGGGCATAAAGGGTGCTAAGTCTTCTTAAGTATGTTTCAGGGCCAGGATCGAAGTTAGGTCAGGGCAGAGTCTAAAAGCTGGTCACGGAAAAAAGGGACACTGATGATAGGACACTGACTTTCTAAGCATTCTGAACTAGGGCTTGGGAGAGTTGAGAGAAACTGATCATTTAGGTAAATATACCACTGCCCAAGGCAGCTGGGTGGGGGTACCAACAAGACTATAAAATCTTATATTAGTCTCAGAGAGCAGAAACATCTGCTAAAGCCACAGCGGGCAGACTGGCCAAGTTCAGCAACGGGTTAGCCAGGACAGCCCTGTGACCAACAGAAAAGGCCACAGAGGGGAAGAATCAATCATCTAGGCAAGGAGGAACAGGAGAGACTAGTAGTGATGGGAGGCTACAATAGCTCAAGGGGGCCAGAACCAGGGGTTCTCTAGTGCTGGGAGGGGCCTCCGGGGCCTCTCATGCCCCTTTCAGCCAGGTCTTTGCCGGCTCCCAAACCTCCCTCACACTCTTAGTGCCCATTGGCTGTCTGAGTCTGTGAACTTGGTGAGTTTTTCTCCTTTTCTCAAGGACTTCGAGGTTTTAATAGTAAGGTACACTCAGCTAGCTCGCTACTCACATGCTGAAGCAACATAAAGGAAAGAGATAATTCATTTGCAGCCAACACCTCTCTTTAAAGAGTTTTCTTTTTCACATCAACACTTCCATGAATTCCGAATTTGATCAACTCTTTGCTACACAGTTTGACATTAACAAAACATCAACACTCTTGACAACCTGCTGGGGTCAGAAAGGAACATCTTAAACCTCTTTGGACTCCACACTAAGACAGGCTTCCAATCCCAATCTTTGATCTCTATTATAAAGCAGTACCAGTAAAATAGCATAGAGATTTATGGGCGAACTTTCATTTGAGCTGTTTCACACCTAAAATAACACAAGTGCTTGGGCCAATAGGCAAAAATTTAAGTTTAGGTTTCAACTGTTTAGGCTTTCTTTTACTTTTAAAACTTAATTCATTTATTTTTAAAAATTACCTTAAATTTTACAATTACATTGTATTTCCCTCTCAGAGAAGATAGTTGGGAGACATTAACTGGGTAGATGTCATGGTCTTCTGAGAAGCACAGGCCTAAGTTCAGGTAGACAGTTGTCCCCTATTCTAACATATCTATCTTTTGTCAAAAAGAAAGAGTGTTTTTTCATGGGATTTAAATGAACAATATTTAAATTTATCTTCCCTCCTGAGTACACACTATTGTTAACAAGAGTAACTAAATATTACTGTGAGTAAAATCCCAAGAAAAAGAATTTCATTTAAAAGGCAGTAGGATGATATTGGACAGTAAGATGGTATTTGGACCCAAGGTCTGTTTCATTGTTACTGTCCTAATCTATGGGATAATTCCCCGATCAAGCTTAGACTGTGAGGCTGACATCAGTTACTTATATGTCAGTAGCACTGAATGAAAAAAAATCAGTGCCACATTCCCTAGAGATGGGAAATCAACTGGCACCCCCCCCCCCATCCTCCAACACACACACTCCTTCCCCCACCTGATGAAGTTAGGAGAAATGATTCTGCCAAATGAGAAAGCAGAGAATCTGGAGGCGGAGGAAAGCAGCTCAACCAGCTTTTAAGAAGACCTTTATAGGCAAAGTAAAGTGAAAACAGCAGAAAAGTTCCTGGACACGGTCCTTTAAGAAACAAAAATGAGTAGGAAGAAAGGTCAGAGCACTGGTTCAAAGGAATCAGAATGCACAGCTGCTGCTGTCCAAGGTTGTGGGCCGGCGCCACTTGCTCCTGCCAAGTTGGGGGCAGTGCCGGGCAGTAGGAGCCCACAGCCACTCAAAGGCATGTGGGCCCTTCCTCCACCCAGCTCCCCACTTTTAGAACTTAGGAGCAGAGCCCCAACTCCGCAGTCCCAAAGAAAAAGTCTAGAACTGTGACAATCATGAAACCGAAGAGAATAGAAAAGAAAACATGCTTAGTTATTTAACCAAATTTTATTCTTTCATTTTCTGATTTTGAAACATAATTCCTGGTTATAAAAGAAGAATGCAGCAGCTAGATAAAAGAAAGCCATCTGCTCAGAAGAAGAACCTCTAATTGTGTCTAAAATTCTTAAATATTCAAATCTGAAGAGCAGAGTTAAACTTGTTTATATGGGGAGAGTATTTCACATTTATTAACTTTATGTGGTCTTTAATGTTTAAGAGATTGCTACTCCTATTTTTCTTTCCATCATAACATTATAGTTTTTGTAAATAAAAGGGATTTTGGAGTCTCATCTTCTTTTCCTAATAGGCCCTGGGCCAGACAAAAAAGGTTGGGTTTGGCCAACTGCATTTTTGGGTCGGAGGTGTGGATGGCATTTTTCCAACCTGAGGTTATATTAAGTGTCGTCAGTGTACAAATATCAGAGCTGTGTTCTCAGGAGGGCCAAGCTATGAGTGAGGTACCTGGATCTTGATGTGGTTCCTTTGCCAGAGTAGGCTGGGTATACATATTAAAAGGAGCCAGAGTGCAGTGGAAGTCACCCCCAAAAAGCTTCAAAATAAAAACAAATTATTTATTTTACACACACACATACACACAAGTATACAAGTCATGAAGGAAAATCTTGATGCATTTTTTACAAACTGAACACTCATGTTATCAGCGCCCAGATGGAGAATCATTAGAAGTCCCCCCACCATTGGGGCCCTTTTCCCCCAAGGGTAACTACTATCCTAATTTCTACTAGTTGTACCTGTTTTTCAACTTTATATAAATGGACTTGTACAGTGTGTACTCTTGTGTCTGGCTTCTTTCACCATTATCTTTGAGTGTGGAGTTGTCATCTGTTCATTCTCATTGCTGAAGAGCATCCTACTGTGGGAATATATCACAATTTACTTGTTCATTCTACAGTTGATGGGTTTTGAATAGTTTCTAGTGTTTTGGCTATTTTGAATAGTGCCACAACAAACATTCTTAGACGTTCTTTTTGTAATATATGTATGCATTTCTGCTGCGCCACAAGGTATCAACCTATTCAACTTTATATCTCACTGTTCTGGAGGCTGGGAAATCCAAGATCAAGGTGATGGCAGATTCAGTATCTGGTGAGGACCTGTTTCCTGGTTCATAGATAGCATTCTCCTGTTGTGCCCTCACATGGTGGCGAGAGTACTCTCTGGGGTCTCTTTTATAAGAGTACTAATCCCATTCATGAGGGCTTCATAATCTAATGACCTCTCAAAGGCCCCACCTCTATCACATTGGGGATTAGGATTTCAACATATGAATTTTGGGGGAACACAAACATTCAGGCCATAACACTGTCCAATAGTTTTCCAAAGTGGTTGTACCAATTTGCCTTTCCTAGTAAAACAAATGCCAATTTGCTGTGGCATTTCCACATGTCACAAGCTAGAAGACACTTGGGCTTCCTGTCTCAGGCTGTCCAAACAAATGCTGGTAAGCTGGATGCAGTGTAGAGGAACAGATGAAGTTGGCAGGCACCGACAGAGGGGCAGGTGAAGTTGGAGGCCATGGATTCAATGACCTTTGGCGCTTCCAAAGATCCAAGGTATTGGTACCAACAGATGGTGTGTATGGTGTGCATGCCCTTGGAAGAGAGTCAAACGGCGTCTTCTATACAAATGTCTTGTGAGATCCAGGCTTGTCTGGTACATTCCTCATTCCCATCCGTGGCCTGCCAGAAAATGCAGGGTCCTTCTAGATAACTCATGGCTCTCTAGGTATTGGCTGGCTACCCCATGGCTGGAGGAGCTCAGAAGTTAAAGCTATAATTACTATGAATGGGGATATTAAATAAAGGAGTGAAGAAAACTGTGGTCAATGAGTGTTGTCAGTAGGAAGGGGCGTAACACCAACAATAATTCTTCTGGTCCCAGGTTAATAGGTCTTGTCTGCTTGGGAAGGTCATGTGGATATGAACTTGAAAAATGTTGAAAAGCCCCTCCAAAAACACAAACACAAATTGAAGGCCAGCACTGCAGTTGTGTTCCAGAGGATCCGTTCACAGAGACAACAATGAAATGGTGATGGCCCTGGTTTCATGGCCATGGGAGATGAGGTCAGGGAAGAAGCCTCGTGTGCTGATATTTGTAGGTCATAAATTTGCGCCGCATTCCCTTATGCCACCTGTAGCTGCCCATAGCTTGGGCACAGGTGTCATAGACATTGTGAGGGATAAGGGTCCAACACAAGTTCTTAAACACTAAATTTAGGTTTTAACAGGCTACAGAGGCCAGATAGCAACATCATTGCTCTGACACAAGCAAAGTCTTTGGAGTAGAACATCCTCTGCTCAGATGGGGATACAGCTAGCCATTCTCATTGAGTGGTCCCTGAGGGTTCTAGATCTTTTAGGCACCACTGTGCAGAGAGGTCACCTATTGCTCATGACACACGGTTAACTATAACTGGGTTTGGATGATCATGCAGCTTCTGACTCAGAATTTTACAGCTCTAATCAACTCCATCTCTCTCTCCCTCAATATTCTCATTTCTGGGATAGTAGAAAACACCTACAGAGTGCTTCTGATCACCTAGCATAAATAGCAGACAAGTGGAACCCCTGAATAAACCAGATGTTCAATTCTCCCGGAGTGGGTGGAGCCCTAGGGTTTTGTTTAAATGTTCTAGGTTGCAGTGATTTCTAGGTTGCAGTGATCCAGAGAGTATTGTTATGGGGCAGGAGAGAGGAAGGGCTAGGTTCCCTAGGGAGGTCCTCCATGGATTGAGAGATAACAGCTCTGGGTCCCATTTGGGACAATGCACATCTGTGCTAGCACCCTCTGAAGTGGGAGCACAGGGTGTCAGACAGCAACTGTTGGCTGAGCTATGTGAGGGGAGTCAAACTTGGGCCAAAGGCAACAGGATCTCCAGCTCCTAAAGGACATGGCTGCAATCAAGGCCTAGAAGAGGCTCTTCCTCTCCCTGCACCTTGAGAAAATTTTTTTAATAAACTTTATTTTTTAGAGCAGTTTTAGGTTCATAGCAAAACTGAGCTGAAGGTAGAGAGATTTTCCATTTATCCCCTGCCCCACACATGCAGAGCCTCTCCCATTACAACATTCCCACCAGAGTGGTACATTTGTTATAACTGATGAACCAGCACTGACACAACATTATCACCTGAAGTCCATAGTTTAGAGTTCACTCTTGGTGTTGTACATTCTATGAACACAGACAAATGTACAATGACATGCATCCACCATTACAGTATCATACAGAGTAGTTTCACTCCCTAAAAATCCCCTGTGCTCTACCTACTCACCCCTCCCTTTCCATTAACCCTTGGCCATCACTTATCTTTTTACTGTCTTCGTAGTTTTGTCTTTTCTAGAATGTCATATAGTTGGAATCATACAGTATGATGATTGAAGCCTTTGAAGATTGGCTTCTTTCACTTAGTAATATGCTTTTAAGGTTCCTCCATGTCTTTTCATGGCTTTATAATTCATTTCTTCTTAGTGCCAAATAATATTCCATTGTTTGAATGTACCAGTTTATCCATTCATCTACTGAAAGACATCTTGGTTGCTTCCAAATTTTGGCAAATAAGAGTAAAGCTCCTATAAACATTTATGCACAGGGAGCCAGCCCCGTGGCTTTGCGGTTACGTGCGTGCACTCCGCTACTGGCTGCCCGGGTTCGGATCCCGGGCGCGCACTGACGCACCGCTTGGCCGGCCCACATACAGCAACTAGCAGGATGTGCAACTATGACATACAACTATCTACTGGGGCTTTGGGGAAAAAAAGAGGGAAAAAAAGGAGGAGGATTGGCAATAGATGTTAGCTCAGGACCGGTCTTCCTCAGCAAAAAGAGGAGGATTGGCATGGATGTTAGCTCAGGGCTGATCTTCCTCACACACACAAAAAAATTTGTGCACAGATTTTTGTGTGGGCATAAGTTTTCAGCTCCTTTGGGTAAATACTGAAGAGTGTGATTGCTGAATCATACGGTAAAAATATGTTTAGTTTTATAAGAAACTGCCAATCTGTTTTCCAAAGTGGCTGTACCATTTTGCATTCTCACCAGCAATGCATGAAAGTTCCCTGTTGCTCACAACCTCACCAGCATTCCATGTTGTCAGTGTTCGGGATTTTGGCCATTCTAATAGGGGCGTAATGGTATCACATTGTTATTTTAATTTATAGTTCCCCTAATGACATATGATGTGGAGCATCTTTTCATATGCTTATTTTCCATCTGCATATCTTCTTTGGTGAAGTGAATGTTAAAATCTTTGGCCCATTCTTAATTGAGTTGTTCATTTTCTTACTGTTGAGTTTTAAGAGTTCTTTGTATATTTTGGCTAACAGTCCTTTATCAGATATATCTTTTGCAAATATTTTCTCCCAGTCTATGGCTTGTCTTCAGTCTCTTGACAGTGTCTTTCGCAGAGCAGAAAATTTTGATTTTAATTAAATCCAGCTTATCAATTCTTTCTTTCATGGATCATGCCTTTGGTGTAGTATCTAAAAAGTCATTGCCAAACCAACGGCATCTAGATTGTCTCCAATGTTATCTTCTAGGAGTTTTATAGTTTTGCCTTTTACATTTAGGTCTATGAACCATTTTGAGTTAATTTTCATCCCTTCCCTTTTGAGAGGTTAGTTACTAGGGTAGACAGGTTGGAAATATGAAAGGAACTCTCAGTAATATTTAGTAAATACCAGAAATCCTAGGAACTTTTGGATTGTCCTGGAGGACTTGTTTTCTAGAATTGCCAATAACTTTGTGGGCATCATGCAGGCTCTTTGCTAGAACTGGAGACCAGGGATTCTAGAACATACTCTTCTGGGGGTTGCCATGAAGACTGCTGTTATAAGTGGTCCGGGACCATGTGTGTAAGGTGGAGGAGTGGTGGGTCTGTACAAGTTTGGGTTGGGGAAACAAATAATGATTCTGTTGTGTCACAATCTTTCTGTTCAGTAGAGTTCTGTGCTTTTATTACTAGCAGGTGCTGGGGCACTCGAAGGCCAAATGACCTTACGGTTTATTGGACCTGGCAGAGGTACGGCTGGAAGTCTATCTCCCACACGTCACATATGCTGCCAGGTATGGCTGAGGTGTGAGGTGTCCTAATCCTGTGCATCAGAACACAGCTACAGAAGATCTTAGGTCTGTGGGAACCTTAGATGATAGCTATGTTGAAGCGGTAGTAGTCCTGGCACAAGTGGGCTCCAAAAGAAAGAAGGAGAGGCTAAGAAGCCCCTGACACAAGCTGATGTTTCTATTTGTAGAGAGCCTTGGTTTCAAACTTGAAAAGAAAGTATACCATAATACCTGGGCGGAGTTACAAGCCTTGGGCCCCAGGCCAATTATGCATTTAGAATATGGGCACACTTCCTCTGTCTCTGTGTCTGAATACACTCCTGACAGACAGTATATTTTGGGCAATGATGTGTTCGGGAGGTGGTGGGTACGGTGGTGGTGCCACAAGGCCATCTAGGAGAACTGACATGAAGTAGTCAGTGACAGTTTTCAGATCTCTACCTAGGAAAAAACAGAACCCAGGAGAACACTGGCTCTTAAACAGATCCAGTACCACCTTCAGCATTGCCAGGGTAACATTCATCCTTTCCTGTGGCCAAGGCCCTGACATGATAAGAGCATGGGGTCAGGTTCCTGGAACCCTAGGGTTGGGGCCTCTCCAGGGTGAGCAGCATATGGACCCCTAGGGGTCTGCCCTGCCAGCATGTCCACAAAAGGGCCAACCCATTCTGGGGAACAGCAGGAAATGGGGGGTTTAGATGGCCAGGAACACGAGTTTCTCAAGCCCTAATTTTGAAGGGACAGTAGTGAAGACAGGTCAGTGATAAGTAAGAGAAGGAGAATGCTGTCCTGCAGACGTGTCTCAATGCTTGTGCCAAGATCTATAGGCTCCTAAAGGTCAGGGGATGAGAGAACTGACTTTCCAGGGCCTCTCCAGGATGCCTGTGCCAGTGGTTTTCTCAAACCTATAGCGTGGCACAAAAATACTTCTGTCTGGAGCAGGCAGCAGGGTGAATTTTATCAAGAGTTAGAGGTGGTAGCCTGAACCACAATGGCCTACCACGACATGCTGCTTGCAAGGGCAGCACTCAGAGCCTGGCTTTTCCTTCTGCCAGCTATGTGGGCACACAGGCGTGCTGGCAGTGGGAGCTACCAATCAGATTAGGCAGTAGAGAGTGACTGGGCAGCTGTATCCGTTCCCTAGTGATGACATTTGGAAGGTCCCAGAATGAAGCAGGTTTGGCACCCAGGCTGGTTTCTTGCCTCTGAGATGGAGCCAGGTAAAAGGGTTCCCAGCCGCCAGAGCCACAATATGTTTGGGTGGGTGGTGGGGATATACCTTTCACCTTAGTGCATCAAAGTACAAATACCAGAAGTCACGGCCTGGGGCATGAGAGGAGGGAAGGTTCAAGCTAGTGTAGGTAGCAATCCCAAACTGGACCACTAGATTCAAGAAAGCTAGCGAGGAAATGAAAGTCATGACAAAGCCAAAGAAGAAAGACGAGCCAAATAAGCAGATGAACAGTGTCAAAAGAAGAAAGAAACCTGGAAGAATGCAGGCGCTCCAGTGAGGCGAGTAGAAATAACTCATGCATGGTCTTTAATTCACACTGTCCCCAGGGCCTAGGGCAGTGCTGGGCAGATAACTGGTACTCATTAAACACTTGTTAAAGGAGGTCTATAGAGAGGTGGTGACTTACCAGGAGTGGAGGAATCAGGACTAGGAGGAGAAGCCCAGGCTCCCCCTCGGCTCCCTTTGCTTTTCCATTTCTGAGACATCAGGTTACCCTGTAAAGGGCAGGTCAGGAGCAGATTAGCCCTCACCCTCTAGAAAAGGGGTCGAAACTTTCTCTTAAAAGGCCAATAGAAAATGTGCATTCCGTTCTCCTGTGGTAGTGTGACAACATCATAGACATTACATAAATGAATGGGTGTGCCTGTGTTGCAACAAAGCTTTATAAAAACTGTAGCTGGTGTTGGCTGAATTCGCCAAGCCCTGCTTTGGAAAGCAGTTATTTTTTCTCATTTCTTTCTGAAGCTGACCACCTGTCTGAGTTACTTCTGTGGCAGGGCCAGTCTGAAGGCCTGAGAGGAATACCTGTGTCTTGCCTTGGCATCTCTTCAGTGTGGTTCCTCTTGAACATATCAGGGCCTAACAAGAACACATGCGATAACAGAGGGCAAGAACTTTTCCAGGGAAAACCTTTTCTTTTTTTTTAAGACCTTATTAGATGTGAGAAAAGATGTTCAGAAAAGATTGCTGTTCCTTGTGGTTTTTTTTTTTTAAACAAAGAGAAAAAAAAAAAGGAAGAAGAATAAATAGAAGCACATTTTTCAATCCAAGAAACTGGAGACCGATTTTTACCTTCTGAACCAAGTAGACACTTGTAGCTCTCTCAGCAGCCACTTTATCCAAATCGGATCCCTCAGGAACAAAGTAACTCACATCGGCAATATGAACTCCCACTTCGAAGTTGCCTGTGAATGCACAAGGAGGCTGATCAGCCTGGTAAGGACAGCAAGGTGATCCCTCCTAGGAATCCTTCCTGAAAATGTGGGTCACTCCCAGAGGCCAAAGGACTTGAAGCACAGGCCACCACTTCTAGTCGCTGGGCACTCACCCACCCCCTGTGACCTGCATTATCGTTACTTTCCTCATTGTATACTAACAAATGAGATTTTTATCCTGAATAAACAACCATTTCACAAGACGTTTCTCATTTCTAAAGGCTTCTTGTCTTTGAGTAAACTTGAGTAGACGTGCAAAAGAAGACTCATTTTGGACGATGAACAAACCCTTTTGAGTCACTAGAAGTGAGTTAATCCCAAATCCTACAGATTCTACCTCTGAAACTCTGCCCTTCCTGTCCATTCTGGCCACAGCCTTTATTCAGCCCCACAGCTGGCCTTCCCACCTTGATTCTGTGCCCTCTTACCTAGCCCTCCACACTGCTGTTAGTAATCTTCTTAACCATGGATCTGCTGAGGTCTGTTATTCATGTCCTTGCATGGTCTCACCCTAACCTACCTTGCCAGACTTACGGCCTCATCCTCCACATGCTCTGTATGCAGCTGTCATGGGAAACCTCTTTACATTCCCAGAACGCATCTTACCTCCTCCCATTCAGAGGTTTGCTTGGCTCATGCTTTTTCTCACACTTGGGATAATCTCAACAGGATCTGCCTATCAAAATCCTCCTTACCTTATAAGGGTCCATTGAAAGAGAATCCCAGAACAAGAAGAGATTCTCTGCCCTGTTTCCTCCACCTGCACTGTTAAAGCACCCAATCCATAACTGAAGATGCTTACCATGGTCTTTTCTTACGAGCTCTCATCACTACTAGAATACCAGAGCATATCTTTATTGGTCTATGTGCTTATTGTCTGCCTCTCTCCCTACGGTGTAAACTCCAGCAAGGCAGGGCCTTCTGTGTAACGTCTACTGTCATAGGTCCAGTGCCCAGAAGGATGCCTGACATATAGTTGGTGCTCAAAAAATACTTGCTGAGTGAATGAATCAATAATTGGTTTGCTTGCCTGTTGCCTTTTCCCTTCTGGTAAAAGACCTACTTTTTTCCCTTTTAAAACTGCCCTTTCCCTTCCTGGTGGAGCTGTTCTGCCTTCCCTCCCAGTTCTGGCAGAGAGATGATCAGATGCGGCAGGCTGGTAGAACTGCACCTTAAGTGGGGTTGAGGGGCTCATTAGGTTATAAACTTAAGATGTGCTCTTGGGCCGGCCCCGTGGCTTAGCGGTTAAGTGTGCGCGCTCTGCTACTGGCAGCCCGGGTTCGGATCCCGGGTGCGCACCGACGCACCACTTCTCCGGCCATGCTGAGGCCACGTCCCACATACAGCAACTAGAAGGATGTGCAACTATGACATACAACTATCTACTGGAGCTTTGGGGAAAAAAGGAGGAGGATTGGCAACAGATGTTAGCTCAAGGCCAGTCTTCCTCAGCAAAAAGAGGAGGATTAGCATGGATGTTAGCTCAGGGGTGATCTTCCTCACAAAAAAAAAAAAGATTTGCTCTTGAACATCCATAAATCATCCATCAAATACAGTATATACGATTATACACAAACATACATACATATATATGTGAAAATGCACAAAATGGACAGAATATAAAAAAGAGAACAGATGTAAAATAAGTGTATAGTTTAAAGAGAGCATCATGGGCAGACAGAAGCACACTGGTGATACAAGCACAAAGGTGAATTTGCTTAAATTCAAATATATGCTTGATGTAATTCCACCAATTCCCATCCCTATTCATAGTGACTGGTCTAGGCATAGGCATGTGACCCAAGGAGATTTATTCTGAGTCTGTTTTCAAGGATTGATATGGACGTCAGGAAAGAAGGTCTCTCTCCCAGGACCCCAGACACTAAAAACCACTGTTAAGTCTGGAGCTGCCAAGGAACATCTCTGCCACATAACCATACCAATATAGAAATAATAGGCCTGAGAAATAAAGGGGGAATCATGATGACCTCATTTGAACTCCAGGATCCAGCTGTACTTGAAACTAGTCTACTTAAGGACTTGGCAGTTCACAAGTCAATCAATTCCCTTTCGGTTATGACTCACTGAAAGAATCCTGACTGATACCCAAGTTGACTCAGAAGAGTTCACTAACACACCCCTACATGCTCCTCTGGTTACCTGGATAATCAGTCCTAAAGTATCACATACTTTATCTGCAAATTTTGTAGCTATTTATTGTCCTCCTATTCCTTCTGCACTAGGGGATGATTCTCTCCTCAGTTTTTAAAATGGAAAATGTTTAAACATGGGGTGATTAAAATAAGGGGTTCAGAGAAGGAAAAGAATTTAAGATTCCCCATTCATCATCTGTCTCACACTCAGAGACCATCCTCCTCCAGGGCATTCATTGGGTTTTTCCCCTCAGTTCTGTAACATTAATACATTAGAGAAAACCTAAGTCCATCTAAGAGATCCTGGTTGCTATGGGATAATACAATAGACCTATTTCCCACAGAGGAGAGGGCTGTCTGGAAAGCTGAGAGAAACCGGTGTGGCTCAAAGTTCAGCTGCCTCATTCTGAGAGCCATGCAGCTGTGTTGTGGGGTCACTGGGAGCAGTGAAACTTGCCCTGTGATGATCAAGGAACTCACCCCGAAGAGAGTGTGGCCAAGAGTCTCAGACAGCTCAACTTCCAATTTTGATATTACAAGTATCTAAAACCAACACTTGAGGAAGGTAAAATAAAGTGTCTTCTTTTGAAGTCAGAATTATAATATATTGGCCTAACAGGTAAATATTGACTAAAGGAAAAGAGAGAGGATTATTACATCATGATATAAACCATAATTTTAAATTCAGTCTGTGTGTTGTTACTACATATGAACTTTCCGTCCTTAGTCAAAATTGACAAACTGACAAAGAGTTCATTACAGGAGATAAAACATGAAGGAAGCCAATCAAAACATATTTGAGAGGCTTACATTTCACTCTGAATTCCCAGCAGAGCCTCTAAAACCAGCAAAGAGAAGCTCTCTTATTCTCTCCTTTGGACCTTTTTTATGGAAACCCTAAGTAAATATTTTATTACATATATTTACATATTGTGAACTTGCAGAACTCTTGAGGTAGTGGCACTGAGTTTTTATTCTATGAAAGAGAAAATACAAATCCAAAAGGTTATGTAGTATATGCTGCCAAAGCATTTAGGACCAATTTGATGTTTTAAAAAATACTGTCTTCCATACAAAAGCATTCTTTCAAATGTTTTTTTTTTTTTTTTGAGGAAGATTAGCCCTGAACTAACACCCGATGCCAATCCTCCTCCTTTTGCTGAGGAAGACTGGCCCTGGGCTAACATCCGTGCCCATCTTCCTCTGCTTTATGTCAGATGCCACTATAGCATGGCTGGACAAGCCGTGCATCAGTCTGTACCCGGGATCCAAACCTGCAAACCCTGGGCTACCAAAGTGGAGCACGCGTACTTAACCGCTACGCCACTGGGCCGGTCCCTTTAAAATTTTTTTTACATTAAAAATTTTTCATCTGCTGGAGCTAAGGTGAGTCCTGTGAGGTTTTTTTTGTTTTTTGTTTTTGAGGAAGATTGGCCCTGCTAACCTCTATTGCTGATCGTCCTCCTTTTTTCTCCCCAAAGCCCCAGTAAAGAGTTGTATGTCATAGCTGTTCTTCTAGTTGTTCTATGTGGGATGCCACCTCAGCATGGCTTGATGAGCAGTGAGTAGATCCGTGCCCAGGATCCGAACCAGGGAACCCCAGGCCACCAAAGCAGAACGCACAAACTTAACCGCTGCGCCACCGGGCCAGCCCCAGTCCTATGAGTTTTGAAGAGCTGTGGAAACAGAGGAAAGAAGAGTCCCCAAGGCCGGCCATGTCTGGCTCACTTTGCAAAGGGCCCACAAACTTAAATGAATACTCCTTTGAATGAACTTGAGAGGACATCAGAACTGCTTCATCCAATTAAAACATGAATAGAACATAAAGCAGAGGCTTAAGAACCATCTCTTGTAAGCCAGCCTCCCAGCCAGTTCAGCCACTTCCCAACAGTGTCCCTGCCAGGTGGCCCCTGACACATCCTCAACTGTGGGAGCTCATATCTTGAAACTACTTGCCCTACTTCTGAAGAGCTCTGGTTGTGAACAAGTACTTCCTTCCATGGATCCATGATACATGGAAATGGAGCCACTAGTTTATTCCAGTGCTGGGCATACACAAGAGGCAACCCCTCTGTTTAAGGAGTTCACAGTCTAATGGGGTTGGCAGATACACCACTGTGGTGACAATATGATATTACTAGTGCTATGACAGCGGAAGGTTACAAAACCTTACTGGATAGGAGCAAGTTGAGCTGAAATCTGTTTTTACTTCAGTGAGAACATATGAAAGTGTTTTGTAATCCATAACAACTACGTGAACGTAATCTTATGTTGACAATGACAACCATAAAAATGATAACAAGTGACCATTTATTTAATGTCTCCTTTGTGCCAGGGGATCCACACACATTAATGCAGCTTTGACAATAGCCATGTAAACCATATTTTACAGATGAAGCATCTGAGGCTCAGAGAGGTTCCAAGTCACTTGTCCAAGGTTATCTAGCTAGTAAGTAATAAACTCTGGATTCAAAACCAGGTTGGATTCAGAGTCTTTGCTCCTTTTATTACCACCCCTCCACCACTGTCACCATTAACTCTAGGACAAGATAATACAACTCAATTTTTTGTTTCAATAGGCCACATCTAGAAATCTCTCCCTACCTCTCATGATTCAATAGAAGCCACATTCTTGGCTACGGATTCTGAAGTCCTGTCAGGGACTTTTCCCAGCCTTGTCCATAGCCACATCCCTGTCCCTGCAGGCTCTTTTGGTTCCCACTGCCAATCTCCTTAGCCACTTGTAGCAGGGCCTGATTACAGAACAACCACTAAGCCATTAACCACAACTCTAGTTCTATTTCATTATAAGTCTTTAAGATCCAACAATTCCTCTCTAAACTTCTAGCTTACAGTCATCTTTAGCTGGTGGCAGAGTGACTGTCCTAAGTACTTGAAAGGGCTGTGCTTATTACAAGTGGGAATATATCAGCCTTCCCTTACCAGGAGTGAGACCAAGGCCTTCCAGACTTGGGTCACTTGAGTTCACCTTTACCCACTGCTGAGACTAGACAGTGGTGACAGAGGCTCATCTAGACCCAGTAGGACATTCTGTTTAATCCAGAATGTTCGGGGAATAATCCTGCTAAAAATACCTTACCAGCAAAAACTAACTGCTTTTGTCCAGGTCACTAATGGTTTTTGAGTAATTAAATCCAAACCTTTTTAGGCTTGACTTGGCCTGATCTTACAGGGTTATCTGAGACTGGGTGATTTCTCCCTCCTTGAGACACTCTTCCTTTAGCTCCAGGCCCCACTCTGGGTGTCTGACATTGTGGCTGCTACTTCTCAGGCTTCTCTTCCTCTCCTTGTCCCTTACATGTCAGCACACCTCTGCGTTCTGTCCTGGCCTGCCTTCTCTTCCAATTCTACTCTCTCTCCATGGACTGTCTCATCCACTCCCAAGAGTTCAAGCATTATCTCTGTGCTTTAGTCTTCTCATTCTGTGCCACCAGCCCAGACTTCTCTGAGCTCCAGATTAACACACACAAAGGTCTACTAGGAATTGCCACTTAGCTGTTCCCCAGGCACCTCACACTCACACCTCTGAAAGTAAAACCATTTCTCTTCCTGTGTTCTCCATCCCAGCAGGTGGAATCACCTCCACTAAACCAGAAGGGGCACCTCCACTGCCTAAACCTAAAAGAAACCTAGGCCCGTCTCGGCCTGCATTGATCAGTCACCCTGAACTCCAACCCAAATCTGCCCATCTCTCTTCTTCCCACCATCGCCACCTCGACCAGAGTCACCATCCTTTCTTTGAAGGAAGATCTAACAACCTCCTTGTTGTTTTCCCTGCCATTTCTCAAACTCGTTTTCCACAGTGAAGATAGTGTTCTTTCCAAAATACAGATCTCCCTGCCACCCCACGGGTAAACCTGCAGGGCCCTGCTGGCTTGCAAGGCCTCACTGGCCTGGCTCCTGCCACCCCTCTAGTCCCATGGGCTCGTTTCTTCCACTGCTCCCTCTGCATGCTTGGTCACTGCTTCACAAAGAGGCAACACCGACAAACTTCTTTATCACGTGGGTCTGCCCTAAGCATGTTTAACTTTCCCTCCCAAACCCCTTCAATGCCAGTCACTGTGACAGAACTTGTTCAGCTGCTCAAGCCTAGCAGCCCCCACGCTGTTCTCCCTTGCAGGGTGTTCTTCCCCATTTCTCCTCCTGACGACTCCTATCGGTCCTGCAGACCGCTGAGTAAAGCCCACTCCCTCGGGCAGGCTTTCCCTCATGACCTAGACCAGGTTCACCCCACCACGCCCCCGTGCCCTCTTCTTTGTCCTCCTACAGCATCTTACACCCTCCCTACACCCCACACCCCCTGCCCGGGCTCAACACCACTTACTGCAAGTAGGTCGTGAGCTGTCTCCCCGACCCTCTGCAATCAGCACAAAGGGCTGAGCGCACAGTCAGTGTCTGATGTTTACAGAATTAATATGAAAATAACAAAAATATAGAATAGACTCGTTGCCACTTTGGGTTTCCAGGCTAAAACACTGCCTGGTCTAACTGTGCTGAGTCCTCCCCACACCAGGTCTTCCCAGAGTGCATCTAACCAATGCCTGCATACCTCAGGCGACTTAGAAATCACTACTTCCCAGGGTAGTCCACTCCATCCTCAAATAGCAATAACAATTAAAAATTTGTCCCCCTTGAGAAAAGTAGGTAGACAAACTCAGAAAAATAGTAGATCTTTACCGGAATAGGTTAGCAACCACTTAAATACTAAATTCAAAGATCAAAGGAAGAAACTCACCAAAAATAAATTTAACCTCATCACTGTAAACACACAGCCACAACACAAGATAGAATAAGGTATAACAAGAACAACTTAGAAGGGGAAGAGGAAAGTGATTGAATTGACTTAGTATAAGGAAATAGGAGGCCATCAGATAATGGACTATCTCATACACAAGATTTTTTGCCCAAACCTCAAGGTAACCACTAAACAAATAATCAAAACAAAACCACATATGATAAACAAAGAGAAAACTAGAAGAGTCATAAGACAGAACAACCAAACTGAATTGGCAGTCCGAAACAAATGGGACAAGAAACAAAGGAAATGCAAAAGAACCAGAAAATAAGTGACAAAACAGCAACATTAAGCCCTCATATATCAATAATTACCCTAAGTGTAAATGGATTGAACTCTCCAATCAAAAGATACAGAGTGGCAGGATGGATTAAAAAGCAAGACCCAACAATATGCTGCCTTCAGGAAACACATCTTAGCACTAAAGACAAGCACAGGCTCAGAGTGAAAGGATGGAAGACAATACTCCAAGCTAATGGCAAACAAAAGAAAGCAGGCGTTGCCATACTCATATCAGACAAAGTAGACTTCAAGATAAAACAGGTTAAGAAAGACAAAGAAGGGAAATATATAATGATAAAAGGGACACTCCATCAAGAAGACATATCACTTATAAATATATATGCACCCAACATAGGAGTACCAATGTACATAAAGCAACTATTAACAAACCTAAAAGGAGACATCAACAACAACACAATAATAGTAGGGGATCTTAACACCCCACTTACAACAATGGATAGATCATCCAGACAAAAAGTCAATAAAGAAATAGTAGACTTAAATGAAAAACTGGAGGAGATGGACCTAGTAGACATATACAGAGCACTCCATCCAAAAACAGCTGACTACACATTCTTCTCAAGCGTGCATGGAACATTCTCTAGGATAGACCATATGTTGGGAAACAAAGCAAGCCTCAATAAATTTAAGAAGATTGAAATCATAACAAGCATCTTTTCAGACCATAAGGCTATGAAACTGGAAATGAACCACGAAAAAAAAACTGGGAAAGTGACAAAAATGTGGAGATTAAACAACATGCTACTGAACAACCAATGGATCATTGATGAAATTAAAGGAGAAATCAAAAACTATCTGGAAACAAACGAAAATGAAAATATGCCATATCAAACCATATGGGATGCAGCAAAAGCGGTCCTGAGAGGGAAACTCATAGCGATACAAGCCCACCTTAACAAACAAGAAAAAGCCCAAATAGGCAACCTTAAATTACACCTAACAGAACTAGAAAAAGAAGAACAAACAAAGCCCAAAGCCAGCAGAAGGAGAGAAATAATAAAAATCAGAGCAGAAATAAATGAAATTGAGACCAAAAAAACAGTAGAAAGGATTAATGAAACAAAGAGTTGGTTCTTCGAGAAGATAAACAAAATCGACAAACCCTTAGCCAGGCTTACTAAGAAAAAAAAGAGAAAAGGCTCAAGTAAATAAAATTAGAAATGAAAGAGGAGAAATTACAACAGATACCACGGAAATACAGAGGATTATAAGAGAATACTATGAGAAATTATATGCCAACAAATTGGACAATCTAGAAGAAATGGATAAATTCTTAGACTTACACAACCTCCCAAAATTGAACCAAGAAGAAATGGAGAATCTGAATAGACCAATAACAAGTAAAGAGATTGAAATAGTAATCAAAAACCTCCCAAAAAATAAAAGTCCAGGACCAGATGGCTTCTCCAGTGAATTTTACCAAACATTCAAAGAAGATTTAATACTCATCCTTCTCAAACTATTCCAAAAAATAGAGGAAGATGGAACACTTCCTAAATCATTCTACGAGGCCAATATCACCCTGATACCAAAACCAGACAAAGACAATACAAAGAAAGAAAATCACAGGCCAATATCGCTGATGAACATTGATGCAAAAATCCTCAACAAAATATTGGCAAACCGAATACAATAATACATTAAAAAGATCACAAGCCATGATCAAGTAGAATTTACACCAGGGATGCAGGGAAGGTTCAACATCCGCAAATCAATCAACGTGATACATCACATCAACAAAACAAAGAATAAAAACCACATGATCATCTCAATAGACGCAGAGAAGGCATTTGACAAGATACAACATCCATTTATGATAAAAACTCTCAATAAAATGGGAATAGAAGGAAAGTACCTCAACATAATAAAGGCCATATATGACAAACCCACAGCCAACATCATACTCAACGGGGAAAGACTGAAAGCCATTCCTCTGAGAACAGGAACGAGGCAGGGCTGCCCACTCTCACCACTCCTGTTCAACATAGTACTGGAGGTTTTGGCCAGAGCAATTAGGCAAGAAAAAGGAATAAAAGGAATCCAAATAGGTAACAAAAAAGTGAAACTCTCACTATTTGCAGATGACATGATTGTACATATAGAAAACCCTAAAGAATCTGTTGGAAAACTGTTAGAAACAATCAACAACTACAGCAAAGTTGCAGGGTACAAAAATCAATCTACAAAAATCAGTTGCATTTCTGTATGCTAATAATGAACTAACAGAAAGAGAGCTCAAAAAGATAATACCATTTACCATTGCATCAAAAAGAATAAAATACCTAGGAATAAATCTTACCAAGGAGGTGAAGGACCTATACAATGAGAACTATAAGACATTATTGAAAGAAATCCATGATGACATAAAGAAATGGAAAGATATCCCATGCACGTGGATTGGAAGAATAAACATAGTTAAAACGTCTATATTACCTAAAGCAATCTATAGATTCAATGCAATCCCAATCAGAATCCCAATGACATTCTTCACAGAAATAGAAAAAAGAATACTAAAATTTATATGGGGCAACAAAAGACCCCGAATAGCTAAAGAAATCCTAAGAAAAAAGAACAAAGCAGGAGGCATCACAATCCCTGACTTCAAAACATACTACAAAGCAATAGTAATCAAAACAGCATGGTACTGGTACAAAAACAGACACACAGATCAATGGAACAGAATTGGAAGCCCAGAAATAAAACCACACATATACGGACAGCTAATCTTCAACAAACGTGCTAAGAACATGCAATGGAGAAAGGAAAGTCTCTTCAATAAATGGTGTTGGGAAAACTGGACAGCCACATGCAAAAGAATGAAAGTGGACCATGTGCTATCGCCATTCACAAAAATTAACTCAAAATGGATCAAAGACCTGAAGGTAAGACCTGAAACTATAAAACTCATAGAAGAAAATATAGGCAACACACTATTTGACATTGGTTTTAAAGGAATCTTTTCGGATGACATGCCTACCCAGACTAGAGAAACTAAAGAAAAAATAAACAAGTGGGACTTTATCAGATTAAAGAGCTTTTATAAGACAAATGAAACCAGAATCAAGAAGAACAGACAACCAACCAGCTGGGAGAGAATATTTGCAAAACATACATCTGACAAGGGGTTGATCTCCATAATATATAAGAACTCACACAACTGAACAACAAAAAAACAAACAACCCGATCAAAAAATGGGCAGAGGAAATGAACAGACACTTCTCCAAGGAAGATATACAGATGGCCAATAGGCACATGAAAAGATGCTCAACATCACTAATCATCAGGGAAATGCAAATCAAAACAACACTAAGATACCACCTCACACCTGTTAGAATGGCTATAATCACCAAGACAAAAAACAACAAATGTTGGAGAGGATGTGGAGAAACAGGAACCCTCATACACAGCTGGTGGGAATGCAAATTGGTGCAGCCTCTATGGAAAACAGTATGGAGATTCCTCAAAGAATTAAAAATAGAGATGCCCTATGATCCAGCCATCCCACTACTGGGAATCTATCCAACGCACCTGAAATCAACAATCCAAAGAGGCTTATGCACCCCTATGTTCATTGCAGCATTATTCACCATAGCCAAGAAGTGGAAGCAACCTAAATGTCCCTCGACTGACGATTGGATTAAGAAAATGTGGTATATATATACAATGGAATACTACTCAGCCATAAAAAAAGACAAAATTGTCCCATTTGCAACAACATGGATGGGCCTGGAGCGTATTACGTTAAGTGAAATAAGCCAGAAAGAGAAAGACAAACACTGTATGATCTCACTCATATGTGGAATATAAACCAACACATGGACAGAGAAAACTGGACTGTGGTTACCAGGGGCAGTGGGGGTGGGGGGTGGGCACAAGGGGTGAAAGGAGTCATATATATGGTTATGGACAAACAAAAATGTACAACCCAAAATTTCACAATGTTAGAAACCATTAAAACATCAATTAAAAAAAAAAAATCTGTCCCCCTTTAAGGCCAAAATACGTCTTCCTATAGTTTCCACTTGTTGGCCCAGTTCTAGCTCATGGGGCCTCCCAGACCCAGCCCATCTCCTTAGAGGACAGCAATCTGGCTAAGAGAGATGAGTGAAGTGGCAGAGCTCTTCCAGCAGGGCTGGGCTTTTTGGGGTAGCACTAGCTTTGAATATTTAGACAGCATGTGCCCCCTGGATCTTTTCTCCCTCAGGCTGAATACTCACAAGGCTTGGCTTTGAGTCACCTCATAATCCTCAACATCCTCCTACAAACATGCTCCTAATAACCACCTTCATTCATTCAATCAGCCATTCAACCAATACTTATTAAGCTCTACTATGTGGCAGGTACTTGTCTAGGTGCTAGGGACATACAAATAAACAAGATTGACAAGGTCTCTTCTCTTGTGGAGCTTACATTCTAGTGGGGAGAGAAAGACAACAAGCAAACCAATAAATGATAAGATTACTTAAGATAGTAAAAAGGACTTTGAAGAAAATAAAACAGAGTGAGGAGATGAGAATGCCTGGAATCTACCTCAGATTTAATTAGGAAAAGTCTCTCTGAGGAAATCAACTGAGACCTGTGTCTAAAAAGGATCATGTCACATAATGGCATGGGGGAGAGGTTCCCAAGCAGGAGAATAACCAGAGTAAATGGTCGAAGGTGCATCTAAGGAATAGAAAGAAGAATGGAAGGAAAGGAAGCTAGGAGGCTAGTGAGGTAGACAGGGCCCCAGTGACAGACGCCCTGATGGGCCAGGATGAAGCATTTAGATTTCACTGCAAGTGCAATGGGAAACCACTGGAGAGTTTTAAGCAGAAAAGTGACATTAATTAAATATACCATATTCACTTTCTCATGTGGTCACCTCCTTCATTTTGCATACCATGGTTCTACCAATGCAATCTAAGGTCTTGCTGAACTGAAAACAATTAGCCTGAAGAAGACCACAATCTCTTAGGAATAGCGCTGACAGGCCAACAAATTAAATTAATCCTTCAGTGAAGTAATAAATTTGGTAAACAAAGGTAGATGATGAAAAGACGCATAACTTACTAGACACACTGACAGATGCAACAGATGTTAGAAACAGATGTTTCCCTCCGGCCTACATGATGGGAACACGATGCTCTTGCCTGGATTACCCTCTGGACCCTGTGACCAGTCTTCCCAACAACGTGAAGCTTAAGAGAGATAGACAACTGTTCTCAAAGCTCAGAAAGGGTAATCCAACCAAGAGGACTGAGAGAAAGGGACTTTCTGCTGCTCAGGTGTCCCCAGCAGTGAGGGCCCTCACTTAGGGCAGCACAGCCAGCCAGGATGTGGGCCCTGGCCTTAGTTTGGTTCCACTGAATTTTAGAAACAGACTCCATAGCTGAGAAACAACTGGGCTTCGATCACCTTGTGGCCATACAACAAATGCCATCTTTTAGTTGGGGTAAGCAAATTCCCTCTGACTTTGGTGGAAACACTGATTGGGTTGCTAGGTAAGAAAGACAACTCAAATTCTGACGTCTTCCAATTCTGTGTGGTATTTGGTTATGTAATCAAAGACAAAGTTGACCACTGGTACAGCAAGCCATGGCAGTACTCCATGGCCATGACGTGGTGATGGTTTGAGGACATTTCATAAACATAAAAGGAGTCAAAGTAAAAAAGTTCTGGGACAAGTAAATCTGAATGCAGTGCAAAGTACCCATGTATGAGGAGGGTCTGTACAAGATGACTTCTCAGGTCCTCCTGAAGGCCAGGATTTGAAGAGTCTGTGGATTGTCTTTTTTTTTAATTTTCTTTTTGCCATCCAGCAAAGGGTTAATGAGGACCTTTAGTTGCAAACTCCTTAACTGGTGAGCTCACCTTCTGGAACAAAGCAGCTCAGAGAACCATTTTCCTTCATGATTACAAAGGGCTCTATCAATCTGCAAGTACTCAACTAAACTGCCCACACAGCGATTTTTGTCATGTTCAATCTAATTCTCAGGAATCTAAGTTTAAATTTATACGAACAGCATGGAAGAGGAACACCCAGGTAGTAAATTCCACTTTTCCCCTTCCAAATGATTTGAGCAATGGCCTCCTTCATTAACAGGAAAGAGAATGAGGAGCTGAACATATGAGGCTGGCACACCCAACGTCTGGGAACTTCCAGGCATTTCAGAAGTGAGTGGGGAAAGCCCAGGTCAGCCGGTCAGGCCTGGGACTGATTGCTGAGTACAGGCTCTCGAGAAGCTCTGAGTGCAGGAGGGCAGGCATTTGGTCCTTCCTCATTGCCAAAGGAGAATGAAGTCGGAGGGGCAGAGAAGGACCCTAGAAGGTAGTTACAAAGTTTGCAGGTCCAAATAATAAGGGCTGGGAGTGGGGGTGGGGTGGGTGGGGTGTGAAAGGGGCAGATTGGCCATGGTTTCAGGGTTGCTGCAGCTGGGTGATGGGAACAAGGGGTTTCATTATACTATTCTGTCTACTTTTGTGCATGTTCAAAGTTCTCTATCCAAAAATTTAAAAAAAAGTTTGCAGGGGCTGAAGCCAAGGAAAGAAAAAAGTTTAAAAAGGAAAAATCCAGTTGAGTCAAACTAGCTACGAGTTTTAAAAGAACGACAAGCCAACAGAGGCAGGAGAGGGTCATGGCTCAAGAAGAGCAGAATTAAAATGTCCCCAGCGATGATCTCTGGAGGTTGAAGATATGGAGACTGTTCCTTTCTACATTATACACATTTGTAATGTTTCCAGCTTTCAAAGGCTGGAAAAGCAATAAAGATAAAAAGTACAAAATAAAAAATGCAAACCTGGCTTAAAAGTGTCTGGAAAGAAATATGTCAAGATGGTAACAATGGTTTTCTCTGAGTGGTAGGATTATGAATTTTTCTTTCTGCTTATATGTAAACTCTAATTTTTCGATCATAAATGAGTTACTTGTTTTGTTTTTTTAAAATAAAGACACATCGGGGCCGGCCCGGTGGCGCAAGCGGTTAAGTGCGCGCGCTCCGCTGCGGCGGCCCGGAGTTCGCTGGTTCGGATCCCGGGCGCGCACCGACGCACTGCTTGGTAAGCCATGCTGTGGCGGCGTCCCATATAAAGTGGAGGAAGATGGGCACAGATGTTAGCCCAGGGCCGTCTTCCTCAGCAAAAAAAGAGGAGAATTGGCGGATGTTAGCTCAGGGCTGATCTCCTCACAAAAAAAAAAAAAAAAAAAAAAAAAAATATAAAGACACATCAACAAAATGCGGTGTCCTCCCTCAACCACCCCCTATCCCCAATTCCCCACCTCACAGCAAGAGAAAGCCCCACTGGCCGGCCAGGGCAGGAGGCAGTGAGCATGGGTGGCAGCTCATCTGACAACTCTCCTGGTGGATGGCAGCAGCTAAAGCACTCTGCAGGCAAGTTCTATGAAGGTGAACTCAGTAAATGAAGTAGGAGGAACTGGACATACCCCTTCTGAATAGGAAACAACTATTTTCATTCCAGAAATGTGACTCCAGTCTGTAGCAGCCTGTGGTTTTTGTGATCACTTTATAGGTTCAGTGTGTATGGCTAGCACGAGTAACCTATTTCTTCTCATGCCTGTGGGGGTGCAGGGAACGCTTGTACAAACCCAGCAGAGCCATTTTCCAAAGAAGTAGGTTTGAAAGCCGAATTTCAGCATATTTTCACACTCATTTGTGGATTTTTCTATTTTTAAAAAGCCTCTCTCTATTAACAAAACATAATTACTGGTCTCTAATTGCCAAATTTAAAAGAGATGTACAATTTTCAACAAGTTTTAAAGAAAGATAAACATCTAAGTGTATTTAAATGCCTATTCATTAAATGTTGACTGTTATTGACAACTGCTTACCCCAATCCCAGCCTTCCTTTCAGCTGAAATTAAAGCAACTTTCATATTCACCTTGAATTCTGAGAGGCAAAAGCTTTTAAAAGCTTTATATCCTGGTGACAAAACCCCTTAGTGGCTTTTCTCTCATTCTGGAGAAGCCTTTTTGGGTTCTTGTTATCTTTTCACCACACCCAATTAGCTCTTTTTGGATGTAATTACTCAGTTTCATTAATTAACCTCTTTGCAGGAAGGAGAAACTGTTTTCTCATTCCCCAAGGCTTCAGAAAAGTTAACAAAAAATCATATCCATAATTTATGCATGCTTACAACGTGACTCCACCATACTGGCTGTCCCACAACAAGAGCACACTGACTGCTTGCTTTTTAGACCACTTCGTTTGTATTAATTCATTTAATCCTCCCAAAGCTGTGAGACAGATCTCTTTCTACAGATGAGGAAACTGAGGCCCAAGCAAGTCAGATTCTTTGCTTGCATCAAGGCCTGGCTCCTGAGACTAAGCTGGTAGCCCTTACTTTATGGGATTTGCCCCTTAGTATCAGGTACTTGGCTAACTTACAACTGTATCCTTCTCAATTGCTGTAGGCTATAAGCGCTCTCAATGTAACATTTTTAAAGGATCATATACTTACTTTGCAGAACACACATTTTAAGACAACTAAGTAGAACAGAGTACGACTTTCAACATGACCAAAAGTGACTCCTTTATGGGGACAATGAATATTAACTGAAATAAAAACCTTGTCATGCACTCTTGTAACCAATGATCACTTTCTATTTTTGAACTATCCATATATCAATTATAGTTACAATTCAGTTTTCCAGACTTTTTTATAAACTCAGTTTTCATATGAAGTATTCTGAACTGCCAAATTTTCTAGGTAACTGAATGTCAACTCTTTAATCATCAATTGCTACAAAGCAATAGTAATCAAAACAGCATGGTACTGGTACTGGTACAAAAATAGACACACAGATCAATGGAACAGAATTGGAAGCCCAGAAATAAAACCACACATATACGGACAGCTAATCTTCGACAAACGTGCTAAGAACATGCAATGGAGAAAGGAAAGTCTCTTCAATAAATGGTGTTGGGAAAACTGGACAGCCACATGCAAAAGAATGAAAGTGGACCATGTGCTATCGCCATTCACAAAAATTAACTCAAAATGGATCAAAGACCTGAAGGTAAGACCTGAAACTATAAAACTCATAGAAGAAAATATAGGCAACACACTATTTGACATTGATTTTAAAGGAATCTTCTCCGGCCATGCTGAGGCCCCATCCCACATACAGTAACTAGAAGAATGTGCAGCTATGACATACAATTATATACTGGGGCTTTGGGGGAATAAATAAATAAATAAATAAAATTATTTTAAAAAAGAAATAGAATATAACCAGAATTCCAGAAGCTTCTCTAGTGCCTCCTTTATACCCACCAAAGATAACCTCTTTTCTGACCTCTGTAATCTATAATCATAGATCAGTTTTGCCCGTCTTTGCACTTTACATAAATGGATTCACACAGTAAGTATTGTGTGTGTGTGTGTGTCTAGCTTCTTCTGCTCAACATGTTTTTTTTAGACTCATTCACATCGTGTTTTGAATTTGCTCTGTTCCATTGCTGTACAGTATTCCATTGGAAGAGTGTGCCACAATTTATCCATTTTATTGTTGATACATACTTGGGTTGTTTTAGTTTTTTGCTATTATGAATAATGCTGCTATAAGCATTCTTGTATGTATGTACTCATTTCTATCAGGTACATATCTAAGAATGAAATTGCTGGGTCATGCAGTATGAATCTATTTAGCTCCGTTACATATTGTACAATGGTTTTCTAAAGTGGTTGTACCAACTTACTCTCTTGCGCAGCATCTGAGAGTCCTAATGGCTCCATACTCCCACTAACGTGTGGTACCGTCAGATTTTAAAAAATTCTAGCTATTCTGGTAGGAACATACTAGTATCTCATTGTGGTTTTAATTTTCCATTTTCCTGTGGACTAATGATATTAAGCACTTTTCATACGTTTTTGACGATTGGCTCTCTTCCTTTATAAAGTGCCTGTTCAACTCTATATATTCTCAATAGGAGACTTTTGCTGGATATATTTATTACAAATATCTTCTCCTACTCTGTGACTTGCCTTTTCATTATCTGAATGGTGTCTTTTGATGAAAAGAAGTTCTTAAATCTAATTTATCACTCTTTTCCTTTAAGGTTAATGCTTTTTGTGTCCCGCTTAAGAAATCTTCACCTATCCCAAGGTCATAAGGTTATTCTTCTATGTTACCTTCTAGAAGTGTTAACACTTCTGGAAGGGTTAACGTTTTACCTTTCACACTTAGATCTATGAGCCACGTGCAAGTGATTTTTATGCACAGTGTGAAGTAGGAGTCAAAGTTCATTTTTTTCCATATGGATATCCAGTTGATCCAGCACCATTTATTGATAAAACCATGTTTTCCCCACTACACCACAGTGACACCTTTGTTGAAAACCAGGTGATCATATATGTGTGGGTTTGTTTTTGGATTCTCTATTCTGTTCCTATCTTGACTTCTAAACAGCAATTGAATATTTATTATTTCAGCAAAACCTTACTAAAATTCCATGTCAATTTTAACCTTTCCATTTTTATATTAATAATAATTTTCACTGACAACTTACTTTTTGTCTCGTGCAGTTCTAAGTACTAGGGATTATTTCATTTAATCTTCTCAGCAATTTTAAATTAGGTATTATTATCCCTGTTTTATAGATTGGGAAATGTGAGACATGGAAAGGTTAATTCCTTCCTCTGGAATATAAACTGTACCTCTTCTCATTTTGTTGTCATACTATCTATTTTTGTGGAAAAACATCAGTAGCATATGCAATTTTAGGCAGCTACTGCTAATACCTTTAGAGCTAGGTTGTGTTTTTGCTACAATAGGCATAAATGGAGCTTTGCTCCTTTAGCTTCTCATATACTCAGTATTTTGGAACTGGAAGACACTTGAGAAACTGCCTAGTCCAAACACCATATAGCTGTGGAAAGAATTTGAGAGAAATCACAGACATGCCCAAACTTACATGATGCAGTAGAGGCAAAGATGAGACAGGAACCCAGTTCTCCTGCTCCTATTCCAGTGCTCCTTCTGGTATACTACAACTGCCTCTCATCATGCAATGAACGTGCTGGATCACTGAAACTTCTTAACTGACTTCCAGGTTTACCTTGGTGCCAGATACTTGAGGATGCCTGACTGGTGGGTGCCAGATTATCTTGGCTTTAATGAGTAAGGAAACTGGAACCAATCAGCAGAGCTGGAAGCAGATGAACAGGCCACAGTCCAAATTTGGTTTAACAAGGTGCACTGAGACATCCATGAGAAAAGAGAATTTCCAAAGCCCAGACCCCACAGAAATCAGGCTAGCAAGACTTGAATGGAACATAGGAATAAGACTTATAGGGGTGGAGCTCTCTCTTCACTTAATCTTTCCACTTAGATGCTGTGTCCTCAAAACAGGAACTCATTGGCAAGCATCCCAGAAGCCCACTTCCATGCCAGAGGCCTCACATGACTATTCAGTTACTTGAATTTTTTAAGTCAAGGTATGATTCAGTGAAAAAATCATCATACAACACGGACAGTTAAAATTCTTCACTCATCAATGCTCCAGATGAATAGAGAAAACATGCACTTCCTTACGAACTGACGGCTCGACAGAATTTTCCATTTCTCTTCCCAGATTTATTGTCAAGGGCCATACTACGAAAATGAGGCTAGTCTGAGATCAAGTACTTGGGTTGCTTGGGATTTGCCTGAGGTCAGAATGCCCTCTGACATAAGAGACTGCAAGAAGAAAAATCAGTGTTTCAAAACCTGGATTAGAAATGACTCCACATAGAAGAGGAATGTAGGAGGAACAGCATTTGAAGCACTGGGCGTCATGAAGATTTCAGAGACAAAACCCAGAAACATATTCAAGTAGAAAACTGCCCTGAAATGGAATTTTTCTTTTCTAAAAATCTATGGAAGAGTTATCAGAGGTTCTCTACTAGAACACAAGGAACAGATTTTAACATAGTTTTTTTGGTTAAATAAAAGGTTGCATATAGATTCTATTTTTAAGCTATATATGGCATGTGTCTCCAACAGCTAATAGATTAAACTTTCCTAATTAAGTTGAGTTGCCTCTTACAATATGGTGTTCAACATCTAGGAAAAGTATCCCTTTGAAACACGGCATTCCAGGGTCCAGCACGTTGAAGCAGATGATCCAGGGAGAAGCATAACCATTGGGCTAAGAGAATATGGGGGGCTGAATCTGGGGGTTTAACTAAGGTATTCTGTCTGAGATGAAGTGACATTCCAAACAAGTAGGGAAAGTCTGAAATAGGAGAACAATTGCAAGATCAGTAGCTAGAAAGCTGAGAAAGACAATTCAAGGTGAGAAGAATGGTTGAAAGCAGTGGTCCAGTACTAAGAAAGCAGGCATGTGCCAGGCTGCCTCCTGAGGGCCTCAGGAGAACATACAAGATTTATGTCTATGTACTTATATCTGTCCCCTCGGGCCCTCCTGTGAGGCAGGACAGGAATGGAGCTTCAGGAGGCTCACACAGCGAAAGGCTGTGGTGCTCTCTCCGTAGCACTTGAAGTAAAACTCTGATTATAAAGCCTACCCCCCACCCAATGACCTAAGCAACAAGAGCCTAGCATCTGTCTTCCTGTCCCTTGTCAATGGAGAGTATGCGAGGGCATGAGGTGCAAGGTGGGGTCTAACCAGAACTAAGGACTGTAAGGCATGGCAAAATACCCTGTGCAAGGTTAGGAGTGGTGCAGAGTACAATATAATGCAATGCTTTCTTTAAGTCACCTCAGGGTTGGGTGCTGTAGCAGGAGAAGCAGCAGACCAGGTCTCCTACTAGATGTATAACCAAATGACCTTCAGCTTCTATAGGTATGCAGCAATATACTGCCATTGTAGTGCACTGACGAAAATTCTCCTGCTGGGGCTTGCAGAGCAAGGCATGGGCGTATTCTTGCCTAAAGGGAATGAACCTCCCTAATGTTACTCTTCCTGGGAAAAGGCAATTGCTCAGATGGGAAATGCAAAATGCAAGAAGTAGGTCCAAGGCTTCTTTCTAGAACCTCTTAGATCTAGACTTTTGTAGGGCAGGTGTTGAGGTGTGGTTGCCCGGGTAATGTCTGGGCAGTGGGGGGACAGGTCAGGACCTAGGTAGACCTGGATCTAGGAGCAGTAGAAAGCAAGCCACTTCTTGATACTTTGTTACTCTCTGTTTATCTTCCTTTTGTTATCTTCTAACCATTTGTAAACTCCTGTTTAAAAGTTATAGTCTAGTTTCAGTTGTGCTTGAAATACTAAGCAAAAGATTATGGGGACCATACTTGGACAAAAGTGGTAACAAGTCCAGTCATCTCCTAAAGTTGGTGAGCACAGGGAGTGGTGACTAGTAACGAGGAAGTGGATGTCCAAAGGGAGAATATCCATGCGGTCCAGCCGTCTTCCCCATCTGGGAATCCTTCCTCTACTGCTAACCTTTGGGAATCTGAGTTTCTTTAATTAGAGAAGGCAGTTTCCTTTTTGATGGTCCCTTGGTAGTACAGGCTTTCAAGCAATCTTTGGCTCTCTGGTGGGCAGCCTGTAGGTCAGCACGAATCACTTTTCAAAGAGTGAGGTAGGGGGCGGCCCCGTGGTGTAGCGGTTAAGTGCGCGCGCTCCGCTGCTGGCAGCCCGGGTTCTCCGGGCGCACACTGAGGCACTGCTTGTCAGGCCATGCTGTGGTGGCGTCCTGTATAAAGTGGAGGAAGATAAGCACAGATGTTAGCCCAGGGCCAGTCTTCCTCAGCAAAAAGAGGAGGATTGGCATGAATGTTAGCTCAGAGCTGATCTTCCTCACACACACACAAAAAAAACAAAGAGTGAGGTAGCTCCTGGATGGTGTGAGGAAAGTAGTAGGAGTAGAAACCCTAAGTCCTATGGAAGGGAGCATTTGGAATTCTGTGTGGAAGGCAATGAGACATAAACGGCCATGAGCAGGTAGGTCCCTCACTCATCCTTCAGGCATTAACAGGAAGCATAACATTAAGTCTATTCTGATTTATGCCATTCATCTGGCCACTGATCTGAGAGAGGAGGATGACAGAAGGCATTTAAATTTCCAAATGTACTGAATTTTTCTTAAGTTAAAAATGTTTCTGCAATTATTTCTCATTTAATTGCATTGTGATCCAAGAACAGGATCTGTATGATACCAATGACTTTTTGAAATGTGCCTAATGGTTTAGTACAAAGTCAATTTTTATAAACATTTTCTGTGTGGTTGAGAACAATGTGTAATCTTCATTTGTGGGTATTGTATTCTAGATATGGTTATTAGAGCAAGCTTGTTAACTGTGCTGTTCAAATTTTCTATAGTTTTACTTAATTTCTGGTCTGTTTGAACTATCATTTCTTGGGAAAGGTATATTAAATTAATCCACTATGATGATGAACTTATTTTCTCCTCGTATTTCTGTCAACTGTTGTTTTATACATTTTGAAACTACATTATTTGGTAATATATGTTTAGACATTATATTTTTCCAATGAACTGACTCTTCTAATCATCATTTAGTGACTCTCTTTACATTTAGTAATGTCTTCTATCTTAAAATCTATTTGTCAGACATTAATAAAAAATATACTAGCTTTCTTTTCCTCAGTACATTACTAGGATAGCTTTTCCCACCTTTTTACATTTAATCTTTCTGTTTTCATGTTTTAAATGTGTCTGTTACAAACAGCATATAGTTAGATTTATTCAGTCTAACAGTCTTTGCTTTTTAACTAGAGTTCATTTAGTGTGTTTATTAATTTTTTTTTGCACCTTAAGATGTGCTTTTTATTTGTCCTGCTTTTTTCTACATATATTTTTTTCTCTTGTCATGCCTTCTTTTAGATTGAGGTGTTTTTGTTTCTTTTTCTCATTCCATTTGCCTCTCTCTACTAATTTGGAAGTTATTTACTGTATTTCTATTATTATTTAAAAGATATTTGAAATGCTTATGGAACATGAACATTATAAATAAAATATGTATGATATAAAATGTAAAAATATAAAATGCAGAAATTGAATATTAAAAAAGCATATATACATGTTTATATGCTTCAAATTCTGTTCCAAAGTTAAATCCTAACATGTTAAATTTTCTTTCAAACATTAGTGGTTTGACAATTAATAGCACTCTAATACTGGAAAAATGAAAATGACTTCTAATATAGTTCTGTTTGATATTTTGTGTCTACTTTTTAAGATTTCTATTTTGGCAGGGCCAAAAGTGGAAACAGGAACTTTTGTTGTTCAAGTAAATGAATTCTGTTTTTCACTACAATATGCATGTAAGACATAGTAGAGTTTGGTTATTTGTCTTGTGTATTTCTTTGGGGAGTAGTGGGGGCTTCTATTGTTACAGTTATAATAGATAATTCTCATTTTTTGGTTCAGTACTTGTACTGTATATGTTCACAGAGTAACTCATCTTATACTTTCCTTTATCTCTAAACATTTGTGAAGCTAAGTTTTACAGGCTCAGTTTTTTAAACTGTCTCCTTTTCTAACATAAGCAGTTGAAGCTATAAATTTTCCCCTAAGTATTGCTTTAGCTGTATCCTTGCATGTTTGGTGACTTTTATGTGTGCTTACACTTACGAGAACTTTATCTTTGGCAAATCCTTAAGGCTTCGGTTGAGGGTTAACTCCTTCAGAAAGGATATGCTTATGATTCTGCCTGGCTTCTGGAAACATTGTCCTGGTGCCTCTTGAAACTAAATACTCAGCTTGGAATTTTATGGACTATGCAGGCGGTGTTAAGTCAGGTCCTGAGCAAACTGTCTGGGTCACTAGGCATCAGAAGATACCATTAGGTTAGCTGCTTTAGCACACACATCCTTCTTTGGTTATCTGCTCCTGTTTTACTCCTAGCTTTTAAGGACTCGTCACACTTTCTCACCAACTCAGCCCTACATTTTTAGAAGAGGTATCATTTTAAAGAGTTTTATTGAAGAAGAGTTTTTCAGGCTATCCATTTTATAATATTACTGGAAATGTAAGTCCTATGCAAAATATTGTGTATACATACATTTGTGCATTTTTCTGAGGAGCCCATAGCTATCATGAGATGCTCAAAGGAATCTGTAACCCTAAAGAGATTAAAACCACTACCACACATTCTGTTTTGGCCTTATGCAAACTAAAATAACAGATTTTACCTAATGTTTTACAGATCTCCAGGCAAGAGGAAATTCTGCAGATAACCACTTAAAGGTGATTCTCCTTCTCGAAATGTCACCTGATATGTCATGTTCTGGTATTACCTTGGCATCATCCCCAAATACCAACCTAACCTCTAAACATTCCCAATAGAGGGAAATTAAAAACAAAAATTTTAAATTTCCAATGTTTCAACATACCATTAATTCAGACCTATCTGCTACCAAAGAAATACTTAGATTTTTGTGATACTGACTTTATATTTCTCCAAAGTGATGGATGAGCATTGCCACCACAGATGTCCTTGGTTGTTAAAAAGTCTTTTTTCTTAACTAGCAAGACTGTTTGCCAATAAGATTAAAGGAAAAGAAATTCTGGCTTTTGTATCACGAATTGTTTCGGTTTTTTACTATCATGTTAAGGTTCCTTCCGGAAGTTAATTTTATCAGAAAATTAGCACTCATTGAATTTGGAAATGGCAAGGATACAGACAGGAGGGAGATAAAGAAAAATGACAAATTAAAGCCATGAAACAAGTTGCTGTGGAAGCCTGTAGGTACAAAATGAGAAGAGCAGTGCAGGCCATGCAAGAGACACACACAAGAACATAATGGGGAAGAAGTGAGCCTCTGATAGGCCAATTCACAGTGCTGGAGGAACGCATGTCATGAACATAAGATGTTATTCAGTGATCTCATAGTGTCATGGAGACATGATGAGATGGACTGAAAGACTTGATTGTGATGAGGGAAGGGTATACCTAATTCCAAAGAAAGAGACTTGTTTTAGGAGAGCAAGTGGAGTAGGCTTATATGTCGCCAGAGAAGCTGATAAGCAATCCACACACTTAAGGGTGGAAGTGCGGGGGAAATAAAGAGAGCAAGGCAAGAAAGAGGAAAAGGGGCGAAACACTGGAGACATACAAGGCCACCTAGGTAAACTGACCAGACCACACGTGTTTTAAATGCAGGGAACCATGTATGTACTCAGGGTAAAGAGATACCCAAGGAACGCCCCACCCACAGGAAACAAGCAAAAAGGGGAATTAAATCCAGAAGTAATGATGTTTATTGCTGCGTTAGAGACATGAAGAAAATGTGCTGAGAGGATAGGAAAGATTCATCCTGCCAGGAGGAAAGGAAAGCCCTGCAGAGGTTTTATTGTGCTCTTCAACTAGACACAGAAGTAGGCAGGGAGGCTACGCATTCTAAGCAGAGGGCAAAGGGCAAGCAGAGGCTCAGAGGCAGGTAGAGTGCAGTGGACACGCAGAGCCTAGAGTGGCCAGATGCCATTAGGTAGGTGTGTGTGCGTGTGTGTGCTGGGAGAAGTAGCACTGGGAAGTGAGGAAGGTGGGAGAGGAGGCTGGGGACTAATCTTAAAGACTTTGATAACAAAGCTCTGCTAAAAAATGTGGACCGTATCCGTAGGTATAAGCAGATTTTCAAGCAGAAAAGCGACATGCTCTGGTCCCTGTGTGTACATGGCAGAAAAGATAACGGGGTAGCGACATGGAGGGCGGATAGGGAGGACGGAGGGAAATTATTGAAAAGGCCATGACAACAGTCCTTAGAGGAAGAGGAATCAAATGTGATTCCAGGATTCCTTTCAAAAAAAACTTGGTTGACTAGGTGGCAAGTGATGCCTATATAAAAGCAGGGGACGAGAAGAAACAGGTTCAGAGGGGAAGCCAGGTCCCAGCACTTTTGTCCACCATGCTCTCCCTCCCAGCAAACCCCCAAATTTGGATCATTGCAACTTCTGCTCCCACACCTAGGAGGCTGAGGATTATCGAAGAAAATCACCCAGAGTCGGTAGTTTTCCAACCCAGCTTACCTGAGCAGTGTTTGGTAAGGCTTTGTATGATGGGTTCGTGGTCAGCTCCCTACCCCATCTCTCCTGCCCTCAGCAGGCAGTTCCCTTCCTCTCACAAAGTAGATATTATCAGGTGTGAAGACTTAGCAGCGGCAGCCACTCCCTATGTCTTGCCTCTGTCCCGCCTCTGTCTCAAAGGAAGAGGTGTTCACTCCATGTCTTGCCCTTACTTTTCACTTATACTCTGAATTCACTCTTATCTTCTTCAAGACCTTGCAAAATAATCAACTCGTCTCATTCCTATATTCTCAACTTCTTCTCCAACGTCTCATCTCTCAATATAGAAACACGTTAAAATCACTTTCATCTTAAAAACAAAGAAAAAGCCTCCTCTGACCCTGCCCACCCTGCCTCTCATACCTTTCACAGCCAAGCTTCTTACAGAAAACAATCTCCATTCCTATTTTCCCTCCCTCCTCCACTGCCTGTAGTCTGGCTTCCCCTCCTCAAAGCCACTTACACTAGTTTCACCAAGGTCATCAATGATAGCCTGGTTGCCAAACGCAAAGAGTTCTACATTTTTTTCTCTTTTACTTGACTTTCCTACATCCTTTATGACTCTTCACCATTTAGCCTGCTCTGCCAGTCTCCTCTCCCTTCTCTTCTGCTTTGAGTCCAATCTCCCTAGCCTCAACCTCTCGGTTACTCTCTTGGGCATCTCTCCCAGGGGTCTGGCGTGGGCCTTCCTCTCAGTCTGTGACTTCTCTTGGGCCACCTCTCCCAGGCCCATGCACTGATGACTCCCAAATCTCCCCCTCCACCCCCAACTCCTTTTACTTGGTATTACCTGTCTCCTTGGTATTTCTCCCTCGATGTCTCTCAGGAACTGCAAACTCAACATGTGCTTACCTGAACTCACCATCTTTCCCCCCAAAACCAGCTCCCCTCAATAGTTCCTATTGAATGGCATCACCTTCCACCCAGTGCCCAAGCCAGAAACTTAGATGACATTCTAGATTCTTTTCTTTCCTCCAATACCAGAAGTTTATTGACTTATTCATTTAACAAACTTTCATGTGTGCCAACTACGTAACACACAGTGCTCTGAGCACTGAGAGTTCAACAGTGAACAAAACATCCCTTCTCTCATAAAGCTTCCCATCCAGGGGGGCAGACCCACACAAGCATCTTAAAGAAAATCAAGAAGGGGGAGGGGTAGAGAAGACTGGCAACAGGGGGTCAGGAAAGGCCTCCTTGAGATGACACTTGAGCAGGACCTAAGAGTAGTGATGGATCTGGGAGAAGGGGGATCTGGACAGAGGAAAGAGTAAGCGCAAAGGTGCTGAGGCAGGAGCAGCTTGGCCTGTCTGAGGGAAAACAAGGAGGCCGTGTGGCTGGAGAAGGGTGGGTGAGAGAGGGACAAGGCTGGAGAGGCAGTTAGAGATAGTGGTAGGTCACAGTAAGGACCTGGGTTCTTATGCCCAGCTGGATGGGAAATCTTGGAGGGTGTGGAGCAGGGGAATGACCTGATGGGATCTACATTTTGTAAGGACTGCCTTGGCTTCAACATGCAAGAAGAAAAGGGCAGACACAAGAGACCACTTAAGAGGCTCCTGTGGCTGCCCAGACACCAAGTCCTGCCCTGAATCCTTTCCTGGCGAGTGCCTCCCTCCAGTGCTGGCACCAAGCCTCTGTCTTGGTTGGGGCACTTGCCACCTCTTACCTAGTGCATTTTGACATAACCGCTCTAATCCAGCCTCCTCACTGCTGCCAGGGTGCTCTCTCCAACCTGCAAGTTGGATCCTGACTCTCTCCTGCTTAAAACTCTTCGCTTACCACTACACTCAGGATAGAATTCCCACTCCATAACAGAGCCTGCAAGCCCCTCTTCTGACTTCCCTCACAGGCTCCTCCCACCCCATCATGTTTCAGCCACGCTGACTTTTCCATTCCTTTGGATGCCAAAGTCTTTGTA